>NC_141552.1:10560000-11160000 GCF_021556685.1 Rattus norvegicus | reverse complement strand
CATGGGAAGCATGGTGGGGCAGGGTCTCTGGAATGCTACCCTAACCAAATCCCAACTCTACTTCCTGCGGGGAGAAAGCAGAAAGAAGCCTCCTGTCTCTCAGTAACACACTGGGCGATGGTAATGAAGACTGTAGACACCGAGTCGTGGGATTGTCTGTAGATTAGGGGACTCAGTGTGTATAAGATCTGCTTAAGCCTACTGCTGATCTCAGATCAGCACGTAGTAGGTGCTCCAGAAAATTAGGGGATGTTAGGGTCATGATTTCCAATGTAGATTAGGCTGTAGTGGGGACAGCCAGTCCAGGAAGAGGACAACATGACCAAGCAGTGGCATAGATGGGAGGTGTACCTTTTCTGTTGGTGTTTCCATTGCCCTGGTCAGTGTTGGCCGTCTAGTCTATCACAGATGTTGGTGTTTCCATTGCCCTGACCAGTGTTGGCCGTCTATCACAGATGTTGGTGTTTCAGCTTCTGCCCTGGCCCGTGTTGGCCGTCTATCACAGAGAGAGACATGGGAAGAAGCAGGGAGCGGGTGGGGATAAGTCTACGTCTTATGCCAGTTAGTGAGAAAACAGTGGTGAGAAAGTGCCCAGTGGATGATCCTTCCCAGCAACAAATATAAGACCTGGGGCTAAAAAGAAAAGTCTTGTGTCTGACCTGTAGTTTTCTGAACTTGATAAAATGTTGCCGAATTCCCTGTCCCACAAGCCAGGTGTTGAGAACACTTGACGGGAAGGCACTTTGACCCTGGAGTCTGTCTGTGTACTTGAGGATTGAGGGACAGGATCAGAGGCAAAAGACATTCCTGTAGGAGTCCAAGCTGAGTGGTCGTACAACATTCTGAAGATTTAAACTAAACTCCTGGGGGCAAAAATAAAAATACAGTTAACACAGACGTCCTCTTCCTTCCTGCCATGAGCCTTTGCCCAAGTAGCAGGCTGGGGTGGACCTGCTCTCCAAGTCGCTGAGCAGGCAGCAGAGGGAAGACTTGCCCTTGTTGCCGAAATGCAAGAGACCTCAGCTGCAATGGCAGCCCCTTCTCTTGAGTAAATTGCTCCTAGATTTCACACAAAGGAGGAAAGGTAGCAGCCAGCAGGTGCCCAGGCAAACCAGGGATTAAATAAAAACAAGACCTAGATGTGCTAAGACAGCAGGGAAACGGCACCCAAAGGTCAGGAAAGATAGTGGATCATCAGGCTGCTGACAGAGGTGAGTCCAGGTCTCTTCGTTTCCTGCCTTTGCTTTCCCACATCACCTCAGAAGCTAGAATGTTGTCCCACGAGGCATCATAGGCAAAGAAACATCTGTGTGGCAGGTAAATCCTGGTGCCCAAACTGCCCACAGCACAGGCCTGGTACCCTCGTCTCACCCTTCTCCAACACACTGGGTTCCCTGGTTACTGCCAAGCCCCCAGCCAGTGTCCAGTCTCTTAGCTTGCCATGCCTGGCTTCTGTGCCATGGCATGCAGAGGGGATGACTGGTCAAGGCTGGGCCACTGTAAATCTCTAGGTGACTGTAGGCAGGCATATTTTTTAACAAGAAGAAAAAGTGAAGCTTTGACCAACAGTAAATAAGAACCAACCACAAGCCATAATGCCTGCCTGCCCCCCTCCTCCTGCTCTCTCCCTGCCTCATTTTCACACCCCTCTACTCCACCCAGCCCCATTTAGTCTCATCTGATGGTTTATGAGAAGTAGTTTACAAGAATGAGAATCAAAATTCCAATCATCAGGCCAGCTGAGTGCCCCTCCAGTGTCTGAGAGATCCCATTCCCCCTAACATTGCCACAGGAGGACCTTGTCTTTGCAAGGGAGTACCCAGGGTACCTCCTTTGGGCTCAGAATTGACTTTAAGTTGGCAAGCTTCCAAAAGATCCCACTGCCTTAGAAGATGTTGTGACCTGCAGAGAGATCCTGCCCAGCCAAGGCCATATTTAGAAGTTCCTGGGATATTATGAAATTATGAACTTGAAAAATGAGGTCGTAACATTTGATGTATTTTTACTGCAAATTCTTGAGACCCCACCCCAAATGGAATGGAATAAGGTTATGTTCCCTACAGAGTAAGCATAGGATTTACCAATAATTGACTAACAGTGGTCAGACTGGCCACATGATCTTAGAGTGGGTCACAGGCTGGAGCGTGTGGTGAACATTGTAACAGTTCTCCCCAAGAAGTCTGTCTGGGGCTATAGCTCAAGCTTTATTTGGTCTTTGCCCCTATTGGTCCATGCTCCTTTGTAAATGGGCTGGTCCTTCCTGGACACACAGGAGCCTGTTAAGGAGCCATAGGGCACATTTTGAATTGTTGATGAATCCCAGGGAATGAAATGCACTGCGTTTCCTCGAGGTTGCAGAATCATGTGGATGAGGCCATAATCAGAGGTTCCTGACGATAGATAGCCCCAGGGGTATCTGTCCCACCTAACCTAGTGCGGAAACCCCATTAAGTATATGTAAGGGCTTTGCAATGTTTCGCACAAGGTAGGATTGTATACGTAGCTTTCTGTCACTCCAGTGAAATACCTGATGAAATTAATTTTCAAGAAAAAGAGTTTATTTTGGCTCATAGATTTAGAGCGTCCAAACCAAGATCAGATAGTCACAGAGCTTTAGTCTGCCGGTGCATGTGAGAAACGGTAAAGGTGAGAAATACAAAAAGGAAATTTATATCCTGAGTTGGGAAACAAGAGGAACCAAAAGTCTGGGTGTGGTGGCACGCTTCTAACTCCAACACCCAGGAGGCAAGGCGATCTCTTTGAGTTCCAAGACAGCTGTGAGACCCTAGCTTAAAAGGGGACTCGGGGCTGGGGAGATGGCTCAGTGGTTAAGAGCATTTGCTGCTCTTTCAGGAGATTTGGGTCCAGTTCCTAATGCCTACATGTTGACTCACAATCTTCTGTAACTCCAGTCCCAGGGAAGCCAATGCCCCCTTCTGGCCTGCAAGAAACAGGAAACGTAGTATACAAATATACATACATGCAGGCAAAACACCGAGACGCATAAGATAATAACTCTTTATGGAGGACAAAGAAGGGGCTAGGCTGTCTCCAGTAATGCAAGGGCTACCCATAAGGCCATGCTTCCTAAGTATTTCGCCTCCTCCCAGTTATGCCGTCCAGGAAAGCATAGATCCAAGGCAACAGCATCCATCCTTGAAGGGAGAAGCAGTGTGCACCTCACCTCCCACAACTCACACCCACAGCTGTTTGTGTTCTCCTACCCCTGGTTCCTCAACATCTCCCCCTCTGCTTTGTCTGCTGGGAGCCAGCCACGGTCTGCATCTACTCCCGGAAACCTCTCGTGGTGAGTTAGGATGCTCTGTTTGCACATGATTGACAGTGCAATCAAACTGGGCTATTAAAATAAAAAGCAGTCCTCTGGAGAGCTGGGATGCAGCACCGTGGTAGATAGCTTCCCTCACAGCCACAAAGCCCTGGGTTTGGTTCTCAGAACCACAAGAATAAAACAAGAACGACAGTTAGCTGGCCAGTGATTAGGTCCAGGAGTGGTGCTGCAGGGACCCTTGATTCCCCTGGATCCTCTCTGACTGTAGGTCACCAGCCCTCGACAGTGTTCCCCACCAGTCAGGAAGCCGGCTGCAGCAGTTGTCCTAAGCCAGGACACAAGTGCCATCTCTCCCCTGAGTTCTCCACAAGACCTGGGTCTCTACCATCTCATTGGCCAATTAGTAATGAGCCCCAGTGATGAATCAACCACTGTGACCAAGGGATAGGATTCTGATTGGCTGGGGGGTTCCTAGGATGAGTGAATTTCTCATAGGAAAACCAAGACAATAAGAGACAAAGCAGAAGTGGATGCTGAGGAAGCCATAATAAGCCACCTTGAGTCTTCTCTTGACTTTGGCCCTGATAGCTGTACCTCTGTGTGGAGAGGGATCCACGCGGTGATGGAAGGCCAGCCAAGATTCTAGTCTGTACATGATAACTTACACTAGACTCCTGTTCCCATGGTGGACGGCCAGGGGCCCAAGTGACAGAGTACATGGACAGTCAGCCCACCTCCCATTCCGCTGGCCACACCTTCCGTCCCACGGGGGCTAATGAAGGGGCAGTGAGAAGGGTGGAAATAAAGGGGGGAGATGGGCAGTTAGCAAGGGACTGGGGTCTTTCCCAACCTGTCTGAGCCAGCTGGTGCCACCAAGATGAGCTTTATTTTAGAGCTCCTGGGAGTGGTAAGGTCATCCAGCAGGGCTAGAGCCAGACTTCCAAACCAGGTAACATGGCTGGGAGTCCTGGCCCTGCCTGCCACTTGCTCCCTTGGTACTGAAAGCTTACCACATAGCTGAGCTTCTCGTTCCAGAAGCAGAAGGAATAATGGCACCTAGCACAGGATGGCCCTGGCTAAAATGAGTTAACACGTCAATGGCTACACACAATACCAGCTCCCCCTAAGAGCTCCAGAAAGGCCTATTGTTACCCTGGTGCCCCCACCTCGCCACCCCCATATTCCATGATGAGCCAGGTCCAAAACCCCGAGTGTCACAGTTGCTCAGAACCAGAGACAGAAGGACAGTATCCAAGAGCCACTGACCTACCACGGTTAAAGAGGGAGAGCCAGGAAATAGCCTAGGCGTGTGCCTCTTCTCCACCTTGCAAGGAGGAGCACAGGGTCCTTCTTCCAAACCAGACCCAGAAAGGCCTGGGAGAGAAGCCCAAAGAGATGGACACAGGGAGGGAAGGAGACTCAGAAAGGAGAAGGGTGACAAGCAAGGCTGCATGACCACCACATGGGGAACAGTGGGTTAGTCACCCTGTCGGGCATCCTAGCCCTGATAGGGCCTGGTCCAAAGCAAACACTCCTGAAACAACAGCTGTTTTATTTCCAGGAGTGTTATTTCCTATTCATTCATTCATTCATTCATTCATTCATGAGTTTGCTATGCCCTGCTATGTGCCAGCAGGACTATATGCACACTGTGGAGAACCAAGAGCAAACAGGCCTCTGTCCCCAAGCCCAGCTGCTAAGCAGAAGCACACACCATGGTTTTAAGGAACTGAATGGTGCCTTCCCTGATCTCTGCAGAGAACAAAGTATCTGATAAGAAGGAGGAGGAGCTAGCGACCGTGAAGTGAGAGGCGTGAGAAGGAATGGGGAAGAGTGTTTGGGGAAGTGGAACAGCATGTGTAGAGGCTATCAAAGCCGGGAATCAGTGTCAGTGGTACCCAAGAGTCCAGAGGAAGAAGAACAGAGAGTCCTAGGCATGGAGGGCAGTGGCTTTGTTCCTGGCTCAGCCACTACAGGCTGAAAGCAGGAGTAAGCATGGCTTGCTTTAGAGGCTCTCTGTGTCCACTGGAGGTTCACTGTGTCCACTGGAGGTTCACTGTGTCCATTGGAGGCTCACTGTGTCCATTGGAGGCTCACTGTGTCCATTGGAGGCTCTCTGTGTCCATTGGAGGCTCACTGTGTCCAGGGGATGCTCACTGTGTCCATTGGAGGCTCACTGTGTCCAGGGAAGGCTCACTGTGTCCATTGGAGGCTCACTGTGTCCACTGGAGGCTCTCTGTGTCCATTGGAGGCTCACTGTGTCCAGGGAAGGCTCACTGTGTCCATTGGAGGCTCACTGTGTCCAGGGAAGGCTCACTGTGTCCATTGGAGGCTCACTGTGTCCACTGAAGGTTCACTGTGTCCATTGGAGGCTCTCTGTGTCCATTGGAGGCTCACTGTGTCCATTGGAGGCTCACTGTGTCCAGGGAAGGCTCACTGTGTCCATTGGAGGCTCACTGTGTCCACTGGAGGCTCTCTGTGTCCATTGGAGGCTCACTGTGTCCAGGGAAGGCTCACTGTGTCCATTGGAGGCTCACTGTGTCCAGGGAAGGCTCTCTGTGTCCATTGGAGGCTCTCTGTGTCCATTGGAGGCTCACTGTGTCCAGGGAAGGCTCACTGTGTCCAGGGAAGGCTCACTGTGTCCAGGGAAGGCTCACTGTGTCCATTGGAGGTTCACTGTGTCCATTGGAGGCTCGCTGTGTCCATTGGAGGCTCACTGTGTCCACTGGAGGCTCACTGTGTCCATTGGAGGCTCATTGTGTCCATTGGAGGCTCTCTGTGTCCATTGGAGGCTCTCTGTGTCCATTGGAGGCTCACTGTGTCCAGGGAAGGCTCACTGTGTCCAGGGAAGGCTCACTGTGTCCAGGGAAGGCTCACTGTGTCCATTGGAGGTTCACTGTGTCCATTGGAGGCTCGCTGTGTCCATTGGAGGCTCACTGTGTCCACTGGAGGCTCACTGTGTCCAGGGAAGGCTCACTGTGTCCATTGGAGGCTCATTGTGTCCATTGGAGGCTCACTGTGTCCATTGGAGGCTCATTGTGTCCATTGGAGGCTCACTGTGTCCATTGGAGACTCTCTGTGTCCAGGGAAGGCTCACTGTGTCCATTGGAGGCTCACTGTGTCCATTGGAGGCTCACTGTGTCCACTGGAGGCTCTCTGTGTCCATTGGAGGCTCACTGTGTCCAGGGAAGGCTCACTGTGTCCATTGGAGGCTCACTGTGTCCAGGGAAGGCTCACTGTGTCCATTGGAGGCTCTCTGTGTCCATTGGAGGCTCACTGTGTCCATTGGAGGCTCACTGTGTCCATTGGAGGCTCACTGTGTCCAGGGAAGGCTCACTGTGCCCATTGGAGGCTCTCTGTGTCCATTGGAGGCTCACTGTGTCCACTGGAGGCTCACTGTGTCCAGGGAAGGCTCACTGTGTCCATTGGAGGCTCACTGTGTCCACTGGAGGTTCACTGTGTCCATTGGAGGCTCACTGTGTCCATTGGAGGCTCACTGTGTCCATTGGAGGCTCATTGTGTCCATTGGAGGCTCTCTGTGTCCATTGGAGGCTCTCTGTGTCCATTGGAGGCTCACTGTGTCCATTGGAGGCTCACTGTGTCCATTGGAGGCTCACTGTGTCCAGGGAAGGCTCACTGTGCCCATTGGAGGCTCTCTGTGTCCATTGGAGGCTCACTGTGTCCATTGGAGGCTCACTGTGTCCACTGGAGGCTCACTGTGTCCAGGGAAGGCTCACTGTGTCCATTGGAGGCTCATTGTGTCCATTGGAGGCTCACTGTGTCCATTGGAGGCTCATTGTGTCCATTGGAGGCTCACTGTGTCCATTGGAGACTCTCTGTGTCCAGGGAAGGCTCACTGTGTCCATTGGAGGCTCACTGTGTCCATTGGAGGCTCACTGTGTCCACTGGAGGCTCTCTGTGTCCATTGGAGGCTCACTGTGTCCAGGGAAGGCTCACTGTGTCCATTGGAGGCTCACTGTGTCCAGGGAAGGCTCACTGTGTCCATTGGAGGCTCTCTGTGTCCATTGGAGGCTCACTGTGTCCATTGGAGGCTCACTGTGTCCATTGGAGGCTCACTGTGTCCAGGGAAGGCTCACTGTGCCCATTGGAGGCTCTCTGTGTCCATTGGAGGCTCACTGTGTCCATTGGAGGCTCACTGTGTCCAGGGAAGGCTCACTGTGTCCATTGGAGGCTCACTGTGTCCACTGGAGGTTCACTGTGTCCATTGGAGGCTCACTGTGTCCATTGGAGGCTCACTGTGTCCATTGGAGGCTCATTGTGTCCATTGGAGGCTCTCTGTGTCCATTGGAGGCTCTCTGTGTCCATTGGAGGCTCACTGTGTCCAGGGAAGGCTCACTGTGTCCAGGGAAGGCTCACTGTGTCCAGGGAAGGCTCACTGTGTCCATTGGAGGTTCACTGTGTCCATTGGAGGCTCGCTGTGTCCATTGGAGGCTCACTGTGTCCACTGGAGGCTCACTGTGTCCAGGGAAGGCTCACTGTGTCCATTGGAGGCTCATTGTGTCCATTGGAGGCTCACTGTGTCCATTGGAGGCTCATTGTGTCCATTGGAGGCTCACTGTGTCCATTGGAGACTCTCTGTGTCCAGGGAAGGCTCACTGTGTCCATTGGAGGCTCACTGTGTCCAGGGAAGGCTCACTGTGCCCATTGGAGGCTCACTGTGTCCACTGGAGGCTCGCTGTGCCCATTGGAGGCTCACTGTGTCCACTGGAGGCTCGCTGTGCCCATTGGAGGCTCACTGTGTCCACTGGAGGCTCACTGTGCCCATTGGAGGCTCACTGTGTCCACTGGAGGCTTGCTGTGCCCACTGGAGGCTCACTGTGTCCAGGGAAGGCTCGCTGTGTCCAGGGAAGGCTCACTATGTCCACTGGAGGCTCGCTGTGTCCAGGGAAGAATGAGCAGAGCAATTGAACAGTAGCATCCTGGGATGGAGAGGGTCGCTATCATGCCAGAAAGAGAATGGCCTTGCTCTGGGTCAGTCATTGTCTGCCTGACCCAGTACCCCTTCTGGTTCCCCATGATATAACCTGGAAAGGGGTGCTGAACCCTGAATATGTCTTTTTGGGAGCAGATGGAGACCCTTCTGCCCCTGGCCCTGCCTTCCGTGCCCTGGGCATCTCAGGAGAAACCACTTCCAGGTTTTGCAGCCAAAATGCTGCTGCCTCCTCTCCTCAGTGCCTACTTGACTCAGCCCCACCCCTGGCCTCAGTCCCCTCCTCTGTAAATCAGGAAAGATCACATATCTGTGGTAAATAACCAAAAGTCAGTTCTTTCAAGAAAAAAGCTCGAGCAAATGCTACAGTGGCAAAGGTGCCCACAGCCCCTTGGCCCACACAGCAAGCTGTGTCACTGAGCTAATGTGCTAGCAGGCTGGGCTCTTCTCTTCCCTTCCTCCGCAGCCCAGAAGCAACCATGGATTCCTGAGGACATGTGGACCAGGATCATTTGCACAGACAAATTCCCCTCCCCCAAGATCTCTGGCCTGAGATCCCCAGGGCAGACCTAAAATAGCTCAGTGCTGAACTCAGTCTCTCTTCCAGCTCTGTGGGTCCTGATGCTTTTCCTGCTTTCTGTCTTCCTCGCTGCTTCCTGCTGCACTTCCCACAGCAACCCCCACCTGCCACACAGAGCCCAAACCAGCTGGTTCCCCTGATGACAACTGCCTAAGGAATAGAAAGGTGGCTCTCTGAGACCAAGGTGTCTGTCTGGGAACAGTGAACCTGTAGGCCAAGGCTCTTGCCAGGGTGTTCAGTCTCTTTTCTGTCCATGTTTGTGGACCTGATGATGTTCTCCTTGACACTTCCCTCCTGGGACCAAGTCCAGGCGTAACAGAACCTAGCACCGAGGTCACCATAGGGTATCTTCTCATGGAGAACCACGGAGCCGAGCCTTTGCCGCCAGACAGGGCCAAGGGTGCATGAGGCTCCCCATTTATTAGCTTTGACCCCAGGCAAAGGTTACCCTAGACCTGTTACTTTATTAGTAAAATGTCAATAATATCAGTATGTCTCTGGCAGGATGGCATGGACCACCCGTCAGTGAGGATAGGGAACAGGTCATACATTGTGTCCTCCTCCCAGGAAGAGGGGCACTAGCCTGTAGAAGGCCTTGCATTGCTAGGCCAGGGAGTACAGAATCCAAAGAGTAGGCCATGTGGCATCTGTGTTAAGGGAAGACCCAGGGACAAGCAGTGTTGTAGAGAGATGACTTAGTATGTGGCAAAGTGGCAGGTCTTCCTGTTGGGTAAGGTCTCAGATGTTTGCTTCAGACTTTAATCCAAGACCCTTGAATCTCTCCTGGCCAACAATGTCAGGTTCTTTTCCCTCATTGGCCACTGAAGGGCAGCCTCCTGGCAGGGCAAGGGCCTTGCTTTGGCTAACTAGTACCTCAGTGGCTTTTCCCAAGAGCCTGTCCTTAACTGCTCACCTCAGACTCAGCACTTCTCCCGCCTGCTCAAGTGAGCTTCAGCGAAGCTCCTGCCTTGATGGGCAACCCCGACCCCACCCCACCCCACCCCACCCCCGCTGTCTGTGGCAGCCCCATTGGAGAATCAAGAACAGCATGCTGCTGTGAGTCTGTGGCCTGGCTGAGGCAGACTTCCTATTGTCTCACCTCTCATGGAGCCAGTCAGAGGACAGAAACTGCATCTGTCTGTGGAGACCACAGCATACATTCCCTGTGGTAAGCACACAGAATTCCATAGCAAGGAGGCCTGTTGATGTACGACACCATGTTTCCCACACCTTGTGTTTTGAATAACTCTTGTAGCCAGGTCCCTCCTTTCACATAAGGACATGTCAGAGGCACAATGTAAAGAGATTCACTCAGATTAGTAATGTCAGGTGACAGCAGAGCTGGGATGAAAACCAGAGACTTTCCTGCCTTTGAGCCTCTCCCCAGCTCTAATGGGGAGCAAGAACCTCCCACACTCCTGTGATGCCTGCTCTATGGCATTGGCATCTCCAAGCCCCCTCCAGGGTCACTGGCAGCCACTTATCTTTGTTTCCTTTGTCCCACAGCATAAGCTGTAGTGAACTGATCAGCCTATGGTTAAGAAGCCCAGGTTCAGCCATAATCTCTCCTGCCATCACCCTTCAGCATGGTTGGAAACTACGTAAGACTTAGGGCCTCCCTTGCACTTTGCTTGCCCCAAGGAATAGCAAAAGGGAACTGAACACCCACGTACCTGGCCTTGTTTCTAGCATTTTCCATATATTAATTCATTCACGCCCTCTCTTTTGCCTCTGTAAGAGTAGTATGCTTGTTGACAGGACCATAAACAAGCAATATGCCAGTTGCTTGTTTATGGTCCTGTCACAAGTCTGTGGTTTAGAAATACTAGTCAGCAGCTAAACCCAGGCATACGGCTCACCATCAGTGAGGAGGTAATCCATCCCCACCTGAGCAGCCACAGTCTTAGCCCAGGCACTAGACTGTGCCCCTCACAGCCAAGAATCATCAAACACGGAAATGAGGAAACAGCCATCCTCAGCCACTGTCACAGCACCAGCCATGGTCTGCCTAGCCTCTGACAGATGAGGCCAGGATGCCCATAGAGCAATAACCCTTCATCCCACCTCCATTCCTAGAGTTCTGCCAGCCTGGGTGAAAGGAACAAGACTGCCCTAGTGTCTCCATCATGGCCATGCAAGGACCATGAACCTGAGCATGTCCTTGGAACCAGGATCCCTAGGCCCAGAAGCCTCCAAGCTATTGGAGAAGAGCCAAGCCTGGCCTCTGTATGGTGCCTGGTTTCTTAAAGATAAGTAGGATATATGTGTTTGCTAGGGAGTTGGGAAGGAATTGGAAAACAAACCCTATCTCTTAAACCACCAACCCTGGTGGTGAGAGCACCAGTATAAATTGTAGTGTCCCCTAGATGTGATTTTTTTTTCTTCTTTTCTTCTTTTTTAAAGATAAGGTTTCATAGTGTACACTTTGATCACCTCAAACTTAAAAGTCCTTCTGCCTTAGCCTCCCACGTCTGGAATTGCAGGCATGCACTGCCATGCCAGGTCTCCCTGGGACCTGCTGGTGTTTGTCAGGAGCACAGGATGCCTGGGACCTCAAAATACTCAGAAGAGAAGACCCTGGGCTCTGGTCTGGTGTTGTTCATCCTGGCCTAGACGTATGCCAAGCCTGAGCTCAAACGACAAGAAGTACACTGACCCCAAGGCCCAGCTCTGTTCCCCATCCCTTCCCCGCCCCACCCCAATCTGTTCAACTAAAGACGTACGTGTCCTCACCCTGTACCCTCTGGCGTTTTTATGTTAAAAACTCAGGAACCAGATCTAAGGTTTTGCCCCCCTTCTTCACCTACTCCCACAGCAGGGACAGAAAGAAGTCCTAAAAGTTCTATCAATTCTCCCAGCAGAACTCATGGCTGAGTTTAGGTGCCAGCTAAGTCTAAGGCTCTGCCTTTGTATCCAAAAGGGAAAGAAACCCCAAGCTCCAAATGCAGGGCACATGGTAAACTGAAGACTTTCTCCCAGGGAACGAGCAGGTACTCCTGACAGGGCAGCCACCGGGAAGGGAGCCCTTTGAACACCCAGTGTGTGTAGCACTGTGGTACCAGAGAAGGGCCTGTAGGAAAGGTGTGGTCCTTGCCCAAGGGAGGCTGGGGGGACTCATGTGGCTACTGTAAGGAAGCTGAGACTCAATGCTTTTCCTCTGGGGATTTGACCATTTAGCGAATGACATAAACCAACAACAGATGAGGAAAGAACGCAGCAGGTTTACTAAGTGCTAGAGCACAGGCGCACAAGACGCGAAGGTCCTCCTCTACAGAACTCAACGTGGCTTCTGAGGAGAGAGGTAGCAACAGCCAGAGATGGTTGAGGGAAGGATTTGCATAAGAAATGAAGTTGTGGGCTGGAGAGGTGGCTCAGGGGTTAAGAGCACTGACTGCTCTTCCAGAGGTCCTGAGTTCATTTCCCAGCAACCACATGGTGGCTCATAACATCTGTGATGGGATCCAGTGCCCTCTTCTGGTGTGTCTGAAGACAGCGACAGTGTACTCACATGCATAAAATAAATAAATCTTTAAGAAATGAAGTCAAAGCTTCCCAGGTAACACCCACATTTGTCTGATCAGGGTACTGACTCTGCAGTCTCTTTGACCTGTGGGAAGATGCCTCCCTGACAGGACTGGCTGGCCTCTTTCTGCATTTCCCGATAGTTTATGAAGGCAGACATTCATAAATTTCTTTTACAAAAGGCCAAGTTCCCGGAGCCATTCCAGAGCCTCTATTCACTCTCAATCACCAGCTTAGAGCATGCCCAAGACTTCCAGATTTGTCTTCTACCTTTCTGTACTTAAGTCTGACCCATGGGTTAGAGCCACCAAGACAGGCAACAGAACACATCGACGTTGCCGTCACCGTCTTTTCGTCAAGGGCAGCCGTGCCTTGGGGATGCAGGCAGACGAGAAGGGCCATCCCGGCTGCCAGTTGCACTCCAATCAGACACAGCCCCTGGGTATGAGAGCGGGAGGTGGTTTTCAGGGACTCTGCTTGATGAATAAGATGGCGAACTTGTGAAGCAGGCTCAGAATGGAGAGTGCCAAGACCAGGGAGCCTTTGGGCAACTGGGGGAGGGCAATGTCACAAGCAATTTGCATATAGCTTATTGATCAGCCCACACCTCCGATGCCAAGCACATGGACAAGTGTTCTGTGGCACCATTAGGGCACGTGGAGCTCATCGGATGGAAATGAGATGATGCCACCAGATATCTCTGCTCAGGCCAGGACCCCAGACTCCCACTGCCTCCCCAGAACCCAGTCCAAAGGCTGGAATCTGTTCCATACAGCAGCCAAAATGAACTGCAAATTGTATATCCAGCATCCATCCCCTCTGCAGTTCCTCACAGGTTCTTCTGAGACTTAGGCCTTGGCCTTGGGGCTTTTGTCTGTGCTGCCTCCTCTTAACCTTCCAGCCATGAACCCTGGCTCTGCAGTCACCTCCTTTGGAAGCTTTTTCCTGGTTCCCTACACTCAAATATCTGGGAGCTATTTCCTTCAGGATCTCCCCCCCCCCCTGCAAGTGTGTGTGTGTGTGTGTGTTAGAGAGAGAACATTGTCTGTGGAACAGACACAGGCCACATGACTCTAATTAGAATTAGGAGGGGAGCGGTCTGCAGTTATTTTTAAGCTGCTTCCCCTCATCAGTGTCCACTTCTCCAACCCATTCTGCACAATTAGCAGATCCCTCCTGCTCCTGTTCCAGTTCAGCTCAGGAAAGAGCCGCCTCCTGCAGTCTCTGATCTGACCTGTCCTCTCAGACGACAGCTCTAGATGCACCTCAGGTGCTCCTTTCTCCAGAAGCAACCTCCAGCTGACTGGCTCCGCTGCAGGCATTGGTGTCAGGAGTCTTGGACATCCAGATAAGTCCAGTCCTCCCAGACCTGGGCCTGAGAAGAGGTGGGATGCGTGGAAAGTTGGGATTATGGGAGATTTTACCTGTCACATGGCCCTGTGGGGATCCCTCTGAGGACTGGATCTCTTTTTTCCTAGATTTAAGCCCTGGTCTTGATATAAAAGTAAATTCTCTCCCCTCCCGCCATGGCCGTCCAGTGTGAAAGTGTGGACACTCAATGGTGGGAGGACACTGTTCCGTGTTGGCGGTAGCCAGCACCTCTGTGGGTAGTGGCTTTGCTGCCCCTCTGTGGGACTCCTGACATGGGCCAGCAGACAGGGAAGGTTACAAGGCATGTGTCTAAACCAGGAGACATTCCTTTGGCCAAAACTTAGTCTCGACGAGGTCACACTTTTCAGAGGAGCCTGGGAAATGGCCAGTTGTCCCCCAAGGAAAAAAAGACAGCACGCTCTTATCAGTAGGCAGGTCTCTCTGGTGTTGTATTTTAACCAAATTGCAGCTAACTCACGGAAGAACTGCCTCCGGTATAGTTAGAGTCCCGTTCTCTTGGCTCGAAGTCGGTACTTAGCCTGGATGACTCCGAGAGCTTCACCCTTTGTGTGACTAGAAGTGAAGCTGACTCACCTTGTCAGCCATTGCTGTGGCTGAGCATAGCCAGTTCTAAAAGTGCCGATCCTGGGCAGGGTGTGCCACACGGGTAGCCTGGAGCCTTCCTTCTTGTCTGTGTGCTAACAGACAAACATCTCCCAGTGGTAACAGCAGCTTTCTGGCCTGGCATATATACTGGTGAGTTACAGTTTCAGTGGTAAATGGGTCAGCCTTTTAAACTTTTGCTATTTTTTTAAATAAATCACCAACATATCCAACATAAAAGTTCACATATACTAATATGAGATTAATTTCTAGGCTATACAGATATGTGTGAATTAAAGTGGTACATGAGTGGCAAGTTGGGGGACATTGTATGGGCTTAAAAGGCTGAAATGCAAGACCAGCATGTACAATGTGTAGTCCCAGTGTGTGCTTCCTTCTCTGTAGCACGTGCTCCCACCACAGGACAAGTGTGTCACATGATAGACAGTAGAACCTGGCATGGACCATGTGTTCTGTGCCGGGTAGATACTTGGATTATTAGAGAACACTGTATTGCATCATTTAATTGTGCCAGCGATCCTATGAAACGTGTTGTTACTACCAGCTTATCAATGAGCAAAGAAAAGCTACTTCCCTGGCCACGTCAGCCACAGTCCTCCTGCTCCTCTGGCTGGCAGTAATTTAGGAAGCCACTCTAGGAGTGCCCCGCCTGTCTCTGAGCCTCACGCTTCCCATGCCGCTGGAACACTCTTGTGCAAGTTTTTATGCGGCTCTCTGCTTTCATTTGTCCTGATACCTACGTAGGAATGGATTGCTGGGTCATAGGACAGAGCATGGCAGTCATATAATATACCGAAAACCTTTTCCAGAATGGCTACACCAGAAATGTATAAGGCTCCATCTGAGAGACTCCCACTGGCATTTGGATTGTTAATTCTCTTTCATTTTGTTTTTCTATTCCCTGATGACTTGAGAAATTTAACACCTTTTAATGTGCCTTTTGGTCGTTCTGTTGTAAGGTATCCGTTTTGACTTTTCCCACCATTGTGAGAGTTTTATTAATGAATTATACAAGGATGTTTAACATTTAATAATTATCTGGGGGCAGTAGTGCCATGGTGCACTGACGTGGGGGGCAGAGGGCACTTGCAGGGGTCAGGTCTCTCCTTCTACTGTGTGGATCTCAGGCTCAAAATCAAGTCCCCAGTCTCAGCCACAGGCCGCTTGACTGACTGAGCTATCTTCTCAGCCATTTCTTTGTCAACTATATACAGACTATAGATTGCCTTTAGGAAAGGAAATGTTTTTGAATACATTAAGTTGTTAAATGCTGAATTGCCAACTGTCACACTTCTCCTCCACCCCCTCCCTGCTTTTGAGTGTTGTGGGGAGTATCTGCTGGTCAAGGAGTGTCACAGACAGTCCACACCCCAGCTCTCAGGACATCGCCTCTGCCCTCTGAGCCTTATTTTTATGAAGTCTAAAATGGGGATGTTAGTCACCGGCCTCTCTGGGCTGCTGTGAAGGTGACATGAGATGGTATCCAGCACCTAACACAGTACGGCAGAGCTGAGATGGCTGGTGATACCCTGTCGCTAAGGCTATCAGTACTCCAGGCTGCACACCCTGAGCTCCGTCTGTCTGTCTGTCTCCCTCAGGATAGAGAAAGCACCAGCTTCCTTCCCTTGTGTAAGTGAAACCTTGGCCTCGCTTCTACGTCCATCCCACTTCCTGGTCCCGAAAGGCTCCTGAGCCAGCCTCTTCCCCTGAGGACCCAGACTTCCTCTCCTTGTGACCAGCATGATCCCCCTGCCTCCACTTCCCTACTGTCTACCCTGTGTGTTGCTGCTGCAGTTACCAACAGCTGCCTTTCTAAACTGGAAAGTCGGGGCTCCTGGGTAGGTGTTCAGGGGAGACCACTTTGCAAGGGCAAGGCTTGGCTGTGAATGGTCTCACCTCTGAGTATAAATACCAGGCTCTCATCTTAGCCAGCCAGAAGGTCCTTCTGCCTACCTTCTAGAGTCTTCATTGGGCCTCGCTGGCTGTCCTTACTGGGGACAGGCCACTCCTTTGCCTTTGGCAGGGTCCAGTCCTTCCATACGTGATCAGAAAATTCAATTATAAAGCCAATTACCGATTTCCTGAGCTTGACAAGGAGACATGAAAGTTTGATTAAGTTTGAATTCCTCTCTGGCTAATTGCCAGCCCGGGCCAAATAGGCTGTGGGAGATTTTTGTTCTCGATTCTGGTTTTTTGTTTTGTTGCAGTGTTCCCGGGATAGGGGAACGGTTTTGTGTTGTGGTCTTTGTGCCCTCCTTACTTGCTGAAAGGCTCTTCCTCCGTTGTGATGCATGAGATGCAAATCCCCCAAAGATTCGTTGCCAGGGTAACAGTCTCCGGAATTGAGCTCAGCTAAACAAAGTCCTTCAGATTTGAAGGGAACAGTGTTTATTTCCCATGCAGAGGCAAGCTCTAGTGCCCACAACAAGGCTGTGTTCAAGGACGCCTGCCTGCGTGAACAGGGGTACAAAAGCCGCTCACTGGTCCCCTCCTCGTCTGCAGCAGTGTGGCTGGGCTCTGGCTGCTTCCCACCCTACACAAAAGCATGGGCAGATGCCGAGGCCACAGAGCGTGGCTTCAGAGGGTGCCTCCTACCAGATGGTTCCTTGGCCCAAGAACCTGCCACGCTGGCCCTCAGCCAGTGGCTCTGCTGAGAGCCAACAGCAAGGCGCAGGTGGGTGGGGCTGGGGAGCCACCCTGTCCCTAGCAGTACACCTAGCTATTTCAGCCATTTCTGGATATGGAACTGGCCTGTGGTCAGAGCAGACTGGAGCTCCACACTGGTGTCTTGAGTTGGCTCTGGGGTACCATTTCCTCCCCTAGGAATAGAAGGGGCGACCCTCAATTTTCTGGAAGTGATGTGCATCATCTAAGAAACTCAAAACTTCTGCCCATGAAAGTCCCTACGTAAATAGAGCCCTTTGTCTTTTCTCAGCCCGTAGGGTTCTGGAGCTCTGGTTAAAGTCCTAGTACCCCTGGAAGAAGAAACATCTGCCCACGACACCTTTTAACCCTCAGCTAGTGGCACTAAGGACAAAGCCCAAGGTGGCTCAGGTACAACTCACCTCCCTCTATGCTCCACTGTGTCCCAAACTTGTGACCTCTTACCTCAGATACCAGTGGCAGAGCCCCACACCTTGCAAAGTACCCACATCCTGCCTTGTCTCCTCATCTACACAGCCACCTCAAGAATCTTCAGCACAGCCATGGGTTGGTGGCCAGCCACCCTGCCCAGCATCTCACGACCTTAGCTGCACGGATGTCTTGGGCAACACACACCTGCTTGCTTGATTGGCTTGTTTGTGTATCTGTTTGTTTGTGTTTAGAAGGTGAGAATTTTTGCAAAGTCTGAATTTGGGTGTTGGCTTTTTTTTTTTTTTTTTTTAATGAAACTGCACAGCTTCCTAGTAGAGTTGTAATTAGGAAATGCTGTGTTAGTCAGCAAGGCAGAATTGAAAAATAACCAGGCAGTGCTGGATGGAGTGCTCCCCCCTCCTTAGACATTTCAGTTTTGCCACACTGGGGGAGAGGGAGGTGTGAAGAGAGGAAAGATGTGTGCAGCTGAGCAGGACCGGGCGGAGGCTGTGCTCCTGCTCTATACAGAATTTAAAAGCAACGAGAGTCAGTGTGTGGGGTGCTCTTCCCATCAGTCAAACAAGAGGTGAGGTGAGGAGGGGGCAGTGAAGGAGGGGTTAGGAGGCCGGGCCAGGATAGGTAACTGCAGAGAGCCGTAAGATCGCCAGCGTGCCAGGGCACCGGTGACAGCCTCGGCAACGCCTACACACTGAGCATGTACATGCCGGCGCTGTGCCAGGGACCCTGTTTCTGGATTTATCCCAGCCAACAGGCTCCATTTAATAGCCATATGTTTATCTTAGTGTGAATCCAAGGAATAATAATTGTGGCATCCTGAAAGGAAGGCCAGCGTATGGGCTTTAACTTGGTTAAAAGTGAGTTAGTTACGTGAAATGTATTGAGAACGTGAGGGTCTGCGGCATCTCACAGGAGCAGACCTTCTGACACAGGGACAGAGAGGTCTTGGGTGCTGGCGACACTCACCGTATCCACCCCTGTCATGGATTGAGTGACATATCCATGTGACACAGCGATAGCTGGCAGAGCCAGCACTGGGCTCTGCAGGCCAAGTGAGAGCCCACAGCCCTGGTAAACGTTCTCATCCTTGCTGTACAGGTGCCGTCCCCAGCCCTAGCATCCGCCTTCCCAGAGCTGCCGCTTCGGGGATTTTTTTTTTTTTTTTTTTTTTTTTTTTTTTTTTTTGCTTATGACGCAAGCCGTGCTCTGGGGAGTTGGGGCCTGAGCTGTGCTTCCTCTGAACCAGTGCACGGGATCCACTGAAAAGCCCTTTCAGAAGGAGCTGGCGTGATGCTGCATGTGACTGGCAGAGCTGTGGCTGCCAAGCATTGGCTGAGCACAACCCGAAGGGGCCTGTACTTTCTGCCCTGGTCTCTGCGACACTTACTCCCTCTCTCTTGTCCCTGAATTACTTTCTATAATGAGCTATGGACTTGATACATCAAGTAACTTGGGGTTTTTTGAATGCCTCTTTCTATACGCTGTAACCTCCAAGCCGCACTGCACCTGACTTGTGTAGACCTGACACTGGGCACACTGTGCACAGGGCTGTAGCCGAGGGCCCCTCTCTGCCCAGAGCAGCAGGTGGGGAAAGGGCAGGATGGAAATCAGTTGGTACACAGGCCAGGTTTATGGCCCTGCTGGGGGAAATCAGCACAGATTACCTGAGGAGAGAGCATTCGCCCAAGCCCAGAAACCTTTCAGATGCCCATGCTTTATAATCGAGCAGGATGGGTCTAACCTGGGATTTACAAGCCCCCAAATGAAAATCGGGTGAGCATGAGTATACATGTGTACATGTGCCCACCCCATATGTGACTGCGTGTGTAGCTCCTGGGGGAAGGGTGAGGGAGGGGAAGTGGGGAGAGAGAGGGAGAGAGAGACAGAGAAAGAGAGACTAAGCTTTATGAGACTTAGGCCTTCCTCTCCTCCCAAAAGTGGCCGCCTAAGTACGCACCTGGTGCCAGCCCAGCTCCTTTAGCTATCGGTACAGCACAGAGCAGCTGCTGCCCACCGACTGCCCCTCAGGCTCTACTGTCTTCAGTGGCTTCTGTTCCTTTAGGGCTCATAGCACCTAGAGAAGGTGGGGTCTCACAGTGGGAATGGTGACATCTGGGGAGCCCCACAGTCTGCAGCAGAGTTGGGATGGAAATCTAAGACCACCTACCTCCAGCTCCCTCACAGTGTGTTGACAAATGAGGTATCTCAGGAACACGATGACTCGGATCGAACAAAAACTCAGACAACAGAACAGAAAGGAATTAAGGTTGGGAAACTTGTCTGCTGTGCCTGTGTGACCACAATTATTCTCATCCTCAAAATGGGTTGATGCCTTTGAGCTTGTCCCTGAAAAGTAAGGGAGAACTTGGAACTTGGTTTTGCGGGTGGTAGTGTCCTTGAAGCCCCCGACATGGGGTGCTAAGGTAGGTGGATTACCCGAGCCCAGGAGCTCGAGACCACCAGCCTTTTCTGTAGCCCCCTTCAGAGATGCCAACTGAACCAATAACAAGAGGAATTTTTCTTAAATATGATTTTACAAGTGAGTTTGACTTGTCTCCTGCTGATTTCAGTGTTGTAGCAAAGCACAGTTCTAGTTTTAGGCCCCAGTTCCCTGACATACTAGTGTTGCCCTGCCTTCTCCCAACCGGCCAGTCTCACCTCTCTCCAGCCAGTGCAAGGCCCGAACCCCTTGGGTTCCCAAGTGCTCTATCCACTGTTAGCCCAGATTGTGTGAGAACAACTGACTTGGCAGACAAGGAACAGAGCAAGAGCTCAGTGGTCCAGACAGCAGAGCTGGGGCCCACACTGGAGCACTACACCGGATCTGATTCTGCCTTTGTTGCACCATTCCCTCGGCCTCAGCCTTGACAGACTTCCATGAGCATATACCAGTGACAGCTTTCTAGTGAGGATTCAGCCCCATCCTCTGGGCCCTTTGTTCTCCTGGACCTTGGTCTCAGTGCCCTGGGGATAAGATGGGTAGAAATGGGGCTCTCTGTATTGACACAGTAAGCACTTAGAGCAGAATCTGGGAATTGTGTGCAGTGTGTTGGAAGAGGGGAGACGGATAGTTAATGTTTTTAGTTGTTGGACACTGTTGTTTTGAGGAGTTATTTTTAGCCAGACCCCAGCTGCATTTGCTTTGCTGTCTTTCCTTCCATGTAGAATACAGCTAAGCTATGGTGTTGTTTACTAAGATTTGGCAGGAAAGTTGTAGGTGTGCGTAATTTGTAAGGCAGTGGCTATCGTAGTGAATTTTCTTTTTAATTAAAAAGAATGATATTTTCTTAGAGTTATTCAAAACATCAACAAAACAGCCACATCCTTCTTTTTAAAAACAGAGTGATCTTCAGTTAACAGAATAATTATTCCATATAAGCTATATCAAAGACAAGTGAGGACAGAAAGAACGACTGGCCCATAGATAAGTAAGTAATCAGTGCTGTGCAGCACCAGAAGTCCCCGTAACAGTTCACAGCCCAGACTGTACCACACAAGGTCAGCGCCATTGGCAACACTGCCTGGGCAGGGCTGGCAGCCCCTTTGGTGGTGCGTTTACAGACAAAGAAGCACTGTGCAGTTTTAAAACATCTCACTCCAACTATTTTCTTTAAATGGAGTTATGTACACAGTGGGTTGAATGCTTTGTAGATAAGAAAAACTAGAACCGACGTACTCATCGTCTTCCTCCTCACCCTCTTCTTCCTGCTCTTTGCAGGCGTGGCAGCCCCGCTCCCCCTTTCCCCTGCCGCAGACTCCCTTTTCATCCAGAGGCAGCAGTACCCCTCCTATAATTTTTCTTGCGCTTAGCCACCATCTTCTCCTAAGGCCGCTTGTCCTCTGCGGCCATGTCATCCCATGTCTCTCCCGTTCCTCCACAGGACTGGTGGCTAAGCAGAGCTGTTTCCCTCTGATCTGGGGTGATGCCTGGAAGAGAAGGCAAGAGAAGGCCTCTTAGACATGTGGGGACCTCGAGGGGCTTTTGTTTTGGTTTTGTTCCCCTTTGGAAGGGATCTTGGCTTTCATTTCTCTTTCATTACAAGCTTCCTCAGTCTTCCCCAAGTCTTCAGCTTCCTTAGTCTTCCACTGGAATGCTTCCTGGGGAATGCTGAGAAGCTCACTGGAGCGGCCCTCGCTACTTCCTGTGTCCCCTGGGCAGGTTTGCACAAAGCGCGTGGATGGTGACCTTTTTTGCCTCTCAGCTTCATAGGGTAGTTTTGCCCACTTTGTTGTTTTTCCTCGGGGAGCCACAGGATCAACCATTGCCTATCTGGCTCTCACTGGCCCCTGCAGCATCTCTATGGAGCTCTATGCTATACCTATAGTGAAGCCTTACTATGAGGGACCAGCGTGTTGAGTACCTGGTTTCACTAATTCATTGAGAACTCCCAGACCCGCTATGCTGGTCCCCACCTATGCGTAAAGATGCAGTGTAATGGCGAAAGGCTTGATTTCCAAACCAGGCACTGCTCAGAGTTGATGGCTCACATGGAGGTATGACTAGGAAGTCGTGAGACCCTGAGAGCCCCCAACCTTGGGTCCTACCAGTGGGTAGCCTCACATTGTCTCCCTCCAGCTCCATGACTCCCCTGCGGTGTTCTGTTTTCAAGGACTCTGTACCTTCCTGGGTTTGCTGGATCCCTGTGTAGTTCGGGCATTAGCTTTTTCCTGAAGAATCTCTACCACCTCTTCCTCCTTCTCCCCCAGCTCCTCGTGGATCTGAGCTTGTTCCTACCTACATTCCTCTGAGTTCCACCGGCTAAAATACCAGTGTCCCAGAACCTCGAGCCAAGTAACTCCTTCCTGTGTCTCAGTTTCCCAACCTGTATGAGGAAATTCAGGCAGCATCCTTTCTTTCTTTCTTCCTTCCTTCCTTCTTTTCTTTCTTTCTTTCTTTCTGAGAAATTTTAAATTTTGTGTTTTATATGTATGGGTGTTTTGCCTGCCTTCTCTTCTCTGTGACTCACGGTGCCCTGAATGTAGGGATTGTGTACTGGGTGTAACTCTGAAGGTGCTTTGGACACAACTGGCCCCTGACCCCTTGGCTGTCCCAGGAACTTCTGTGGCCTGGGATGGAACTTCTATGGCCAGTCAGGATGAAGTCAGTCGATAGGGGCTGCCAAGAGTCCCAGGTAGCCTGCCATGGCTATTATGTGATTTCACCTTGCTTTCAGTGGGCCAGCTCTAGCCATGGCTCCAGTACACTACATCAGGAAGAGGCAAACTCTGCCTTCTTCGTCCTTTCAAGGCTGACACACAGAAACCCATCCACCAACCAATTCTGAGATTCCGAGCCCAATGAGATGTCAGAGGAAAGCTAGGTGTTGAAGGAGATGAGAGGCATTTGCTGAACCAGGCTCCACCAGTGTCCACCCTCGCAGAGTGTCACAGGTACGCCTGAGGAACCACCCCTAGTCATTTTCTGAGTGACAGATCCTAAGGAGGAGAAGAGAGAAGCAATCTGTAGGTTGCCATCTTGTCTTAGTGACAGTATCCTTTGCCTTACAGAAGCTTTGCAATTTTATGAAGTCCCATTTGTCGATTCTTGATCTTAGAGCATAAGCAAGTCTACAGATTCAATGCAATCCCCATCAAAATTCCAACTTTAGAGCAATAGTGATAAAAATGGTATGGTATTGGTACAGAGACAGGCAGGTAGTGGGATAGAATTGAAGACCCAGAAATGAACCCACACACCTATGGTCACTTGATCTTTGACAAAGGAGCTAAAACCATCTAGTGGAAAAAAGATAGCATTTTCAACAAATGATGCTGGTTCAACTGGAGGTCAGCACGCAGAAGAATGCAAATCTATCCATTCTTATTGCCCTGTACAAAGCTCAAGTCCAAGTGGATCAAGGACCTCCACATCAAACCAGATACACTCAAACTAATAGAAGAAAATGTGGGGAAGAGTCTCGATCACATGGGCACTGGGGAAAATTTCCTGAACAGAACACCAATGGCTTATCCTCTAATATTGCTGATGCCAAGAAGTACACGCTGACAGGAGCCTAATATAGCTGTCTCCTGAGAGGCTCAGCCAGAGCATGACAAACACAGAGGCGAATGCTAGCAGCAAACCATTAAACTGAGAATGGGGTCCCCATTGGAGCAGTTAGAGAAAGGATTGAAGGAACTTAAGGGGCTTGCAACCCCATAAGAACAAGAATATCAACCAACCAGAGCTCTCAGGGACTAAATCACCATCCAAAGAGTGCACATGGACAGACCCAACTACATATGTAGCAGAGGATGGCCTTGTTGGACACCAGAGGGAAGAGAAGCCCTTGGTCCTGCCAAGGCTGGATCCCCCAGTTTAGGGAATGTCAGGGCAGGGAGGTGGGAAGGGATGAATGATTGGGTGGGAGAAAGGAAATAACATTTGAAATGTAAATTAAAAAATTATCCAATTTTTAAAAGGGGGTGGAGCTTGAGTGTGAGTCCAGATGGCGAAGCCTCTGGAGCAGGGAGCTCCTCGGACACTCAGCCACCTAAAGCACTTACACAGGGGTAACGTCAAAATGGCGGGAGACATTAACCTCAGAGATGCTCCAAAATGACTAAATTCAGAGCGGCCTGCTGTGGCTTCTGCTCTCCCTCTGACCCTCCCACTACGCCCTCCTTGAGAGTTGCTGTTTAATATTAAGCTTCTCCTCTGTGTCTTCTCTGCCTGAGTGGATTAGGCCTCAAGCTGAAGAAGCTATGGCCTCTGTCTAGGGCAGCTCCTTCATTCCATAGACTTGTGATAGGAATCCAAAGTTTCCTAAGCCAGGGTTCAGTGTTTTTCAACCTTTCTTTACCAAATGTACTCAGTTAGTGTTTATTTATCACTTACTATGTGCCTGGCTTATTGGATACAAGAGGGCGCCTGCATGGGCGTTCTGGTGGAGGGAATAGACTGTAGAAACAAACCACAGAGGGTAGAGGCCACACTCAGCGCCACCTCAACAGAGAGGAACAGGTTCGCAGCCCAGACATTCGTGAGCCCCTGTGTGGAATCTCTTTAATTCTCGGTGGCTTTGCCTAGAGTTTTAGAGGTCCAAGGTCTCTGCTGAATGCCCATCTCCTCTCAGGGCAGGTGAAGACCTGGGGCTACCCAGGCAAGCAGCTCATGGGCCCTTCTTCAAACTGCTTCTCCTATAGTGTTGTTGAGCCCTACATAACACTGTCACCAGTGAACATCGTCCCCTTGTCCCAAACAATGGTTACCCTAGATGATTGAATTTGACATAGAGCTTAACTTTCGAGGGATCTGGCTATCAGATCCTGAGGGGAGAGGGAGCCCCTCCAGATTAATTACACAATTAGGCCCAAAAATCATTTTATAGGTTTCTCTGGGGAAGGACAGATACAGGCAAACACTTTACACTTTCCTGCTCACGTCCTGTCTGTAGTCTTCATTTGCAGTATTCCAATCCAGATAACTTAGGAGGGATACTAAAGGCTCTGAAATTTAGATAGGGAAGCCAGAACTGGCCTCGAGGCAGACTGTCCTGTGCTGTCCATGACTCACTTCTGTGGTGTCCCGTGCCACCCACTTCAGACTCACCACAAGCCGATGACCTGCTGTGCCCACACATGCAGGCTGCGCCCATGTAGCTGTGCCTCTGTATCAGCCACACATAGCTGCCAAGGGAAGATACTCCCATCTCTGCTGGAACCCAGCATCCTTCTCCACATACTCTTGAGGTATCAGAACATCCAGGAGTCCAAGAGTCCCAGTTCTGTTTACCAGTGACATCAGCTCCCACCCCACCTCACCCCACCCCCTGCCCCCAGCTTATCTGCTATTCTGGGTTTCCTGTTGTGGAGAACACAGACCTTGAGAATGAATTCTGGGCAGTTCCTCCTCTGCCTTCTCAATCCTACCTCCAGCTCGCCCTGCCACTGCCTGGCCCACTAAGGACAAAGTGCTGGCATTTGTCTGAGCTCATGGCCTGGAACATTCTACAAGTCCTACCTCATAACTGAAACCAACAGTGAGAACAGCAGAAGTGGGCCCTACCCTCACAGAGCGTACCAGCTCTCTAGAAAGAGAGTCAGCAAGGAGACAGGACTGTTTACATGCCGTGATGGTTCATTTAAAGAAACAAAAAGCATGCTGAGATGTCTGCTGTGGATAGTCTGGGGAGTGGGTGGGTCCAGAGGAATCCAGGATTCCCTTCTCTTCTGAGTCCTGTTTAGTCTAAGACAACGAAGAAGAAGAGTTGACTCTTAGCCTGGAGATGTGCGAAGAGCCAAGTCCAGGAGCTCTGTCTGTGGCAGTGGCTGGAATTGGCATCAGGGCCCTGTGCAAAGCCTGCAGACGGGAGCGGGGGTTGAATAGTGACTATGAGAGGGGGTTGGGTAGTGACTATGGGCCGACACGGGAGATGAGATCCAGAGTCTGCCTGGTCTGTGGATAGAGTACAGGATGACACCACAGCCCAGGGAAGGATCTCAGGAGCTGTGTGGGTCTTCAGTTTGTGCAAGTCCTACAAGTTGGGAACTTGAATGACTGGCATTTATTGTCTCATACATAGTACTGGAGGTCACCATGACAGCAGGCCTGGTTCTTCTGGCACCTTCGTCCATGAGCTGTAGATGACTGTCTGGTGCCTGTGTTTTCACAGTCTTCCTTCTCTGTGCATCTATGTCTTAATCTCTTACAAGATGAGGACCTTCCTTCACAGTCTCAGCTAGAGCACCTCTTTAAAGATGGAGTCCCACAGTACAGTTGTATTGTGCATTTGTGGGGATGGGCATCACCGCATAGGAATTTTAGGAACACCCGATTCAGCTTCTAGCAGGTCCTCCCTAATCTCCCATGGCAGATGAGGTAGAGAAATGCCCATGACACCTCAGGAAGCCGTAGGAGACCAGCCTCAATACCAGCTGCTCCCTCTTTGTTGAAAGGGATGATTAACAAAGAAAGTGACTGTCCTGTATATAAGGCGAGTGGGCTGGGGAGGGAGAGGGCACCCGGCCCCAGCTACCCCAGCTTCTTCCCTCCCCACCCATGGCCTGGCCCTATGTCCGAGAAATGCCTAGAGTGTGTGCTGAATTAGGTAGTAACCTCCCCAACCCTCCAACTGGGTTTCTGCCACCATAACTGAAGATAAAAATAGCTACAAGGAAGAAAAGGCCTTCAGGAAATTACCTTAAAATTCAGAAAGCATGAAACCAGGTGCCATCTAATTAAGATGACATTTTAAAATGGGGGAGGGGAGGGAGGCCTGGGTGGTATTTTAAATTGCAAGTTGATTGTACAACCTCTCTAATTCTGGTTCTGAGCAAAGTTTCCAACTGGAACAGAAAACAGGACTTCAAAGACACTGCCTACCACTGGCCTTGCAAACCGGGTAAAAAGAGCAGCATGGGGCCCGGAGCACAATGTGGCTTACAGTCTGGGTAAAGGCTAGGGACTGTGGGGAGCTGCAGCCCTATGCAGGGGGTGTGGGGGGACCTGCTGGGAGTCAGTGGGGCCACTACTGGGAGGAGAGCTAATCAAAACATAGCCTCATCTTTGAAGCAACAGCATTTTTGCAGGCGAGGCCACTTTGGGGTTACCACTGGACACAGCTCCAGCCTGGGTTGGCCCCAGGCTGGTGGCCTACCCAGTCTGCCCCTGGTCCTTGTATGTAGTATTGGGAGACATTGCTCTTGAAGGACTTGCTCCTGGTGACCTCTCAGGGTATAGAAGACCTGCTGCCTTCTCCCAGAATTCTGGGGATTCTAGTTTCTCTACCAGTGTATAGAGATATGGTAGGGGGTAGAGGGCAGGGGGATATGAGTGGCCATTTGCCTTAGAGGACTCCTGAACATCCTCTCTTGTCCACCGTAGTGTATTGCGTGGAAACACTCAGGGCAGCCGGTTCTGCTGTTATTACCATTATTGCTTCTCACACGGCTAACCCTGGTGTACATCACACACACACACACACACACACACACACACACACACACACACACACACACACACACACACACATAGACCCTGGGTTCCTACAGACACCCTGAAAAGAGCATATGCACGAAAAGCACCAGTTTTACAGCTGAGGAAGAAGTCACGCGCAGTCATGCGCAATCACAGGGACTTGCCCAGGCTCTCCCTGGGCAAGATCAGATCCTAGAATTGTCCACAAGTTTTTGGAAAATACTCTTTCTGCTCCTTCTGCTTGGTCTGCTCACCCATCTGACTCCTGACACCTCTGAGGTATCTATCCCTTCATCCCCCTCAATTGCCCTCTTACCTACCCTAGGAGAGGAAGCAGTGTGAGTGACAAGGGAGACAAGTGAGTGACAAGGGCAAGGACAACAGTGCGGGAAGAAGGAGTGAGCTGCTCTCAGATTGCAGCCCAGGACCTGGGATTGTTCCTGGTGCCCCGGATCAAGCTGGGTACTGGGGCAGTGCTCCCTAATGTAATGGAATCAGGTGCTTTTAGTAAGGTGGATGAACATGCAGTTACATGCGGTTTTTATGTCAAGTTATTTTAATGCCCTGGAGATCAGTGGTTGAATGGTTGCCTGGCATGGGCCAGGCTCCAGGCTCAATCCTTAACACTGCTACCCCCGAAAAGCTCTGCATAGATTTTATAGGTTATACTACATTTCCTTTTGTTTGAAGTATATTTAAATAGAAGAACATTTAATGGCAGATAGTAAGTAAATTATAGCTAGAATGGTGTAAATGCAGTAGAAATGTAACAGGTGTTTCTTGCATGCCTACTGTGTGTCATGGAGTGAGTGTTCAGTGTAGAACATGACCTTTCTTACTGCATGCCTACTGTGTGTCATGGAGTGAGTGTTCAGTGTAGAACATGACCTTTCTTACTGCATGCCTACTGTGTGTCATGGAGTGAGTGTTCAGTGTAGAACATGACCTTTCTTACTGCATGCCTACTGTGTGTCATGGAGTGAGTGTTCAGTGTAGAACATGACCTTTCTTACTGCATGCCTACTGTGTGTCATGGAGTGAGTGTTCAGTGTAGAACATGACCTTTCTTACTGCATGCCTACTGTGTGTCATGGGGCGTTCGGTGTTCCTTGGGGCATGGTGCAGATAGTTTGAGATTCCAGAAACCTTATCTTTCTCTTCCCCAGTTGACATGCTGTTTTGTCTGTTTCTCTTTGAAGCAATAGAGATTGTGTGCAAAACCTGTAGTCTAAGCAGAGGCAGAGCACCATGCAGGGGGGAGAAGCAAGGGACAGAAGAATGTAGTGGATAGAAATATTAGTGAAGATGCCAGGGTTAGAGCACCCTGGATAGATCCTGCCCAGAGGGGTCTGGGATAGGCAGGCTCCCATCCACCCCTACCTGGCCTCCTCCACCAGGCCTGGGAAGACAGACAGACAGACCACAGTGGGAACAGTGCTGCATGTGGACGCTGGTGTAGTCTCTGGAGCCAAGGGTTGGGCTGCAGACCCCTATTGGCCAAGTGAAATTAGGAAGTCTTGTACCTTACTGCACAGAGGAGAAGGGCAACAGGAATGCCAGTGGAGTGATAGAAGAGAGAACCAAAAGGACTTGGAGAGTAGAACCAGAGCCCTTGTGGCATCTGGTGGCCTATTGTGTGGCCTTACAGTTAGTCACATGGGTGAATGCCAGCTTGAGCCAAGGCCTTTCTCCCCAAAGTGGGAAGGGCACACCACTGCAGCTCTGGTGCTCCTGGGGCACCAAACTTCTCTAGGGAAGCAGAGAGCCATCATCCTTCCCTCCAGGTTCTTCACCCAGTGTCTATGGCAGGGAGAATCAGTATGAGAAGGACCAAGTGGGAAAGGAAGCAGTCAGCCTCATTCCAGACTCCAGAAAGTTTTCAGGCCAGTGACATCCATGATGAAACAGTTCTACCCACCTGCCCCTGGGCTGGCCTAGACATTCAGGGTGCTGCCCATCCCTCCTTCCTCCTGGCCACTGTGGCCCCTGGATACTTTCTTAGCTTCCTAGTCTCCCAGGCTTCTTCCTCTGGGAAGGCATCAAGAGCCAGGGACTGGGCATCCAACCCTGGCACCTCCTACCTCACCCAGGGCAGTGGGCTGGGACCTGTGTCTGACCTAGCTGGTCCTCAGCCACAGCTGGCTCTTTACCTCACCTGTGTTGTAGCTGATAGGACTATTTGTCATCCTTGCTTTTTACACCTGTCACCACCCCACCTGCCTCAGGTAAACACTGCTGGAGTCAACATACTAACCCTGGGTCCCCAGGGTAGGCACTACCCAGGCCCTCTAGGAGCTCTAATCTCTTAAGGCAGAGCTGAGGAGAGCAGTGGTGACAGCAAGAGAGTCTCCCGGGTGCCAGCTTTTCCTGCAAAAGACCTGTCCAGAGGGAACTGGATGAGGCAGGCTCGCATCCATCCTCCTCTCCTGGGACATGGCCACACCTCCTCCCCCAGGCCTGGAAAGACAGACAGACAGACCACAGTGGGAAGCAGTGCTGCATGTGGACGCTGGTGTTGGCCAAGGGTTGGGCTCCCTACTGGCCAAGTGACATCCAAGTCTTAGAAACTATATCAGCGTCTCTGATAATAAAGCCAAAGAGAGGCAGCATTTGCCGCCTTTAAAGGCATGGAGCCACAGGCTGGGGAGAGAGCTCCATCTCTACAAGCACGAATCCTGAGATCAGCTCAACCAGTGAGCTTCCGGCTCCCTGAGAGACCCTGTCTCCAAAGAATAAGGTAGAAATCGTTGAGGAAAACTCTCAGGAGACATCTGGCATCCACGTGCACCTGCCCAAGACTCCCCAAGTGCTGGCTGTAGCTTACAGCCCTCCTCCCAACCATGAGACTATCCACCACACCCCAGCAGATGGACGCTTCAGCAGCCTCACTTTGTATAGCTGACTGGAGGTCCTGGAAGACCTTCTTCTACTCAGAGCCCCTTGAGGCACATGTCGCCAGTCTGTTAAGATGGGATTGGGCCAGAAGAACAGAGTCACAATGTGTAGAGGCAGGGTCCAAGTCGAGAACACATCTCACTCCTTCAGCCCTTCATGTTGAGTCTCAGGCAGGTGCTTCTACACCCGTAACACCTGAGACCCTGACACCCTGACATGGAGCGAAGGAAGGGCCCAGGCAGGGAGCCTGCACCAGACCATGGGGTCCTGCTAGAATTAAAACTAAAATAGTGTTCTGCTGTCACTGTAGCTATTTTTATGGGTGCCTTCTATTTAGACTGCTTTATACAGATTCTCCGTTTTCCATAGGAATATGGCATTTATAAAGTACAAAGATGTGTATAAGAAAACTAGTATTAGTCACCGGCTGACGCAGGGCTTGAGCAGAAGCTACGAGGGGGCTGGGGAAAGAACAGCCTGCTCTACTAGTTTTCAAACATATTTAATCTGCACTTGTGTGTGTTAGCTTTTATATGTAATTGCAATAGAGGTTAGAAATAGGAAATTGGAGAGATGGCTCAGAGGTTAAGAGCACCGACTGCTCTTCCAGAGGTCCTGAGTTCGATTCCCAGCTCTCACAATCATCTGTAACTCCAGTTCAAGAGATCCAGTATCCCCTTCGGACCTTCACAGGCACCAGGCATGCACATGGTGCACAGACATAGATGCAGGCAAAACACACATACATGTTGAAGGAGGAAGAAGAGGAGGAGGAAGAAAGAAGTAGTTGTTAGAATGAAGAAAGTTTTAAGTATCCCTTCATTTAAAAATACTAGTAATTACTGGGCATAGTGGCTGCCGCCTGCTTAGGACCTGGAAGTGAGAGGCTCACTTGAGCCGGGGGGGTGAGGTTCGTGACCAGCTTAGGCAGATAGTTAGGTGCCGAGGCTGGGGAGTGACTGTGGTGAAATGTACGGCCAGGCCTCGGTTTTACTTCAGAACTACAAAGAAATAAATATGATAAACTCATCGCCTGCTGATATGAATAACACTTCATAAAATTCTCCTCTATTTTCCAATATTACTTTTAAAATGAAGAATTCCATAGCTTATTATCTTCAGAGATCTCTTTAAAATCTTGCCTGGCAGAAGATAGCTCAGTCTGATGGGATTTTGTGCTTGATCTAATGTGTTATTTTGGCTATAAAATATTGGGTCCTTCACATAGATATATAGTTTTAAAAAGGAAGAGATACTTTTTAATCTTTTTCAGAAAATTATTCTTTAAAACTCCCCAGAATATGAAGCAACTTGTGTGTACATGCTGTTGCTGCTGCTGCTGTTAGAACTGAACCCGAGGTGGGGAAAGCTCTCCCATTAAAGCACACCCCAACCCACTCTTCACTCTGATACAGGGTCTTACTGGCTTGTCCAGATCCTCCTACTCCAACCCTCTTCTTCCTTTTTCTTTTAACATTTATTTATTTATTATTTATTGAAAGTGTGTGTGTGTGTCTCTATGTGTGTGTGTGTGTCTATGTGTCTGTATGTCTGTAGTGTGTAACATGTGGAGGTCACTGGACAACTTTTAGAAGTTGATTTCTCCTTGTAACAAGTGGGTCCCAGGGATCAAACTCACATCATCGGCTTAGCAGCACGAGCTTTACCCACTGAGCCACCTCACCAGTCCAGCAGAGAAGTTCCTGACCACTCTGATGAATGGAGCAGAAACTGGGTCTGGAAGGGTGTCTGTGAATGATCTGGAGAGTGGTACCAACCTGCCAAACTGCCAGCCTCACATCCTGCCTCTGCCTGCCCCATCGTGTGTGTGGAGTCCCAGAATCCATCCTCTCTCTTCCCTAATTGGGTTGCTAATATCTGCTGGCGAGGCCGCCCTAATTAAACCATTCATCTCTGTTACTCTGTATTCTGAGGATATGAGGTTGGCCATTATCACTTTTCTTCCTCTTTGACCAAACTCTCTGTGGATAATCTGAATCTGCTCTCGTTCATTTCTTAGAAACTCTGTCTATCCGATTCGTGTTCTTTTGTCCTTCTTAAAACACTGGGCTCAGAAGAGAGGACACAGAGGGTGGGTGGAGGCAGCATGAATTTGAGATTTTCTATCTCGTTCTCCAAAGCTGATTTGTGAGCGGTTGGAGCCGGCTTGGTGCCTCAGCTGCTCAGAGTGGGTCTGTACCCACCCCAGAGAGCAGAACATCAAGGGGAGAACTGGAGCTAGACAAATTGGCCCACAGGGTAGATGGTTGGAGCTTTGAGTGTACGGTAACATTAGTTACTGTGCTTGGAACCTGTAGCAGCTGGGTGACAAACACCGTCGCCCATGAAGGTTGAACCATCTCCTACTGTTGCTAAAACACAGGGCCTTCATCCTGCATTTGATGATCTCGTCCTGCCCTACCCCACTCGACCCTGCACTTCGTCTTGCCTCCACCAAGTCCCTTGTGAGCCCAGGCCTATCTGTGTGCCAGAGGGACATCCATAGGTTGCTTCGGCTCCAGGTCCCATCCTTGACCCCAAGTCCCTTTGATACCTAGAAAAAGCGCAGGGCTGTGTGGAAGACTAGCAGGCTTAAAGGGCAGGGGTGCTGTCTTAACTGGAGAGAAGGCAAGCTGTAAACTGCCAAGCTCTCAGCTTTGCTTCAGGGTCTTTGGAGGGAATCAGGACAGTCCTCTCCCCCAAAGTAGATGGTGGACACACAGCCCCACAACCCCAGAGACCCTGTGAGCTGACAACATGCTGTAGGTAGAGGTATTGACAGGGCCTTAAGCTCAAAGGTGAGAAGCTCCAAGCACATCTAGTCCCAGTCACCAAGTACCTGGTATACCCCAGTTACTGCCACTGCCAACGAAGTGCCTTCATGTCTGAAATGGATGTTGGTGGGAGCAGGGACCAGGAGAACAGACTCTGCTGGAGATGTGAGGGAGCAGGGCTACTGCTTCCCCTCGAAGTGCGGCGTTCTAACGCTCAAGTGTAGAGCAGAAGGCTCTCTGCGAGTGAAAGAAACATGGTTGTTTTCTCACAGGTTCAGGCCTCAGTCAGGTGTGGCTGGCAGTTTTCAGAATGCCACCCACACCGCTCTCTGCCTGCTGGGGCTGCAGTGCCTCGGTGGGTTCTCAGCATCTGAGGTCTCTGACCTTTGCCCCAGAGCTGCTAGTCAGTATCCAGTGACATGGCCCTGGCTCACTGGGCCAGGCCCTGCCAGGCCGTGCCTGGCACCCTGTTCCTCTTGTCGGCCTGTGCTCTACTGCCCTCTGGTGGTGATGGAGACAACTGCAGCGCATGGGGCAAGGTGGGGCCGTGAAGGCCTTTGCTGCAGCTGGAGAGCTAGGGGGTAGGAGGGGACGCACGCCCATGCTCACACTTCCATTTCATTTCACTCGGCCTCAAAGATTGGAGATGGAGGAAAACTCTGAGCGATCCAAAGCAGCTACTCAGATGGAAGGGGTTATTATTGTAATTACTATGATTATTGTTATCAAGATTATCATGCCTGCCTGGAAAGTCTTGTACAAAGCAGGCTTATTTATGTCAGCTTGTTGTTTGTGTCTGAGGCGCCATCTTCGCTCATAATAACTAGCATTTGCGGGGCTCTTTCACACCACAGAGCTGTCACATCGTCAGCCCGGCTCATCTGCACAAATGGCCTTCTTTCTCCCCGGGTGCCAGTGGGGGAGCAGAAGCCTTAGGTGGGTATGGGGTCTGTCTAAGGCCACTGGGAATCAGGCACAGGGCCAGGACTTGGACCTGGGCCACCAACTGAAGATGCCTGTCCCTCTTCCACTTTCGCACCTCCGCTCTTGAGAGGACCTGGGTCTTTTGTGATCCTCTGGCTTTCAGATTCTTTGCTGCCCATTCTTCTAGAAAAGCCTACATTGCGCTCAGGAACATGGAAGGGTTTAGAAAACCCAAGTCCTAAGAGGTACAGTTTGCCCACATGCCTTCAAACAATGAATGTATCTGGCACCTTGTAAGCTCCTGCAGCATGGGATGCTGGGGCAGAAGATATGTGGCCAGAGTTGACCTCACTTGGCCATCACTAATGCCCGCCCTGGGAATAGCACAGTACAGACAGGCATCACTACATCTCTGAGACATCGGTGCAGAAATCAGCACAGAAGCTGCCTGTGGCCCAACAAGTGGGAGCCGATATGCTCAGTGGACAGGCCCTCACTGACTCTCCCCCAGTGGGTTTAGCTCTAGAGACCTGCTGTAGACAACTCTGGAACAACAAGCTCCCCAGGTACCAGTGGGCTGTCCCACTGGCTGGCCTGACATAAGGTCTGAGTACCGCTTGCAATGCACGCTCAGGATCTGCCCTGCAGCACTTGGTCTGCTATGTGCCTCCAGTTCAAGGGCCTCACTACCCTGATACCAGCCTGAACGTTCTCCGCTCCCCAGCAAGGGCATAAGGCAGCCTGCTTCTGGGAAACTAGGCCCAGCTGCGCGCGCACACACACACACACACACACACACACACACACACACACACCCAGCATCTCCCTGCCATTATGCACGGGTCTACACAAGGAGTCATCTAGAGCCCCGAGGTCCTCCAAAGTGATTCTTGTCTACACTGAGTTCTATCAATCCATTTGTATGTCTACATTAGGAGTGAGAGCCATTTAAGCAGACAGGCTATACTATTTAAAACAGTCAGAATAGCCACGCTGTTTCTCTGTCATTGACGTAATTAAAAAAAAAAAAAGGTTTCTTGCTGGTGACTTCTAGAGGCCACATCTTCTCCCAGCCTCCGGATCCTAAATCTATACGAGCAGTGCTTGACTACTGATGTTCAGACCTGCAGTTCCAGCCGTCCCCAGAGAAGGGTCCTGACCTCCCAGGCCCTGCTCACCACTGCATGCCCACAGCAACTCGAGAGGTGAGAAAGTGCATGCCCATCCGCCGGGGAGAGGCTAGCACAGCTGATGGCCGCCCTACACTGTGTGTTTTGTTGTTGTGTGATGACCCTATGGGAAAACAAGGATGTGAATCCAGGCATTGGCTTTATTCAACATTGATCTATCGCTGTCTTGGCTGTGTCTTCATCAGTGACCACTCCACACGCCTGCAGGCTTTGGGATTCCTTATTGATAGTTTCAACAAATATCCTAGGGGCTGGTTGAGACACTGTGGTTGGTTGTAAGCTTAACTTGACAAATTGGCGCACCCCAAACTGTACATGGGCCAATAGAATTATCTAGAACATGTGTGTCTGCCCCCAAATCAGAAGATAATGTCAGCCCCATCCACACTCAGACTGGCTCAAGGAAGGGCGTGTCTTCCTCCTGGGAAGCCAGGGTTCTGCTGACAGCAGACAAGAGTGGAAATGCTGGAGATGGAGAGAGCAGCACCCAGCAGAAAGGGCCTGACCAGCAGCAGAGGAAGTGGTCTGGCTCCTGCTAGAGGCTGGTCCTTGCTGCATCCGGCCAAGGCAGGATCCCATGGCATGCTCTCTATGGGTGGTAGCTCCAGAAGGGTCCACTCATAATCTCACGAGGTCAGGCCTGGTGTCTTCATCTTCTCGGGCAGCTGTAACTTCAGCCACCACAGACTGGATAACTTCATGCAGCAGAAATGTCTCACAATCCTGGAGGCTGGAAGGGCCAAGGTCAAGATGCTGGCAGATTTCTCAGTCTGTGAGAACCACTTCCTGATCCAGACACTCTTCTTGCTCTATCCTTGTTCCACATGATGGAGGGGTGAGGGTCTCTCTCTTAGGTGTCCTAGAAGGACATTAATCCCAATCATGAAGACTGTCCTCATAAGCCAGCCATATCTGCATAGTGATTCCTATACCATCATCCTGGGGGCTGAGATTTCACCAGAGGAGTTTGGGAGTACTGCAGCACCTCATGGGTCTACCCCAAAGGCAGGCCTGTGCTTTGCAGACCTTAATTTCTCTGGGCATAGCACATCTCTTCACACCTGACCAGCAGGAGGGCACAGTGCTGGGAAGCCATATTGGGAAGGCACTGGAATGTAAGCTGCACCCCTGGCTTAGGAGGAGGCCCGGACAAGAAGACTGTGGTTGGGGTGAGCCCCATTCCCTGGGCCTGAGGGCAGTCGTGCAAAGGAACGGGGTGGACTCCCCTGCTAGTTGCTCGGTGCCCACACAGGCTTCCGGGAATGTCAGTGAAGCTCCCCTTGCCCCCTAGCTGTACCTGACATGAGTCCTGAGCTGTCAGCTATAGCATGATACACGCTAGGGCCAAGTCTGACACTAAAATGCCAAAGAGCCTTCGTCACATCAGACTGCTGTGCAGCAGCTGTCTACAGGGCACTGTGAGCTCCAGGACACATGAGAGGTCACAAGGTCACCCTGCCAGAACACACACATCCAGCAACAGCCACATGGTGGAGAAGGGATAGTCAAGGTAGGCGTGGCCAGAGCAAAAGTACCCTGCACAATGGAGCCCCTGATGGGGATTGACAGCCTGATCAGCCAATGGGAGGAAAGGACTGTGTGGCCAGGGCCCATCAGTGGGGCTAGTGGAGAGTGAAGACAAGCAGGTCAGTGTGCTTAGTGGGACATGATGATGCTTTCAGAGGAACAATGGGGACTATTGAAAGAGCATAAACTCGTCATAACAGCTCTTGTAACCATCAGGTTTGGCTGTGGATGCTCTGAACACAGTGTTGAAATAGGACAGAAATGTTTTAAAATTAAAAACTAAGCAGTTGAAATCATGTTAGCACAGCTTGCATGCAGCTGTCAGGACCTGGGTTGTTTTCAGACCACTGTCCCACCTGTCCTACATGATGACGCCGCCCGCTGCTGGAGCTCCAGCCGCCACATCTTAAGTTCTGAGCACTAGGAAAGAAAAGGTTGGGGGTGGGGGTGGGGTAGGCATTCTGCCACTGAGCTGTTTCCTCGGCCTTGTAGATAATATCGTTATTTTACTTAAAAATTTATTCATTCATTCATTCATTCATTCATTTATTCATTCATTTATTCATTTATTATTTTGTGAACAAAGAAGAGAAAGACTTAGCATGTCTGTGGATATCAGAGAACAAAGTGTAAGAGTCTCCTTCCACAATGTGGTTGAGTCCCAAGGATCAAACTCAGGTCATAGGGACGGGACCTTTACCCACAGAACCATTTTTATCGGCCCTGGATCTTTTCTTTAAATGGTACCTCCTTGTTCTGCTTGAGCCTGCTTCTGTTGGGGAATTTGCTGAGTGATCACCCTAACCACTTGAATCATTAAGATGGGCACCCTTTTAGTTGTGCATTGTGCATTGTGCATAGTTGCATTGTGCCCAGATAAAACTTGGGGGTTCTGCTGGGCAGTGGTGGTGCACACCTTTAGTCCCAGCACTGGGGAGACAGAGGCAGGCAGACCTGAAGTCTGAAACGAGCCTGCTCTACAGAGAGAGTTCCAGTAGCCAAGAGTACACAAAGAAACTTTGTCTCAAAAAGAAACAAACGAAAACAGGGATTCTTTATCTAATGAAGAAGGGAGTCTCAGTGTTAGGACACTAGTGATCTCTGGCTATACCCAGGCTGCAGAGAGCAAGACTGAGGCCACAGGAAGTTGGTGAGGACATGGAAAGAATGGGAGCAGCTGTCCGTGGCCTCTGGCTTCTCTGCCAGGTGGGTAGCACAAGAAGTAACGTCTCAGCTAGAGGAGATGGAAAGGGACCAGGGACAGATGGGCTAGCATGGGCTCCTCCCTCTCAGCTCTCTTGGGGAGGAGGGAGAAGTCTGGACCCATGAGCTGTATGTGGAAGACCCCGGGACAACTCCTACCACAGCTGCAGGCTACAGGCAGGACTTTGAGGGCAGAAAGCATAAAGCTCCACACACTCCACACCCCACATTTAGGGACAAAACGGCCTTAGGGGGCTCACAGTCTATCTTCGCACAGCCTCTGTGAACCAACCCCCACATCCTCTGTGTGGATGTGACATAGCTCGGTCACTCAGACTGGAGAATGATTCTGACCACCAGAAGCCTTGCCTGACCTGCCCCATGAACCCCTGAGTCCTGCCCTGTTCTAAATCTGTCAGTGCACTGAACTGACAGGCTCCTAGGGGGATGGGAGTTGAGGAACTTGGGAACTCTAGCTAGGTCCACTGGCTGCCCCCACAGGTCTAAGACTGACCCAGAGATTTCAGAGATGCCCTAAGGGCAGCCAGGCCAGGCGGAGCACTTGTCCCTGAGTCACAGGTCCCGAAGCTGTTTTTAGCTTCAGGTGGAAGCTGCTTCCCCTTCTCCACCCACCTCTCCTTGAATCATTCTGGCTGCCTGGGGCACCAAACATCCAGACTCACCCACTTTCCAGAATGACCCTAGGAAACCAGGCTGCCTTAGAGAACCCTTCTCCCCCAAACCAAAAAAAAAAAAAAAATCAGGTGAGGTGGCTTAGCCACCTAGGTGTTTAGAACACTGTCCTCAAAGCGCTGTATCGTGGTTAGCGTGATGGGCATGGCCTTTCAGTTTCCTGCCAGGAGTCACTTCCTTCCTGGAGCAGGCAGGGGGAACACAGCTGTAAGCTTTCTCATAAACCTTAGTCAATAGCCAGGCTCCAACAAAGAGCCACTAGTCAGACAGCAGAACTCCAAAGAAATCTTCAAGCCACAGAATCCCCACTCAGCCTTTCCACAGGACCTTCTGTTTGCCACAGACCCTCCAGGTGTTGAGCTGTTTCCTTTGTCTCTCCCACCCCAGAGGATGCCAAGGACTTGTACACCACCCACTTACTTCCCAAACTAGCTAGCCACACAGTGTATCTACTGGTTTTGAAAGGGCTCAAAGCAGAGTTATGCAGGCAAAACTATGGAAAGGCATGATGTTGGACACTGTCTCCCAGCCCAGGCTACCCCTTTAGCCTCCGTTCTGACCCTGTGCTACTCTTCTGTCTGTCCTCTAGGGACGTGTATTGTTAACCCAGGATTTTTCAAATGAAGCAAGCTTACAAGGGTGTGTCCCTAACATCTGTGTCTCCCAACCTGTGATAAAGCCTCTAAAAATACAACCTTGAGAAAGAAACAGAGAAGGAATGTCACTGGGTCCCTGAACCTCTCTGTAGTCCTAACACCCATAGGTGCTATGTTGCCAAGTGCCACAGCCAACAGGTGGAACAGCCGTCCCCTAAACTCAGCTACTTGGCTCAGAGACCTGCTGTGGGTTCTGCTCTGTGTATGTATCCCAAGTCCACTGCTGGGATGAATGGAAGCCCAGGCACATTCAGGGTGATGCAGAGGCCCACACCAACCAGCAGAAGCAGGCAAAACGCATCCTATTGGAATCCACACACTGCCACCCCGTGTCGTACTGTGAGCCAAGGGAAGTCCTGTTATCTGAATTTCCCTCTGTTGGAAGAATTCAAATGAGGCATCCAGAGCATAGCACAGAAGCTACAATGAGGGCTGGAGAGATGGCTCAGCAGTTAGCAGCACCAGCTTTTCTCCCAGGGACCCTGATGCCCTCTTCTGGCCTCCGCAGGCACACATATGGTACACAGATACGCATTCAGGCACCCATACACATAAAATAATCACCTTTAGAAGGAAAGTAGGTTTCATTACAGAGTAAAGAGAAGTACTCTGAAAGAGTGCGAGTGGACAGTGGCCACCAGAAGGCACTGCTGTACCAGCCCACATTTCAGATATGCTTTATCCTGCTCCTGATGTCTCTGGAACTGACTGCCTCCCCTGAAAGGCATTGTCCTGCCTTTCCAGATGGTGTTAACAGACCCACTTGAATCAACTCTAAAGGGAGGAGACAGTAGTCTTTGTTCTTTACCACAAAGTCTCCCTAAGTAGGAATCTTACAAGATTTGATCCCCATCTACCCTTCTCCCATACCTGTCTCTCTCTGAGACAGTCTTGAAGTGTGGTCCTGACTGGTTGGGGAGCACCTACCTGCCTCACAAGTACTGAGCTTGTAGGTAGGGAGGTGTCTGTTGTTATCCCAGCAATGCAGAGGGCAGGTCTCCTCCGCCTAGGGCCCACAGTTCAGCTCAGATCCCATTCTCCTGACCAGGGCTCAAGGTCTCAGTTGCAGTCCCTGGTTTTACAAGCTTCTGGTAAGGAAAGACCATCCCGAATGATCTTCAAGCCTGCTAATTCCTCCCTGTCTAACTGACACTGTAGCCACAGGTTTGGGAAGCAGGAAGTGTATTCTGCCCAAGGGGAGCAGGGCACAGGGAATGGACAGAAATCAAAGAAGTGTCCGATCATACTGTTGCCATAGTTCAGGTGGTTGTGAGGGTCTGAGCGAACAGTGTGTGTGCACAGCTGTCCTTGGGCGATCAGTGTGTATGCACGGCTGTCCTTGGGCGATCAGTGTGTGTGCACGGCTGTCCTTGCTAAGCTGTGCAGAGCTGCTCGTGTGCACAGCAGTGGCAGCAGTGCAGCCCTGTGGCTCCCAAGAGCCTTTGAGACAGTAGTGTTCCTGCGCTTGTTCTGAATTCTTGTCACCTCTGAAAATGAGTGAGCCCTGCTTGTTCCGTAGCTGTGGAATGGGCTTGAAGAGCCCGTGAACTACCCAGGAGTTTCCCTGCAGCCGTCAAGACTCTTGGCGGCTCTCACTCACTCACATGCCTTAAGCATTCAGCTGTGCCCCTCAGACAAGGAGCAGGAGGAAGGGGCGAGCTTGGGTGCCACTGATCGTCTCTTTTCCTGCTCCTGGATTACATAGCAGGCCTGACGGCCACAGAAAACTGAGTACAAATGGAAAAAATTACATTCTAAACTAGGCATGGTGGCACACACATGGAATCTTATCCTGAGCTGAGGTAGGAAAATTATGAGTTCAAGGCCAGCTTGTACTAACATAACAAAGCGCAAATAAAACATGTAAGGGCCTGAGTTCTTGTGATTCAGTCAGTATTGACATGAGTTTTAAATGTCTGTGAAAAGCTTCATATACCTGTAAAGAGTAACTCCACCCAGGTCCAGTCCCTCGGAGTTCTCAAATAACCAGACCCTTTCCCAGGTAGAGACAAGATCCAGGGACTCGCTCCCTCCGAGAAGAAAACAGGAAATTATAACTCTAGACTAAGAAGACAGGCTTTAAAATGTTGTTCCCCACCCAAGGGGAAAATAAATCCTGTACAAAAGCCTCGTTTCCAGGTGGAAGTAGAGGTGTTTTAGGGAAGAGAAAGGTGGAGAACTGACCGTGGAGTTTATGACTGTAGAGCAGGGGTTCTCGGCCTTCCTAACGCTGCAGACCAAACGCGCCCGATCTCGTCTGTAATACAGTTCCTCATGCTGTGGGGATCCCAACCATAAACTTGTTTCCACTGCTCCTTCATAACTGTGGTTCTGCTGACTGTTGTGCATTGTAATGTAAATACCTGTGCTTTTAATGGTCTTAGGCAACTCCCATGAAAGGGTCTTTTAACCCCCACAAAGGGGTCCAAGACCCACCAGTTGAGAATCTCTTTTCTAGAACTTTCTTGAGGCAATGGCTTTGGAGGAAAGTGAGGCCCAAGGCCCTGGGCTCCCAGAACCACTCACAGCTCCTGAGCGTGCAGGCCCTGTATGGTGTCTTGGCGAGGCAGAGATTGTACTGGAAGCCTCACCGATGTGTCCATCTGTCCTTGCAGGCAGACTCCAAGATGGTGTGTGACGTGGTGAGTCGCATGGAGGACACTGAACCATTCTCTGCAGAACTGCTTTCTGCCATGATGCGACTCTGGGGCGACTCGGGGATCCAGGAGTGCTTCAACCGATCTCGGGAGTATCAGCTCAACGACTCTGCCAAATAGTAAGTGCGCACGCGCAAGCCGGAGGCTGGAGGAGGACGCAGGCGCAGGGATGGAGGCTGAGAGACTGGTGAGAGGGGAAAGGTTCTGACTTCAGGGAGTGATATCAGTGAGGGGCGAGGGCTTCACTTCCTGTGTCTAGGATGAGAAAGAGGTCAGGGAAGGGAGAAAGCCAAAAGACAACCACACAGGAAGTTTCTAGAGGACAGGAACCTGGGCACCACCTATGATGGGTAAATATGTTGGCCCATGGGAAGTGGCACCATTAGGAGGTGTGGCCTTGTTGGAGGAAGTGTCACTGTGTAGGTGGGCTTTGAGGTCTCCCAGTGTTCAAGCTCCACCAAGTACCGAGAACCTCCTCCTGGCTGACTTCAAATCAAGATGTGGAACTCTCAGCAATTCCAATACCATGTCTGCTTGCACACTGCCATGCTTCCTGCTATGACGGTAATGGCCAAACCTTTGAACCTGTGAGCCAGCCCTAATTAAATGTCTTTTATAAGAGTTGCCTTGGTCATGATGCCTCCAGCAATAAAACTCAACTAAGACCCCATAGAGGAGGGTCCAGACTAGCAGGTAGGGTGTCTATCTTCTAAGAAGCCCCAGGCCGTAAGTGTGAACTAGAAGAGGCAGGTGTGAATAAAGCACCTTCATCCCAGCACTCAGGGAATAGAAGCAGGCGGATCTTTGTGAACCAAGGGCCAACCTGGTCCACAGAGAATTCCAGGTCAGCTAGGGCTAAATAGACGAATCCTGTCTCAAACAATCAAAACACATACACAAGAAATAACAACAAAAATATACAGGCAGAAAGCCATGCAGACAGTGCCTGTCTTCTGTTTCTAAGAAAGCGATAGACTTGGGGCTAAGCTCTAGCTTGAATACTTGCTTGGCGAATGCTGGATCCTGGAAAGTATTTAGCACCACAAAAATAAATTTCTGAAATGTGTGTGAAAATGTTATAAGGAATCCATTACTTTATGTGTTTCTTACAAATTTTTTTTTATTTGCTTTGCTTTGTTTTGAGAGACAGGGTCTGATGTAACCCAGTCTGGCCTCGAGCTCCCTATGCAGCTGACAATGGCTTTGAACTTCTGCCCTTCCTAATTCTGCCTCCCAAGTGCTGGTGTCACCACCACTCCCAGATTTCTTCTAGCTTTAAAGTGAAAAGTAAGAAATAAGTAGTTCTCTGTCAGAAATAGAATAAATAAGCAAGCATACCTCTCAGCATTGTGCTGTAACTAGATAGAAAGAAAAGAGGGAGGTTGGGGCAGAGAAATGACAAGAAATGAGGAGTGGTAAAAGCCACAGCCAAGGAAGTGTCTCCGCCCCTCCTGTGACACCAGGGTGACAGCCTGCTGAGCTTTGCCATCCCCTCCCCATGGGAGGCTCTAGAGTCCTGGAATGGATGACACCCTGGGGTTGTGTCTTGGCACTGACATTGCCCTAGTTTTTGTAATCTTACACCCCGCCGGGCTCTCCACAAGCATTTGCAGTGAGCTGCTGTGGGCTTTACCCACCCGGTGTTGAAGGACATGTGTGACTCCCATGTCACCGTGCTTCTTTCTCAGCGGGGACCTGATTCTGGAGGCATTTGTCACTCTCAGCACCCAGAGGCCAGATGTAATGCTAGACGCCCTACACTGGACAGGACAGCCCCAGAACATTTGGTCCAAACTGATCAACCAATACAAAACATCAATAAGGCTGAGATTAACAGTAAGATGATAGATACTTGCTCAGGAAGTGGATGGCGCAAGGGTAGCAAGTTCGAGGCTAGCCTGGGCTATACAGTGAGCTCCTGGCTCGATTTAAAAAGTTTTAAAATTTTAAAACTGCAATCTGCTTTATACTAGCATAGCCAGCTGGACCCAACAGAGAGGCACTCACTAACAACATGCCGGCATTTCAGTGGTTATGACGGCACCTAATAAACTCAGGACCTGTCTTAATTAGTATTTCCATTGCTGTGAAGAGACAGGGCTGCCCTACAGTTTCAGAGGTCTAGTCCACTATCATCATGGCAGGAAGCATGGCAATATGCAGGCAGACATGGTGCTGGAGGAGCTAAGAGTTCTACATCATGATCTGAAGGAGCCAGGAGGTGGAGTCCACACTGGGTGGAGCTTGAGCATAGGATCCCTCAAAGCCCACCCCCACAGTGACACGCCTCCTCCAACTAGACCACACCTACTCCAACAAGGCCACACCTCCTAATAATACCACTCCCATGGGCCAAGCACTCAAACAGAGGAGTCTGTGGTGGCCATTCCTATTCAAACAACCACAGGACCAGAGTAAGACCAAGAACCTCTTCCCATGTCTCAGTCTGCATGGGGTTGTACATGGGCAGAGATACGTAAGGTGGGCAGATGCAAGCAGGTTGACCTCTCTTCCAGGAGGACTGGCAGGGGCACCAGAGGGCCTACTGGTCTCAGCCTGTCTCTGGAGGTCACCAAATACTCCTCTGGAATTTTACCATTTTATTAGTACTAAAGTGAATCCCTTGCAAAAGCATCTCAACAACAGAGTAGGGTATGAAATGAACAGCAGTCCCCTCCCACACACTCACGCACACACCCATGCACACTCACACATATACACACTCAAATGCACACACTCACACTCACATACACACTCACACACACATACATACTGTTTCACACTCACACATACACACTCAAATGCACACACTCACACACACACTCACACACACACACACCACCTGTCACCACTACCTTCAGCTATTTTTATCTACTCATCCTGTTCAGCCAGTATTTCCTGACTCTTACCTTGAAATGGAGTCCAGGTCACTTCCTTCTTCTCACGCTCCCACTACTTCCAGTTTTCTGCTCTGAATCTCCCCCCCCCACCCCCCCCCTCTGAATCCCCACCCCAGTCCCATTCTCTGACTTTCCTTTGCCACATTCTCTGGTCATGTGTTCTGTGCTGCCCGGAGAGAAAGCAACAGCAAGATGGAGGGACAGACAGATACCCAGACTATCAAGGGGAGAAGGACCTTCCTTATGTGCAGCTTTGCCTCGTCTTGCCGTGTATCCCACGTTTACCTGGAACTATTTTATAGCTCACACAGGCTTCAGAGCGCCCCCTGCTCTTAGTCTCTTGAGTGCTGGGACTGCAGGTACATGCCACCTCATCTTGCTGTCATAAACACTGTTTGGGGTCCAGTGTTATGTGCTTTTAGGAGTTAAACTGCCCCTGATAAGGCTATGAAATTGTACAGCTCCAAGAGGAGCCATTAACATCCTAAAACCCCAATTAATCACCATACCAAACCACCCCACCCCAATCCTGCCCCTTGTAGACCCCAGGCTCAGAGGGGAAGGGAGAAGTCATTTCCTAGACTGCCTTCCTGGTCCTCGCTTCCTTGATGAGCATAATACTTCTTCACTTTACATGAGACCCTTCCACATCAATCATTAAGCAAGAAAATGTCATATAGACCTGCCTGTAGGCCAAACTTATGAAGCCATTTTCTTAGTTAAGATTCCCTCTTCCCAAATATGTCTAGGTTTGTGACTAGTTGAAAAAAGGCCAACCAGCATACATGGTTTGGGAGGCTTTGATAAAACTCAGCCAGCATAAAGTTAGACCAGATGCCAGCTTGTGTGTTCAGAGGATGTCACCCAGCTGAGATAGGGATAGCAGGACAAGGGAATGGGTTCTCCAGGTGTCGCGTCCAAAAGGACCGTGGAGATTAGCCTGAAAGAATTGGCCATTAGTAGCTGTGGACAGGAGAGTCAGCCCCTGAGGACTGAATGCAAAACCTTCCCAGATACACTCTGGCCTCCTAAGGAGCCTGGTGGGTCCAATATTGCAGACCTATTCTGGTGCCTCAGCTCCTTTCCCTTGACCACCGCCCACTTTGCCTTCCCACTGAGAACATTTGAAGAACCCTGATTCCAAAGATCCAGGTTCCGGGGAGCTCCTACCATTGCTTGGCTGAGGTAGACCCCCGATCTCCACTTACGAGAGCACCGAAAGGGAAGAGGCACACAGACCTCTTGGTAAAAAGGAAGGAGGGTCAAATGGTAGATGGAGGCTCAGAGCCTCTCCAGGTACCACAGAGCTCTCAGCACGGGACTGTCCTGCACTGAGCCTCGGTCTTTCAATGTGTAGAGCGTTAAAGATGGAGCATGAGTACATGTACAGAGTAGAACGTGGGACGGGGGAGGAGGCTCACTGGTTAAGAGCACTGGCTGCTCTTCCAGAGGTCCTGAGTTCAAATCCCAGCACCCACATGGTGGCTCACAACTGTCTGTGACTCCAGTTCCAGGGAATCTGACACCTTCTCTGACCTCTATGGTGCACATGCATGTGGTGCACAGACATACATGCAGATAAGACACACACATACTATAGATAGATAGATAGATAGATAGATAGATAGATAGATAGATAGATAGATTAGATAGATTAGATATATATTATATATATGATATATTATATATTATATATATATATATTAGATATATTATAAAGAGTAATGTTACCTATTGGCCACTATTATTTTTTTAAGTGAAGACATAACAGAACTGTGCTATGAACTTGGTAGTCTCATTTGCTGGGTCTGTGTGCCCAACTCCTTCGAGTCTGAATAAGAGGACCTTAGAGACTGCAAGTCTAAGCCCCTTAGGCTCTCTCTTGCTTGACACCCCTCCCGCCCCTGCCGCCATAGGTCCCACAGTCAATCTTGGAACGGTTATGGCTGACATCAGACTCTAAAGGTGGTGAGGCTAGAACAGGGCCTGGGTCCATGGACTCCTGTCTGTTGTCATCCCCAGCTACCTGGACAGCTTGGATCGGATTGGAGCCGCTGACTACCAGCCCACCGAGCAGGACATCCTCCGAACCAGGGTCAAAACAACTGGCATCGTAGAAACCCACTTCACCTTCAAGAACCTCCACTTCAGGTGAGGCCTGAGGAGATGGGGCAGAGAGACAGGGGAATTGTCATGCCCTGCCTCACCCCATGGATAGCCAGGTAGCGCCTTGCCTCAAATGCCTTTCTCATTTGGTCAGACAGCTAGATACCAGAAGAAGCCCATCTGGGTGCTTGGTTTCTGCCAAGTTCAAAGGCTAAAACCACAAGTGGCTTACTTAAGAGCCCCCTGGAAGGGAACATGGCGGTAAGCCTGACAGGCGAGTAAGCAGTTCCTGGAAGACCAAAGATCACTATGGTCTCAAACCTAAAGAGCCTGAGAGAGCCGCTCTCCCGCTCGTTTGCTGAAGGACCTAGAGAAGGCAAGGCCTAAACAACAAAGAAAAAAAGGTTTCACAGCACAGGCTCTGAGGCCTGAGAACAAGGGCCTAAACTGTGCTGCTAAGGTTCCAGGACCCTACCAGAGGATTTTGTCTCCAAAGAGTAGTCTTCATGTGCTAAGTAAGGCCTGGTGACCCCTGTTCTGTCTTCCAGGTCTGGTGTCTTGATAGCAGGAGACAGAGAACTGAGGCAGGGCTTTGAGCCAGTCTGCTTGAGCACACAGTTCAGTCCTGGGACAGGTCTCATGGGTGATGAGAGCTGCCTCCAGTCCCAAAGGGCAGCCTCCAGTCCCCAGGGTGGCAGTTGGTCATCCGTCAGTCTGTTGGGGTTCAGAATGAGGTGCTGCTTGCCCACTGCTCACCGCTGTCACCACTAGTCCCAGGCATCCCGGCCCTCACAGCTTTCCCTGCCTTCCTACAGGCTGTTTGACGTTGGGGGCCAGCGATCTGAACGTAAGAAGTGGATCCACTGCTTCGAGGATGTCACGGCCATCATCTTCTGTGTCGCACTCAGCGGCTATGACCAGGTGCTCCACGAGGACGAAACCACGGTGAGTGACCTCAAGGCTGGCCCTAGACCATGTCAACAATCGGAGTCCTCAGGCCTCACAGACGGGCGGTGCCGGGCGCCCTTGCCTATTTTGTGTCGCCAAGGTAATTGCGAAGTGAGGCCAGTGCAGAGGCAGAAGCAGGGCCTCTGGGGGGCCTCCTGCTGCACTTTGTGTACTAATTCACTACAAATAGCATATCAGAAAGCACCTTGTTAGTAAACAATGGAGTCAGAGCAGTCAGACCAGGAAAAAAAAGTTAAGCAAATGCTACAAAGCCAGACTGCAGTGGGGCAAGGGCACACGTGCAACAGAGGGGGCTTTAGCCTGTCTGCCTTCCCTGGGTACTGCCCAGCCTGAGAGGTGTGGGGCTGCCTGGCCAAGAAGGACCCCAATATTGAAAGCATACTGGTGAGTGTCAAGCGTGGCTTTGGGCTTTCTCTGCCAAACTCAGTGTCTGAGACCTGCCACCTGGCTTGAGAGGGGGCCCTCGCCTGCCTTCCCCTTGGCCTCCTCCTGGCTCTGCTGCCCATTGGTATACCGCTAGGTTCAGGCAGTGACCTTTCTGCCTGGGCTCCTGTCGTGTGAAAGGCGGACAGTAACAGCTCCAGCCTTGTCTAAGGCTGCTGGTCATGGGAGTGTTTCTGGCTTAGCAGTGCCCAGCTTGTAGATACATTCTCACTGGTGACTGCCCTGAGCCAGATACATCCACTGAGCTTTTCCCACTTGGAGTTTAAGCTACCAGTCTGTGGACCTGTTCACAGAGCCTAGGAAGGGACCCAGGCCTCAAGCATGTCCTACTGGGACAAGGGAGGCAAGCCTGCTTCTGAGAGTGGGGCTTGTGGCTGTGGGCTCACGCTGGGGCATCTCCTATCTGGAATACAATCAGACCCTTCACCCTGAGCCTCTGGGATCACACAAGGGTCACTGGAGGGGCTTGTGGTCAGGCTAGCCTTGAACAAGGCCTGTCTTCCTTATGAGTCCGATTGGCCAGTCATTACTGGTGTCTGTGGGGGGTGTGAATGAGCTCTGGGGGTACTGTGGGGTACGGTGCTGGTAGAGGAGGACCCGCCGTCTTGAGTGCCTTTGAGCTCAGCTGCTGTTCCGGGCTTTCATCGTGTGCTAGCTGGGATTCCGCGCTGTCACTCACAGTGGCTGCGGCAGGGAGTGGGGTTAAACATGCCCTCCACTGCTCTTGAACCCCAGACTCTGTGACTAGCCAAAGGACCTTCTCTGTTAGTGCATCCATCTGAATGACTGACCCAGTTCTCTCCACAACGATGGACTGCCTCTGTGCTACGACCGCTACGTGTTCTTGTCCTCAGCCTACCTCTTCTCCTGGCCACATCCGGAAGTACATGCTACGCCCAACATGGAATTGAAAAAGAGTCCAGGAGCTGGAGGCTGGATGGGGGAGACCCTTCCCACTGGAGCATAGCCTCTTTTTTGAGCCAAGGCCTGGGACCTCAACTGTGAGGCCAGGCCCTCAGCAATTCCCAGAGCACAGGATGGACCTGAGGGAATGTCCAGTCACCCCCAAGCCTTATGGCCTCAGGTCTCCAGGTTGGGGGTAGCCAGCCTTACTACTCGGTGGCAGCCAAGCCCTGAAGCTCTTGGTTCCAGCATTCTTCCTGACTCTCTCGGCCCTCCCCTGCCTCCAGCTCATTCCCCATTTTTCTTGCTTTCCTCCACAAGGGCTGGAGGTAAGAACCTCGGGGAAGGAAAAGCATGTGAGCCAAAGTCGGAAGCAAGCTCTTCCCAGCGTTCTCCCTCCCCAAGGCTGGTCGCCCAACAGCCAGGGGAGAGAACCAAGCCTCCAGGGAACAAGGGTTGCTTTCCAACGTGCCAGCGGCCCACAGCAGCAGCCGCTGGCTGTGGTGGCAATGAACCGATACTATTGTGGAACTAGTGCTCGTCAGAACGGGGGAGCCTGTGTGTGAGGTGGACAGTTTGGGATTCAAATGGATCCAATTCAAGGCCTGGCACCACTCCTGCCAGCTGTGTGACCATGCACGATCGCCACACCTTCCTCAGGCTGTGCTGCAGGGAGACAGTGGTAAAACCGCCTTACGGGCTAAGAGCCGGAAGGCTGTCTACAAAGACATCTCTCAGTAAAAGGAAGTTCCACTCCTCTGTCCAGATGACATAGCCAGGGAGCAGGTGGTAGCATATGGATGTTCTTCCCCGGAGAGGCAAGATGTAGGCACCAATTGCCCAGTCCTTGGTCCTCGGCCTTCCCCAAGCCAGCTCTGCACTTCCCTCCCTGGCCTGTGGGGAAAGTTGGGGCTGCAGAGACAAAGATGTCTGGAGACAGCTCCCGAGCTAGGCCAGGAAGGCCCTGCGGTTAGTGGCTGCCCAACACCGGACCAGCCACCCTGCTCGCTGCACCCTGGGACCCCATGGGCTCATCTTGTCCTCGTACCTGCTCTCAGCACCACCCAGCCAGGCCACAGGCTGCCACAACTTCACCACCACTACTGCCACGAGCGCCTGCAGGGCCTTTTCTTACCAAAGCAAGGCCAAAACCATGGGCAGCTCTGAGAGACCCTCCAAGCCCAGCAGGTATGAAGCACCTCCCTCTGATCAAACATGAGCTAAGAGTTGAAAGCAGCAGGTTCTCAGGGCCCCGCTGGGTGACTTTGCTGTGAATGCCGGCCCCAGGCCTACGCTCCATGCTGGCTTCTGAGCTAAGGCCGTCCTCCCTCCATAGCCTTCCATCCCAGCCACGGGGCACCCATCACAAGGCAGGTGAAGCCTGTGAGTGACTTGCACAGCTGCCCTGGACTTCCTGGGTCTGAGACCAATTGGATCAGTTTTTCAGGATTTCTCTTTTTTCTTCTCTTGTGTTTGCTGTTGGGTTTTTTAGCTTCCTCTCAGTTTTAATCTGTTTTACTGAGTTTCTTCTTGGGGCTGTCCTGGCCCGTCTTCTGAGAAACCAGCCCCTACTCCCAGCTTTCTCAGAGAGAGAGCTTCCCTCAGCCCAGTCATAGCTCAGTCATCCGACAAAGTCGCCCAACCAACCAAGGCCACAGCAACATCACCCCGAGACGCTGTCCCCCTGGTGTCTGCTTCCAACTCAGGATTAATTCGAGGACCTCCCTCCTCGGTTAATGTTATTCAGCTGAATGCGTGCGCCCTCCTGACCTTGCTGGCAAAAATGAATGAGACCCCAGTAGAGACGTCTGCATGATCACGATTTCGTGTAGACATGTTGGATGGTGGTTGTACCCCTGTCCTCTACCTGCATGGTGCATGTCCTCTCCAGGGACTGCAGCCTCTGCAGTGACCTCACTGCCCTGCCCAGGCCAGCTCTCTCTGAAAGGGACAGCACTCCTGACCCACCCCAGCTCCAGCCAAACCTGCCTGTGTGTGGAATGAAGCCGGGACATGTCCTGTTTGTCCATGTGGGCCCTCTGTCTCTGTCCCCAGTAATGCATTGAGAGCCTTGGTGGCCCATCCCTCTGCTTGTCTTGCTATGTCGTAGCCACAGTTGGCCAGGGTGCTGGGTACAGCCGGACTCACCTGGGTCTCACTCTGTTGCAGAACCGCATGCATGAGTCTCTGAAGCTTTTTGACAGCATCTGCAACAACAAGTGGTTCACAGACACTTCGATCATCCTGTTTCTCAACAAGAAGGACATATTTGAGGAGAAGATCAAGAAGTCCCCACTCACCATCTGCTTCCCTGAATACACAGGTAGAGCCCTCCCCATCCCACACAGCCCCGTGCAGCTACGGGGCAGCCAAGGAGGCAGGTGCCTTTGCTGTGCTCAAGTGTATCCAGATCACCCTGCAAAACCCACCCCAAAGACTTGTACTAGAGCCGGGCAGCGAGGGCCTGGGCCCCTGGCTTGTCACATCTGCATCTCAGTGTAATATTAACAATCTAGGGAGCTCAAGTGAGGCATCTGTAAGCAGAGGGCGCATGCACAGTGGGAACCCACAACGGCAAAGGGACAACAAACCTGGTCTTAGAGTAAGGTCGGATAGCAGTGTCCATTCTTACTTAGCCCCTAGAGAGAGGCCTAGGCAGGCCACAGCCTTTCCAGATAGGTTTCTCCATCCATGAGACGGGGCTGTCATGTGGCTTTCTCCCTCCACTGCAGATTTACCATAAGGGTGAAAATGCCCATGCAAAGCGCAGCACTCGCTATGTAGTACGTGATCACGCAATCTGATGTCACTGTTATGATCACAGTGAGAAACAGCTATTCTAACAGCACCTCCCACACAGGTGGCCACAAGACTGACATGGTCCATTGGCTGGGACAGACTCTGGCAAGCAGCAGGGCCTTGCCTATATACTGCAGAAGGTGCAGGGACAAGAAGCTAGCTATCAGTGACCAGGGACCCCGAGGGAGCCTCAAGACTGGCAATCGGATCAGGTGGGCTGTAGTAAGCCCAGGACAAGCTGGTTCTTGTCAGCTGTTCTGAGGTGGCCAGGTCCTAGGGGACACAAATCCTGGCAGCATGTGCCTGTGGATCATGGCCTGAGGTGAGGCAAGGGTTCTACACTCTGCCCTTCTTACACTTGTCTCTCTAAATCAGGCCAGTAGGCCAGTAGGCCAGTAGGCAAGGAGTCCGAGAGCATTCAGCTGAGGAGAACAGGGCTCAGTCTCCCTCGCCAGCCAGCCAGATTCTTCTCTAGCTTTAAGATGGCCTGTGGGACCCCCTTGTCTGCTAGTCACCAACTGAGTCAAGACAGGAGGGGACCCTAACTGAGAAGGAACTGGCCTTAATTCCAGCCCTGATTTAGCCAACAGCATGGTCTGTTCAGAGCTGTGGCCTACACATGTGCCTGAGATGGCTGGGACTCCCTCAGATGGGTCACCCCAGCTCTGCACTGTGGTCAAATCCCAGTCCTTGTCCAGCTCCTTCCTTACCAAGTGCTTCCAGCATGGACTACGATAGCCTGGATTCTTGGAAGCTGGAGCAGTAAGGGGGAGGGTGGGAGAGTCCATATAAAGTTGAAGTCTTACCCTTCTGCTCTTCCTCCAAGCCAGCACTTTCTCCCAAACATCCTCTCCCTGGACTTACCATGGAGCCAGATCAATGTGGGGACATCTTGGAAGACTATGAGCGAGTCAGTTCTCAGTTGTCCTAGGAGAACAGAGGACAGCGTCAAGGAGAGGGGAAGGAGCCCAGAGCATCTCATAGCCAGGACGAGTACATGGTCCTACTTTATCCGTAACGTCAGGAGGGGCCCTGCCCTCTGCAGCCTCACAAGCACACAGAGAGGCAGAACCTGCTAAAAGCCAGGCTTCCACCTGCACCTGCAGCCTGTGGTGAGGTGGAATTTGTGTCACGGCTCTGTACCAGTGTGAGAAGAAAGCAGCTTTTCAGGCCATCCTCAGCCTTGGACAGTCGGTCGCTGGGATAGAGAATGTTCTGTTGCTTCCTACGGTGATCTCTGCTCTAGGTCTCCACCCCTAGCTGGTTGGCACGAGCCACTGTTGCTGGAGTTGAACCCGTAGGTTTCCTACTCTGTCGCTTTCTAGTGGTCCTGAGGAGGCTTTAGGGACCTGCTCCATGGCCACTGGCCTGACACACAGTGACACAGTGGCCAGCCCAGGCCTGGGACCTCCCCTCACTGACCCCTGCCGTTTCATCTTCCAGGCCCCAGTGCCTTCACAGAAGCTGTGGCTCATATCCAAGGGCAGTATGAGAGTAAGAATAAGTCAGCTCACAAGGAGGTCTACAGCCATGTCACCTGTGCCACGGACACCAACAACATCCAGTTCGTCTTTGATGCCGTGACAGATGTCATCATCGCCAAAAACCTGCGGGGCTGTGGCCTCTACTGAGCCCTGGCCTCCCACCCAGCCTGCCACTCACTCCTCCCCTGGACCCAGAGCTCTGCCGCCGCTCAGATGCCCTATTCAGTGAAGAAAACCCCAGAGGCTGGCCTGGGGGGCAGCAGGAGGCATCCTCTGAGCGTCCCAACTCCAACTGCATGACACGTGGGAAGAGGGTTGGGCAGAGGCATGGAGCACACACCACAAGGCCAGAGACCACTCATGCCACCTGGGTGCTGCTCACTGGTCAGCTGCGTCTCTTACTCAGAGGCCGGGTGGGCAGCACTGCCATCTGGTTCAGAATGGGCATGTCCTGTTCTCTGCACCTCCTGCTCGGTGTCCTGGTGATAGGGTGGCCGGCAGAGTGGCCCGCAGCAGGCGCTGCTTGGTCAGGAGATAGTCGATGCTTTCCTTAGGGTCTGTTTGGTAGAGGGCGGTTCCGTCGACAAAAGCCAACATGGAGTCAGGCCACTTTTGGGGTGCAAAGACTCAGACCTTGGGGAGGGGTTCTCTCCTCCTTCACCTTGGATCTTGGCCCTTCTCTGGTCATCTTCCCTTGCCCTTGGGCTCCCCAGGATACTCAGCCCTGACTCCCACGGGACTGGGAATATTCCTTAAAACTGGCTGACTGCAAAGGGGTGTTGGTGGAGTAACAGTCCTGCGCCACAGAAGGGGAGGGCTTGAGGGGCAGGCAGCTCTTTCCTGATAGGCTAATGGTGAGCCCTGAGAATGCCATCTGCTGCATCTACTCACACAGGCTCAGCTGCCCTGGGCGGCAGTGAGTAGACAGGCCACAGGCTTCAGGTCACAGACAGAGCAGGCAGCAGCCTTGCCACTGGAGAGTGTGTAGGCAGAAGCATAGGAAACTTAGGAGCCAGCTCTGAAGCCAGAACCCTGCTTTACTCCACCCTTGGTCAGGAAGTAGAAAGCCCATGGTATATTCCTGGTCTCGGGGCAAGCAGTGAGCCAGCACCCTGAAGGGTGGGCTCAGGAGAAGTGTAAACCACAGACACACGGCTAGCCCCTGGGTTGGTGAGAGCCCTAGGAACCCAGGGACGGGCTTTACTTCAGAGATTCCCCAGCAGAAAAGGGTGGTGTGGTTCTTAGCAACCCTAGCCTCAGCTGACTTTGGACAGCCAGCACATGTCCCTGCCACTCCTAGACATCTCCAGTCAGCTGGTACAGCCAGTGGGTCGGACGGGCTTGAATGCTCAATGGCAGGCTGTACTGAAGGATGTAGATGTGCAGTCAAGAAAGGTCCCTGCCTCCTCAAGCCCTGTATTTTCCTGGCCTTCACTCTGAGTCCTGCTCTGTCACAGGGCAGGCAGGACCCTGGCCCTCTTTCATAGTCCCCATGTCCTTGCCACCAGCTCTGGACTTGTTGGTTCCAACAAGAACAGAACTCTGGGTGGTCTAGGGAGACACAAGGACCTTCCCCAGTGCCAAAGCTTATCGGGGTAATCCTCTGGGGAGCTCACCCCAGTCTGGGTGACCCTTTGAGGAGTCCACCCCAGTCTGGGTGATCCTCTGGGGAGCTTACCCCAGTCTGGTTGCCTCGCCCTTCCCTCTCCACCCATATTTGCCTCCACTGTATATATCCCTGTCATCTTAGGACCCTGTGCCATGTACAAGGGGTGACAGAAGAGCCTGGAGACCGCAGTCTCAGTGATCTGTTGTGATGGCGAAGGCCAATTCAGTCCTTGGACCAACAGCAGCACCCCTGGGTGTGGCCACCCGTCTACAGACTGTAACCCCAAGTTTAAAAGCACCTGCTGTCAGGGGATCTTAGCCAAGCCCCATTCTTTAAGATCACTTCCAGGAAGGGAGACGTCACCACCCCTAAGTACTCCCCTACAGCTTCCCATCCCCCGTGCGGCCCCTCCAGATCACTGCAGCTCAGCTGCGGGAGCCCTCGGCTAGAACCGGGGCCTGTACCCAGCCCTCCCGCTCCTGTCTCCAGGGCTGCCTTCTCCCCCACCTACTGTGTTCAGCCTAGTGCCGTGCTCGCCCTTAGCCTCAGAGCTGTCTACTTGAAGCCTCAAGAATGTGGTCCATAGGGAAAGCTGGCCTGCCTCCCACCCATGTCATCACCAGCAGCTCTACCATGGGGGACAAATGCGTGTGGCAGATGAATCTTGGCGCCGCCGTGGCTTTGGGGATGGGGGAAGTGTTGAAAGTGACCAGATCAAGGGAATGTGCAGTGGCGGTGTCCCCCGAGGGCCCATGCTAGTTTCTGAGTCAGCAGGCCAGGTGGAAGCCAGTTTCTAGGAAGAGTGTCTTCCCCACATTCAGAGAACTGTGCCTGTTGCCTAGGTGCCTGTGGCCAAGTCCTGTGCCCTGTGCCCATGTCCATTCCAAGAATCTTCCCTTTAAGCATAGGCAGAGGCCTCTGAGCTGTGGAGAGTGCTGCTGGGCTCTGTACGGGGGCGGGAATGGAATCCTCCCATTCCGAGCCACTCATTAGTAGTATTGGCCTTCAGCCTTTCTCGATCCCTTCGGTGGATGGAGCCCCTAGATCCTGGCGCCCTGTCCCCTAGTCCCCTCTTGTGTGCCATGCAGAAGATCTCCATCGTCTCAGCCTCGAAGCCAGGCCCACATACTGTGGGGGCTGGAGGCTCCTGACCTGTGTGGTCTGCACTGGGTAGCACTGAGTGCCCTGTTCAACCCCATCCCCAGGATGTCCACAGAGGTTGACAGTGCTTCACTCCAACCCTTGCCTCCTGCAGAGAATACTGCCACAGAGGTGTGCCTGTGATTCCCACGTACTGCATGCTATAGCCAGTGAGACCAGGGTGCACGCTCCTGACCTCCTCCCCTTCATCTGACCCAGGCTCTTGACATGGAGATCCACTACACCCAGGAGAGACCCTTCCAGATCTTCCCTCCTGACCCAGTAGTAGCCTGTCACCCTCTTCTAAAGATCCTGAGGGCACAGAGCATTTTCCAGCTGCCACCCCTCTTTTCTGGGCCTCCTGGTAAGCTCCAGGTGTGTGGCTTCCAGGAACCCAGTCCTGAGGCTCCAGCTCCATTGTATCTGAGGCACTGAGACAAGCACCCTCCAAGGTGGTAATCCCGTCAAGGTACAAGCTAAAGAAAGTTCCAGCATCCCAAAGGACAGGGCCAGGGCTGTTATCAGGCTTCCCCACACCCCACCGCCCAGTAAGGAGAGCCTTGTACACATCTGCTTAGAGAGCGGGGCTCAGCCTCACAGACATCCCCCACCCCCTGTGCCAGATTATGGCCATGTCAAAGAGGGAGCCGGAAGAAAACCAGAATTTATGGCCCCCACTCAAAAGTCCTGGGCCTCTAGGCAGAGTGCTCTACCCTCTGACAGACACAAAAGGCCACTAACAGAAACAGCACCCTTCCCAGCAACCCTCATGTCCTCCTCCCGCCCGTCCCCTCAGCCTCCTGCACCAGCCACAGTTGCCTGCCCAGCATGGACAGCAGCTGTACACTTCCTGTGTTCTCCCTGACTTCCGACTTGACCCCTGTGGCCTATGCGCACACACCCTCAAGTCCCAGGCCAGAGGCTGGGCACCCTACGTTCCCCTTAGCAGCCTTGGGTGTACCGACCCCACCCCCTGACCCACCGCCATCACCTACCCTCACCTCATTAACTGTAATTTTGTAAGAAGAGTGACTTGCTGGTTAATAGATACCTAGTTATTGTAATAATTTATTGGCTGCCATAATGTATTTATTAGTAACCCACCATTAATAAAAAGTGCCAGCTCTTTCTAGCATGAGTGTGATGTGTGTGTCAGTGCCAGAGAAGCCCACACAACAGGTTCTCGCAGTCTCGGGACTGTGGGCAGCCCAGCAGAGTAGGCATAGCGCTGTTGGCAATGCTGGCCACCGTCCACACTCCCAGCCTGCCAAGGACAGAAGACAGAGCTGCCTCCCAGGCCCAGTACCCTAAACACTACCCCCTGGTGTCTCAAGGTAGCTAGGGGCCATGGCACTGCCCTGGTGATGGGCACTGAGACATCCTTTCCTGCTGTCCTCAGTTCTGCTGCCACTTGGGCGGTAATGGACTGGGAGGACTCCAGTGGCTCCGTGCGAAGGTGACAGGGGGCAGGTGGCTGCTGGTCATCTGCCACCCCTGACTCCTCATTTTTTCAAATGGTGGCATGTGGTATGAATGTCCCTGGCATCTGTCCCTAACCTCCCATACACTCTGCTCCGGGCATGTTGGGATGGGGAAGTCTCAGTACCGGCGCTCCCCCACCAGCAGCTCCCCTTCTCGCTGCCCTCCCAGAGTTCTGTCCAGGCCTGCTGCACAGCCTAACCCTGCAGAGCAGGTCTGTGTCAGACTCCAATCCCACAACCTCTGCTAATCTGTGCTGCCCCAGGACGTCAACATCGTTAATGCCTGTGGTCACTGTGTCACTGGACTCAGCGTGGACTACGGTGTTGGGGTGGGGACTCTGGTGGGCTGAGGCTCATCAGGCAGGGATCCGAGAACCTTGGTGACCTGCTCTTCAGTCCTCCAAACCTAAGCTTCAATGACCCTTAAGGATCCCTCAGCCCTGTCCATAGCAAGTAGCCCCCAACTTTAGCTTGTTTTAACTCTGGTGACCCGTCTGTGATCTCCTCCTGGTCCTCAAGAGTTCCCAGTCTGCACTGTGCCCACTGCCTTCTGTAGACTCGGCAGCTCCTGGGACACAGGGGAGTTGAGACTTGCTTCTGGCCAAGGTTTTGCATTGGCAGCCGTAGGACATGGTACCCCTGTGGGGGTGGAATGTCTTTTCCTGTGGAATCTTAGGGGTCTCAGGGCTTCCCTCCCAGACTTGCACTGATAGCCAGTGTCACAGTGCTGGGCCCTAAACACAGACAGGACTGCATGGTTCTACCTTTGTGAGCAGATTCACCAACACGGCACTGGCAAGTGAGTGTGCAAGGGACAGGGAGGCTGTGCCGGCGAACAGGAGTGACGGTCTCTGGGTTTGCTTAGCAGAGGCAAAGGCTAGTGATTAACTGCAGATTCAAGAGGCACTATATGTTTTCCCTGTTGCCATGGGAATGTGGAAAGCAGCTGAGAACTTGGACTGTGCACCCCCACATTACCATCACCCCTAGAGCCCAGTAGATGCCTCTGTTTACAGGGGGAGTGGATGGAAGCCAGAGCCTCCAGCATGTGATCTGGGCAAGCACAGCCAGCCACACCTCCCAGGACTAGTCTATTCTCTTTAAGGTCACCTTATTGTCCCCTACAGCCTGATGAAGCTAAATGACACAGGCAGGTAGAGAGCCGGGCATGGTGCTGGGCAAGGTGGGTCCCTAGGACCAGTAGTGGTCACCAAACCATCGTCCTTAGCCTCCTGCTCATATGGGAAGGCAGAATGGCCACCAGGCCAGCAGCTAACCTGGCTCCTACTCTTTGTTTCAGGTCCATGAGCTTCAGCAATGTTGGCCAACATCCGCACCCATTCTGTCCTCCTTCCTTTACCTGCTAGAGAGCTCTGGTGTGGATTGCTCAGAGCTTGGGGTCAGACCCCAGTGATGAGAGCCCCAGAGCTAGAACAGACTGTTTAGGACAATAAGAGAGGCTGCCTCTTCCCACACCTCTCTGTGCAGGGAGAGGTTCACTGACAGAGCAACAAGGCTCTCCTCTACCACAAGAAGTAGGTGAATGCACTTGGCTTCCCAAAGTAAAATAAATGATCCTTGCCTAGGATGAACGGCCATCCTCCTGAGACTCGGGGTTTTATTTTGAGTGCCTGCCACATTCAGCCATTTACCAGACAGCTTTCTGTTTACAAGCTAGCAATCCCTATCCGCTGTGCTTAAGACCTTGTAGGGATGGTTGTGGCTGGTTTAGGCCGAGCAAGAGGAGGCATGGCCCTCCATGTTCCTTGAATAGCTACCCTCAATGATGCTAGCAATGGCCACACCATGGCGTGTACTCCCCCACCTGATATCCCATGAAGGAGGACTGAGGCAGCAGGATCCAGATACAAGGAGAAACCCCAGCTGACTCCAGTCCAGCACCATGCTCACACACGCTTTAGAGAGACTATCACATGCTAGAGACTGCCATTTGGATTCTGGGTGTCCTAACCTCAGCCTTGCCTGGAGAGCCATGGCTGGTTCCCAGGCCAGTCTCCCATTGGCCCAGAATGGTGACTACCATTCCATGCCAGCGTCAGACGCACCGTGATGCATACCTACCTGCAGGCCCTACACACCGACCTCATGGAGGAGCCTGGGGTCCAGGGCCTCCTGGGTGCTAAACAGCCCAGTCTCTCTTCACACCTAACTCTCTCCTTCTCTTCCCTGTCTCTGTGTGTCTCTCTGTCTTGCTCTTTCCCCTCTCCACCTGGGGCTGCAGAACCGCATGCACGAGTCTCTCATGCTCTTCGACTCCATCTGTAACAACAAGTTTTTCATCGATACCTCCATCATTCTCTTCCTCAACAAGAAAGACCTCTTTGGCGAGAAGATTAAGAAGTCACCCTTGACCATCTGCTTTCCTGAATACCCAGGTGCGTGTTATCGTGGCCCTGTATAAGAGAAAGCCGCTACCAGCCCTGATTGTGGACCTGGATCCCCTCCCCTGCCCCACCTCCAACCCTCACCCTTACCTCCATAAAAGACGCCAATTGGAATCCCACAGCCTGCGGACTCCAGGGACAGGCTGGGCCAGCACCGTGCAGACCAGCTAGAGAGCAAGGGGCCAGTGCAGGAGTCTGTCGGTGTATTGGAGAAGCACTGAGACACGGCTAGTTGTGGACCACCCAAGCCACGGGTACCATGGCAATAGATTCAGGGATCAAGGCAAGGGCAGGACCACTGGTGTTTCTGAGCTTTTTGCCCCTGAGGTCTCAGGACTTAGTAGGAAAGCCCTCCAAGGGTAGGTAAGGATACCTGTCCTTCCCCTGGCCCAGCACAGCAGCTGTCCTGTGATAGGAAGGGGCAGTAGCCTAAGGTACAGTTCGGGCACCTGCGCTCTGCCGCCAGTTTGTTCTGAACATGCCACACCTTCGCCATCATGCCAACTCTCGCCCCCTCGCACAACCTCACAAACGCTTCCCCTCCAGAACACACCACTCCACGTATCGCACGCCCTCTCCGCCCCTGCCTGCATCTCCTCTGCTCTTGCTGGTCCCTTTTCCCACCTTGTATGGTTCTCGGAGTTGGGGGTGGGATCGCAACCAGTCTTCCCCTGCCCCGTGCCAAAAAAGCTCTTTCCAAATGGGCATAGGAGGGAGAGGCTAGAGACAGGGTTGGTTCGATGCCAGAGCTCAGCCCAGCCCTCTAGAAACTGGATAGTTTTAGGGATCCCTTGGAGCAGAATCAGGCTGAGAACAAGACCAACACCCCAAAAGGCAGGGGTGTCCCCATACTCCAGGGACGGCCACATGTTGCATGGGCCTGGAACTCACTCACTAGGGCCACACAGGTCCCCAGAGCCAGCCGAAGGGGTCCTAAACTACAGCACAGGTGGATGACAGTCTCTCCCAGCTTCTTCTCTAGCTAAAACAGCCGTGTGAAGAAGGCCCACCAGCTTGTACTGTGGGGCTTGCAAAGGTGCAGAGGGAACCAGTTGCTTAATCTGCTGCACCCATTTTTATCTGGGTGCCACAGCAGACTATGATGGCACCTCAGGGTGGCTAGAGGAATAGTGAGAGAGACAGACAGGCATTTGGTAGCAGATCTGTGTAACTGATGGTCAGTGTTGCCATGGTCCTGAGAGGAGGAAAAGGCAGAGGGAGCCAAGGATGACCCTCTGCAGGCAAAGCAAGAGCAAAAACACCCCCCAAAAGGCCAAGGAGGTCATGCTAGAGCAGGCACAGCTCTTAGCAGCCACTGCTGAATTCCTCTGCCTCAGCAAGAATGTGGCCTGGGTGGCCAGTCTCACTGTGTGCAGTACGTTCTGGAGGTCCCCAGTTCTCCAGGGCCTGCAGAGGATACAGCTGGAGTGCCAACAGCCGGAAGGGAAAAGAAAGTCACAAATGTTATGCCACCGTGGGATATGGAGTTATGAGGGCACAGAATGGGTAGGAGGAGGAGGGTTAGGAGGTCACTGAGAGACTGGGTGAGCCAGGGTGTGTGTGCAAGGTAGTTGTGTAAGAACACTGGGCTCATCAGGTGTGGCACAGTGGAGCACATCTGGAAGTCTGTTCTTGAAGCTTTCCATCTGGGAAGCTCCTTAGCACGGCAGCCTGTAGCACTCCCCGTTCTCTGGGGGCTTTGCTGAGCTCACCGACACCTACCACCAAATGTGCTTCTGCTCTCGATAGCTCTGTGATGAGGGTGGAAAGGGCTAACCCTACCCCACCTGGGGGATGTCCCACCCCTCAGCCTTCACGGAGGCTCAGCCTTCACGGAGGCTCAGCCTTCACGGAGGCTCAGCCTTCACGGAGGCTCAGCACCAGCCTGGAACTCCAGCTTGGAGCTATCTTTTCTTTCAGAAGGGAAGAAAGACCTTGCCAGCCAGTGCCTCCAGTGGCCCACACCCCTGCCAGCCAGCCTGTGCTCACACTCCCCCAGGATACCATTTTTTTCTGTATTGGCCATCTCCTAACAGACTAAGGGAAATGGGGCACCTTCCTTGTTCTGGACTTTTCCAAACATTTGTTGTGGTGGTCTACAGCATAGGTTATTCAACTAAACAGTGCCTACAGGACAGATCCAGAAGTACTTAGACAGTAGCTGATTGGAAAACTCCTTAAATCATCCACAAATATGCCCTGTTATCCCCCACCCAGCCTGCCAGAATCAAGGGGACCCCAAAGGAATTGTTAGAGGTACTGTAGAGCCCAATGGGTATCTCACACAAGCTTGTCACTGTTCCCATGTCCTGGCCACTTACCCAAGAACTGAGACTTCCTGGTGATGCCCCAGCCCACAAAGGGACCTCTCGGAGGAAGGTACTACATGCAGACAGACCACAGGCTAGTTTGATGCCCACCACACCTGAAGTACCACAAGACTGCCTCTTGGCGCCCTCCTCCCTGTTTACAGGTTTATTAGAATTGCAGGGTTGGGGTTAGAGATGCTCAGTGATTAAGAGTACGTCCTGCGGGGCTGGTGATTTAGCTCAGTGGTAAAGCGCTTACCTAGGAAGCGCAAGGCCCTGGGTTCGGTCCCCAGCTCCGAAAAAAAGAACCAAAAAAAAAAAAAAAGAGTACGTCCTGCTCTTGCAGAGGACCCAAGATCAGTAACTAGCACCCATCAGGTGCCTCACATCTACCTCTAATTCCATATCCAGGAGATCCAATGCCCTCTCTGGCTTCTGTGGACACTGCACTCACATGTGCATATACTCACACAGGCATACACACACACACACACACACACAAATCTTAAAGAGTCACATGGGTTGGGGAGATGGCCCAGTGGTGAGACAGTGTAATGGAGTTGGTTTCCATTTCATCTTCGTGACATGGAAAGGTCCTTGCTTTATCTAGCTTTGTTAATGAGATCATCTGTGACCACGGCTCTGCCCAGAGCCATCGCAGACATACAATACAAACACAGTAAGTGAAAGCTGAGGAAGCAGAAGCCAGGCAATGCCAGGCCTTTGGTGGTTTGTAGCTTCTGTGCAGCCTTGCCCTGGAGAATCGGGTGAGGAATCGATTCCTCACCGGAATGCTGTTCCCTCCGGCCTCGCCACGCCTGCTCTGCCTCCTGCCTGCCCGTCCACACCCAGCTCTCACCAGGGCATCTTGCTTGCCCCTCTGTATCTTCCTACAGGCTCCAACACCTATGAAGACGCAGCTGCCTACATCCAAACACAGTTTGAAAGCAAAAACCGCTCACCCAACAAAGAAATTTACTGTCACATGACTTGTGCCACAGACACGAATAATATCCAGGTGGTATTCGACGCCGTCACCGACATCATCATTGCCAACAATCTCCGGGGCTGTGGCTTGTACTGACCTCTTGTCCTGTATAGCAACCTATTTGGTAATGATTCCAGCACTCACAGAACAGCTTGTGTACACACACACACACACACACACACACACACACACACACACACACACCACTAACCAGTGCAAGTTGGTACATAAAACTTTAAAAAGGCATACCATAACCTTATCTATACACACGTATATATTAGAAAAAATGTTTTTAGTTAATATTTAAAAGAGCTGCGGACAGAACTGACCACCATCCCTAGCTCATCAGTTTCCCTGGGACAGCACATGAGCATGCACACATGTGCGTGCACACACTCACACAGGGCATGGTGGGAACCTGGGTTAGCACTCTTTCCTCTAGACAGCCCCAGGGCATGAGCACGGCAGGCAGGGGGAGACCTGGTTCTGTCCGTCCCCCTCTGCATCCTACCATGAGGCAGCCTGCTCAGTTCTGCCTTGCTCCTCCCCAAATTTCAAAAACATTTAAGAAATGGCCAACACTAAACATCCCCCTATCATAGCCACAACAGAAAACTCTAGGGACCCTTCTATTTTGGGTGGTGGTGGTGATTTATTTCAAGAATCTAGAAGAATCATTGCTCCGATCAATCCACTGTCTCCTGAGTTTTCTTTATTCATGGGAACAGAGGAAAATTTAGAGATGGGAGACCTGGTCTGCTTTCTCACGTAATTGAGGGGAGGGAGTGCACGAGCCATTGCCCAAACTCAACTACAGAGTTAGAGCCAGATTTCCTCCAAGAGGGCCCTGGACGAGGTGTGAGTGGTCTGGGGAGGGCTGGACAGGCCAGAAGCAAGGTACAAGACAGGGATGGGCTTCCCTACTAAGGACTCCCCACTGTGCCCCACCACCTGCACTAGTTAAACGTTCTAGGTTGGTTTGTTGGTTGGTTGGTTTGTAAAGTCAAAGAAAATGGTCAGACTGGCACCTATCTCTCTCTCTACAGACTGCTTCATGGACTCTTTGCTGTTGATGTTGATCTCCTGGTAGCATGACCTTTGGCCTTTGTAAGACACACAGCCTTTCTGTACCAAGCCCCTGTCTAACCTACGACCCCAGAGTGACTGACGGCTGTGTATTTCTGTAGAATGCTGTAGAATACGGTTTTAGTTGAGTCTTTACATTTAGAACTTGAAAGGATTTAAAAAAAAAAAACATTTCTCATGTGCTTTGTAGCTTTAAAAAGGAAAACTCACCATTTCATCCATATTTCCTTTTATTTTGAAGTTAAAAAAAAAAAACATACACGTCAGTAACCACACCCTCCCCATCCCAGCTCAAATTGGGGCTGGCACACAGAGGCAGTGCTGGGCCCAGTACCTCCCAGGGCTTCTGTGCAGCCCAGGGCTGCTGAGAACTTGCCAGGCTAGGCTTTCTAGAAGGCCACTGGCCACTGTAACCACCCTCTCCCACGCCTGTCGGCTGCCCAGACACCTCATACACCACCAGGCAGCAGCGGCAGCCCTACCCAGCCACCCAACTCCGAACACACTCACTCAAAGTTTGCAGTTTGCGTAGAAAAGCACAGCTCTGGCGGGGGTAGCTGCCACAGACAATGCTCATCAATAGAAACCCGCCCCATAGATGCACCTTGCCCCGCCCCTTCCTACGCTCCCTTTGTGTTGTTCTTTTTTGGTTTTTCTTCTCGTCCTAAAGAGTACTTCCCATGCATACCTGACCAGCTCTGCCAGTGTCTGGGGAACGGGGGTTGTGTGGTTTTGTTTTTTGTTTTTCCTTTAACATCACAGCCTCTGGCCCTGGGCAGAAGCCCTCCCTTGTGTGTGGCCCCCTCTCCACCTCTCCTCTCTGTTCCAGTGACCTATGTTCCCTCGCTCTCATGTTGGGATGTTTGTGCTGCAGATAAAAAGAACAAAAAAAATAAATAAATAAAAGTTTTTAAATACCACAAGATGGAAGAAAAACAAAAAAAAATTAAAAGATGGAATGTAGTGTTTACATTAAAGCCAGTTTTCATGATCAGTCCTACGTCATTTCTACTTGCCTAGTATCTAACCCCAGACCTGTTCACGGTTTCACTTTTAAGACAATATTGGCTGAAGACCAGTCACAGCCATTTCAATAATGGAGGCAAAAAGACAAAACACAAAAAAATTAAAAATACAGGAAAAAAAACTTGAAAAAAAGGAAAAACGTTAAAAAAAAAATAAAATAAAAAGCCCACGGGTCTTTGTAAGCCTTTCTATTCCCAACGGTGAGGTTTCTGTGACACCTGACACTGCCAGCCTACTTCTCTAACGGATTCATGTGTAGCTCAATAAAGAGAATGTTTGTCTGTACCCGAGTCTCACCTTCTGCCTTCTAGACGATCGTCCCTGGGGTGGGCTTCACTCCGACAGGAAAGGAGACACTAGGCCACCTACCCTGGGAGGGTGGTGGGTCAGGAATTTCTCCACAGGATCATCTAGGTCCTCGACATTTTGTCACCGAGGAGAGGCAGTTCAGAGCACAGCCATTGGGAAAACTGCCTAGAATCTGTCTTTCCTCTCCTTCCCCTCTCCTTCCCTGTCAGTCTGTGTCCCTAACCTTCCTCTCCTTTCTCTCTCACGTGTGGGCGTGCACGGACACATGCACGCACACACACCTACCTGCATACACAAACAGGAATGGAAGCAGGGAGATGGGCAGTTTTATTTTTGCGGCAACTTCTCCAGCACAGCTGGTTTCATGTTCCTGGTGGCCTGACACTGGGGCGAGAAAAGCAAAGACAAGCCACACCCAGCTCCTGTCTGCCATGCCCAGGGCTTTCCCTCCAAGAGGAAGATAGGTGCTTCCAAGAAGGTCAAACTGCCCCAGCCTTCTGCACACCCACTTTGAGACCAAAGGACAATCTGGGTCCAAAGACCCTCCGGCAGGATTCCTCCAGCTTTGCTTGTCCCACTGCAGCTGGGTACAAGGGTATCAGCAGGTGGAACCCAAGACAGCACAGCTCGGCTCCCAGAATTGAGCTTCCCAGCTGTTGATCTCACTATGGCCCCTCAAACTACGAGGCTTTGCTAAGAACTAGCAAATGGATTGAGACTGGGCCCACCAAAATGCCTCCCACCACAGACCAGTCATTAGGTAAGCAGCTAAGGGTAGGTTCTGTACCAGTGTAATGGGGGAACCTTACAGGAGTCCATTAGCAAAATCCTATCCCAACAGCACCCCACGTGGAAATTCTTAGCTCAAAAAGCACATGGCACATGCCTTTGGTCATCTGAACCCCTCATGGTGTATGTGTGAAGGTGCAGACACAATACTGTTTCAGACCAAGGCCTGTCCCCAGCTGTCCTAAGTACCTAGTAAATGCATGCATACCCCGAAGCCTCTTCTGCCAAGGCGCACCTCTTTCCCAGTGCTTTTCTACCAATGCCTCCACTCCAAGTTGCTGAATACAGAGGGGGACACACAACCTACGACCGGTCCACACCTTGACTGCTGTATCAGACAACAAACCAAGATCCCCATGGAAGGCCAAAGGTAAACACAACCCAGACATCTGAACTTCTCTCAAAATGAGCTACATTCTAGCTAGCGCTTTCCCAACTTACCAAACTACAAGTGAATTTTTGCAGATTTAGGTGAAAGCCAATGTTTTAAACCTTAATTTTCTATTTCTCCCAGTGCTGGACATAGAATCTAGGATACCATCATGTTAGGCAGGGCAGTATCCAGTAGGTTAAGTCCTAGCATGGCTTTCTTTAAGAGAAAGGTAAGGAGGCAGTTTTTGGAAAGGATAGGGAGGGAAGGTTTAGTACAAGAATCACAGGGGCAGAATCTATACACTATTTAAACACACACACACTCTCCATGTACAGTCAGGGTTAGAAACACTTCAGAACTTATTGAAAGCAGAGATGGGAGATGGATCTTCAGGTAAGACAGAGAGCCTTCCAGGGAGGACAGACACAACTCCTTAACCAGCCTCCTACCTGTGTGTTCTCAACTGCCAAAGAGCTGTCTGATCCCTTTCCCAAAATCTCAGCAAAGGATCGAGCCTGCTGGCTACAGACTGAAGATCATTCTCTACTCTAGGGAAGGTCAAATGCAGGCTACCTAAGTACTCGAGAGTCAAACCAGCCCTAGTGTAAATTTACACAATCACCCTGCTACATAAAAGCATCAAAGTTGAAAGAAAAATTAAGGACCCAAGAAGACAAAAATTAAATATGGAAAATAAAAAATTAGGAAAAGACTGCAGAATAGTTCCAAAATTAGCCAGAAGTCTCTTGGAGCTTTGCTTCTCTACAGCCGAGCCAGAGGACCAATGACCTGGCTGCCAGAGGACAGTGAAAGCTACCCAATCTCACCACCAGGGCCTTCACTGAGTAGCTACCTGTCCATTGTCCCCAAGAAGTGACAAGAAGTGAAAGCCAAGGGGCTGGGGATTTAGCTCAGTGGTAGAGCGCTTACCTAGGAAGCGCAAGGCCCTGGGTTCAGTCCCCAGCTCCGAAAAAAAGAACAAAAAAAAAAAAAAAAAAACCAAGAAGCCTCCTATTGCACCCAGAATCCTTGACCGTCCAGATCATTTCTCTACCAGCTTCCTTTTGACCCAACCCATCTACAGAGGGAGCAAACCAAGCATAAACTTGGGACCTCTCTCTTAAGCCATACTAAAGCACTTCCATTTACAGCTGTTCAGTATTCTCCAGTGTTCCTAGACCCTCTGAAATGGTTCCTACCGTCACACCCCTGAATGAAAGAAGAGTGGACTTAGCTTCCACTTTATTTTCATGTGCATCATGGAAAGGTGTCAAGGACAAAGACAAGCCCAGTGCTGCCTGCTCTAAGTAAAACACAGAAGAGACAACACCTCACCCAGTTCAACAGTTATAAAACCCCCAACCCACAGAGCAGACACGAGCAGTGTGGGAGTCCAGGGGTCCCCACACAACATGACAAGATTTTGCTTTTTATTATTGTTGCTTTATAATAAAAACAAGTTGCTATGCTTTCAGCAAAACAAAAACAAAACAAAAAAACCCATAGAAATTTAACTAACAGCAGTTCAAGGTAAGGCTTTTGAAAGATTTATTGAAATAAATTATCTTCGCCTATCCGCCTGTTATCCTTTTCTCAGTTACTTGTCAACATTCTAAAAACTTTCAGGTATGTAAAATACATTTAACTTTGCCAATAATTTTAGATAATACTGGATTTTCCCCAAAAGGACTACCATAAAACTATGTTTTGAAACATTAAAAAAAAAAAAGCTTAATCCAATGGGACATAAAACTATGTAACCTATGATTGCATGTTTCAAATCCTTAAATACGTGGAGAATTTGAGATCTGGGAACAAGACTGCTTGAGGCATGTGGATTATTCAATGTCCTGCTTCTATTTGATGAGACCCACAGGAACGAAAGCAGGAGAATGAAGGGCTCCGGGAGGGAAAGATACAAAAGTTATTTCTTCAGCAATGTCCTCCAAAACACCCCTGCCTAACAGGGCCACAGCTTTTTCCAAGGATCAAACCCATTATGTTTAGCATAGCCTAACTGGGTTGACCAAGGAATTAAAATCATAACCAAAGCCTCCTACTCAACCCCTTCCCATGCCTGAATTAAGCAGGGAGTGGAGAGAGGTGGTGGCCATGGGCGAGCTTAAGTGATGCACCCGAGTGAACGGGTGTGAAGCCAGCTGTGGACTGCGGCTCAGATTGGTCCTGGATATTGAGGGCAGAAAAGGGCCTCCTCATTCTGCAGCCCTGAGCTCACTCTTTCTACTGCAGATACTAAACCAGTTCTTTCTACATGAGGCCCTGCTGGTCTGGAGGTCCAAGAGCCTGTGGGACTGGCCTCTAGAACACAGGATGCTTCCTCCCCACGCACAGCATTTAATAACAGGACACCTAGCCGTGGTGTAGTCAGCTTCCTGCTCGCACCTCTGACTGCTGCCATGCACCCTCCCCAGGATCCATGCTTCCTTCCAGCTATGGTGCTAAAAGACCCAACATCTGCTGTGGCTTATATCAAAACAAATTCAAGCTACCTGCTGTAGGCAGGTGACTGCCCAAGTACCCACTTCCTTCTGCTTGTCCCCTACTCCCAACAAGTCCAGCCAACACCAGAAGAGACCATGCCTAGAGTTAAAATGTGCAGTGTTTCTAAGGGGAAGAGAAATGTCACATTAGAAAGTATTACAAAGGATTCGATTTGTCAGCTGTGCACACACTATTAGGACCACATGCTTTATGCAGCAGCGATGCAGTCGCAGGTCTCCACACAGCAGGCAGAACTGGGACAGGCCTCTTCCGGGAGCTGGGGCCGGGCAGGAGGCTGAGGAAGGTCAGGAAGCACTAGGTTGTCTGCTGCCTCTGAAGCCTCCGCTCAGCAGCCGCTGCCAGCATCCTTCGGCGCAGGGTCACGGGGTCAGAGGACGTGCCTTCAGAAGGGAGGAGTCTCTCTGAGGCCCCATCATCTTCAGAACTTTTGTTCAAGAACCGCCTATAAGAAATGAAAAAGCCACGAGAGAGAAAGATGGGAAACAGGAAGCCATGCCGGACGCTGCTGTTCTCAGTTCCCTCTCCACAAGCAACTCCACAAAGGTCAGTCAAGGTCATCCCGCAGTAAAAACAGCCTTGCCCAGGGGCTGAGGCACAGTGCAGCTCAGTAGCAGGCCACTTGCTCAGCACATGCGAAGCCAAGAGAAAGAAAAGCCAAGAAGGGTGAACAGGGAAGAAGCCAGGCAGGAAGGACAGACACAGCAGACTCCTCCAGGATGAACCCAATTCCCAGGGAGAGGACTGTCAAATAACAGTTGAACTTTCTCTCCTCTGCCTCTCTCCTTCCCACAGACAGACTAGGTCTTATAACAACAGGTCTGTGCAAGGCCCACAACCCGCACGGAGAACTGAAATAAGGTCCTACCCACAAGAGCAGTACCTGCTCCAGGTACCGCCCACTGCAAGGAACTCTTGGACACCGGTGCTCTGTTCATATGGCCCACGGAAGAGTGGTCAAGAGGAATCTTAGGGGCAGACCTCTCCCAGGTCCTCGCACCCTAGGTCTCAGGTTCTTACCTGTGTCTGTCACATGGGTTAACAGTGATTCCTCTCAGAACCAAGGGGAAGACAGGCAATTCATGTACAGGCCTGAGATCATGTTGGCACTCAGCTGCCATTTGCCCTATAACTTGTGTGTGCCAACTGGGGCTGGAGAATCAACTCACTTTCGAGCCTGCTGCAGGAGGTCATCCTTACGCTGGACTAACATGCGCTGTCTCTCATCAGCAGACTTGGAGAAGCGGCTCCCACGGGCTTCGAAGTCTTCCACCTCTACGGGCTCTAGCTCTACCTCGCTGAAGTCCAAGGTCTCCTCTAGGCGAGGACTGAGGTCCAGTGGTACACGCTCCGTCTGGACAGAGAGGCAGCTGTTATCACAGGCCTTCGCCTCCCAGGCAGCTTCCTTACCTTGCCAAGTGCACCCCTTGCACAAGCCTCTGCTGGACCTTCTGCCAGACAGGAAGCAAAGGGAGTCTTGGGCTCTGGGGAGGCAAGCCGCATGTCTGACGTACCTGTGCTGAGAGTCAGGGCTGCTCACTGTTAGTGGAGTAGTAACTGGCAGCACGTATATACATACATGTACATACAGTTGTAAGTAATGAACAACATGATACATACTTCCAAACTCTTGGAGTGGAACACAAGTAGACTGCTAGTTAGTACTCCAAAATCTTTTCTTAGAATCCTACCAGCTGCTTAAGAATTTAAATACGTCTTATCTGTTGCAAGAAATGTTTGCTCTTGAGTTAAAAACAGTCAATAGGATCTTTTGTGAATACAGACTCAACTGATTATGTGTTTACCGAGTAACAAAGGACTTTCCTGGTTTTGGCCAAAGCTCCAAATGCCAAGACACTGCCCAGATAGCCAGACATCCTAAAACAGGTGAGACCAAGCACACTGCTCCTGCTGCAGCCTCAGAGAACGTAGGCCGGAGCTAGCCCACCACATGCCTCTAATCGGCAACGGGGCTGAGGCCTTTCTAGAGGCGTTTGCACTGCGAGGGCTTCTTTGTCTCCCACCCTTCGCGCTCTCTCTGCCTTCAGCCAAGTCCGAGTGGACTTTAAGACAGCCGTATGAACCTGACCCACGGAGTAAGTCTAGACTACTTAGCAAGACTTTGTCTTACAGAGTGGGAAGGAGGTGAACCTAGGTACACACTAGTGAGCAATGGAGTGAATGAGCAAAAGGACGTCACTCAAGTGAGGAGAGACGAGAGCGCCGTGAGGCCTGCTCACCCACATCCACTGCAGCTGAGGGACTGGTGATAGCCAGAGTCTAACGAAACTGGCTGGAGCACACCAAGAGTGGGGAGGAGTGTGACACCTGGTGACAGTAAGCAACACACACCCCAGAGCTCAGGCGACAGCCCTGTAGATGGGAATAGCCTAAAGTTGTTGAACACAGACCGAGCCCAAAAGGTCCCCTGGAGGTGGTCGTAAAGGCCAACACAAACTCAAACATTTGGTATTTTTGGCACTATTCAGGGCAGTGAGGATTAACATCAATAAAGATACACAGTCATAAAGCCTCATTCTAAGCCTCCCAGGAGGCTACAAAGAGGCAAGCAGTCCATAGAGGACAAGGAGAAGGAAAGCAAAGCCCACTGAGCTTGCCTCAGCCCTGCCCTGCTGTGTCCTCAAGTCTCACTCACTGCCTGGGACAAGTGGACAGATTTACAGCCACCCAAGGAGCAAATGATGCGACTACTAGGCGGGCTGGAGGGCCTCTCGCTTTTGCTTTTTGTTTTAGTGATTTGATTAGCTACACTAGGAAGAAAAACATAAAGGGGTCCGGTGAGTCCACATTTATCTTTTCAGGGCTGACACTGAAACAGAAGGTAAAAGGTATGTGTAGGGGCTGGGGATTTAGCTCAGTGGTAGAGCGCTTACCTAGGAAGCGCAAGGCCCTGGGTTCGGTCCCCAGCTCCGAAAAAAAGAACCAAAAAAAAAAAAAAAAAAAAGGTATGTGTAATTAAGCAAATATAATTAATCTGGTCAAGTTATGGCCCTGGTCATCCTTCCTAATGACGGTTTAATGAACTGTTAGTCAAGGTCTTTGAATTTCCTGTACACGGCAAAGTTCCTATAAATTCCTTGATTTCATTACACTAAAAAAAATAAATAAAATCTTTTTTAGAACTCTTAAACTAACTCTGAACAACTGAGGAATGAAGGCAAACATGTTCTTCACATGTTCCCAAGGCAGAATCATGCTCACAGTTCTGTAAGTGTCCAAAATCCTAATGCAGAAACTCTTGCAGAAATTAGTCAATAGTCTTAAAAGGACGCACAGTCCAACTATGGCCCTCTCTCTGTTCTCTGAGACAGGGTCTGACTTACTACAGGTTGGCTTGAAACCCATCATCCTCCAGTCTTGGGGCCCTAACTACAAAGAGTAGAGAAATACACTACCAGGGCCTGCTCCAAGCCTAGGTGTGGAAACGGTGGGGCCTAGCAGGCAAAAGTAAGTTAGTTACTAGTGTCAGGTCTTCCAAGGTGATAACCTGCTCCTGTCTCTGCCCTGCTCACTGCTTTCTAGCCTGGGATGATGATGTAAATTTCCTCCATCACAAGATCTGGTCACCATGAACTCAACTACTGCCCCTGCCTCCCCACTGTGACAGACTGAAACCCTCTCCAACTATACTATCTGTTGGGATTCTGTCTAAGCTCCACCCCACAGCTACTTGGCAACAGCCAGGTATGCTCTGCCCCACAGTTGCCTGGCAACAGCCAGCTGTGCCTGACTATAAAGCTTGCCCCCTCCTCTCCCTCTTGCTCTTGCTTGCCCTTACTCTTCTCTGCTCTCATGCCCTCTTCCCTGTCCTTTCTCTCCCCATCCACCACCCTCCTCCCAGGCGCCCATGGCCGGCCTACGTTGTTCCTCCCCTCCTCTACTCTTCTGTCTTGTTAAACCTTTCCATGTGGAACCATATTGCTTTGGTGTGTTCTGTCTGGACACGAGTTAAGATTTAAACCCCAACACTACCAACCCAATAAACTGTAATGAATTCACAGGACCACACTGCCCTTCTACAGCACAGCTCGAGTAAGCTGACCGTACCTGGACAGATGCTTCTCCCTCCTCCAGGTCAGTGCCGGGCCTTTCTACTGGGCTGTTCAGTGCAGGCCTCAGGCTATCTGACCGCTGAAAGAAAACACAGCAGTCATTCAGGATGGGGTAAAGAGGGGGCAGGTGACATTCTCAGCATACCTCACAACCTGAAAGGTAAGGCAAAGGACTTGGAGGTCTACATAAGTTCCATGTTTGAGAATAGTTAGCAAATGGCTCCAGTCAGCTTCCTCTTCAGTAATAATGATTGCAAAAAGGCAATGGCAAAGGTCAACTGCACCAAGTAAACACTTGGTTTTCTCAGTAACCTTCCTAAAGGTCTATGAAGCAGGCACTGCGATTACATCTCCAGGCTAGAGCTGTTCTGGGTCCTTCCTGCAGAATATATCCCTTCAGGTCTGAGCACCTTCATGTCTGTTTTATGTGTTTCACTGACAATCTTATCTGACCACACGAGACAACTCTGCCACCTCCAGTCAGGCAGCCAACAGTCAGGTCACAGAGCTGAGACCCAAGGGAACATATAGTTAGCACCTTAGTCCAGTCCAGCTATACAGACCTTAGCCCAGCTGTCTCCAAAGGCTACAATCTTCAAAAGAGCTTCATCTTTTTTAATTTTATTGATGAATCTCTATACATTAATAGACTGTACACCAAAACTTTTGGTAAATGATTATCTGGACTCACTGAAGTTCCTCAGTATCACTGAAGGACTCACTGACGTCCCCAGTATCACTGAAGGACTCACTGACGTCCTCAGTATCATTGAAGCCCTCCTGTTGCTCCTCTGTGCCTCTCTAAGAGGCCGGGTGATGAGGCACAAACTCTGACCGTTTTAATGAAGTCCAAAGTCCAAGCCTCAGAGAGATGTGGGCTGTAACTAACACACACACACGATATACAATCAGCCTTCTCTTGGAGTGCCAGGGATTCATAAACCATAGCCCCATATTCACCCCTCTCAACTACTTCTACAAATAATGTTTTACTGGACCCCAATCCTGCTCACCCACATACTCACTGCCAATGCCTGCTTTAGTTGCAACAGATTGTGAAACAAGCAGAGTCTAAATATTTACTCTTCACTCTTCACAAAAATAGAAGTCAACCTTTGACAGGCACCAATGGCATCCCCTTACAGAACTGCAGCAGGGGAAGGCTGATTTGGGGTATGTTTCTGCATTAAAAAAAAAATACTCCAATTGTCTGTATTTACTTTTGGTTGATGTGTTCTCATGCAGGATTTGAATAAAACTTATATAAACCCTTCCTCAAATCATAATATCTAGGTGCTAGGACCAATCTTTGTAAAAATAAAATACACTTGTTAGGCATAACGGCCCAGTTTTACCTGCACAGGGAAAGGTACTTGAATCCGTCCTTCTAAGATGTTATCGGTTGTTATTTCCACGGAGCGTGTCATCTGGAGGTCCTGGAGCACAAGGTGGTATGGGACTTGAGGGAACATCTCTTGAATCTGATGAGCCTGGATAAATACAAGGAACCCCAGCAAAGGTCACCCTCCGCAGACTTGAGGGTCATTGTGCATACATGGCAGACCCTGGACAAAGAGGTTGGCATCATATCTTGAAAGGCCACTTTGGCTCAGCAGATCACCTGCACACCTTTTTACTTTCTTTTTACTGTTGTAGGGTACCAGATGTCTGGGAATCCAACAATTTCAAAAAGAGCAGACAGAAATCTAGTAGGATCTCAAGAAAGGGTCAAGTAGTATCTTCTGGTTTTAAAAGGGATCATTTTAAAGATTTATTTATGATTACTTTATTGGTGCCAGTATTTACCTGCATGCTATGCTAAAGGGGTCATTTTAAAGTTAGATGTTCAGAGTCAGCGTGTATACTATTCATATCCTTTATGCCAAGTGAAAAGACTGATGTGAAAGCCAGGCCAAGGTTCCATTGGATGACACCTGGAAACAGGCGCAAGTAGAGGGGGAGTCGAGCAATGTGTACGGCCGAGTGCTGCTGGGGAAAGGGCTTGGCGAGTAGGCAGGCGGCTCTGGGTAGGGAGAACCAGACTTCAAAGGGGCCTTGGAACCACAGAGAGGAGGACTGGATCCACCCTGACTGCCGATTAGGTTAAGTCTACACAGCTGTGTGAGCTAAACTTGAGATTAACCAAAGCACATTTTTACTATATACAAATTATATTGCAACCTAAAAAAATACAATTAAAGAATGTAAAGTTGTAAATAGAATATTCACATGCAAAATTCTATAATTTTTTTAATTATAAAAGTCAATTTCTAGCCAGGCATGGTGAGATGCCACTATAACCCTAGCACTCAGAAGCAGAGGGAGGAGGAGCTGCAAGTTCAATACCAACTGGGTACAACATCTAGTACTGCCTTGGAACTACAATTTTCTTTTTTTTTTTTTTTTTTTTTTTTGGTTCTTTTTTTCGGAGCTGGGGACCGAACCCAGGGCCTTGCGCTTCCTAGGTAAGCGCTCTACCACTGAGCTAAATCCCCAGCCCCGGAACTACAATTTTCAAACTATGCTCTAGATCCATCTCGGCATGCACTTACGGGTTTAGGCATGTATGTACAGCACAAATATACAAATTTCCATCCAAGCACCTCAAAACTTGTATGTGCACGTAATGCACATATGCATGTGTTTTATACATATAAGTATATATTTTATAAATGCTTACATTTTAGGTTTCTATTGTAGAAAAATCTATAATTTACAGAGCGATAGAGAAAAGAGGGAGGGAAGGAACAGGAGAGACAACTGCTTTGAGGTACAAGAAAGTATGACTGGGTGTCAGTTACAGAGGATCACTCCATCACAAACTGCAGGGTAATGGCTTGCGTCTCAGCACTGGAACTTGAAAGAGCAGCTCAGGTGAAAACTGTCCAGAGCTTTGCTGAGTCACTGGGGGGGGGGGGGGGGTCAACGGCAAGATGTCCAGTGCCCAGAGGGCCCCTGACTCCATGTCATTGGAGACCCCATACTGTATGAAGAATGGAACATTTTTACCCCAATCAAACCAATGCAAAGTGAAAAGAGTCTCTACAAGCAGATAGAATTCCTCTCTCTTCAACTACCTCTCTACCTCCAATTGAGAAAAAGAAAAAGGAAAACAAAGCTGGATTCATTTTATTGAACTTTCTATCATAAATCTTTCTACCAGAAAATCCAGTCAAACACTGGATTTTAATTAAAAATGCATAGTTCCAGTAAATTAGTTGTACTAAAAATTAGTCTATTTCAGACCATTCAAATAACTAAAGAGCTGACAGGGCCTGCCTAGATTCTAAACCAAGCCCCTCTCAGGAGCTCACACCTCCTGGAATGTGGCTATTGCAGGCCAGAGGCGGCCAAGAGCCCTCCAGTGCTCATCCAGTCCAGAGCACCCATGTCTCCCAGGGTGATGATTTCAGTCAGTATTTCTACAGGTTTGTACCTTCAATTTCTACTTCTCCAAAGATCATGCCTAGTCATACAATCTTCACTAAAACACAACCCATGGCTGTGCTCTCGATAGGGCAGTGGAAATAGTCTGCAAAGGTGACCGTAGCTTACTGTACACCCTTGCAAACTCACAGGTAGCAGAAGTGTATGAGAAATCTCTCTGCTGCCCACTTCGATTTGCTATGAACAATCTGCTCCAACAAGGCAGCCTTCCCAAGTTCCCAGCACAACTTCACCCACAGCCTGAAAAACTGTTTCTGCTTTTTCTTCTATCAACAGCCATCTTGCCAACCTTTTGGCTTACATGCAAACTACCTTCTGGAGAAGACTCAGGTCTGCCTTGATGGCACTGTGACTGCTGAGCTGAGTACAGTCCACTCACAGAGAGAGACTTCAGCACAATTGTTTCAATAGAGAACTTAAGGTCGGCCAGATTCGGTGGCACACGCCTTCGGTTTCAACACTCAGGATGGAGAGGCAGTCAGGCCTGTTCTACATAGAATTTCATGTTAGACAGAACCCTACCCCAAAAAACAAATACATATCATCAAGGAAAAGAAAAGTATTTGAACAATCTCCTTGAGTCAATAGCATACCTCAAAGTTACAAGGAGCAGACACACACACACATACACACACACACACATACACACACACACACATACACACACACACACACACACACTTTGGAGGCAGAAGAACAAAAAAGATAGTTCTTGCACAATTTTTACATTATTTACTCTTGTCAATAATTCTGAATGTTTGCTTAAATCAAATAGTTTCAGTGTAGGCTTAGGTCACAGCTAGGTAAACCTCACAGCGAGCATTGCCACAGGTAAAACAAAAGCAGGTCTCGGCTGCCTGCCTCACTACCTAAGCACTCACAGTCAGCACCGTCTTATTAGCTTATTGAGTCAAAGCCACCGCAAGGATAACACTCAGTGGAGTTATGCTTAGCAAATGCAAGGCCCTGGATTTAATCTCTTTACAAGAGAGGAAAGGAAGAAGAGAGGGGGAGACAAAGAAGAAAGGAATAAATGAAAAGAAATGGAAGTGGCCCCTGAAAACTCAGCTGTGCTCCTAGGTAAGAGAGAAAACAGCAAGGCCATCCGCACGTCCACACGTCCACACGTCCACACATCCACACATCCACACGTCCACGTGTCCATCCCGGAGCCCCTCACGCCCTTCAGTCGCCCACTGGCTCTCGTGTTAAGCAGTAGCACTTCTTACCATAGCATTTAGCTGAGAGTTGCTCGCCTGTGTGATGCCAAGAATGTTGGTAGTGTGCATCACTTCGACTGAAAAACTTGGCAGCCAGCTTGCAATCCGGGACCCTAAGACAAATCAGAGTCCAACACAAGAATTAGTGCCCTGGTCTGTGCCCCAGTGTCATCTGTGTATCCAGACACTACTACAACAACTGCTATTCACTGAGGGCTTTCTTTATGCCAGGCCTTTTTGTTTTTGTCAAGTGTTGTCTCTAGATTAGTTCATTCTGTCCTCAGGAAAACCCACATGTGCTTTCCACTCCTCTCAGAGATAGGACTCTGACCCCAACCTTGGCCTTGTCCCTGAGGCACTGAGAAGTTGGGGAACAAGATCACACAGGTTAATAACATGGCAGGATGTGAGGTCAACCAGCCACTCCACCTGCAATCCTTTCTCTCATTGAGGGCTCCCATGACTCTGGACCTGTTATAACAGCTCAGTTTTACCTCTCTTACAACCAGCACAAATTACTCCTCATGTGGATGAATCGTTTTCATGATTACCTTCATGAACCACTTTCTGCTTAGTATAATTTAAAGATTTAACCTTGGTCTGGGCATTGTGGTGTATGCCTTTTTTAAAAAATAGGTATATGGGTGTTTTGCCTCCCTGTAAGTAGTAAGTAGTAAGTAGTAAGTAGTAAGTAGTTGTGCCTCCCTGTTAGTAGTAAGTAGTAAGTAGTAAGTAGTGCCTTCCCAGAAAAGGGTGTTTGATCCCCTGGGACTTACAAATGGTGGTAAGCCATCATATAGACACTAGGAATCAAACCCAACACCTCTGGGAGAACAGCCAGTGCTCCTACCCATTCAGGAGAAGCACACCTCCATTCCCTAGAACACACCTAACATTTGGGAGACAGAAGGAGAAGGATCTCTATGAATTCAAGGCCAGCTTGGCCAACATAGTGAACCCAGCAAAGGCTACACAATGAAACCTTGGGGGGTGGGGGTTACCTTAGTTTTCAGATTAAAAACTCTTTTTCAAAAAGTTCTCCAATATAGGTTTGTACAGTGATATAATCATCGCCAGTTGTTATTTCTGTTATTTTAGGATCAAAATACAAAGCCATCATGTGACATTTACAAAGCAATTCATTATCGAGCTTCATGTGCAGGGCTTCTATTGCTTTACCCAGTGGAGCGTGGGATACAAGGGGTCTTGCCAAATAATGCACTTAGGATAAAATGGATTTTTCCAAGAGCACACAAGGGACAAAGTAACTGTTTGATTACAGATGTAATAATTGCAATTTACATATATGTATGTATGTATGTATGTATGTGTTGTGTGTACATGTGTATGCATGTGTGTGTACAGTTATCTTTATGAGTCAAGGTCTCACCATGCTAACTGGATTTGTCTGGAACTCTCTATGTAGACCAGGCTGGCATACAACTCACAAAGCTCTGCCCACCTTTGCCTCCCATGTGCTCTACTACCTTTGTAGTAACAGAACCAAACCAGCTCCCTGAAGCCCTTTAGGCACTGGCCTCCACCTACTTCCCTTGAGCCTTTCAGGACTGCACCAATACTTTTACCAACTTCACTCTCAGTGACTTAACTTACATCAGCGTCTGAACAGCACCTCTCCTGAGAAAATTCCACAGCAGGATTCACAGAGCACACGGCACTGGAATTGAGGGCTCAATATCCACTGGGTAATGTGACTCGAGGGAAGATAATCACCAATACCCATGACTTTAGGATCCAAACCACAGAAACAGCCATTCTTTATGAATGAAGCAACAGGGCTCCAGTTCAGATTCCAACCGTGTACCTGAGAAGACAACTCAGGGAGCCTTCATACGTTTCCATCACTATACACTGGTTATGTGGGCTCCTTGAAGGCACACTTAATTCAGTTTACTACTTCCACTTCCAAATCTCACCCCCACCCACAGCTCCTTGTTTTGGAGACGGGGTTTTTGTGTAGCCCTGGCTGTCCTGAAAATCACTCTGTAGACTGGCTGGCCTCAAACTCATGAATATCCACCTGCCTCTGCCTTCCGAGTGCTGGGATCAAAGGCGTGCACCACTAACCACCTCACCCCACTCACTGATGGACAAAATAACCCCTCAAGTCCGCCTACTCATCCATCCACCCTGAACACTTTTGAAACTGAGGAATAAGGCAGACACGGTGGTCTGTAAGCATAACTCTGGAGAGACTGAGGCACAACAACCCTAAATTCAAGGCCAGCCTGGGATACACAGAAAGTCTGTATTAAAACTAAATAAAGGAAGTTGAGATGCAATACTAAGGCTGGCAAGATAACCCAGCAAGTGAAGGTTCTTGATGCTGAGCCTGAGAAGCCAGTTAGTCCCCAAGATCCATGATACTAGAACCAGCATTCACAAATTGCCCTCTGACCTCCACGTGTATGCCATGTAGGATATGAATACATGTACTCCAAACATAACCACACAGAATACATGAATTCAGTAAAAGGCAGTAAAAATATTTTTCAGTACTAGTAAACTCGTCGATACAGAGCAGCTTATAATGCTGACACTATCGTTTAGGAAAGAAGGCCGCATGGGGAGTGTAGAAGTTGGAGCCACTCTACCATCGAAGTGGAAGAAGTGATTGTGCTGGTTCAAGCGAGGCCTTCCTTCTGCAGCTGCTACAGGAACCAAGTTCTCGTCCAGGTTCTCTCCTTGATGGTCTTCCCTGGCACGGCTGCCGTCAGCAATGTTAAGAGACATTCTGCATGTTGGACAAGAGGTGTCTTGTTCTAGCCATGAACGAAGGCAGGAGCTATCGAAGAGTTCAAAGGGAGAGAGAGAGCATATGCAATCACTCCAGCATATTTGTGAGAAATCACCAGAATTACTATGCTTTTCTTTCTCATTTTACTTTTTTTATTTACCACTGGCCAGATCTAAATGCTGACAAATACTTGTGGCTACCACCCTCTAATCACAGACGTCTACCATCTCCTGGTTACAGTCTCCTCTCTCCCACTTCATGGCCTAGCTTCTCATCTCCAACCCCATTCAGCTACTTCAGAATCCACGTGGCTCACTCATCTGGCACTCGCCTCTTCCCCCCGTGAGCGCTCTACTCAAGTGATCTTTCTCTTCACTACCATAACTACTGACCAATATAGTTATAACCAGGGCCTCTTCTTCAGAACCCTGACTCTGCAGCTCTAATTCATTCCTCTCCATCCACCACCTCACTAGACTCCTTCAAAGGTATCCTGACTATCCTGCCTACGTCTCCTTCCTCCGTCCTCTTCCATGCTCTCACACGCTGGCTTCTATCTATTTCCACCACCACAGCACCTTTCCCCTCTGCTGGGGCTGCTCCTTGTGCCTCCCATTTTACACCCTTCCTGACCTCTGACCTGCTGCTCTTCCTTCGGTTCTCACTAAAGTTACTTCCTCCTAATCTGAATCAGATTCCTTTGTTACTGCTCGTTCTCCCCTTCCTGCCTGCCTTCCCTCCTTAGTGTTTTGAGACAGGGTTTCCCTGTGTAGCCTTGGCTATTCTGGAACTCACTCTGTGATCAGTCTGGCCTTGAACTCAGAGATTCCTCTCCCTCCTGAGTGCTGGGATTAAAGGCCTGCACCACCACTTCAGAGCCCTGTTTCTCTAAAACATACATGTCTATTAGACTTTCACATTCTAGATGTGCCTGCTAACTCATGTTCTACTCCTACATTAGACCGCAGACTCCACAAACCAAGACCTCATCTGTCATTTCTGTCTTAGCCCACAGCTCCACACAGCATCCCAACACACACAGCATCCCAACACACACAGCATCCCAACACATAAACTGTCAGGACACTGTTAACTCCAGCTCCAAAGCCCTTCTAAAAAGGAAAAACTAAAGGTGATAAGATTTAAAAAAAAATTCAATAGTCAAAAAGTCACAGGGTACCTATAAATCTATTAGTAGCAAAATATTAAATCCATGCACAAAATTATTTAGCTTAAATTCATGCACAAAATATCCATGCACAAAATTATTTAGCTTAAACAGTCTTGCTATCTCTGGACCATGAGATCTCTCCACTCTTGGAGCTTTGGAAGGGCCTAGCCTGTGACCTTTGCTATGGATCACTGGAGCGTTCTTGGTCTGGTTCCATTTCAACCCAGTTCTCTAGAATTTAAAATGGGAAAAATTTTGAAGAAAGCTAATAAATAGAAATTAAATTGGCAAATGTGGGTAAAGAACCATCTTAAGGCAAATAAAAAGAAAAGGTTCAGGAGGTTTTTTTTGTTTTTTTGTTTTTTTTAAAAAAGGCTAGTCACAGGCTCCAAGCAACATCAACAGCAAGGCCAGGCTGAGGTAACATTCCTGCTCCACTACTGGGATTATACTCAAACCCACAGAAAAAGCACTCACATTCCCAGGAGAGAAACCCACTCCCGAACTCCCTGCACACAGCTCCTACTTGTGAAAAAGATGTCCACAGGGCAGCTTCCTCGCAGCCTGCATGGAGTCCCAGCAGATGGCGCAGTCATCATTGTTGACGGCTAGTTCCTCTGCAGTGGCAACGGCAAACCTGCAGAGCACACAGCAGGCCCACACACAGCAGGCCGGGAAGAACCCATTACCTTCACACAGCCCAAGACACCGCATTATACACACAACCACTACGATGGCACAACCACAGGGCAAAACTGGTCGAGGGAAAACATTACTTTTATTCTTCATAGTTCTTAAAAAACCAAGTGAGTTCAGCACAAAACTGACTGTAGAAACAGTGGCACCTGTCAGTGACACATTCATGACATTTATGGAAATATCAGAGGACCCAAACCCCCAGAGATCCAAACTGTCCCTAAGAAGCAAAAAGAGTGCCCACTAATCCTGCACTTCTGGTTTCAGTCAGCCCGGAGCTGACAGTGAAAGTCTGCAGTGAGAGAGGAGCCACTTCCAGAAACATACATGTAAACTGTAAGCAAGACACACCTTCCCAAAACACAGAAACATACATGTAAACTGTAAGCAAGACACATCTTCCCAAAACACAGAAACATACATGTAAACTGTAAGCAAGACACACCTTCCCAAAACACACGTCAGAAGACCCCAGGAGCTTCCACTAAGCAACAACAACAATGACTAAAAATAAGAACCTTGTATCTCTGGAACCCTCCCACATTCCAGCAAGAGGTTCTATGTGATCTCGAAAAGAAAGCCATACTTTCTTACCTGGCTTCCATGTTTCCTACCACTCGCAGATAGTTCTTGTGGCGGCGGATCCTGCGCTGTACCTCATGGAACAGGTAGCGAAGTTGCATAAAGATGACCAGGCTAGCCATAGATAACCAGATGTTGCCAAATAACTGAGCAGAGAGAGAGGGAAGTAAAACATACAATGAAAATACATGTGAGGGGCTAAGGACACAGCTCAATGCTGAGTAAATGAGTAAGAGGATGAGTTAGGATCTCTAGCACCCATATAAAAAGCCAGGCCTGAGCCAGTCAGTTAATCCTAGCACTTGGGAGACAGAGGCTGGAAGACCTGTGTGTGTTCGAGGCTGGCCTGTCTACCGACAGAGTTCCAAGACAGCCAAGGCTATACAAAACACAACACAACACCACACCACACAGGTGTAACCAAGCACATTTGTAACCGCAGAGCTGGAAGGATGAAGCCAGGACAGCTCTGAAATTCACTGAGCAGTATAATTCCAGATTCAGTGAGGAAACCTGTTTCAGAATATAAAGTAGAGAACAGCAGAGGAAAACACCTCACCTCACCCTTTGACTCCACACATGGATCCATACACACATCTGTGTGCAGGTGAGCACACACATACACTAACGTACACAAACCACACACACACTCGCACACTCGCACATACACACACGTGCACACACACGCACACGCACGCACACACACACACGCTAGTAATGAAGGTACATGTACAACAGAGGCTCTTTAAAGTGAGTGAAAGGGAAATAGAACAATCTCTTGGTAAATAAATGCATGTACTTATTTGATTGCCCTAAACAATACACCTGGCTCTTCAGTCTATGTATCCATCCCACTGTCGCCATTCCTGAGTAATTAGCTTGAAATTTAAAAGCTTAATGTAAAAAGATGTCTAATCATACAAACTTACATACACATATACATATACGTACATACATTAAGTTATATAGACTTTGGGTCTTTATTTAGAGTGTAGTGTTTATTTGTAAGTTTTTTATAATAAAATTTATAAAGTTAAAAAATAAAGCAAAATGTTAAATTTTTTCATCTTCAAAAAGTACACTTATAAATGTGGTGTCCCAGTACCTTTTAAACGTTTCTGTGACGAGTTTATGAACTGCGCATTACTATACTGATTCTTACCATTATTAGTTAGATTTTTCTACCCGTCAGAGACTTACGTTCCCTTCCTACGGTGCTGAATATCCTGCAGGCGAGTGCTCTTCCCTTAGCCTCATCCCCAGCCAGTCCTTGGTATCTGAGACAAGGCCTCAGTATACACCCAGGCTGACCTTGGCTTGATGATTCCCTTGCCTTTTCTTCACAAGTTCTTTCTGACACATCAATTTAATGAGGTAGTTTTCAGTTCAAAGACTTTGATTTTAATTACAAAGGTAAAAAACATAAATCCAGAAGAAGGTAAGAGCAGTAAGAATTCCTTCCCATTACCTCTAAAGTGCAGGTGTTCAGTAGGAAAGCCACAGGTGCTATAGGAGAGGTCCCCTTTACCCTGCTCTAGGAATGCTCTACTGACTGGTCAGCAGTTAACTAAGTCTCCTAGCCCAGCACTCACCTCCTGAGCTGGGCATGCACCACCCAGAGCAGCCCCACAGCACTGCTTTCCATCCAGCTGCCAAAGGATGAGGGCTGCCCAACCACACTCCAGTCTCTTAAAGGGGTCTTCACATTAACGTGAGGATTTCATTGTTCAAATGTACAAAACCAGGGCTCCTGTCTTGAAAACCTCAGCCCTGCGCTCATGCACGCTCACTCTCTCTTCTCTCTCTCTCTCCTCTCTCCTCTCTGTCTCTGTCTCTCCTTTCTCTGTCTGTCTGTCTCTCTCTCTCCCTCTCTCCCTCCCTCTGTCTCTCCTTTCTCTGTCTATCTGTCTCTCTCTCTCTGTCTCTGTCTCTCCTTTCTCTGTCTGTCTCTCTCTCTCCCTCCCCCTCCCCCTCTCCTTCCCTTCCCCTCCCCCTCTCCCTCCCTCCCCCTCCCCCTCTCCCTCTCCCTCTTTCTCTCTCTGGGGGAACTCACCAGCATGTGAATGTGGTGCATGAGGTCCAGGGACAGGAGCATGAGCTCCATGACAAAATCGGTGTAATACACATAGGTTCCCTTTCCTTCCCAGGTCCCTTCATGGTTGAGGTCCCAGAGGTGAATTACATATCTACAATATAGACAGAAAAGGAGAAATCATGTTAATTAACTTACTATTTATTACAAGTCTTTTTTTTTTTTCCGGAGCTGGGGACCGAACCCAGGGCCTTGCGCTTGCTAGGCAAGCGCTCTACCACTGAGCTAAATCCCCAACCCCCTATTTATTACAAGTAAATCCCACTTACACATGGTATAGTTTAGTCACGCTTATATACTTAACACTACTGCATCTCAAAGTCAACTGAGCAAGTGTAAATGTCAACCACCCCTCCAACGTCTCTACTCACCTTAAAATCACATGAGCTGTCCTCACAGTCACAAGAAGAGACTGCAAAAAGAGAAATACATCTTAGCTTAATTAAAAATCTGTTTCTAAAAGCAAACAAGGTGAAAAGAGACTGGCCAAGTTTATCACCCCCAGTTGGTGAGGAATGTCTTCTAACCCAGGAGAGCAGCTCGCTCTGAGCTTTTTCCAGTTGACAGCCATGAAACAGCCCACCCTGCCCACCTCCTGGGAAAGCCTTGTGCAATGATGAGGTCCATCCCAAGTGTCAACCAACCACTTCTATCTGACAAGACTCCGCGTTACCATGATTGGTTACCTAAAAGGGTATCTGACTGGGGTGACCCTGTATTGCCAACTGCACGTCACCTACAACTGTCCTACATGGGCACAGCCTCTCTGTCCTCAAGCTTCTGCCTCCTTCATTGACCAGAACAAGGAAGAACAAAGGAATCAAACCCCAAATAAGACTCTCATGCTACTTTTTTTAACTAGAAACAGATCTTAAGAACTATTTCTTCAACCCCAGAACAGGAGTTCAAAGCCAATGTATACTGCCTGAGTATTGACTAAAAAGGTGACGTAAAGTTGTTTGTTTCTTGAAACAAGGCCTCACTATGTAGTCTTAGTTGGCCTGAAGCTATGTATGTACACCATGCTGACTTCAAGCTCAGAGCTCTCCCTGGATTCTAGGATTGTAAATATATGCATGCACCACACCCAGCCACTCACCCTACTTTAAATTTGTTTATTTTTAGGTATATCTTTTTCTAAGTTTGGCAGACTATGAACTGAAAGTTAATCAGGAAAAAGAGCAAGTAAGAATATCATCCAAATAATACTTTGTAATAAAATACTTAAGGAATCTAATTACTATATGTATGTTTTAAATAGGTCTTTTAAAGAGGAAACACATTTACTCCATACTTTCACACATTCATATTCAACTGAGTGTATTTTCTCTAAGTACTTAAATGTTTTCCTAATTTAAAAAAATTATAATATTTATTTTATATGCATGATGCATACCACATGCGTGCCTGGTGCCCTTGACCATCACCAGGGTGTAGGAATCCTGGAACTAGAGTTAAGGACAGCTGAAGGCTTCCGTGTGGGTGGCTGGGAATGAAACCTGTGTCACTGAAAGAACAGTGAGGGCTCTTAACCGCTGAGTCACCGCTCCAGCTCTGGCCCCTTTGCTGATTATATTGGTACTACATATACTCTAAATTGAATACTACTGGGCAAAAATAAACTTTAACCTTGCTTCTAACAAATTCCTAAATATTCACCCCTAATGTGTTTTGACAATAAACAAGTAGCTTCAGTATGTCTACTACATACTCTCTCTTATCCAAAGGAGGTTATGTTGTTTCTTTCTTTCCTCTTTTTTCAGACATGGTATCCTGGAATTCACTAAATAGACCATATTGGTATCTGCCTCCCAAGCACGGGGATTAAAAGCATATTTTATGTATATGTGTGTGGTATGTGTGTGGTGTGTGTGTGTGTGTGTGTGTGTGTGTGTGTGTGTGTGTATCTTTTTTTCCTTGCCTTTCCCTCCAACAGTGACACCATTTGGTCACTGCTGCCATGGCAATGGCCATACGTTCCCAGTAAAGCTTTTGGTTCAATTCCCAACTCCACCTGGGAGTAGTTATGTCACATTCCAAATAAAAGGCAGATTTCTTCTGCCCTCTCTCTCTCTCTTCTCTTCTCTCTTTTTCTCTTCTTTCTCTTGCCCCTTCCCCTTGTCTTGTTCTTCCATTAAATCTCTCCACGTGGAACCATGTTGGTTTGGTGTACTTTATCGGGAGAGCGCCAGCCAATATTTAAACAACAACAGATCAGACAGGCCTTGAACTCACAGAGATCAGCCTGTCTCTGCCTCCCAAGCACGGGGATTAAAAGCATATTTTATATATGTGTGTTTATGTATGTGTGTTTATGTGTGTGTGTGTGTTTGTGTGTGTGTGTGTGTGTGTGTGTGTGTGTGTATCTTTTTTTCCTGTATGTCCTAATGCATTGCCATATTATAATATAGGTAACCTGTCCTGGTTTACTCCTAGTGATTCCTCTGCCTCACTGTTCTTGTACACTATGATCATTATTAAGCAGATAGAGATTATTCTGTCAGCTGGAACCCCTAGGAGATGGGTCTCTAAGCATGCTTTTGGGGGTATATGAATTAGGTTAACTGAGGGAGAAAGACCCGTCCATCGGATCTGTCCACCATCCCAGCTGGGATCCTGGACTGTATAGCTAGAGGACAACTGAGCAGCAGCATACAGTCATGGCTTTCTGCTTCTTCAGGGCAAATATAATGTGACGAGCCAGCTCCCCGCTCCTGCTGCCATGTTTTCCCTGCCAAGATGGACTACATCAGGAACTATAAACCAAAATAAAGCCTTTCTCCTTTAAGTGGGTTTGTTGACGATTTTATCACAGCGACATTAAAGTAACCAGGACACTCAAACACAAGCATTAGGACACTGCTGTAGGTGATCAAATAAGTAAACCGGTCAGTAAATGATCAGCAGGCGAGCAGCATGTGCAAATGGACGTCCTAACCAATAAATGACTCATGCTCCAGGCAGCACAGCACCCGAGTCATTCTGCTCCTCAAGGATAGTGCAGAACGTACAGCTTATATACTGTGGGGCTAAGTGGAGAAGCTGAGTAGGAGAGTGCACATACACGGAGATTAAATGCAGCACCAAAAAACCAAAACTTAAGAACTGTTATTTCCAGAATTTTCCATTTAATAATTTCAGCTAGCAGCTTACCGAAGATAACTCAAACTGTAGAGAGTAAAATTAAAAGTATCCAGTATATTTCATTTTTCCAACTAGCAATTACAGGTAAAAGTAATTACCAAGTTGGTATTTGGCTGAAGAAAAGCTGACATATTACTTATGGAACATAAAGAGCACAAACATATTGAAGAGATGGCTCGGAGGTCACGAGAACTCGCTGCCCTTGCAGAGGATCTAGGTTTGGATCTCAGAACCCACAAGGTGGTTCATAGGCCTCTGGGATTCCAGTTTAAGGAGGTCCAATGTCCTCTTCTGACCTCTGACAGCAAGAGGGATGTACATGCAACACATACATACATGCAGGCAAAACACTTGGACACATAAAAAATATACTAAATAAATCTAGAAAAAGATTTAAGACAAAACCTCTGGGCTTGGGTGCTGGAGAGTATGCTGCTCTTCCAGGGATCAGTGCTCAGTGCCCAGCACCCATGGCAGCTCCCAACTCCAACTCCAGTCCCAAAGGACCCAACGCCTTCTTCCAGCCTCCACAGGCACTGCTCACACAGCCTCCACAGGCACTGCTCACACAGCCTCCACAGGCACTGCTCACACAGCCTCCACAGGCACTGCTCACACAGCCTCCACAGGCACTGCACACACAGCCTCCACAGGCACTGCTCACACAGCCTCCACAGGCACTGCTCACACAGCCTCCACAAGCACTGCACACACAGCATCCACAGGCACTGCTCACACAGCCTCCACAGGCACTGCTCACACAGCCTCCACAGGCACTGCTCACACAGCCTCCACAGGCACTGCACACACAGCCTCCACAGGCACTGCTCACACAGCCTCCACAGGCACTGCACACACGGCCTCCACAGGCACTGCACACACGGCCTCCACAGGCACTGCTCACACGGCCTCCACAGGCACTGCACACACGGCCTCCACGGGCACTGCACACACGGCCTCCACGGGCACTGCACACACGGCCTCCACGGGCACTGCTCACACAGCCTCCACGGGCACTGCTCACACAGCCTCCACGGGCACTGCTCACACAGCCTCCACGGGCACTGCACACACAGCCTCCACGGGCACTGCACACACAGCCTCCACGGGCACTGCTCACACAGCCTCCACGGGCACTGCACACACGGCCTGCACGGGCACTGCACACATGGCCTCCACGGGCACTGCTCACACGGCCTCCACGGGCACTGCTCACACAGCCTCCACGGGCACTGCTCACACGGCCTCCACGGGCACTGCACACACGGCCTCCACGGGCACTGCACACACGGCCTCCACGGGCACTGCACACACGGCCTCCACGGGCACTGCTCACACAGCCTCCACGGGCACTGCTCGCACGGCCTCCACGGGCACTGCACGCACAGCCTCCACAGGCACTGCTCACACGGCCTCCACAGGCACTGCTCACACGGCCTCCACAGGCACTGCTCACACGGCCTCCACAGGCACTGCACACACGGCCTCCACAGGCACTGCACGCACGGCCTCCACAGGCACTGCACACAAATGGCGCACATACATAGACAAAACACCAACATATGAAAAATAAACATCTTTAATTTTTAATTGGGTTTCTACCAGAGAAAAATGATTATCTTTAAGAAAAATGGTATCTTCTTTAAGTTTTTAGAAGTATTTTATTTTTAAATATTTAGGGAGGATAGCCCACATCTGTGAGTGTGCAAGAAGCACTCACTGGACTCAGCCTCAGGATATTAAAGACAAAAGAGGAAACCCCAGATTTCTGTAAGTTTGAGTCCAGTCTGAACTACATAGAGTTCCAGGCCAGCCAGAGCTGCATAATGAGACCAACTCTCTAAATAAATAAATAAATAATAATAAAATTCATAGAGGACTAGAGACAACTCTTGCCTATCATGACAGAAAGCCCTAAGATCAATCTCCAGCAACACACACGTGCATACATACACACACACACACACACACACACACACACACATACACACACACACACCCCTTTAAAGTAATAAACATAGTTTAAATAATTATATAAATTTTTATTTGGCTCTAAAAATTATAATAAATATTCACCACAAACCATTTCTTTTATATCGTGAAAACACTGCTTTTCCTACTCTAGAGGAAGAGTACTTGAATTGCATTTGCCATTCTGAAACCTCAAACAGTTCACACACTAGGCTTCAGGGTCTCCTCCTCTACCATGAGCAGAATTAATAAGGAATCAAATGTGTAAAGAATTTGAAATGATTCCTGCTGAGCTGTGGACCAGTGGTAGAGGACTTGCCCAGGATGTCAAAATCCTACATTTAATGCCCAGCTCTGAAAAAAAAAAAAAGTTCCCACAACAATCCCTAGCACGTTCTACGTGTACATGGAGGCCGAACAAGGGTGCCAGGTATTCTGCTCTGTCTACCTTTGTCTTACTGTCCTGAAACAAGGTTCTCTGTGAGCTCAGAGCCAGCCTACCAAGCAAACCCAGCACGCCCGCCCCTGCTCCACACAGCACTAGGCTCATAGCATGTGCACACAGCCACACCTAGCTTTTCACCATGGTGCTGGGATTCAAACTCAGGGCCTCATGCTTGCACAGTGCTCTTACCTGCCAACCCAGCCCCTAGTCTTGAATTGTTGAGAAAAATGAATCTCCAAGGGTTATATGAAATAAGTTATATAAAAGCATTCAGTACCAGCACCCAATGAAAGTGGGAAAACAGTAAATGCCAGTTAAAGTCAAAGACCAAATATCTTTTAAAGCAATACCATCCACCCTCTGGTCTTGAACATGTTTAGTAATCTAATCAGAGACAGCCTGTGCCTGGCACCTTACCTCTGCAGCCATGAAAGCCAAGGTGTGCATGCCATGGGTGTAGCCTGTGACGCAGCAGACAACTGCAAGTCCACAGCAGGAGAGCAGCATAGCAATCAGCAGGGACAGGACTCTCCCATGGCTGCTCATCGGTGTGGTGGGAGAAAAGGAAAGCTGAAAGGGGCAGGACAGACAGACAGTGAGTTCATTCCTCCACCATGGCAACTGCCCTCAGAATTCAAGATCAAGCTTGGTGTCTTTGCTTGGAACACCCTACTAACAAAAAAGCCCAAATTCTACTGTGACCTAAATACACGAGCTGAGATTTATAGATCTTTATCATTTAATTTCCCAGACATGATATGCACTACATTTCCATTTCATATTCTCCAGTGTCCCCCCTACCATGAGATTACAATCTCTAGAAGGATACTCAATTAACTAACATTTTATAGGACTCAGAACAGTGTCCTTTTCTGCTGTGTTTCTGCTTGTCTTGCAGAATTCACTTGGAGGCCTAGCCTGTTAGGGTAGGACAAGGGAAAGGAATCGGGAGCCTGGTATGTTGATACTAGACAAGGACAAGTAAACGCCTGGAAAGGAAACCTGGAGCTATAACTACCGCTGTACTGGATGCTGGCTACAATCGGCCCAGAAAGGAAGGCTAGCAGCTCCTATCTGTAAGAATGGGAACTGGAAAAGAAAGAAAGCCTTCAAGAGAAAGATCAACTCACAAAGACCTGCAAGGCCATCTCCATGAACACTGACTGAAGAGCGGGACACAAGGTCCTAGAGTGGGCTCAACTGGGAGGCTGCTTCAGACATGATTACCTCAGCCTGTGTGAGGTGCTCACAGGCACAGTCTGACGAAGTCTCAGGCAGATCTTACAGCCAGATGGGAAGCAGAGGCAGCTCACTCAGTCTGGACCCAAGAACAGTATAACCAGTGAGAAAGAAAGCTCCACCAGCCAGGGCAAGAGAAGAAAGACGGGAGAAGACTAAGCCGGAAGCCTCCAGAAGAGCTCAGGTTGTATACAGGGTACTCATTAAGGCTCCTTCACACTCTGATCTAAGACAAGGCTAGGAGTGGCTGTAGGGTTGGGGGATGGAGGTGAGGGAGCTCCCTAAAAACAGGCATCCTACCGCTGCAGGCAGAAGTTCCTCAGGAAACAGGCCATAACTAAACTAGCAGTCCTTAGAGCTGCCCGTGACGTGCAATCCTGTGACTTTCTCACACTGCAATTCATGTCAAACCTAGCACACATATGTGACTGAGAAAAGAAAGAGGCTGGCCAAAAACTCACGTATTCAAAGCGGTCTTTGCAGAGCTGGACCATCAGATGCAGGAAAACAAGTCCAGCAAACCAGAGACACCACATCACCACCTCCTCCACAGTCTGGACATTCAGCACTCCAAAAATGAAAATGAACTTGTAGAAAATAAAATTCCAAAACTTGTCTTTGAGATGCTAAAAAGGAAAAAGTTTATAACGGTGAGCTCCAGCATACCAAGTCAACTTAGTACATGTTAACAACATGAAAGCAGCCTACAGCACACTCTGTGCAGAAGGCAAGGAAAATAGTTATTTCATAATGGGAAGAGGTAAGACAAAGTCATCTGTGAACTGAAACTTGTAATCTGAAACAGTTATGACATTTCAGCCATTAAAAAACCTTATTTTATATTTTATATGTTCAGCAAGGTTATCGGTATTTTTTTAAAGACTTCAGTAAAAAATAGAAAAGATTAAACTTTCTAAGCAATCAAAAAATATAGAAGTGGCTGCAGGGACGGCTCAGCAGGTGCTTATCAAGCAGCAGGAGGACCTGAGCTGGGAGCCCTCCCACCCAAGTAAACCCAGCGGGAGAAGCACAGTGTAACCCCAGTTCTGAAGGGCGGAGACAGCAGCCCCTCGCAGCTCACTGGCCAAGCAGTCTAGTCAAACTGAGGAGCTCCAGCTCCAGTGAGGCCTGTCTCAGAAAGTAAAATGGAAAGGGTCAGAGAGATGTTTCCTGGTTAGGAGCTCTTACTGCTTCTGCAGAGGATCTGGCTGGGTTCCATTCCCAGCACCCACAAAGCTTATGGTGCAGTAAACTCATGCAAGCATAGAAACAAAAATACGTTGTTTTAAAAAGAAGTGCAAAGCAATGGAGAAAGTCCTTCAAAGTCAACCTTTGGCCTCCACACATGCAAATACATGTATACATACTCACATACACAACGTGCACACATATAAATACGCTCCACAAACAAAAAACTAATAAAAATCAAAAGGCAGAAGAGGAAGGAGAGGCTGTAATCAGGGTGTAAAGTGAATAAATAAACGAAAAAATTAAAAGGCTACTTGCCAGTATATAATCAATAAAATATTTAAACTGTATCTATGCCTCTAGGTTGTATCCGCCTACAATCCTAGCACTTGGGAAGCCAAGCTGGGCTGCACAGGACCCTGCACTAATAAAACAAAACAAAAACCAAAACAAACACTATTAAAATAAAATAATGTCCTTAATATTTATTTTTTCCCTTTGATATGCAAATATTTTCATTTTTACACAGTTTTCTCTCATCTCTCATTTTTGTGAGAATCTACCAATGCCAGTAAATATTCTCTAGGTATATTAGCATAGTGTCTTAATGGTGACAGACACAAATTGTTAATTTTCCCCTATCCACAGAATATTTAATCAAATTACATACATTTGAATGAGTTTCTACCTCAGCACTGTTGAAAAAAAGGTCACAAATGTTTTATGGTTTCTAACAATTGTCACCTGATTTCTAGACAAGCTGCGTAAAAAGTCCCATAAGCAGTAGACTTTGACTTCTTTGCTATGTTTTTAATTGTTATGTGTGCGTGTGTTGTCTGTGTGTTGTATCTGCACCACATGAGTGCCTGGTGCTCCCGGAGGTCAGGAATATTGGAACAGCCAAGACTGGAGTCAGATGGTTGTGAGCCACCACGTGGTTTCTGGGAACCTAACCCAGGTCCACTGCAAGAACAAGTACTCCTAACTGCTGAGCCCTTACACTCCTTTACACAATAAAAACTTTCAGTCTTAAAAATCATCACTTTCTTGGGGCAGAGGAAAAGGTGGGGACACAATAGATGAGTTCTAGTAGTTACAGATACTAAAATATCTGATTACCTAGCTATTGATGGATAAAGGTAAGAATGAACTTAAAACTTTTTGTTTGGTTGGTTTTTGTTTTTTGGGTTTTGTTTTGTTTTGTTTTGTTTTGAGACAGTATCTCTCTATATAGCTCTGGCTATCCTGGAACTCACTCTGTAGACCAGGCTGTCCTCAAACTCAGAGATCTGCCTCTCTGCCTGCCTCTGCCTCCTGAGCATGTGTCACACTGCTCAGCAAAAGCATGAGACTTAGATATGATTTTAAGGACTGCACACATTTTACGAATTTAAACTCAAGTTGAAGCTGGGCGTGTGGCTGGGTGATACCTATGATCTGCACTTGGAGCTGGAAGGCAGAGGCAGGAGGGTCTTGAGTTTGAGGTCAGCAAGACCTCACATAGAGAATTCCTCTGAGAGTTCAAACACTGCCCTGACTACACATGCTGTGTTCAGAGAACAAAGTGAACTCAGGAGACTGGCTGAGTCTTATAGCTCTACCCACCAGAGGCAGATGCCCAGGAGCAGCACTGCACTCTCACACAGTGTATACAGCTAGTTTGACCCTGGTTCTGAACACCAGGTCCCAAGAAAGTAAACCTGGAATCCTGGGTAAACATCTGTTTCTAGGGCAGGAAAGGTAGGAGACCTTGAAATATCACTGTTGTGGTTTCTGGCTCTGCCAGTGGTGTCCTTGACATGACGCATCTCCACTTCCCAAGTCATAAAGTGGGTCTTGGTATAATAGCCTATGTCTCACACAATAGTTGGTAAGTTAAAGAGAATATACATATAATATATAGTGTGTTTGTGTGTGTAAGTATATGTAAAGTGCTTTTTAAACTGCCATAACAGGCAGTAAATGTTTTAAATATTTGTAAAAACTCTCTGGCTGGAGAGGTGCTGAGTGTGTCTGAGCAGTAACTGCTCTTATGAGGACACGACTTCACATCCCTGCACCCACATGGTACCTAAGAACCATCCATGAACTGTAACTCCAGTTCTAGGGATCCACTCCTTCTCGCCTCCACAGGCACCAGGCAGTTATATACATGTAGGTAAAACACTCATACACATAACCAAATCTTCAAAAACAAACTCAAGAAAAAGAAAGAAGACAACTCGCACCAACCTAAGCCTCTATTTAACACTGCAGCATTTATCCCACTCTAGGTTCTCAGTGTCCTTGCCTCTAATATCACTCTTATTTCTTAAACTTTAAGCACTCATGGAACAAACCTATGTCAATTCTTTATTCTTAGTGTAAAACAGTTCTGTTTTGGGGGGAGGGAGTGTTCAGACATGGTTTCTCTGTGTAGCCTTGGCTGTCCTGGGGCTTACTCTGTAGATCAGGTTGACTCAAAGGTCCATCTGCTTCTGCCTCCTGAGTGCTGGGATTAAAGGTGTGCACCACCAACATCACCCAGCTTCAAAATAGTTCTTAATAAACACTACTGGATGTCATTCATCATAAAGTAAGCTGACAGACATAAGCATAACAGATGTGATCTAGACTGAAAAGGCTGAGTTGGCCAACAGCAAAAGCTTCAAATACTTGAAGGTAATGTCTTCCGTGAATTTTGACCTGACACTAGGCACAGAGCAAACAAAGCATCAAAGGCCTGCTGCTGCACTCAGACAGACAGACAGACAGACACTGCTGCTGCACTTAGACAGCCTGCCACTGCTGCTGCACTCAGACAGACAGCCACTGCTGCTGCACTCAGACAGACAGCCACTGCTGCTGCACTCAGACAGACAGCCACTGCTGCTGCACTCAGACAGACAGACAGCCACTGGCCTGCTCCATTTCCTGCTCAGAAAGAACCAAAGCTTTGAAGAAGGAGGAATTTTTTAAGGAAAATTTGAAGAATGAAGTACGAAGAACAGAGCTTCTGAGGCAGAAGTGACAGTCATCCCGGTACTGGGTAGCTGAGATGTGAGGACTGCTGAGTTCACAGGCAACCTGCTCTACAAAGCAAGCTCCAGGCCTGCAGAACTACATAGCAAGGTCCTGTTTCAACAAAACCAAACCATGAAGAAAAAGTTATAATGGAATAGCTTAGCTATACCAAGTACAACTAAACAAAATATTTTATCAAAGCTAGCTTCTCTAGTCTTATTCTTGGGCTGGGATTACCAAGATCTCATTGGGAAACTCTTCCCAAGTAGGAAACTCTACTCTTGGGAAACACATCCTGAAGTATCTACCTGGGGTAAAATTATACAATGTCCCCTACTTAATTCAAATAGATTAGAAAATCTATGTAAGTGGCTCTAAGGACTGGGGAGATGGCTCAGAGCTACAAGCCCTTGTGACAGTGTCCAGTTCATTAAGAGCACAGCCGAAAAAGTAAAATGGAGAACAAGAGGAAGACTTAAAGTTCTCCTCCACACGTGCCAAATATAGGTGTGCACTCAGGCCCACCCGTGTGCATATGCAACACACAGACACGTGAATGCGCAGACACACACACACTCAAACACGCACACACACATGAATCTGGATGAAGTACAACAGTTCTTTGCATATACATGAAACTTTTCTATATGTCTGAAATAAGACAGCATTTTAAAAATTTCTTTGCAAGTATCTGTTCACTTACCTGTCTTTCACTCACTCGAAGAGGGCCAAACACAATACACTGGATAAGCTTAGCCACCAACATCAAAACACAGCAAGCAGTATTCACCAGAACCTGCACATAAACCAAAGAAAGGAAGTTTAGTTCCGGTGAGACACAAATACAGTGTACAATTTCTGATGAGCCTTTCAGTTTTCTAACAGAGCAAGCTAAGTGTTACTGATGCGAAAGGGGAAAGGCATGGGGAGGAGAAGCACAGGCTTCACAGCTCATTGAGTTAGACCCCTGCCCCAATGGGGTACCTCTAGCAGGCTGCCTTCCTCAGATTTGACAGAACCCTATGGAAACTCTATTGTCTCTGTGAAACTGTATATAACAAACTTGGCATGATGGCATACATCTGTAGTCCACACACTAGGAAGGCTGGGGCAAGCTGACTGAAAGCCCAGTCCAGACACTGTCTCGATAAATAAGTAACCACAAAAAGTATGCACCTTCATTCCCACATGGACTTTTAGACCAGAGAGATAGCTATCGGATACCTGGTCTAAAAGTCACATGATCGGTAAAATCCACAACTCAAGGATGCTGCCCTGACAAGTGGAGGAGGGTAGGACTATGGTCTCAAAAGTATCAGGTAATGAAGAGGGACTACAAACTGGAAAGATACTCTGGATACCAGTGCCAAAAAAAGGCTACCTTCCACATTTGTTGGCAAAACTTTTTTCTTTAAAATAATTTAAAAATGGGTATTTTCAGACCTAAACAGCAGTCATCTTTCCCTGACTTTGGCTGTTGCTGTTGTTTTGAGATGGATTCCCATGTACCAAAGACTGGCCTTGAACTTTTCCTCCTGTCTCCAGGTCCTACGCACTAGGACTGTAAGCATGTGCCACCACGCCCACCTGGTCTATCCCCTCTATTTTTAAAAGCAAATTATAAGGGAGGAGGGAGAGGGAGGAAAGGACAGGGGGGAGGAGAAGAGAGAATATGATGAAAAGGTCCTTTAAGAAAGCAAACTCCCTCCCATCTCTCCAGGTTCCCTTTGTTTCCCCACCACGCACTCCTGCGGAGGAACACATAATGGAAGCCCTACTCGGTACAAAAAATAAAGTGTGCTTAGTTCTGGGGCCAGGAAGTAAGATATTTTTAAAGGATTAAAACAAAAATAGTTCCCCTAGTATGTTGGGGTTTACTGTTTGGTACTTAACTGGTCTAAAGTCACATGATTGGAAAACCATTCAATTAATCAGGTAGAAAAAAACAGTTGATCAAAAATCCTACAGCTTTTCGACTGGTTATGTAAGAACCTAGTTCAAAACACTTCAGCTCACACCTTTAATTCTAAGATGTCAGAGATTTTTGGAAGTGGGAGTATAAGTTTAACTTTAAAAAAAAGATTTAAGAAAAATCATTTGTGTGCCTAAGTGAGAGAGAGCGAGAGCGAGAGCGAGAGCGAGAGCGAGAGAGAGAGAGAGAGAGAGAGAGAGAGAGAGGTGTATGCTGGTGCCTATGGAGACAGAAGAGTGTTGGATTCCCTGAAGCTACAGTTTGGTGTGACGGTGAACTACCACGAGGCTGATGGGACTGAACTAGGGCCTTGTGGAAGAGCAGGAAGTGCTCTTCACTCTGAAGCATTTTCCCAGCCCCTCAAAGAAACTTTTTAATACATAATTTTTCAAGTCAAAAACTTAAAAAAGCTTAACTGAAAGTAGTAAAACTAAGTTTTCTTCATGACTCGGTGCAGTGGTTTTTTTTTTGGCTAGAGAAGTAATGACAAACTAAGTCGGAGTTCAAAGTCAGCTCTTCCTGTCTCCAGCTTTCCCCCATTCCTTGAGCAATTCCTAAATGCACTGCATTTGTGTTTTAAACTCAAATGATGATATGTAAACCAAAAAAAACCTGCTTTTAAAAATTATGCTCCAACCAAGCTGGAAGAGCTCAGTCGATTTCTTTAAGATACCATATTTGCCTGGTAAGGGAGGTGGTATGAGGGTTGTGGTTTTGATGACATCTCTTCTAACTTATATGATTGAAGTTTCTACTGAGTGGCAAAATACAAGGGAAGCCCACCTGTTACAGATCTACTTCAACACCTTAACATTTTTATTGTCAGGTTTCTGAAAAGAAATTTTATTTAAAATGTTATTTTTGAGATTTTATTTAAGTGTTTGGGTGTTTTACCTGCATGAATGCCTCTGTGTGTGTGTGTGTGTGTGTGTGTGTGTGTGTGTGTGTGTGTGTGTGTGTGTGTGTGTGTGTGTGTGTGTAGGAGTTGATTATCAGACTGGCAGTTGTGAGATCCCACATGAATGCTGGGAATTGAACCCAGGTCCTCTAGAAGAGCAGCCAATTACTGAGCCATCCTCCCAGCCCAATCTCTTTTATAAAGATTTTCTTTGATATTAATTACACATGTGTGCCTGTGTACTCTCAAAGCCCATGGAAGTCAGGGATAGCAGATTCTCCTAGACCTAGAGTTACAGGCAGTTGTGAGCAGCCTAACATCGGGTGCTGGGACCACACTGAAAGTTCCTCATAACTCTGGGGTTCCATCACCAATACCTAAACATTTCTATTTTAATCTAAATGGATGACTTGAAAATCAGCATGTCACCTGGCAGTGGAAACACAGGCCTTTAGTCCCAGCACTTGGAAGGCAGCACTCTGTGAGTTTTAGACTGGTCTGGTCTACAGAGTTAGTTCCAGGACAACAACAGCTACACAGAGAAACTCAGTTTGGAGGCAGGGGGGGTGAAATGCCCCATGTCTATAAAGAGCCTCACCTGGGGACAGACCTGTAATCCCAGCCATGTGAGAGACTGAAACAAGAGGTCGAGACTGCAAAACTGGCCTGGGCCATTTACCCAGACCCTGTCTCAAAGCAAAGAAAGGAATGGGGAGAAGGGAAGAAGGAGAGGGAAAAGAAAGCACAAAGCTACTGGCAGAAAATGTATTTAAAAAGAAATAACCTAGGGGTTGGGGATTTAGCTCAGTGGTAGAGCGCTTGCCTAGCAAGCTCAAGGCCCTGGGTTCGGTCCCCAGCTCCGAAAAAAAGAAAAAAGAAAAAAAGAGAAGAAAAAAAAAAAAGAAAGAAATAACCTTTATAAGAACACCAAGGCAATACAGATTGGAAGAACTAAAATATTTTTAAGGATCTAAATTGTGCTCTATTGGAATATTTTAATGATTTTCAACAATGAACTACTCTACATCTAATTATGAAAAAAAAAGTGTTGGGGCTGGGATGGTTCAGTGGTTAAAAGCACTTGTTGCTCCTACAGAGAACCCACTTGGTTCCCAGCACACACATCATGGCTCACAGCCATCTGGCACTCCTGTTCCAGAGGAACCAATGCCTTCTTCTGACCTCCAAAGGCACCAGGCAGGTGTGCAGTATACATTTATATACGTAAGCAAAGCACTCATACCCATAAAATAAATCTTTATAAAATAAAGAGAAAAGCTTTAACTTCACAGGTATTACGTCATCCCAATAAACACAGTAACCTACCTCTCACTCTCAACTGAAAATATACTGAGCCACGTATGGTGGCCCAGGCCTGTAACTCTACCCCTGGGGAGGCTGAGGCAGACACTCTGGGACTAACAGCGGGCAGCACACGACTCGGTACTAAGCAGCCAGACTTAGTCTCCAAAACCAGAAAAGAAAAAGAAACTCAACAAAACAAGATTCAGCTGCTCAAAGGAACCTAAGGGGAGCATCTGTCCTTCCAGGTAATCCTGACACTCCTGCAGAGTTGACAAGTCGGCCCAGACTTCAAAAGCCCCAGAGTACGGAACAAACTGAGCCTGATCTGAACAGCCGCTTCACTTAGACAATAGTGAGGAGCTATTTTAAAATGTTATCTGCACAACACACACTACTAATTTCTTTCACAGGCAGAATCCAATCAAGCTAAAAAAAAAAAAAAAGTTCCCCAGACCACTGTACAAGAACAGAAAAATGGAGTGCTCATGTCCATCACTGGAGGCTTCATAAACGGGCAACGGGCATCCAGTGGATCCACAGGAGGGGCCGAGAGCATCAGCCCAGGAAGGGTACATACCGATATGTCAAGGTAACTTCAGATAAAAGTTCAAAGAAGCATCCAGCTCGGAGAGAATAAAAAGCAGGTGTAGGTGTGAAACAGAGCATGCTCACATGCATACACGCGTAAGCCACAGAAATGAACTGGGTAAAGGACTTGAGACACCGGCTGTGTTAAGGCCAGCATCAATTACAAGACGGAAAGGGAAGCAGGTGCAAGGAGCAGAGATTCCCTTTCCCTGTCTGTCACCTTTGTTTACTTTGACCTTTGAAACATGAACTTGTAGGATCTGTCTAAAAAGTTTTAAGTTTAGAACTAACCGAACCAGTTCTGAAATTCCAACTACTTTTCTCACTCCATGTGGCAGAGGAGTGGCAAACCAAAGATGGCTGTCATAAGCAACAAGTCAGCCTGAGCGCCACACCTGGAGAGAGGGAGCCGCAAAGGCTTCTCACCTCCTGTCTCTCACTGGGTCAACTCCTCTTACCTCTGGTCTCCTTCTAAGCCAGAAAAGCTGTAGTCGGTCCTTCCCCACACAGCACTCCTACCTAGAAACCCCACCGGGTCTATGTGTTCTATGTGTCTATGTGTTCACCTATCATAAGCTGCCTTATTTGCCTTATTTGCATATGAGTCATTTAAGGGTAGGGGAAGTGCTGTTGGCAGCTGTGTCTTCCAGAGTGCTGCAAATGGCACCTCTGAAGGGTCTGTTTCTGCCTGTGCTAATCCCAACCCTCCCGAGATACTACTGCAATGTGTTCTACAAAGACAAGCTCTAGAGAGTCGAACAACTAGTAAGATTTGCCACTGGCAACTCACAAAGGACAGGTTCTTGTCTATCTTGCTTGACGTTGGCAGACAATGGTTTGTGTTTATGGGGGTCATGGGGGGGTGGTTAATGTCCAAGGCTTATGGGTGGGGCTCAAGAAGCATCCATTTTGACAAAGGCCCACCACACTGTCACTCAATGTTCCTGCCAGGCCCAGGGAAAGCCTTTTGAGTGCTGAAGCTGTTAGAGCACAAAGTAAACACTAAAGGAAAAACAATGGTCACAGCACATCCAAGACAGATCTGGGCAGACACTGTGCAACCAACATAAGCATGCCGAAACTCCACAGAGGAGATGGAAGGAAACCGAATGGAGAACTGGGGAACAAGGATTCAAAGGAGGGAATTAACCTGCACGAGGGAAGAATGTATAAAGAAAGAGAACGTTTCTTAAAAACGACAATTCTCAGAAAAAAACCAAAAGGCCTTAGATTAATGTTTTATGGAGAGGTATTAACCTTGGAATTTGAACATGGGTTTTGCAAGAAGAAACTTACGGGAAAAAAATCATTAAACAATACTACTGACTGTTTCATTAATACAAATAATGGTTCCTGTTCTCTCAGGCTTAAAACAAGGTATCAAAGACTACCTACAGTATAGTCTTCACCCTTGTGAAAGGCACAATTCTAAGTTTCTTATCCTAAAGATGAACAGTTCGTCTTTTCACAGGAGTAGAGAAAGGGGAACTTCACCCTTCACTGCCTTCTATAAACTATGTACCAAAGGACCAGGAGGCCTAATCTACAGCCCACGATTTTCACAAATCCCATTGCTTCCTGATGAAGCACAGTGGGAATAATTACAACAAATGAGATGCGTTTAGTTCTACAAACTTGGAACATTAACCCCTCAGTCATTTGCAGCCTACTCTAGAAGCCGAGCAAGGGGACGAGAACCCACCAAGCCGTAGGAAATCCAAGTGATAATTTTTAAATCCTGGAGCAACTTTTCATATTTCTGAGGGTTTCGTAGAAGAGGCACTCAAGTGCAAGGTGAGAGCAAAATTTTCTCAGATCTGCCCAGCCTAAAATGATGTAATAAACGAAGCCAGTACTTGTGCCATGTGAACGTTGCTTATCTCGCACCGGCAGACAAACCAGAACCCTTGTTTTAAAATGGATCGCAAAGGAAGAGCTGCCACACCAATCCGAATGTTTTGCTGCCTTCTGTCAAAAGGGAACAGACACGAACCGTCGTGAAAAAGAAAAAAAGGATGTTGCTGGTCTGTTTGCTTAGCGTCCACCGGGGCTAATCCATTGCCAAATAGCAACATTTCGAAGTTGTTTTGTGAAGAGTAAAATGTCCCCCCTAACTCTGGGCCCCCTCTTCATCCGCAATCCTCCCCCAACGACGCCGAGCTGGACCCGACTTGTCCGGGCTCCTCACTGCCTCGGGTCGCTGCGCCCCGCCGCCCTGGAGTCCGCGGGCCCCACCGCCCTTGCCTCGGCTGTTCTTCGCAGCCGGACACCTTCACTACGCGGCCCGCCACGCTCGCAGCGCCGCTCGGCCTCGAGCCCCACGCGAGGGCCAGTCTAGCCTCAGTCGGGGTCAGGGCCCGGCCACGCCCCCCTGCGGATAATGGGTGACATGGCGGCTCCCGCCCGCCCCCGCGCCCGGCCCGCAGCCTCGCTCACCCACACGAACAGGCTGTCCGACAGCAGGTACTGGGCCACGTCGCGGACCCGGGGGCCGCCGGGGGTCAGGCGCGCCGGCGCGAGCGCCTCGGGCTGCAGTGGGGCCGTTAGCGGCTCCGGCTCGCCCGACCCGTCCTCGGGCTGGCTGAGGGCGCGGTAGGCGCTGACGATGGTGCCCAGCAAGGCCAGGCCGCTGAGGCCCGTGTAAGTGCGGAGGCTGGGCCACGGGAAGCGCTCGAGGAAGAGCAGCGGCATGGCGGCGGCGGCGGGCTCCGGCGCCCGAGGCTCCCCGCGCTGCGGCCAGGCGCCTGCGGCGGCCTCGAGAACGGCGCCCACGGGCTCTGGCGTCGCTGCCGCCGCCGCTGCCGCTGCCGCTGCCGCCGCCGCCGCGCCGGGCCGGGCCGGGCCGCTCCTGGCTGCTCGCGCCGCTCCGCCCCGCGCCGCTCCCGCTGCTGCCCCTGCCGGCGCGGAAGAGCCTCGGCGGACTCGGGGCGGGCCACCGCCCCTAGCGGGTCGCGGGCGGGACGGGCGCGGGGGCGCGGCCTTCGTCCCCCGCCCACAGCGGGCGCGCAGCAGCCCCAAATGCACAAGACCCGACCTAGGGCCCCGCGTCCGGGTCCCCTGCAGCATCCCTGGCGACCCTGGGCCCACTGACGCCACGGGCGCGCCGGAGCCCGGCTCTAGGGTGAGCCGGGCCTGTGGGCAATGACGGCAGGCCTGTGAGCGTGGTCAGGCGGCAGGACAGCGGTCCGTTGCTCTTCCCTGGCAAAGCAGGTAAACCCTCCATCCCACCACCCTGTGGACTAGAGGCTTCCTTGTGTCCTAAAGAGGAGACATGATGCTTAGGAAGTAACAGAAGCCTTGCGATAGAATGTTTTTAAAACAGAAGCCCGGAGATAGAATATTTTTTAAACGGAGTAACCAATTTAACAGGAAATGAAAATCTGTTCCCTCTTTCACCACAGGTGAGAATGTCAAATGTTGCTGAGCTTCTTGGAAAATACCTGTTCCTAAAAGATAAATCAAGGGGTGACGGTTTGTCCTGGCAGTTTCACTGCTTGTTAAAAAAACATACAAGAGAAACGAAAACATATACCCACACAGTCTCTACATAGAGGTTGACAGTAGCATGTTTCCTAATAACCCAGAGGGAGGAAACTCCAGTGGAATATAGTGTTTGAAAATAAAGTACAGACACATGCCACAAAATCAGTGAACGTTGAAGATGCCTGAGTCAAGCCACACAGAGCTAAATTCTATCCCGACGATAAAGGCAAATGCATGGAGTGTGGAGTAGAAGTCCCCTTCTACTGGAGGTGAGGTTGGGGTACTAGTTTCCTGACGTGAGAATATTCTAAAACTGTTGTTATACAACTATGAATACACTCGAAGTCACAGAATTGTACACTATAACCAGCAAGTTACATCTCTATATGTGAATTACATAAAATAACATAGGGTACACTTTTTAATCATATTCCCAAGCCGTGTGTTAGTGCCTACCTCAGAATGTATGCTCTGTAAACAGTTGTTGAATTTTCTAAAGGGGATAAACTGTCTATTTTTTCAAGCCAAATATTTCTGTAGTTTTTTTTTAAATCTGAAAATTAATCACTTTGTTATAATTCTTAAAAACACCCATCATGGGTCTTTATACGATAGAGTTCCCTTTGGTTTGCTCCCCAGTCATTTGCAAGATGACTCAGGGGACGACCTGAGTTTGATTCTCCTAACTCCCCCAAGTCCTCGGACTTCTTTATCTGTGTCTCCCTCATGCATAACTAAATGCAAAAATAAAACACCAAGCCTTAACACTACTGCCCAAATACTGGACATCTTTATTCTGAAGGAATGAGGGTGGTAATTTTCCAGAGACAGGCTCTACTTTACAAGGTCAGATCTGAGTCACGGTGTTCTTTAAAGCATTTGCGATTCACATTCAATGTGAGCCACAAAACAGTAATATTAGATACCAAACTTGTCCTCTCACATTGCTGATAACAAGGCTGCCTTCTCTAATCTCAGGAGCTTGGGCCCTCTGACAACCCATGTTATGTTCATGTGTTAACAGATGAAACTAACCCAGTTCAGTTACATTTTAAAATAATACAAAAGATTTTGGATTTTTTGTTTTTTTGTTTGTTTTGAATGAGAACAGTCATTGTTCTATCTGTTTACCTCTCCAGAAAGCACTTTGCACTTCAAACTTCCCTCAAGGATCTGTTTGAGATACTTGTTCTCAGTCTAACCCAGCCTGGCCTCCAGTTTGAGGCAATTCCCTTGTCTGAACCTCCTGTTAGGTTAGAGGACTGAAAGATGTGAACCACCACAACCAAACACCTGTCTGTGTGTCTCCATTTTCCCTCCTCCTTTCCTCCCTCCCTCTCCTCCGCACACTGGAAGGTTTGTTTATTTTGAAGACAGGGTCTTAGTAGTCTTGAACTGCTGAGCTTTAAATGATGAGCTTGACTAAAGTCCAAGAAGATAGGACTTTAGAGCATCATCACAGGCCCAGTGCAAGAAGGACTAAACTCTAAAGTCCTATTTAAAGACTGTGTGTATTTGTGTGTGCCTGCACAAGTCTATGTGTATCACATGTATGCAAGCCGCCACCAGGCCTCAGATCCTCTGTAACTGCAGTCTCAGGCAGTTATGAGCTGCCATGTGGGTGCTGAGAATTACACCTGGTGCTTCTGATGAGTAGCCAGAGGTCCTAACTGTTGAGCCATCCCTCTAAAGTCTTACAAAGTAGCTCCCACTTGTGACCCTGCAGATGAAGAAACAGTCCTTAATGATACAAACCACAGGTAGTTAATACAACTGCACTGCAACTTTAAGGACCCAGTCTTCAGGCTCTGAATCTGTCAACTGAGAGATAGCCAGGCAATGGTGGCTTACGAGTTTAATTGAAGCATTTGGGAGACAGGCAGGCTGACCTCTGAATTCAAGGCCAGCCTTGTCTACAGAGTGAGTTCTAAGGCAGCCAGGGCTACATAGAGAGAGCCTATCTCAAAAATAAGGGACACACACACACACACACACACACACACACACACACACATCGATGGATAATCTAAGACCATCAGGTCCTTGCCACTGTGCCAAAGTGGTTCCTTACCCAGTGGACCTCACCACAGACAAGGAAACAGAACTGTGCAGGATCACTACTAGTATTCTAAATTTAGCAAGCCCTCCAGCACTCAGAACTATCCCAAATAATTAGTCATTCAGTTTTAAATGTTTTTATTGAAATAACAGTGAAATAAAGTTTTTAAAAAGAACAATGATCATTTTGATCAAACTTTTGCTTTACAAATATAAAAAACATAACCCAAAACTCCAGTTTCTGTATACAATCCTATAAACAGACCAGGTTTAAGTTCTCAAAGCCACAACTATAAATGGTGCTTGTATACCATACATGAGCATAATAACCAACTTTTCTGTTTGGAGGACACATGGATTGAACACAGAGCTTTCTAGTCAAGCCTCTCCCATTGAGCAGCAGCCCTAGCCAAAGGTTTTGCTTCTCAACAGATTGCTCTTCTCTCGATGGAGCAGTTTAATTTCTATATTTCCTCTAACTTAGCTCTAGCCTTAATTCCTCACTAAAATACAAAGTGGACTTAACTGGCTTAATCTTGATATATTTGGTTGGTTTTTCTTTTTCCCCTCAAAATAGCCATATGTGTTATATGAGCTAACAGGTGAATTTAATGGCTCCAGATCAATTTTCCAGCTTGTATTTAAACAGAGGCAAACTCAAGTGAGTCCAGTCTAACCCATGTAAGTGACAGAAAACAAGTGGAATGTGTTGGAAAATCTAATATTAAGCTACAGAAGCTAAGCTTCTTTAAAACTGAAAATTCTCTGCAGCAGTCAGCAACCCACATACTGTTCCAAACACTAAGAATTAGTAAAAAGCTCTTAAGTCTGGGGAGCTGAAGGCACAAATATGTCACTGTCATAAACTTGCAGCCAACTTGGATTCCATTGGTACATTGGATAAGACAGACCAAAGCCAAGAGGACTGAGCATATAAAAGCCACAGCTTGGGACAGATCATCAGGCAGGAACCAGGTAAGGTGCCCTTGAGAGATAATAGCCACTAGACTCTCAACATCTTATGGACCACCTTAAAGAACCAGGAGGGTCTGGAGACTTGGCTCAGCCTTTAAGAGCACTGACTGCTGGCTGCTCTTCAGGGACAGGAATCTGGATTCCCAGCACCCACTGCCATGGTTAGAACAGCAGGTAACTTAAATCAAAGGTCTCGGAGTATGAATGACTGGCTCAAGCATTACAGTTCAAAGACTTTGAGTCATAGCTGAAGTTGCAATCAGAATTGACTCTTCAAGCACTGCTTCTGACAGCACTCTTAACCTCTGGTAGGACATTCACCCCTCTCCACTTTCCCACCTGAATCCGGGGGCCCAACAGTACAGAGAGCCTAGTCAACGTAGCTCCACGTGTACCTTCCCCAGTCTGAAGGACTAGCTAGACTCTTAATGAGCCATGCTAAGTAGGAATGTGCTTACATGAACGACTAGGGCAAAACTGTTGGCTCCCAGATGAGAAGAATATTCAAGGAACTAGTGGCTTTTCAGAGGACAACAGTTGTCACTCTTGGTCATGAAGACTAGTGCTTACCAAGCCTGGGCATGGTTAGACATTGCAGATGACTCTAAATAAACTTAAATGGGTTTAATTCCTCAACCACTCTTGACCTAATTGTCAAAGCTAAACGGGAAGAAAATATTTACATTGCTTTTGCCCAATACCCAGGACACATACCTTGTGTTAGACAGCATAAAAGTGTAGGAACTAATCAAGCTTATTTCTGCCTATTAAAAAGTTAAACTGGCTACCTCTTGTGTAACTTTTCTTTCATTACATTGAGTCTACAGCCAACAAGTCTGTGATAAGGCAACTATAGCGACCACAATGACACAATCAGCCAAGTCCTTTACCCATTTTTTTTTCAGATTGTTTTAATGAATGTTTGCCTTCATGTAAGTATATGTACCACATGAATACCTGGTGCCCAAGGTCAGTGTCAGATCTTCTGGAACGGGAATTACAGATGGCTGTGAGCCACCACGTGGGTGCTTAGAACCAAGTCCAAGCCCTATGCAAGAACAACTCTCCAGTCCTTTGTTGAAGTAGGGCATCACTATGTCCCCATAGCTGGCCTGGAACTTGGGAGATCTGCTTGCCTTCACCTCCGGAGTGCTGGGATCAAAGATATGTGCCTCCACTCTCAACCATCTTTGTCCTAAAACGTTACTCCCATAATTTCATCCTAACTGCACAGGCAGTATAAAGTTTAAAGTTGCTGTTTTCCTTAGGCTGACAAACCCTGTCCTGACCTCTATAATCCAGTTGATTCAGACTATTCTTTGTTTCTATTATTTTGAGGTAGGGACTTGCTAAGTATCTCAGCTACAGAGTCCTGGTCCTCCAGCTTTAGGCACCCAAGTGCCGGGATTACAGGCATGTACCACCACACCCAGCCTATTCTAAAATACTTAGAAAAGCTTTGCTGCTTTCTAAAATCATGATTTTTATCATTATGCATACACCACCTCAGATTCCCACAAGTGTAACTCTGTAATCTCATGTCATTCTGTCATGGCTCACTCAGTAAGAAGCAATTTCACAGCAGTGCGAACAATCACTATCCCATTACACGAAGCAAAATACTGCCATGAGTTGTAGACAGACTTTTTATACCAATCCCAATGGTTTCTCTGCTAACCTATTCTTAATGGTTTCCCAAATGTTTAATGTCTTGACTTATAAAGTAAGGCCTAGAGAGTTATAAAATATACTCATCAGAAAAAATACTGGGGAGTCTTTGTAACAGTGTAGTTTGGTACACTGCACCTTGGGACTGAATCAGATAAATTTAGTTCCCCAGAGTAATGGAAAGTCCTCATGACAAACACTTGTAACAGTCTAGGACCATATGCTTACAACACTACTGGAGCAGGGGGCCCACAATCTCCCCTTATCTAACCATGATCATGTTTTAACATCCCCCAGACTGAAGCAGGGAAAAAAGGATCCTCAGCTATAAGACTTTTCAGAGTTTAATGAGAAACTTAAAAAAAAAATAATACAAATAAGAAATTCACTTTTTTTAATGTACAAAAAAAAAATGTATGAGAACCAAAAGTTAATGAACACTGTCACATGTTTATACCACTATCTAGTTCATATTAATTTTACTCTTCAAACAGGAAGGTGGTGGCAATTTAGGGAACAAGAGAAAACCAAAACTTGTTCTACAGTTATTCTTCTACATGTGTAAGCTGTGCTCACAGAGACGGCTTCTTTTACTTCTGTGTACAGGAGAAGTTCAGTTGTATATAAAATTAAACCTGCATTTTAAAAAACAGAAAACTTTTATTAAAAACAGTATTAGTTATACAGTTTCTACCTTAAACAAGGGAATTACCTGGCCATTTCTCCCCTCCTGACATGTTTGGCATTTGTACATTAAGACGAGTGACCTCACTGGTCATACTTATATACTACAGAAGTGCAGCTGAGAAACAGTAAGAGTGTAAATTTGGTTAACTATGAATTACACAAAGTTCCTTGAAGGCATAAAAGTTCTTATATGTCCTTTGTCATTTGCTCTGTGCACACATGTTACGTGCACACGATACAGCAAGAGGCCAAAGTAAAGAAACAAAAGAAAAATGGATTAGTGACAAAGTAAACAGGCTTGCAAGCTTCCATAGAAGCACCCATGACTACGGTGCTGATAAACTGGCATGTAGTAAGTACTTCCAAGTGTGTTCTTTGTATGTGCTCTGTGACTCGGCTCCCTACAGTCAGTCCTATGATGAAACTACCATCCTCATTTGCATGTGAAGTATATGGCAACAAGTGAGTAAGAGTTTATTTCAAGTCTTAGCAAGTACTGAAAGGGGCTAGAGACAAGGGGTTAAGAGCACTGGCTTCTCTTCAGAGGACCAGGTTCATTCTCAGCACCCACAGAGCAGCTCACAACTCTGTAGCTCGAGTTCCCGGGGTCTGACGCCCTCATATAAACATACGTGCAGCAACACACAGTGCACATAAAATAAAAACAAATCATAAAAGAGTGGGATTCAAATCCAAAACCACACGATCCAAAAGATTTTGTCACACACCCACACCAGAGAGAGCACAAGCACAGAAGTGCAAAGTGTCCATGTGCACACACATGTAAGCACAGGTGCCAGAGGCATGAGGCAGCTGTGAACTGCCCAGTAAGTGCTAGGAACTAAACTCAGATCTATGCAAAAACAAGACACACTCTTAATCACTAAACCATCTCTCCAGCACACAATCCAGATTCTTCTGTTGCTTGACACAGGGTCTCACTACATAACCCTGGCTGGCCTAGAACTTATTATGTAGAGCAGGCTGGCTATGAACTCACAGTACAACTACCATGCCTGACCTCATAATAAACTTATCTGCAGTCCTTACTTATTGTTGGCATTAAGAAACTAAACTAATAAAAATCAATTTAGAAAATGCATACTCAAATGGGGCATAGTGGTACACACTTTTGATCCCAGCACTCCCAGAAGAGGCAGGCAGATCTCTAGTTTCTCAGCCAGCCTGGTCTACACAGTGAGTTCCAGGATAGCCAGGGCTATGTAGAGATACCCTGTCGTGTAAAAAAAAAAAAAAAAAAAAAAAAATCGGACTCCATATACCATTTGCCAATTCAGACCTAAGTGCAGTAAGTTCCAAAAATGAATGATAAATCACACTAAAAGATCTGAGTATCCCACATACACCCCTTTCTTTTCTCTTCTTTCCCATACACACACCCCTTTTCTTTTCTCTTCTTCTTTTTTGAGACAAGGTCTCCCTGTGTAACATGCCCTGGTTGTCCTGGACTTGCTTTGCAGACCAGTAAAAACTCACAGAGATCCACCTGCCTCTGCTTCCTGAGTGCTGAGATCAAAGGGTGCACTACCATGCCCGGTGACTGTCCATTTTTATACAGACCACTACTCTGTATTTTAAATATTGACTGTTCTACCATCTCTTCTCTGAAGAGACAGCAGATCTGAGGAAGCACAGTCCCATGTGAGAACTGCATGTAGTAATCTGTCTTCAGGTACTTTTAAGCATATTTTAATCTATTGATTACATACAATGTAAAATTACATCAATTGTCTTTATATTCCTTATGCCGCTTCTCAGGCCCCGAATGTCTTTACCTGACTTTCACACAGTCCTGTCAGAAACGTTCAGTCTTCCATACCTGCTCAGCAGCTGAGGAAGACTAGAAATGATGGGTCCGTATCCCGGAGCATTGTCGTACAGTTCAAACAACGGTGCAGCTACCAGCTTGTAATTCTTAGGGACCGCAAACAAGGCTACAAAACAGTGTTCAGTTTCTTTAATCCTTCATGTAATTTTTACTTCCAGTTCGTAATTAGTCAACAATTTTACATGCTTTACAAACAAGCTTTGACATGTATGTTCACCCATGCAGGCACATGTGCAGGACAAGCTAGAGGCTTTTCCTTGACACCCCTATTTCCCCCCGGATTTTTTTGGTTTTTTGTTGTTTTTTGAGGCAGTTTCTGTGTAGCCTTGGCTATCCCAGAACCTGCTCTGTAGACCAGGCTGGCCTTGAATTTAGAGATCTGCCTGCCTCTGCCTCTCTGCCTCTGCCTCTGCCTCTGCCTCTGCCTCTGCCTCTGCCTCTCTGCCTCTCTGCCTCTCTGCCTCTCTGCCTCTCTGCCTCTGCCTCTGCCTCTGCCTCTGCCTCTGCCTCTGCCTCTGCCTCTGCCTCCTGAGTGCTGAGAATAAAAGTGTGTACTAGCACACCTGGCCCAAAGTTCTTCCCGCCACCTTATTTTTTGAAAATTTCTCAGTGAAGGTAGAGCTCACTGTTGGCTAGCCTGGCTGGCCAGAGAATCCCCAGACGCCACCTGTCTCTCTGCTTACCGGTGTAGGTTACAGAGGTACACCACCATGCTCATCTTTTTACATGGGTGCTGAAGAACCGAACTCAGGTTCTGATGACCGCAGTGAGCAATTTACCTGCTGAGCGATCTCCCCAGCTCGGAGAAAAACTTTTAAGGAAAAAGACAATTCTTATTACTCACTTTGGGTTGTCTGTCATCTAGAGATTATAGACATATATTTGAAACATCCTCTCAAGAAAGAAATGCCATAAACAACTTAAAAAAGCAAAATGAAAATTGCCTTTATAACTTAATTGGTTTATAACTTAATTTTTAATTCTCCCATAAAGCTACTGTAACAAATGGAGCCAGGCACTGTGACAATTCCAGCACTCAAGAGGCTGAAACAGGAGAATCAAGATTTGGAGGCTTGCCTTCCAAGCATGAGGAACAGAGTTCAATCCCCAAGCCATATAATGTATACTTGTAATCCTGATGCTGGTACAAGCAGAGACAGGTGGTCAGCCACCTAATTGGTGAGCTACAGGAATAAGAAGCCTCTTAAGGACACTCACAGTCAGGGAGGGAGGGAGAAGCGATAGGCAGGCTGAACAACAACTCGGCACTTAAGAGCAGTTGCTATTCCTCCAGAGGACTGGAGTTTAGTTCCCACACCCACACCCATGTGCACGTGCCCACATGTATGCATGCATGCATGCACATACGAACGCACGCACATATGGACGTGCTGGAGACAAGCTTGGGCTACATAGCAAGAACCTGAGTAGCAGTGAAAGCCTGTAATCCCAGCTCTGGAGAAACAGAGGCATTAGGATCAGGAGTTCAAGGACAGTCAGTGTAGGTTACATGAGATCTTGGAGTTCAGTCTTTGTTCTTGAGGTAGAGGGGTGGGCCTGGGGCTTAGGGATGGGAGGCTGGAAAGGGAACAGTTACTTGTTGAAATATGGCAGGTCTGAAGACTCTAAAAAGACAACCTCCAATCTCAAGGTCTTCACCTTACCACAATGGGAAAATCAGTAATAACAGCTCAACAACTACGATAATTGTTTATTTTACGCTCTAGTTCGATTTCACTCCCCCTACACCATGAGTGGCACAGAGAGAAACAAGGTGTTTCAGTGAACCTAAAGCTACTCAAGAAACCTGGAAGAGACAAGCGGAGACCCTCACAACACTGCAAGAGCTTCTAGACGGCTGCCTGCCAGTCAAGTGCCTTACCTTTCTCTTGAAGCTGAACCAGAAACAACTTCTTATGTTCCTTGGGCTTTGTTATATGTGCAGGAATATACGGGTACTAAAACAGAAAGTGAGAGTAACTTGTAGCTTTCAAGCATCACTATTCTTAACGCCTCATGTGTTAACTATCAGGTTCTTCCAACTACAGACACAGAGCTCAACTACCCGCATATGCTAACTCAGTCATATTGTAATGACTACCCGATGACCTCACTTAGTTCTCTACAGGTGTGCCTGTGTCATCTCTCTTTAACAGATAAAGTACGTGCTCTCACACACATAATAAATAGTAAACCCATCAGCTGTTTAAGTACAGCAAAGAATGTATGGCTAGGGAAATTTACGACATAATGAACTTTTGGTTTTAAGATAAGTTGCTCCTGCAACTTGTTACTGCACTCTAGAATTCTGATATGGTCATGTTTCCTCCATGAAAACTTTAAAGCCTCTGAGGTATCTGACAGGATGCTCTTTGCCCCTCTTCCTACCTCCCATACACGTAGCACAGACTTTAAGAACGAAAATGAGCCAAGTGGAGTTCTGCCAGCTGCGCAGTCTAACTGCTGGGTAAAATGAGAAAATATTTAGAAAACTTAAAAGGACAAAAAGAACTAGCGAAACTACTGCTTGAGAGCAATTTGATAAATTGGGGGTGAGGTATAATTCCCACTCACTTTACATAGAAACTTTCAAAACTGCCCGGGGCTGGAGAGAAGGCTTGGCAGTTAAGAACACTGATTGCTCCTTCCAAAGGACCTGGGTTCAGTTCCCAGCATCCAATGGCAGCTCACAACTGTCTGTGACTCCAGGATCCAACACCCTCACACAGACATACTTGTAGGCAAAACACCAAAGCGCATAAAATGAAAATAATTATTAAAAAAAAGAAGCTAGTACCTTTGCCAGACTGTGCAGTTTAGCGAAGCCCCACTGCAAGTGATCTCTCCCATCTTCATTTGTCACAAAAGCCTGCTGCTTACCTCCTGTCCTCTCCCCTCACTGGCACCCAACCATCACTCAAGTTAGGACAATTATACACCAGCACTGCCCCTGAAGGACAAACGAGCTCAAGGAACTATCTATCTTAAAACCCAGATTTACAGTATGTGCTATGTGTTCACATTCAACAAATCACGGCAGCACAAAATAATGTCCTTCTATTTGCTGCTTCCCCTTTCTAAAAGGGTGCTCTCCAATTCTGCTCTTAACAGCTATGCTGGTAAGGTTCATCTGAAAAGACAGAGACAAGGAAGTAATGCTGTACCTTTCCACAGTGACACACAATGAAAATGGACTAAAGCCAACTAAACAGCCAGCCCTTCTCTCACATCCATACTTCCAGGGCCAATCTTCCACTTCAGTGAAGAAAAGGAATACCACAGAGCCATACAGTACAGGAGATAAGGAAGGTATTCAGTAAACAGCACGGAATCTTCTGAGTTATCCCTGAGCACTTTACTTCCAATTAGGTCAAGAAATGTCTAAGAAACCAAAGCCTGTTTACGGTAACTGTTACACGCATCTTTGAAATAGCAACTTCACCATTTGTGTATGGTGAAGCTTTGCTTCCTAAAGCCAGGTCACAGATGTGTTGTGGCAATTCTCAGGAACACCAGTGTCCACAGAGCCCTGTGTACTTATCCTCAGCTACACCAGGCAGTCAGGAGGGCAGAACATCCTCTGCCTGGCCAATATTGTGTAACACTTGACCTGGAACACACTGTTATGAAAAGAAGCTCTCTAATAATAGGGCTTTTGATCTGTCCAGAGAATGTAAGGCCCAACTTTAAGATACTTGCCAAAATATGAAAACCTGAGCATCAATAACATTATCAATAACTATCAGTCATTACAGTGGACTAAACTCATTAAATACACTTGAGTCCACACAGCCATACCAACATTCTAATAACGTGTTCACACCCCATCTAAGAATCTCACTCTCCCACAGATGTTAGGGCAGGCCAAGCCTTTCTGGAGTCTGCAAAGTTTCTCAACTCATGAAATTATAGAGAAATTCATTCAACAGGGACAGGAGTCCCTGGGTTTCCATGTTCCTGACAGACAATTCAGAGGGACATTCGATATGGTTCCTAGACAGTCCTTAGTAATATTAATCTAGCTGTTTACAGTTACAGAAAGGTCAATACTATTATGTGGGGTGTTTGCTTGTTTTTTTGAGACAGGGCTCAGTATATAGCTCAGGTTGGCCATAAACTTTCTGCCTCTACCTCCAGAATGGTGAGGTTAGAGGTATGCACCACCATGCACACCTCTTTTTCTTTTTAATGACTGCTACTTCTAGGCCCCTCTCCCTATCCTTTACTACTTCCTGTCTCACATCTCAGTCTTTACCACACCTGTCCTTTCCATTCCATAGCACATGCTGGAAGGATGAATGCCGCCTTCTTCTGAAAACTTAAGGAAAGGAAAAGCAGCATCTATTACTTCCTACAGAACTGTACACTCCAGAGTAACCAAGTAATTGATGAGGTTCTCTGTGTAAACACACACACACACACACACACACACACACACACACACACACAATCTCTGGAAACTTCAGGACTGTAGGAAATTATCAACAGTGACCTGTTAACATTAACATCATGAAAACCAACTTCTTAGTCAGGGTTTCTATTGCTGCAATGAAACACTATGACCAAAAAGCAGGTTGGGGAGGAAAGGGTTTATTCAGCTTACACTTCCCACATTGCTGTTCATCACCAAAGGAAGTCAGGACAGGAACTCACACAGGGCAGGAACTTGGAAGCAGGAGCTGATACAGAAGCCATGGAGGATGCTGCTTTCTGGACTGCTTTCCCCTGGCTTGCTCAGCTTGCTTTCTTATAGAACCCAGGACCACCAGCCCAGGGATGTCTCCACTCACAATGGGCTGGGCCCTCCCACCTCTGATCACTAATTGAGAAAATGTCTTACAGCTGGATCTCATGGAGGTATTTCCTCAAGTGAGACTCCTTTCTCTGTGATAATTCAAGAGTGTGTCAAGTTGACACATAAACGAAGCCAGTAGACCAATCAAATAGTATAGAAGAACAGACCACTACCTATGGAGGCCCCAGTCATCCAGGTCATCTGCATTCACACCTTTGTAGACTCTCCCACTATGTACCAGAAGGCTCTGAATAGAATACAGAAGCGAGTGTATGTCACTGCCAAGACCAGGAAGCTAACTGGCCACAGCTTGCCATCATTTCTTATATCCTCCTCGTCAAGTACATGTTCGAAATAAGGCTTCGGTTCTAGAGGAAGTTATCCTTCCAAGATGACAAGGAACTGAGGGAAGCCCTATGGCAGCACTGGCAAAACTGAAGACCAGTCTAATAGCCGAGAAGGTCTGCTTCCACATGAACTAGGGATTAGATCTCTGCCCCACTCTTGACTTTTGATGCAGAATCTGAAAATTCCCTGATAATTCCAAGATAATAAATATCTATTGTCTTAGGCTACTAAATTTGGAAATACAGAAATGCAAAGGATTAAAGAGCTTCAGATTTTGGAGTTTGGTAAACTCTGGAATATTTATATTCATGAATATCTAACTCCAAAGTCCAAAATCATAAGAGCCACAACTTTTTAAGTATTATGTCGACCAAAGCCCCTGGATCTCAGATTTTTGCATTAGGAATGCTCAACCTGTAACGTGCTGCACAGCAGCAATAAACCAGCTTGCCCTGTTTGTTCCCTTTGCCCCGTTAGTTGAGCCTGAATCCAATCAACTGATTTATCAACCTATGAAACATTTAGGAGAAAGAGCACTCATTCAGTAAAACAAGGATGCTATTGGCAACTGAAACACAAGACAGCCTGTTTTCACGGTGCGCGTGTGCACACATGCGTGTAGATGCCACGACATTTGTCCTCTCCTTCTAACATGTGAGTTCCAGGGATCAAATTTGGGTCATGAGGTTTGGTACAAACCCTTTGAGCCACCTTACAAGGCCTGATCACTTCTTTAAATGTCTTGAATTAGGTGAGTTTTCTGCTTTACCAATGCCTGGCAAACACAACTGAACACTGACCTGAGGAGGTTCAAAATTTGGTCTCCACCAGTTCCCAATGCAGTCATCGATGACCCAGTCTTGCAGGACTCCATCTTGACGACCCAGTATCTGTGCAAAGTAGTATAGTAAGTATATGAATACTCACGCCTGAGAGTTCCCTTTGCTGGTAGAGACTATTTTCAGTGACACTCCGAACAGAGACATGTCAGCCAGTGTTTTCCCCATAGATTCCCTCTCTACAAGTTAATATCCATTCCACACTGTCGAAAACCACAAGATTAGCTTAAAAATCTAGCATCGACTTATCAAAAAAACCCAGACGCAGAGGGGCAGAGGAGCAGAGGGGCAGAGGAGCAGAGAGGCAGAGGAGCAGAGAGGCACAGAGGCAGAGGCAGGTGGATCTCTGTTGAGTTCAAGCTACAGGCTAGCCAAGGCTATGTAGTGAGACCTTGTCTGCAAAAGACCTGTTCTTTTGTTCTGGCTATACATGGAAAATCAAAAGTGAGCATTTATCAACGTCAGCCAAATAGTATACGAGCGGTTTTCTAAAATCAACTACAATTTCTACGAATCATATACCTAAAGTTACAAAAATGAAAAGATTCCATTTTCACAAAATTCCATTATTACTCTTGAAACATAACAATGAACTTATTTCGATCAAGTTAGACTCAGGTGGAGAGATGGCTCAGTGATTAAGAGCACTGACTGCTCTACCAGAGGGCTTGGGTTCAGTTCCCAGCACCCACGGGGCTCACAACAGTCTGTGCCTTCAGTTCTAGGAACCCAACCCCATCTTTCTGACCCCTGAGGGCACCAAGCACACACCTGCTGCACTAACACATGCAGACAAATGCCCACACACATAAATAACTCATTAAACCATTATGCTATACCCATTTCACTGGCCGAAAACAGTATTATAAAGTTCAGAACAAGAAGCAATCCCCCATGCTGTCTCACCCGATCCAACTGGCTACAAGACTCAGCTCCTAGTTTTTCCCCAGTATTTGTCTCTATGTTTAACCCTTTTTTCCCAACTGCTTTAGAATAGTTTTACAAATTAAGAAAGGCCAGAAACTCCCATTGACGCCTACACCTTTCCCCGACTGTGCTGATCTTGCATCAGTATAACACAGCTGTTAAACTAATGAATAATGCTATACCACAGAAACCCATACAGTTTTTGCATCTTTAATTTCTGAACCTAATATCTCTTTTCAGGTCCAGGATCTCATCTATCATATAAAATATATATCATACTCGATGATCTTGACAGTTTTGAGAAATACTAGTCAAGATTTTGATTAGTCTTTCACAGTGAGGCTGAGATTCTGTCGAGAAAGACAACAGAAGTAAAATGCCATTCTAATAGCAAATCAAATCATATGAAAGGATCATGCTGCAATCAATGACTCAGCGCTAATGTGAACCGTGATTGCCTCTCTCAACTGTAGGTCAGACGGAAGTATTGACACTATAATGTTCACTCATGCTTTGCCCCACCACCCGCCCGCTATCAGTATCTGATTAAATAGTGCTTCAATTAATGCCTACCTCCACAGAAGAACAATTAGTAAACCAGACTTAATCTGGACAACGACCCTCATTTCATTTGCTATCACTAGATGTATTCCCACACTATCTGGGAGCTCAGGCTGGTTCCCTTTCCTGTCAGTCTGCACAGTTCACAGCTGAGCACGAGGCCGGCTCTGGCCTTTCTCCTGCAGTGTTGGACATTCATGCTCTGATTAGTGTATCATTATCCCTGCCTTATGCCTTCATCTTGGAAGCAAGCTTTCTCTACCGTCTCCTGCGAAACGGTGTAAGGTGCAATAGTTTCGAGCTTTCTGCAAAAGTTAAAATAACTACTTTCTCCTCATTGCTTTGCAGTTACATTAAGAGTGCTGGTGTAGCAGTCATAGTCCTGCAGTTACGAAGGCATGCTTCAGAGTTTTGCACTTCCTGTATTGCTCCCGAGAGATGAGACATTTCTTGATTTCCTTTTTAAAACTCTATTATTGTACAGTGTGTGCACTGTGAGCGTACCACAGAGGTCATAGGACAACTTTGTGGAGTCAATTGTCTCCCTCCTGTATGTGGGTTCTGGAGATAGAGCCCAGGTAGTCAAGCTTGGTGACAAGCGCCTTTACTAACTGAGCCATCCTATCAGCCCAGCTAAAGTCTTCTAAGCGGCCCCTTGTTTCACAGATATAGCAGCTCCTCTATTACTCCAAGAGAATCATTATTTCTGTGACTCATTTAGCTTCTGTTTTGGCTGAATTTCTTTTGTGTTTTTAGACTGCATTTTTAGACTGCATTCCCCTCCGCCCCCCCTAGACTGCATTTTCTTAAAAAGCTTTCTTTACAAGCCAGTGATATATCTGCTCAATAGGTGCAGGAGTTTTGACACAGTTCTGCCCCCTTTTAAGATCCAAATGAAATCACCTCGTTTTCTAGGACTGGTCACTCTTCAGAGCAGAAACCTGCAGCCTCCGTTCTGCCCGGTACCATCCTCTCAGCCAGGAACTGTACTGGTCTACTGTTCTGTTCTCAGTCCCACTTCACGGCCTGACTCCTACACTGCTTACTAGTGAGGATCAGAGTTTTCAAATATTCTCCCCATCTCTTAAACATTTTACTGCTAAGTGTTAGCTGATTCAGTGCCTACTGCCTCAGTCAACTGTCAGTCCTGGCTCAACTGGACAGACTGGGAAAGACAATGCAGCTCAACATAACCTTTACAGATTCAGCCAGTCCAGCACATGCGTGCACTAACTGGCCTGGAACCAGCAGCAGCAATTCCTCAGTCTCTGTTCTTCAATGCTGCACAATGACTGCCCTCCTGTGAGCTTACAGTTTCTGCTAAGTCTGTTTCGGTGTGCCCAGCAGCCTTCCAGCTCTCTCTAACTTAGTTACTTCTTTATCTTTTTGTTAATGTCTCATTTTGCATTCCATAAAACTACTGAATTTATACCTTTAAAAATTACCTTTCTCCTGACTTTTTGGTAGTTTTCAGAAGAACCAGAGGAAAAGTGAGTGGGTCCCTCTAAACCTCTACCAAATGGCAACAGCATTATTGTTCAATCATCATTTTTGTTTTGTTTTGTTTAGTTTAGCAATGGGCCCCACTCTGTGGCCCAACTAGCCTAGCACTCACTATGTAACTTAAATGGTCTTGAACTCAAGATAATCTTTGGGTCTTAGCTTAAGATTATAGACATGTTTATTTTCCAGAAAACAATTTACACTAATTCAGATTTAAGTTCTACTTACTACTAACTGCTCAAATTAAATTTATTTTTACAAGACACATGAAAATTCGATTATCTATTAAGTTGGAAGTATTCAGATGGGCAATAAAATTGTCCAAGTGGTTAAACAGAAAAATACCTCTGTCATTAAGCGTTTTAGTCCTTCAACTTCATCTTCTCCTGGGTTAAGTTCACCGCCAGGTCTGTAAAAGGTTAAGAATTTCAGCTTACAATTTAATACAATCTGGGGATAACAGCAGGAATTAATAACCACCATTCCAGTGACATCTGATAAGCAATCAAAACGAGGGCCTGCGGTAGGGGATGTGCTGGGAAGTTGACTCTGTAATGCTAAGTACCAGACCACTGTATACAACCCTAAGTTCAAACAGCAACACTAATATATAGAGAGTGAGCACAATCGCTGGCCAGCATCCATCACAGCCTCCTCAAAGGTAAACTAGAGCTAGACGAGTTTAGCAAATAAATACCCAGAGAACAGACTCCATTCTTACATCTGAAGAATGGTACAGTTTTCAAGACTATCAATTTATTTTGAGGCCTTTCTTTTTGGCACAGTCTGACCAGTGGGAAAGTCAACATTTAAAGAGTTACAGGTTCCTATGGTTAAGCTGCATAAAAACAACTGGATTCAGTCACATTCCCATCACTTTGAGAAACTGAGTTTGGCCTAATCTAGCTCCTTGGAAAGGAAATAAGCATTGGACTGGAGAAAACTCATGACTTCTTTAAAGACCCCTTCATATTGTTTAGGTAAATAAAGGCTAGACTCAAAATTAAGCTGCATTAAAGAGCCATTTTCCCAGGTTGTCTGGCTATTATCTCCCACACCACTTACAGTTTGAAGAAGGTTGTTCCCAGCTGTAGCAGTAGCACGTGGGGCAGGCGGTGCTCGTGTACGATCAGAACCCCTTCTACAGTCCTTCTCATCCCAATCTTATCAAATTCCTCCCGCATGCGCTGAAATCTGGCCGCCACAGAGCTGTCCTTCTCATAGAGGGGCTCCTTTGTACCAAAAGTATAGTTGGTAAGTGGGTACCTGTGAGTCAAATGCAAGCATTAGCAGGAGAACCAATGGTCGTATTTAATTACCAGGACAGTTCAAAGTAACACATACAGAACCACACTGCTCAGAAGACCAGCTCTGCAAAGCTTAAGCAGCTAGGAGATGGCAGAGATCAGAGTTCTGCTGCTGCCTGACTCCAGAAACCAGACCTTCCATGCGTCAATCACAGATAGCACTGCCCTAAGGTCCCTGAAATGCCTAGCAAAGTGCTTATCTGTACTGGTTTTAAATCATTTCCTGGCACTGATACCAGAAGTACCAGCCTGGCTCCTCTGACTAATCTAGTCCTAACTTCTAACTTTCTTCCTAAGTCAGTAAAGGACTTGTCAAGCAAGCCTGGACCTAAATTCAGTCTCCAGCTCCCACTGATGGGAGGTTTTGTGCACTGTGTACTCAGATACTGATTTCTATGCCCAGATACCAGTCCTGACAATGGCATGGTTAAGCATCTCCAGTCTCAATGTTACATAAAAACTGTTTCCCATCACCTCTGATGGGTTAATAAGGAACTCATCTGCCAATCAGCTGGGCAGAAGAGAACAGGGCAGGTCTCCTGGTCCCAGTCTGTGGTCTCAATAGAGGAGATAGAGAGGAAGACAGTGGAGAGAGTAACCACGCCACAAGGACACACATGGACCAGAATGAGCCAGGGCAAGACTGAGATCAGACAAAAGACCATTTGGCTGGGTACTGGCAGCCTAGTTGAATTAGAATAGCTCAGAACCTGCCCAGCATAGTGCCTGCAGCTTGTTAATAAAAATACCGAATCCTCTTATTCAGGATAAGGCAGGCACTGTTTGTCATTACCTGTGAGCAGAGGGGAGGGGAGGGTAGAAAACCCCCCAGAATTACATTTACAACCTACCAAAACAAACAAGAAAACCCAACACACACACACACACACACACACACACACACACACACACACACACACACACATATACATATTTGAGCAAAGTGGTCCCACTGTTGTAGAGGTGAAGACAGCTGTACTTCTGGAGTTCAACAGCCAACCAGCCTTGCTTACTCTGCAAGTTCAAGGACAGTGATGGACCACGTCTCCAAAAACAAGAGTGGGAAGGGGCTGGGCTGGAGAGAGAGCATATGCAGGCACACCTGCGAACTCTATAAACCTGGGCTGGGGAGAGGCTTGTGTGTAAAGCACCTGACGTGCAAACTGTACCTAAGGTTGAACCTCTGGAGCCCACGCAAAGCTGGCTGTAGTAGGCTCACCTGAGATCTCAGTGCTCCAACAGCGAGCTGGACAGCAGACAGAAAACTCCCTGGGAGTTTCTGAGTCAGGTAACCTGGTACAGCAGATCGAACAAGATCCTATTCTCAGACAAGGTAGGAGGTGAGAACTGACTCCTGAGACTGTCCTGACTTCCACGCATGTGTGCTGTCACCCAGGCACATCATACATTCACAAATGCTGTGAATACATGCACATACACCCCACATACACAACTGCATATATCTGCTTGAATGCATACAGCCCACATGTACAACATGCACAAAAAACTCTTGACAATAACAGACAACTACATACTTTCCTCAGTTGTTCTTGAGAAGGGAAATCAAGGTAGCCAAAAGAAAACCATTCATTCCCAAAGTCAAAGTCTAAACATAAGGTACCTCTGAAATAATAAAAACATACCATTTTCGGGGGACTTACTGCACACAACTTTATGGACTGTACAAGGCTTTGCATGTGTTAACATTTGGTTTTCCCAACCTACATTAGAAAGAATTGAGACTAGCCACAACACATTTCTATTGCAAAGGCTGCCTCCTCCATCCCAAGATCTCAAGGAATGAAATGTTAGAGTTCCCAGCTGTACAATCTGAGCAGCAGCCCACAAAGAGAATACTCTTCTCCACATCATACTGTGGGCATCCCAAAGTAGAGTGTGTATCCAAACAACTGCCACGTGCATCACACTGTGGTGTGCCACGACCCATCCATTGTCTCCTAAATGGGAATGGACTGTAGAAACAAAGACTGACTTCCCACTTAGTGGCTAATTCACCCAGGTGAACTCAAGCTCACACTGCACAGCAACTTTACCTCGTAGCACTCCATTTACATAGGAAGTAAAAAGTGACAAACTCAACCTTCAAAACACCCTGCTGACAGCACATCTATTTCAACAACTCTACCCAATGAACAGACCCAGCAATCGAGGAAAGTTTAAATAAGACCCATGGTTCTGGCTTATCATTGAAGTCATACAGAACTTGTGCTTCCAATTTTTTACTTTGAGATGCTGGAGACAGAATCCGGGGCATTCCACACACTAGGCAAGCCCACTGCCAGTTAGTAAACTCTTCCTGCACTCATTCATTTTTTTTTTTTTTTTTTTTAACAAAAGAGCCCTTGCCTCCTCGACTTTGTGGGAGTCTAATAAGCATTTAATCGACAGAAAATTAAAAAGTGCTACTGTGTATTTTGGGACAAAAGTAAATTTGCATAGACACAACTGTCAACTCTCTCCACACTTTATAAACATTATATTTCATTACCTAAGTTTGCAGGCCAGTACTTGTTTTGCCAAAACCAACGGTTGAACAGTTCTCAAGAGCTCAAGAAGTTTTCAATTTCATGTCACAGTTTTAGGAGGAAAGGTTTATTTATTTGAATATGAAATTGAGAAACACTAAAATGACTTACCCAACCCCCCCACCCCCCATCAGCAATGTCTTGCACCTTTTAAACACCTAACCAGCCTAAACTGGGCACCTTTTCCCATTAGAATCAGCTCCCACTTGGGAATGAGATACCGAACACCTACAAGCTATATCCCAACCCACAACAAAATTCTGTTTTGAGTGATCCTGAAACGCAAGCATTTGCTTAAGAAAAAGGTTTGTTGAAAACAAAACAGCCTGCAAACAGGCTGTCTGGGCAACATGTACCTCCAACCGTCTCAATGTACAACCAGACAACAATGTGTACTCCCAACTTAGGTCTACTGGGAGTCTGCGAAGATGTTGTATGCTGTCACTTTGGGAGACAAGACATACAAATGCAAAAGAGTAGACCAAACAGCGCGAAAATGAATAAAATGTGGCCACTGGATGGAACACTACACAACACTTAAAGAAGAAAACTAGGCTGTTAGAGGTAAATCCAGAAAACTTACTGTAAAAGGAATGTACACCCTACAAAATTGTTATTCAAATAAATAGTGTGCGTTGAAACAACCAGCAACGGATCGAGAATACACACATTATTCAAAGCAAACGTGGGTTTCAACCATGACTGAATGAAGAAAAAGGGGAAACGAGCCTCACTCTAAATTAGGAAAACTGCCAAGTCGGGGTCGAGAAACAGGTCTGGGAAAGAAAGCGCACGTCCCGGAAGGGAAACACGGCATCCGGCGTGAGAGAGGGCGCACGGGAAGAGGCTTGCGGGCCGAGGCTGCGCCGTACTTACAGGTTAATGGTGCGCTCCAGGGTGAGGGGCTTGGTTTGCTGGATGTACTTGTTACCGAATTGGTTGACCCCCCGGGGCCAGCCCGTCTGCGAGCGATTGGGCGGCACCACAGACATGCTGAATAGCTCCGACACTGGAGACCTGTAGAAAGCGGGGGCCCGGGGAGACGACCGCGGGGCGGGCAGCGGTTATCTGCGTCCCGCTCAGCAGCCACCGCCCGCCATTAACAGTCGAGAGCAAGAGGAGCGGAACACACGCCGGAAGTGAATACGCTCCGGCGGCAGGAAGCTGGGAGGCACTCCCGCGACCATTTAACCAATTGCTGGCAGCGTGACGCAATATCTTGATCTCCCATTAGTTACTTGTGTATAGATTCCGCCTACTCATGCTTTAGTGCCTTTCCATTGGGCAATGCTCGGGAACTAAGGAAAGAGGATCTTCGGGAACTGTAGTTTCTGGAGGGAAGTAGCGTCCTGACTTCCTCGGCGTGGGTCTGTGCATGGTGAGAAGATGAACGGGAAACGGCCGGCAGATCCCGGCCCAGCGCGGCCAATGAAGAAGGGAAAGAAGCAGGTAGCGGCAGAATTTTCGGACGCTGTCACTGAAGAAATCCTGAGGAAGCAGGTGGCCGAGGCCTGGAGCTGCCGGACGCCGTTCAGTCATGGTAATGGGCTGCTGTGAGGGAGGCGCAGCGGTGAGAAGAGATGTGGGGAGGATCGCTTCGCAACCACCTCCGACCCCGGAGCCGACTGCTGCTCGATTCATTCCAAATTCTGCTTGATTTGACAAGCCTAGGGAGGAAAATAAATATAAATTCCCGACAGTGTGAGGAAGTGGGAGACATGTAGACTGGGTGTTGAATTCTAGAATCAGAGGTCACTCATAGAATCCCTCTGTTGATTGATTGTGCGTCAATGGACAATGCATATAACTTTGCTTAAGGGTCAGTTTCTTCTTTTATAAAACGGAATCGTTAATAGTACTCCCCCTCTGGAAGATAGGATTGACAAACTAATGCTTGTTGACATTCATAAATGTTTCCCTGAGAACCAGTAAATAGCTAGCGAGGATCACTCTCCGCTATTACATGGCCATCTAACCCACGCTGGTGTTGAGAGCTGTCAGAAAAGCCAGCACCTGGATTTAACCAGTTTTCACATGCCTTGGGACGCACAAAACGAGCATGTCTCGAAAGGAACCATCGTTCCAGACATAGCTACAAGTTATTACCTTATACAATGTGAATCTTGCTGGGTGCGTCTTGAATTTTCCCAGACTTGCCGGTTGTTTGTTTCATTTGAGTGTTTAAAGAGGCAAACCTTGGGCGCTCAGGATGCAGACAGAAAGATGATTCATAAAATGCAGGCTCTGGCTACTCAGGGACTTCTCAGTTTCCTTGTCTGTTGCATAGGCATAGTGACTGTATTATCTGTTCCTCCGTTGTAAAGAATGTAAATGAATTAATGCTTGTAAGACAACACTGGGTCAGGCTCTTAGTAGGTCAGGATTATGAGTATCAATTGTTACTCATAATCTAGTGGAAGTGAAATCAATAGAAGAAGTTAAAAACCAACTGATTTTTTTTTTAAACTGTATTCGTCCCACCCCCAGAAACTTGGGGAAAGAAAGGGCAGGATTAAAGAGAAATGACCAGCCCGTTTTGCTACTCTTGTTTAATTTGCTATTCTTGTTTTACTTCACTCTGGATAGAATGAGTTAATCTAAAATGTGGGGCTGAGGAGGTGGTTAAGAGCACTCACTGTTCTAGAAGTCCTGAGTTCAATTCCCAGTAACCACATGGTGACTCACATCTGTAATGGGATTTGATGCCCTCTTCTGGTGTAGTAGAGAGTGACAGTGTACTACTCATGTACATAGAACAAATAAATAAATCTTTTTTTAAAAGGAATCAAAGTGCATTTGATGCAAGAATCAGTAAACTAAATAACTTAAAACAAAAACCAAGAGCTTCCATTGGTGTTGTCCCTTCCACTAAAGCCTAACTTGGAGGTATAGTATCTGAGAGCAATAGTTTTGAATGAGTAAAGCAATGATGTAATGCACAGTTCTTCACGAATCTTAGGCTTTACATATTAGGCTACCAAAACTTCATGCTGCTCTCTTTTTGTATTCTGTTATGCTACTTGGTGGTCAAACGTACAGAAGAGAGGAAAGACCAGGGTACTATTTTCCTTCCAACAGAAGCAATTGCCTTGGACATGGATCCTTTTCTTCACTGTGTGATCCCAAACTTCATCCAGAGCCAAGACTTCCTGGAAGGACTTCAGAAAGAACTCTTGAGCCTGGACTTCCATGAAAAGTACAATGATTTATATAAGTTCCAGCAGGTATTTATTCCTATTACGTTCATTGACTCTTCCTCCTCAGAAATCCCTTAGCCATAAAATCATCCACTAGTGGTGGCTGCAGAGGTAGCTTAGTGGTTAAGAACAGTAACTGCTCTTCCAGAGGACCCAGGTTCAGTTCCTAGCACAGACATCAGGGGATTCATGAACCTCTAAAATCACCCACAGACAGATATACATACATCCATACTATTTATTTATTTATTTAGACTCAGGCTCTAGATTAGGTTTGCTTTCAAGCATCTTCACCTTGGCCTTGTTGAACATTCCTTTAACATGACCTTATTTATTTATTTATTTATTTATTTATTTATTTATTTATACTCCGGTTCTAGATTAGGTTTGCTTTCAAGCATCTTCACCTTGGCCTTGTTGAACATTCCTTTAACATGACCTTACTGAGTGTTAGCTATGTATTAATTGCTGTGATGGTTATAAGGGAGATTTTTGACAGGTTCTGCCCTCTAACATCTTTAGTAATAGAGATGATAGTGACAGAAATGCTTCAAGCTAGCAAGTGGGCCATAAACAAAGGGATGGCGTATACTCGGGCAGTGGCATGGTAAAGATATATCGCCATTCGAACTCGAATTCATGTCTTTGCTTTTGTGACATATAGCAGTTATAGTATTCTACATTGCAGTATATCCAGTAGGAAGGGAAAATTATGCTTTTCCTTTGGAGAGTAGGAATGCTGTTTTGATCCCAACACTACGAGTACACTAAGCTCATACTCTACTACTGAGTTTTACCCCCAATTTTCCATTCTTTTTTGGTGGACAGTATAATTTAGCAGAAGGGGCCATCTTGAAATCAAAATGTTGTTTTTCTACTCTTAGAAGTCAGGCCTGTCTAGCACAAAAGTACAAGTAATTGGTTCCCTCAGTATGGAGTCATCTTCAATACATTGATCACTCATAAACTCTCTAGGCCATCAGGGTTGGCAAATTCAAAAGGGGGCTGGAGAGCTGGCTCAGTAGTTAAGCACCCTGGCTGCTCTTTCAGAGGACCTGCCTTCCAGTCACAGCACCTTCATGGTTGCCCCCACCCATCTATAACTCCAGCCCCAGGGAATTCAGCACCCTTTTCTGGCCTCCAAGGACACCACGTGATGTACACACGTACATGTACAATAAAATGAGGAAGCAGATGAAGAATTATCTCTGCTTTCTTTGCATTTCCCCTTTGATTTTATCTGGAGTAAGAGAGAGACTAACATCTTATTCTTTTACACTATAGCTGGCCATCCGCTCAGATCCTATCCCACTCCAATTTGTAGACCTCGTACGCACGATTGAATTACCCAACCTAAATACTCACATGAGGAAATGCTCAGAAATTCTAATGAAAATCATATTTTTATCCAAGTAAAGTTTATGAGGTTAATGAAGACCCACGGTTACCTGCTGTTATAATTGTATCAACTTTTCAACCCTAAGCAATGCAATGTCTAATTACTAAATTGAGAGTGTGTATGTGTGTGTGTGTGTGTGTGTGTGTGTGTGTGTGTGTGTGTGTGTGCGCGCAGCGATGTAACTGTGCATATGTGCCTTTTATCAGGCACTAACCACCTTCATTTTTAATCAGTTTCTTATTGGCCTGAAGCTCATCATCAAGCAGGCCAGGCTGGCTGACCAAAGAGCTTAGCACTGAACTTGTAAGCACATTGCCACCCAGCTTCTCTGTAGGTTCTGGGGATTGAACCTAAATCCTTGTGCTTGTCAGGCAACCGTTGTAACGACTGAGCTATCTCCTCAACCCCAGAATCGTTTTTATTTGATGCCGTTCAACAAAAGAAAGTATTTTGTTAATATGAAATCGGAATGAGCAAAAAAACAAAAACAAACAAAAAAAGGCAGTGGGTGATTAAAAAAGAGAGAGAGAGAGAAAACTATTGCCTATTATAAACTCTTTTTACCTTGCTCACTTTGGGGCAGGATCTCTTTACCTGTATACTTCTTTTCATGTGCTATAAATTTAGCAGATAATTAATTGGGTCTCTGACCTATTCTGACATGTAATGTGTGATGGTTTGTATATGCCCAGCCCAGGGAGTGGCCCTGTTTGAGTAGGTGTGGCCTCTTTTGAGTAGGCATAGCACTGTGGGTGTGGGCGTGGGCTTTAAGACCCTCAGCCTAGCTGTCTGAAAGCCAGTATTCTGCTAGCAGCCTTCAGAAGAAGTAAAACTCTCAGCTCCTCCAACACTGTGCCTCCCTGGATGCTGCCATGCTTCCTGCTTTGATGATAATGGACTGGATCTCTGAACCTATAAGCTAGCCCCAATTAAATGTTGTCCTTATAAGAGTTGCCTTAGTCATGGTGTCTGTTCACGGCAGTAAAACCCTAACTAAGGCCTAATTCACCTGCCATTAGGATTCGTGTAATATCTGTCTATTCTAAGCATTGCCAAGTGAATACTTTATGACAGTCCAAGGGTCTCAGTCATGAAGTTCTCGTCAGCGCCCTGTGAGGGAAACGTACTACTGTTCCTGTTTTACAGATAGAAAGCTATATGTCCGTTTTTGTTTTTTTTTTTTAAGATTTATTTATTTTTATTTATTTATTTTTAGTATAGAACAGAGTTTATTCAGGGCATGGGGAGAGGAGTTGAGAGGGTAGTAGAGGCAGAAAAAGGCAAAGAGAGAGAGAAGAGGAGGAGTAGAGGCCAGCCATGAGCACGTGGAGAGAGGAGGAGACAGAATGGGGAGAGAATGGAGGCAGGAAGGCAAGAGCAAGAGTGGAGCAAGAGTTAAAGATTTATTTTATATGTGTGAGCACACTGTCACTGTCTTCAGAACACCAGACGAGGGCACTGGATCCCATTACAGATGGTCGTGAGCCACCATCTGGTTGCTGGGGAATTGAACTGGGGTCCTCTGGAAGAGCAGTCAGTGCTCTTAACCACTGAGCCATCTCTCCAGCCCAGGCAGAAAGTATTCTTTTTTGTTTGTTTTGTTTTGTTTTTCAAGATAGGGTTTCTCTGTGTAACCTTGGCTGTCCTGGAACTCACTCTTTAGACCAGACTAGCCTCGAAGTCACACAGATCAGCCTGCTTGATGGTTGGGAGTAAAGGTGCATGACATCACCGCCTGGCCAGAAAGCATTCTTTTTTTTTTTTTTTTTTTTTTTTTTCCGGAGCTGGGGACCGAACCCAGGGCCTTGCGTTTGCTAGGCAAGTGCTCTACCACTGAGCTAAGTCCCCAACCCCCAACCAGAAAGCATTCTTAAGATGTATTTATTTATTATATATGAGTACAATGTAGCTGACTTCAGACACACCAGAAGAGGGCATCAGATTCCATTACAGATGGTTGTGAGCCACCATGTGGTTGCTGGGATTTGAACTCAGGACCTCTGGAAGAACAGTCATTGCTCTTAACCACTGAGCCATCTCTCCAGCCCCTGCTACATCCATTTTTCCTTCACTTCTAGAAGCAACACTTTCCTTCTTCCTTCACTTCTTTAAAGTAGCAACAGTAACAGAAACACGTTGGGCTTTTTTTTTTTCTTTTTTTTTAATTAAAAGATTTTCAATCAAATGAAAATGTAAAAGCTCTTGAGCTAACTTCCCCTTCTGCGTCCATCCTGGTTTTTTGTTTTTTTGTTTTTTGTTTTTGTTCGCTCACTTGTTTTGAAGTTAGTTTGATTTGGTGTGATCTGTTTGTTTTGAGACTAGGTCTCTAGATAGAGCCAGGGCTAGCCCTCAAACTGACACTCCTCCTGCCTGTACCCCCAGAGTAGGGAGGGTCCAGGCCTGTGACATCATACCACTGACACCGTTCTTCTAACTCTCCTCCTGTCAGCACACTCTATTGCACTTTTGACTTTACTGCTCCACTAAAACTATACCTATTGAGACACTCCGCCTCCACATTTGTAAATACTGTCATCACCTGGCGTTCTTTGTCCTTTAATGAGGCCGAAACATACACACTATGCTACGAAGGCAGGTATTTCTCCATCTCTCAGAAGCATTCGCACTCCTTCCTGGAAACACATTTCTCCTCTCCTTTCAGGGTACCATAATGACTTAGTTATTTTTCTGTTACTGTGAAGAGACACTGTGGCCAGAGCAGCTTATAGAAGAAAGCATTTAATGAACACACACAATTGCAGAGGGTTAGCAGTCCGTGACCATCATGGTAAGAAGCACGGCAGTGGGCAGATAAGCATGATTCCAGAGCCACAGCTGAGAATTCAAATCACTCACAAGCACTAGGCAGAGAGCTGTAACTAGAAGTCCCGTGAGCTTTGACATCACAGCCCACCCCCAGTGACACACCTCCTCCAAGACCACACCTCCTGTTCCTCCCTAGTAACCCACCAGTGGGGAACCAAGCATTTAAATATATAAGGATGGCAGCCATTCTCATTCAAACCACCACAAATACTCCCTTAATTTTTCTTCTTATTGTAGAGCACTTTTTCTTAGTTTCCTTTGCTGGGTTTTCCCCCTTACAACCACCATTTTTTATTTTAATTAGTATCATGAGGGGAGGCATGGTGGGACGACCGTCAGAGGACGACTCTGGGGCCGAGACTCCTTCTAGTTTTACATGGGTTCCAGGTGCAAACTCGGTCAGCAGATTTTCACACAAGCACCTTTACACACTTAGCCATCTCACCGGCTCACATAACCAACTTCCTAATGACAGAGTCCTTCTTAACGCCATACTAATCAAGAGTTTGATCTCTGAATTAAGATCGAATACAGATTTCCATGGAGCCTCATAGCTTTCTGTCTGTTCTTGGAAGTCTTATAGGAGTCTCAGGGTTAGAACCAACACTAATCGCCTTCAACTGATCCTGCCATTCCTCTTGATCTCAGTTCTTAACTCCCGGTTCACTCCTCCTGTCCTGTCCACCAAGGACATCCTTCACTGCATCCCAAAACACTTCCTACACTTCCACCATCAACAGAGTTCGCCTCGTCTAAGCTGTCTCTCTCACTATAGTTACTGTATCGGTGTACTAACCAGTCTCCTGGCTTCACATACCTATGTGTCACCATTTTCTTCCTTTTTATAAGTGGATTCAAGAGAGTTAGAAAGTTAGTCAAAACTTGCTCACAAATGTTCACAGAAGGACCATTTATAGTAGTTGTAAAGTAGAAGCACCTAGACATCTATCCACCGGTAATGGGAAAACGAAATGCAGCATCCCAGTCTAGTGGAGAATCAGTCAGGGCTGCAACAGGAATGAAGCTTAGAAACATTTTGGTAAATGACAGGAGAGCCAGACTCTGGGACCAGTGAGATGGTTCAGCAGGTAGGAGCACTTGCTTCTGAGTTCAGACTGAGTTCAGACCCCACATAAAAAGGCTGGATGTGGTGGCAAACATCTAATCTCAGCCTCCTCTGGTGAGGTGGAGGCAAGAAGCTTGTAGGCCAGCCAGCCTGGAGTCTGCAGTACGGTAGAACAAGAAGGACTGTACCTCAACAAGGTGCTGAACCCTGATGTCCTGTGGCCATGGCACGTTAGTATCACACATATTAATACACACATACACACATATTACATGTTCACATTAGGCAGATGGCCATAGAAACAGAAACTGGGTGATGCTTGTTACAAAAAGCATGGAGTCTGACTCCCGACTAGACACAGGGTTTCAGAGTGTTAAATTCTAGGCTTATGCAGCATGGTTGCCCACGTCAGGAACGTGTGAAACCGTGGAGTTGGGTGCTTTCAAGTGGCTAAAATGTCTGATTCTATACAATGGGGATTTCCTCTCAAGATTTTATCTCATGGGGCTGAAGAGACTGCTCAGAGTTATTACTTCCAGAGGTCTTGAGTTCAAGTCTCAGCAACCACACGGTGGCTCACTACCATCAATGATGAGACCCGGTGCTCTCATCTGATGTGTAGGCAGAGCACTGTATGTAAATAAAGAATTAAAAGATAATAATTTTACCTCACGTTCCTTGTTTGCCTGAAAACTAATGACTCTTCATTTCCTCGGCTGACAGCCATGTAGAGAGGCCCCAGGCCAACACAGTGCCTTGCATTAAGCCTTCGAGCCTCGTCTCGCTCTGCTTCCCATTTGCACCTCCCCCAGCCCCTTAGTGTCTTTACAACATTTTGGATAAATTTGCCTCTTCCTCATTGAAGTCTAGCCTGGGTACCCTACTTACCATTGCAGACCCTTCCCGCTCTCAGCACAGACCATCTCTCTCTGTCCCGTGAGTGTCATCTTTAAGCTAACATCAATTTTATGTCTACTCTCTGCATCCTTCGACAAACCTAAACTTCTCTGTAATAGCCACTTAGGTGTTTGTTGATTGAATAATACACAAATGCACCAGATTGCCTGCCTCAGAGCTGTCAGATGGCGGGGTCACACATCAGACCTGGTAGTTCTCTTCATTGTCTGGGTTGGTAGCCCCAGAGTTCTACTGTCAGAGTTCTTACTGCCCTTCTTTGCATATTGTAACAAGGAATTCTTTTTTTCCCCCTTTATGATCAAGTCCGATGATTTGAAGAAGAGAAAAGAGCCTCATATCTCAGCCTTGAGGTAAGCAGGTAATTGCATTTGTCGGGAGCCAGATGGGTGTTAGGCACAGCACCGAGTTTTAAATATTAGATCACGAAGTCTTTGCCGACATTGTTGTGTTTGGTAAAGGAGGTAACAAACCAGAAAAAACTAGATAACTTCTTTAAGACAACCAAATGAAAACTGAAGGAGCTACGATACAAGTTTAGGCTTTGGTTGGCTTGATCACTCTCCCTTTCTCCCTCCTACCCTCCCTGCCTTTCTTTCTCCCTTCTTTTCAGACAGGGTCTCAGGCTGGTCTAGCACTGTCTACGTATGTACCTCAGGCTGGCCTGAAAGCTACAGAAGGTTCCTACCTCAGATTTACCAAGTGCCGATTACCATGTCTGACTCCAAATTCTTCATAATAAAATGTTTGGCTTTCTCACTTATGGAGGAAACAAAGTAACATTGGAGCTAGCAGTTTCTGCTCAGGAAGCTAGGAAGTTCTGAAAATTAAAACTCCAGTGTTGACAGATATATTTTCATACTGCCACAGGACTTTAGAAGATGCTGTATCAAAACCCTTAGCAGTATGTATGTATGTATTTAAAAAATTATTATGCTCATGAGTGTTCTGCCTGTGTATGTGCATGTGTACCATGTGTGTGCAGTGCCCATGGACACCAGAAGATGATGCAGGAGCCCCTGGAACCGGAGTTCCGGATGGCTATGATCTGCCATGTGGGTTCTGGAAACTGAACCCAGGTCCTCTACTTCTCTTAATTAGTGTCACCTCTGTGTATGCACATTTTATAGAGTGGTTCTAAGATCATGACAGAAGGAAGAAATACTCAAAGATCCCATACAAAAAACTACACAACCATTAATACGCATCTGAATTTTAATAAGCACAGTCACACTTTACCCTGAATTCAGTGTTTTGTTTTTCAGTCTCTAAGATCTAGTATCCTGGATAGTTGCTGTATTCTATTTCAGTTGGCAACCTTCTCTCCCCTTACAGATGTATAACGGTTGCCACCATCAGACACCACTCAGATGCCTTGAAAAGAACTGCCACGGACATAAACGTCTACCCCTGTATACCAACTGAGAGTTTCTTTCTACTTCTGTCAGTTTGTTTTTCTGGGATGACCACATGCTTTATAGCAGCTGTTTTCCATACATCTGATAGCAGCCTGGGCAGGTTTTTTCTTTCTGTCTAGAAGTATAGCTTATGCGTTAGCTGTAACTCATATTGTGTACTAATTTAGACTTTCCTCCCAGAGAGGGACAATTTCACTGTAACACACTTCATCTCCCGAGTCCAAGGCACCTGTCATCTCTGGCTGAGCGTCACTGCAGATTGGAAGTCACAGCTCAGTAATACGAGAGCTGAACCTCCTTGACCATTACAAAACGTTGCTCATTTTACCTGCCATGTATGTTCTGGGCATCCTCATGGAGGACATTAAAGATGCCGAGGATGACAGAAAGTAGGGGCCTGTCCTGTGACACGTTCACAGAGTGTAGAAAGAGCATTTTGAAGCCTCCGTTTTGAAAGTCGGTGTTTTCCAGAAGTGTTTATCCCCACCCTTACCCCCCACCATTGTCTGAAAGCCATTATAGCAGCTGGCTGTACCAGGGAATGCTGCTAACCACCGAGCCATCTCTCCAACCCCTGAGTTGTCTCTTTTTATAATAAACTAGAAATACAGTAAGCAGAAATTACCTAACAAAGGATCCAGCTTGAGGAGAGTGTTGTAGGGGCCTCATATTTATACCCAGCTGGCAAAACTCATGAGCTGGTTTTCTGATTGGGTCTGAAGGTTGGACCAATCCCTTGAGTCTGAACCATTAAACCTGTAGATAGTGTAAGAATTGAACGAATTGCTTCCAAAAATAGGTAGGTACCAACAGAAAGCCCACATGTTTGATGTCCGAAGCAAAATGTGTGAAAATAGCGGTTGAGTTTTCCCATCTACTGCAGGAAAGGCTTTCTGACAATGGGTGATTTGTAACGAAACCCTGACATGGGGGCTTACAACGGCGCTCAGGGCACTGGTGTGGAGGATATCCCAAATGAAGGCAAACTGCTAGAGAACACAATGCGTGCAAAGGCTTGGAACAAGAGCACTGTGGTAGCTGAGAGTTACACTGTGTCTCTGGGAACTGAACACTGTGCAAGTTTAAAGGGAGACGGAGCGTCTCTCGGGGTCTTGTGAGTGAGATTTGAGAGCAGCGCTCCAGAGTAAAATGTGACCTTGAGAGAGTATGTATAGGAATGACACAGCTGCAGACCGAGGCCATCTGTGGCCTAACGAGCCGTCTTTTTTTTGTTCACACTTCTAGGACACTTATGTTTGAAGATTTTCGGGCCTGGCTTTCTAAGGTTTCCGGCATTGACCTAGAAGCAACCGTTGACATGTCCTGTGCTAAATACGAGTTCACTGGTAAGGAGGCTAAAGCCCTGCTGTCTAAAGATTCCGAGGCTTTAGCTCCACCATGATGGACGGTAGAATCAGGGTACCAGGTAGCTTCCGGTCTTCCCTGTAAGGACTCGGCTCATACACAGGGATAGCCGTCACCACAAAGGGTAAGGTAATGGCTGTCTGTGGTGTATGGAGCTGTTGAACGTGTTTGCGGAAAAGTTCTCATACCAACCCGCACACAGTATTGTAAAACTCAGAAGGTGGTGCTATAAATTCTGTTCAAGACTTCTAAAGGTCCTCCTCTCCTTTAATGTTTTCCTTCTCTTATTCTGATTTTAGAAAGTGGATATAGGAAATGGATATGAAAACAGTAACAACCCTGTCACCTGCCTTTCCCCCTCAGAGCTGTCTTTTGCCTTCCAGTTCCCCTTCTGAACTCAGAAATGTGCACTGGAGTGTGTATGGAAGGAAGGGTTACGTGGTTTTGTCTTACTAAATTTCGATTCAGGTTTGCTGTCACATATGGCCTTGGGGAAGTCTAAATTGGTAAAGTGTTTTGGAGATGAACTTAGGAATGCATGTGAAAAGCCATGCTGTATCTTTAGTACTTTTTCTTACTTACTACTTTATTTTCTTTGAGACAGGGACTCGCTTTTGTTATTCGGGCTGGCCTCAGTCTAACAGCTCATCTGGAGCGACACCACATCTAGCTTTTTTATTTTTAATTTAAAATAATTTCAAACAGAAGTAGAATCAAAGTCAAGCATAGCGCAAATAATTTGTTTTCCCGTTTTACTTGAAAGGCAGTTGCAGTCCTGAGATTCCATAGGCCTGAACACTGCAGTCGTTCTTCCTCTGTGACAGTAATGAACCTCAGAGTCAGAAACGTGACGGCCAGTGTTGCTCCCACCCAATTCATAGACATCGTTCACTTGCTACTGTTCAGTCCTTGAGGCGAAAAGATCTTGTGGAGGATGGCGTGCCGCATCCGCTCGCCCTGTCTGCTGAGCCCCCTTCAGTCTAGATCAGCCTCCTGGTCTCTCCTCGACTTCCTGGACCCTGCTGCTTCCACAGACTTACAGACACTTGTCTTTTAACAACTCCTTGAGTCTAGATGTATCTGGTGTGTCCTTATGATTGGGTGATTCTCCTCGAGACGTGCATTTGGAAGGAACGCCATAGCTAATGCTGAGCTTTTCCTGAATCCTGCTGGATGGTTCAAAGTGACTGTAACCTTGAGATGTGACCTTGGAGAGCTTACAGGGAGGCCAGTCTCAGATCGCCACGCCTTGCTTCGCCTTCCTCCTTCAGGACGCACTTTGTGGCAGATGCTTTTGCTGTTCGTTCTGCTGCTGGGATTGAACCAAGGGTCTCAACTTGCTAGGCAGATGCTGTCTCTGAGATGTAGCCTCAATCCTCCTCCCTCCCTCCCTCCCTCCTTCCCTCCCTCCTTCTCTTTCTCTCTCTCTCTCTCTCAGTTGGCATCTAAATCTAAGTTGCCTAGGTTGCTTTTGAACCCACCCTGTAGCCCAGATTGGCTTTAAACTTGAATCTCTTGCTCAACTTCTGCAGTAGCTAGGATTGTAAAGCTTTGCTCCCAGACCTGACTATCAGAATTGTGGGAGACAAACCAAGAACCTTGAACATGCTGCTCTAAGATTATGTAACTGCCATGTTTGTCGGCAAACCTTGGTTCAGTTATCTTCACATGGTAATTTTTATATTGGTAGATCACTGCAGTGTAAGTTGCCACGAGGCAGCTTGGTTCTGACAGTCTAAGTTACATTCCCAAGACCTACGTGGCAGAAAGGGAGGACCACCTTCCTACATTGTCCTCTGATCCACATGTCCCTCTCCTGCCACCAACATCACAAGAAATAAATGTTTAAAATTTTAAAAAAGAACAAAAAAACAGAAACAAAGGAGCGTGTATACCCAGGAACAGTAAGATTCATTAAGGCTTTCTTTGGAATAGCCAAGAAATACAAGCAATTCAATAATATTAGAAACACAGTAAAAGAGAAGGTGCACAGTACCTCTACACAGAACAGTGAGTGCAGCCATTAAAAGTGATGTCAGGGTGTGTATTGATGGAACGACGCTCGCCCTGTAATTTTGAAACACTCAGTCTATAACCCACCACTATAGCATAAGCATTTCTTTAGGTAAACATATATATACAAGGGAAAAGTACTACAAAAAAATATGTGGAAAGTAGTGTTTCCATAACCATATTGTAGATCTGTCCGTATCGGTTGTGTTTAAAGCTTTCTATACTGTCTGAGCGTTATTGCTACATTTACACAAGAGAAGCGTCGTTTTAAAACTGCAGCACAGTTTTAACGCCCAGCTGGAGTGGACGTTACAGACGAGTGTCAGCCCTGACAGAATACAAAGCAGGTAGCAGCGACTGTGTACGCAGAGACCTAAATTACGCTCTCGTGCCCACAGATGCTCTGCTCTGCCACGACGACGAGCTGGAGGGGCGCCGGATCGCCTTCATTCTGTACCTGGTTCCTTCCTGGGACAGGGACTTGGGGGGCACCCTGGACCTCTATGACACGGATGGTAAGATGCACGTTTACCAGCTCCAGGTAGCCACTCCTGAATTCCCGGCACTTGCCTCAGGACAGCCACTCTGACATACGATGTGTCAAATTGCAGAGAAACCGTGCACTTAGCACAGTGACTAACACGGGTGGAATTAATGCAAGCCCAACCACCACCTCTTGAAGTTACATTTCAGGTCAGTTCTCCAGAGACCAAGCTGATTCATATGAGAAGTGGGCCTTAACTGTGTCCTAACCGCAAAGGGTAAAAAGCACACCAAGCTCCATGTGCCGATGAGTCTGCTAACAGCAGTCTGTTTGACAAGAGTTCAGGTCTTTTGAGGGGCTCAGCACGGGATGACTCCAGGAGAATGAGAACCTAATCTGGCTCTCATCAGCAATGGGTGGACAGTGTGGGAGAAGCACATGTCACCCAGCTGAAGGAGCAAGCTTGAGTGACAGGTAGGAGGGAGTATATGAGAAGGCCGGAGCTGGATGAGGCAGCCGGAAAGTGCTAAGGATGCTGGGCCCTATTCATGGGTGTCTTCTCTCCCGATGCAGAACACTTGCAGCCAAAGCAGATTGTGAAGTCTCTTGTCCCTGCCTGGAACAAACTGGTTTTCTTTGAAGTGTCTCCAGTATCCTTTCACCAGGTAAAGACCGTAAGGCAAACCTACAGTGCCCTAGGGATGAAGGGTCTGGCTCTCGGATCACTCACTAACAGTGTCTCCTTCCCGTTGGACTCACTGTCTCACCAGGACCTTTGCGTACTCAGCTAGTGTGCCTTGACCTGTGTCCTCACTCCCCATCCCTTGTGTTGATGCCGATGGTCTCGCTCTTGCAGGTGTCTGAAGTCCTGTCTGAAGAATTAACACGTTTGTCCATAAGTGGCTGGTTTCACGGTCCTTCGTTAGCCAGGCCTCCCACCTACTTTGAGCCCCCAGTCCCTCGAAGCCCTCACATCCCACAAGACGTAAGCATAAATTATTGGAAGTCTTACCTTATGTACTATACACACATCAGTCGTTTTTCTGACTTCACTTGGGAGGACGTGAGAACTGGCATGTATTTTGCAGCATTAGCCATCAAACCAAGGGCCTCGCAGACGTTAACCAAGCATTCTTCCAATGAACTGTATACTCAGCCTGTTTTCCTGATCGTAAAATTGGGTTTTGCCAGTGCTGAAACTAGACTTGGAACTTTCACTTTTCTTAGACAGATTCTGATAATGTTTTTGGCATAGTTTTCCAGAACTTATTTGTTTGATAGGAGAAAACATAAAAAGTGAGGAATGTGGAATGGTGCTACAGAAGGGACTAATGGATCCCCTGTATCTGCTGCTTCTCTTATAAGCATGAAATTTTATACGAGTGGATCAACCCTGCTTACCTGGAAATGGATTATCAAATGCAAATTCAGGAAGAATTTGAGGAAAGGTCTGAAATTCTCCTGAAGGAGTTTCTTAAGGTAGGCCCATACCCTGATCTGTATGTGTTGTTTGACATTTAATCTTGGGAAACGTGAGTGCTCCAAGACTTATTTTCCCTCTTAGTTCAGATGTTTATGTAATTCTCTTCAAATAAATTGATATTCCCAGGATTCTGAGAACTCTTTTGTTAAGGTTTATCTTTTGTTTTTAAATAAAAGCATGGATGTTTGCACACATGCATATGGGTGCTTAAATGCCAGAAGAGGGCATCGGATCCCCTGGCACTGAGTCAGTTCCAGGTCGGGGTCCTCTGTAAAAAGCACGTTAACCACTAAACCATCTCTCCTGTCCAGGACTACATTGCTCAGTGTACACATACACATCCCTGCCTTGATAGGGACTGGATACCTAGTTGGGGTTTTTTCCTGTTCATTTGATTAGTGTGGTATTTACTAATTTTTTTTTCTTTTCTTTTCTTTTTTTCGGAGCTGGGGACCAAACCCAGGGCCTTGCGCTTCCTAGGCAAGCGCTCTACCACTGAGCTAAATCCCCAACCCCAACTAATTTGTAATAGATAGATTGCTACTTATAGTTGATCTAACACTGAATGTTTGACCATCATGAGCCAACTTGAGTGGAAAGAGAGCCGAAGTCAGAATCATGTGCTGGCTCAGGTTTCCCTGACCTGAGCCAATCAGCCTCACTAGGTATTTGTTGTATTACTGGTTACAGTGCGACGATACCCACCTTGCCTGTCTTGCAGAGTTGCAAGAGCTCTGTGAGACAGCACACACTGATAAAGCACTCCATGACCACGGCAGACACAAATAAACATTCCCAGGAGCTCTTCCTCCACGAAAAAGAGGAGGGGTTCAGGCTGGAGAGATGGCTCAGCAGTTAAGAGCACTGACTGCTCTTCCTGAGTCAATTGAACTCAGAGGTCCTGAGTTCAATTCCCAGAAACCACATGGTGGCTCACAACCATCTGTAATGGGGTCTGATGCCCTCTTCTGGTGTGTCTGAAGATAGCTACAGTGTACTATAAACATAAAATAAAGAAATGATTCTTTAAAAAAATTAAAAGAGGAGGGGTTCTGTAAACTGACTCTGTCAGAATTTCACAGCTGACATTGAACGTTACAGAATTTGAGAGGCTTTATCTTGTTACAAAAGTAATAGCAGCTAACGCCTGTCTTTAACTCCATTTCCAGGGGATCCAGGGCCTCTTCTGGCCCTCATGGGCAGTGCACAGACACATAAACATTCAGACAAAACGCCCATATACATACAATTTTTTAGGTAAAGCCTCTTACGGGTATATTTTAATAGAAAGCCAGGTTCTTAACGTTGTATTTGACTATGCTAAATTCGAGAGCTTCTTAAATGAGGGGACAAGTGGGACCAAGAGAGTCTATATTGGTGTGTAGAGATGTCCATTTTACTGAGACTCGCTAATACATTTTACCTTTTCCTCACGGCATCCTAAGAATCCAAGAGGAGTTAGTGCCACTAGGAATCTGAGGTTTAGTGATAAGCAATTTAACGTAAGCCGTTCAAGCACTAAGAGCTGGGAGAGGGACGGAGTAGGGCCATTTGTTTCGTAAGCGTGAGGGTCTAAGCTCAGACCCCTGGCACCCATGTGAGCAGATGTTTGTTTGCTTATCTTCCAGGGTAGAGATAAGAGGGTGGAATTGCTGGCTACCAACCTACTGAGGTGAGGGTCTGGGAACCACAAGCTCCGGGTCCAGTGAGGAACCAGTGGAAGAGATACTTCTGGCTTCCACCCACACACACATGGGTACATGTATTCATGTGCATACATTCACATACACCACACGCATATATGCAAATAAAAATCTTTAATAATAAATTTACAAACACTTAACGGAATAGCCCAATGACACTTGGTTCCTTTGGGTACAGCTGCCACAGAGACCGTGTATGAAAGAGGAAATATTCAAATGGTCCTCTTAGGAATCAGCCAGCTAATATTCTACAGAGCCACTTCTCCTCATGGAATAGTGAGGGATTGATTGCAGGAGGATTTGCTAACATCTTTATTTGCTTATTTTCCAGCCTGAGAAATTTGCAAAGGTCTGTGAAGCCTTGGAGAAAGGAGATGTGGAATGGAAAAGCCATGGTCCCCCAAACAAAAGGTAGAGGTCACCATTACAGGTAGAGGTCACCATTACATCTGCATTTAGCATCTCCCTTTCATCTGCACAGCTCATCCCCAGTAGGGCACTTGCCTTAATATTTAGTTCCCCAGGACATGCTGTGGCAGGTCCTAGCAGAGTCTCACTGTTGTCATAAGTTGTGCCGTCACTTAGGGAGAAAGGCTCAATGCTAAAGACCAGTTTCGATGGATGGGCAGTCTCGAGTGTGGGGCTGAGGAGTTTGCCGTTGCTTCTTTTCAGGTTTTATGAGAAAGCGAAGGAAAGTAACCTCCCTGATGTTCTGAAGGAGTGCATGGGCCTGTTTCACTCAGAGGCAATGTTCCTGCTGCTCTCCAACTTCACCGGGCTGAAGCTTCACTTCTTGGCCCCTTCAGAAGATGATGAGACCGAGGACAAAGGAGAGGGGGAGACAGCCAGCGCTGCTGGTGGCACTGAAGAAGGGACTAGCCAAAGCCCCCCAGGGCCAGAGGATAATCAGGCAGCTGTCGGCAGCCACAGTCAAGAGAATGGTGAACAGGCAGACCCAGAACCACAGGAAGACGAAGCAAAGAAAGGTAAGCTGGTGTTAGAACTCGCTTTTATTTCCACCTGGAAACATTCCACTGATTTATCCTTGGGTGTCGGGATGGCCTCGGTCTGAGGCACCAGACACAAATGATTGACCCTTCTTTACTTCCTGAGCATCTACTATTTCCACCTCAGGAACAGGAGAATAAAACAGTCAGCTCTCCTGGACCTTGAGTTCTCCAAGGAGATGGCAGAGGTCAGATCTATGCCCAGAAAACAAAGAAACCTCACGCAGAGCTGAAAGCCTACATAGCATCTTGTGTCACTTCCCTAGGGACCACGCCCTCACTGTAATAAAGTTACTGGTTCTCCGCCTTCTCCGCCGCTCTTCCCGCCTTCCTTCTCATTCAGAACCGAGCTGTGGCACTTCCTCGCAGAAGCTTTGCCATTTACCCTCTCGCCTGAGGCTGCTCAGTCATAGTCACTCTTTGTCACATGACCCCATTACACGCTGCCACAGTCTCTGTGAATCCAGTCGTGCATCAGCCCTGTTGTGGCGGAGGGGTCATTTGGAGTTGTTGTTCTTGTGTCCATCCCCTTTGGCTCTTTGCGATCTTTCTGTCTTCTCTTCTGCATAGCTCCATCCCACTTAGGACTGAGTGTTCTCTGTTTCTCCGCAGTGTCCAGTTGTGGGTGTCTGTGTTAGTGTCCATCGACTGCAAGGAGAGGGTCTCTGGTGGCTGAGCGCGGTCTATGGAACTAGCAGAGTCTCCTTGTTGTGTTCCTTTAGCAGAACACTGTTGTTTGGGCCACCCACGCAGTGTCAGGCGTGGGTCCCATCTCGTGGTCAGCGTGGTGGGTTACTCCCACGGTGTCCGTGCCACTGCTATGCCAGCGTATCTTTCAAGCAGCCCGCCTCTGTAGATCACAGGGTTTGTGGCCGGGTTGATGGCTGCCTTTTCCCGTCTGACAGCATGCAGAGTACCTTCCAGTACCATGAACACTAACCAGAAGGGGCGAAGCCTCTAGTGAAGCACCTCCTTGACCTCGCCGTGTTCAGTGAGATATGTAAATGATGTCTTCGGTAATAAGCCTTACCGTCAGTTTAGAATGACTTTAGCAACGGCCTGAGATGTTTGGGGCTTCCCATGGAGATACTTTGGCCAGCCACTCAACTAAATAGAACCCATTACTGGCACCGGAGGTTTCACACGATGACAAAGGCGGCTGGTTGGGACATTGTCTCCCCCGCTCTTTGTTGACTCCATTTATATCTCTTGAACGTGTTTCTCTCTTAGGAAGCTTGTACAGTAGTAGATTCCCATGTAACCCACAATGGCCCTTAGTGTTAGTTGTCCCTCCCCATATTTCCATTCAAAGATACATTCCCTTAGTCCCTTACTCTAGCCTCGGTGGTTATATGGATTGTAGTATCAAATGCTTAAAAACTAAATCCACATGTAAGAGAGATAACATACAGTGCTTGTCTATTGGTCTAGGTTACCTCACCCAGGATGAATTTTTTCTAGTCCTATTCATCTACCTGCAAATGTCATGATTTCATTTTTTAACATCTCAATACTATTCCATTGTGTAAAAACACCACATTTTCTTTATCATAGGTTAGTGGACATCTAGACAGTTCCCAATTTCTGGCCCTTAGGAACAGAGCAGCAATGAACACAGATGAGCAGTGTGTGTATCTGAACAAGATGCCGAGTCCTCTGGGTGCATGCCCAAGAGTAGTGCCATCCTGAGCTAGAGCTGTTCCCAGCTTCCTGAGGGAGCCGATTTTCATGGCGGCTTACAAGTTTGCACTCCCACCCTCAGTGAATACCTGCTCCCTTTCCCCACATCCTGGACACCATGAGCGGTCATTTGTTTCCTTGATCTTGGCCATTCTGAATGGCAAACGACAGAATCTCTAAAAGTACTTTATTTTCAATTCCCTGCTGGCTAAGGATGTTGAATTTTTTTTTTAAGTGTTTCTCAGCCATTTTGTTTGATGCTTTGAGATTACCTGGCTTAGTTCTGTGCCTTGGTTTGGCGATAAATGTTTAAGATTCCAGTATCCTCTTGTGGGTTTCCCTTTGAGTTTTTAGGGTCCTTCCCTTCTGATTAGTTTTGGTTTGAAATATCTTTTGTCAGATACTAAAATGGCTATATCGGTTTTCTTTGAGTCCATTTGCTAAGAACACCGTTTTCCATCCTTTTATTCTAAGGTGATATCTAGCCTTAGTGGTTGGGTGTGTTTCTTGCATGCATTAGAAGGATGGATCCTCTCTTCCCATCCATTCTGTTAGTTTGTGTCTTTTTAGGGGGAATTAAGACCATTGATATTAAGAGTTACCCATGAGCAGTGTTTATTGATTCTCGCTATTTTCTTGTTATGGTGTGGGGGGTTTCCCCACTCTTCTGATTGACCGCTCTTGGATTATTTATTCTTTGTTTTCTTGTGTAGTTTGCCTCTTCAGGCAGTAGTAGTTTTCCCTCTAGTGCCTTCTATAGAAGTGAATTGGTAAATAAGCACTGCTTAAATTCAGTTCTATCATGGAATGTCTTATTTTTTCCATCTGTGGTGATGGATAGCTTTGCTGGGTATAATAATCTGGGCTGGCATCTGTGGTCTCGTAAGAGTTTATAGAACATCCATTCAGGCCCTTCTAGCTTTTAGAGTCTCCACTGATATGTCAGGCGTTATTCTAATTGGCCTGCCTTTACTTGGTCTTTTGGCTGCTTCATCTTTTTCCCTTGTAGTTTTTAATATTTTTCTTTATTCTATGCATTTAGTGTTTTAATTATTATGTGTCATGTGGAATTTTTCTGGTCCTGTTTTTGTTCTTCTATATGCTTCTTGTAGGCATTTAAATGCATATATAGGCACTTCCTTCTTTACACTGGGAAATGGTTCTTCTATGATTCTGTTGAAAATATTTCCTGTCTTTGGGTTTATTCTCCTTCCTCTAACATTTCTTGTCCCTTGTCTTCAGGGCCTGAGTGACTCTCTCCTCCATGTCTCCCACTTTGTTGGTGAGGCTTCTCGCTAAGATTTTTGTGTAATTTTTCACCTCCAGTTTTTCAGACTGGGGTTTTCTTTCATTATTCTCTTTCAACTTTCATGCCTTGAGCTGTTCACTGTTTCGTCCCACTATTTCTTTGTGGTTTTGTGGACATCATTAAAAGTTATTCATATACTGTTTAAGGTCCTTGAACATAAGTAAAGTCCACGTCTTGTGCTTCAGCTGAATGGCATCTCCCAGACCCCACTGTAGTAAAGTTGCTGGGTTCTGGTGCAGGAATTTTGTCTTGGCCCTCCATGTTGTATTTCTGTGCTGGTGTCTTAAGCATCTGTAGTTAAGACTGAAGTGATTCTGGGTGTTGGTATCTCTGGGAAAGTGGATTAGCTGTGGGTTTCCCGGTAGAGAGTGCTTCTCCAGGTCAGTTGGTGGCAGAGAGGAATAGAGTTGGGCTAAGAGGAAAGGCTGAGAACTGAGGGAATGAACTAGGACCTCCTGTCTGCACTGAGAAGCAAGGTCCCCATGGAGCTGGAGGTGTGGTGAAAGGAGGGGCTCTTACAAGGAGGCTGCAGAAGGACAAGTACGTCTGCAGAGAGGAGCATGAGGGCTAGGAGAGACCTCCATCTGTAACAAGAGTTGGAATACTCAGGGAACAGAGGTAGGGTGAGAGGGGTGGCCCCTGCAAGCGTGCTGCTGCAGGGTTTCCGGTGAGAGACCAGGAAGGAGAGTGAAAACCTCCTTGCCTGAGTCCTCTCCCGGGGTGCTCACTGGGGATCCCAGGCAGAAAGTGTTTCTAGGTGCCTGCTGCTGACACAAAGGAATGGAGATGGGCTAGGAGGGAGGGCTGAGAGGATCCAGAGGAAGGAGCTAAGCTGGGTCTATAACCAAGAGGCAGTGGCGGACCCAGAGTCTCTGCCTTCCTTTAAGCTTTATAAACGTTGTCATTGTGTGTTCTTTCTGTGGCACTGGGAATGGAACTCAAGGCTTGGCCACGCCAGGCAGGTGTCGTGCCACCAAACGCTAGCCCTAACCCTCCGACTCTACAAAATAGTTTAGTGCTCAAAGCTGGGCATGACGAGACACCTCTAACTCCAGAATTTAGGAGGTAAGGTAAGAGGACTGCATCCTCAAGGCTGGTCTGGGCTTTGTGAAGACCCCAGCTCCTCCAAGTAGCTAGCAGGAGGGGCAGGACAGCTCAGTGGTCAAGGTCAAGTGCTCACCTGCCGTTCCTGGCTCCTCAGTTGGATCCTCAGCAGTAACCAGAAGATTTAGCAATCAGTCTGTCTGTCTACCATCCATCTGTCTACCGTCTGTCTATCTACCGTCCATCTGTCTACCGTCCATCTATCTACCATCCAAATAACCAAAAGATTTAGTAAACAGTCCATCTGTCTACCGTCCATCTATCTACCGTCCAAATAACCAAAAGATTTAGTAAACAGTCCATCTGTCTACCGTCCATCTGTCTTCCGTCCATCTATCTACTGTCTGTCTATCCATCATCCATGTTTCCTGTGTTGGTGGTGACATAAGAAATCTCTTCCTTGCTTTAAGATGCATAAAAGTATGCTCAAGGTTTATTTATTTACTGATTCATTTTGTGATTAAATCTCTGAGACTCAGCCAGAGGTGCTGGCACGCCCTTTCACCACACCATTCTTTGGCAGAGCAGGTGAATCTCTGAGTTCAACTTGGTCTACAGAGAGTGAGACACTGGGGAGAGGGAGGAGAGAGAGATTGACATTAGAACTTGGCATCCTCCCCACTGAGTAGTAAAACCTCATAACGTCTGACTGTCACAAGACCTTACAGTGGGTCTTGCCTTCAAGCATTTGTATCAAAGCTGTAAAAACCTGCTGGGCATTATTTTGTGTTTTCTTAGAATCAAGTGTTCCCATGTGCCAGGGAGAGCTGAGGCGATGGAAAACTGGTCACTACACTTTAGTCCACGACAACAGCAAGACGGAGTTTGCCTTGGACCTGTTTCTGTACTGCGGCTGTGAAGGTAGGAAGGAGCAGAGCCGTCTCCTGAGTCCAGGCAGGCTCTCCAGAGGGACTCCCAGCTCAGCCAACTCATACCTACTGGCCGCTGGCCACAGCCTCAGATCTCTCCAGGGTACTGACGGTGAACTTCAGTCTCCCCAAACAGGATTTATACCTGGGTATGGAAAGGCTAATCCCTTTACTTTCCTCTTTCCATATTCATTGGTAAGCCTGGGTTTCAGTTCAGCTGTCTGGGAAATTAGGCGTTTAACAGAAGGGACTCCATGACAGCAGATGCTAAAGGCCAATACACAAGTCTCAGAGCCCCTGTTCAGCAGGAGTCCCTCTGGCAGTGGGGGCTCAGTGCCGTTTTCTTTCCCTCGTCAGGCTGGGAGCCAGAGTATGGCGGCTTCACCTCCTACATTGCGAAAGGTGAAGATGAAGAGGTAAGGGCTTCCTTTGAACAAGTTCTCCTTTCTAGCTCTTGAAAGAGTCCTGCTCTTCAGACACCAATTTATTTCCTTATTGGTTTTAATTGTTTTTTGTTTTTGTTTTGGGGGGGGTGTTTTTTTGAGGCAGGGTCTCACTATATGGCCCAGGCTGGCCTCATTCTTGGCACAACACTCCCGCCTTCAATGACCAAATGCTAATGTTACAGGCATGAGCCATCACGACTGGCAAGAAACACAAATTGTGTTACCTCAGCCAGTGGTCTTAGCTGAAAATTCATGCTAGCCTGCCTTGAGGTGGCTCTGATTTTACAAGAAAATACTGAGCTTGCAGTAATGTTGTGAAAGGGAAGTCAGCGCACACTGTTGTGCCTTACTGAGGGGCGTGCTAAGAGGCCACGCCCCCGCTCTCTAAGTAGCTGAAAACACACTAGACAAAACCTTTTCTGAGTTTGCACAGTGAAGCAGAGCTTGTTGGGAAATGTCTAGACAGAGAAAAGCTCATCTCCTAATAAAAACGTCTTTGGAACCTCCTCCCTGCTTAAATACTGCCCCCCTGCTCTGTGATGATTCCCCGCCGAGCTGAGAGTGACTCTGGGCTCTGATGTGTCTTGTGTGTCCTGTTTCAGCTGCTCATAGTGAATCCAGAAAACAATGCTCTGGCCTTGGTCTACAGAGACAGAGAAACTCTGAGATTTGTGAAGCACATTAACCACCGCAGCCTAGAGCAGAGGAACACCTTCCCAAACAGAAGCGGGTTCTGGGACTTCGCATTCATGTACTACGAGTAACAAGACTGGGCAGGGCCAGCTAGCATTCGCTCCACCAGTGCTGGGAACGTGTGGGGGAAGGGAAGCGCGCATGCTGGGTAACTAAGTGCCCTCCTTACAGGCTGCCCTGTGCTGGTGCACGCCTGTAATGCCAGCCTCAGGAGGCAGAGGAAGGGGACCTTCAGTTCCAAGGTCAGTGTGGCTTAGACAGTACGACTCTCTCCCCAAACATACAAATCTTGGTCATCCTCTCATAAAAGTCATGATTGTCCTCAAACTAGACATCATGCTGGAGCTATGAACTTTTCCCTTGGTTTTTAAAAACTGGTTTACCCCATTTGAATTCTTTTGGTTCTATAGTAACTGCCTTGGCAACTTTCTAACTTTGGTGATTTTTTTTTTAATTTATGGTTAAATACACACACACACCCATACACAATTTAGCAGGATAACATTTGTTTTTGGTTTGAGGCGGGGGGTTTGTTTTGTTCTTTTGACAGGGTTTTACTATGTAGCCCAGGCTAGCTCTGAAATACTGATCCTTCCACCTCAACTCCTAAGTGCTGGGATTGCAGGCCTGAGCCGCCACCCCCACAATTCCTGCACGTATAGTCCGTGGGGTTGAGCACACTGAAGTGCAAAGCACCCATCACTGCCGTATCCGGGTGTTTTCCGTCTTCCCAAAGGGAAATGCTGCTTGGTCCCTTCTCTGTCGACTTTTTGCCTCACCAGTGATCCATACAGTGTGGATCACTTCCTAATTAGCTTGTTTCACTTAGCACAGCGCCCTCAGGGTCCATCAGTGTTTCCAGTGTTTTTCTTTCTCACTCCTTCCTAAGTAGTGGTAGAAACCTTGTGTAACCCTCTTCGTGCTGAACCTGAGAGCTGTGACACAGTCTGAGTCATGACTTGCACTGTGGGCTGAGCTCCACCCTGACTCCCAGGACAGGGTGCACTCCCATAGCTAGCGCTGCTCCCTTGGAAAGATCTGGCTGGAAGCTAACACAGCCCCAGGAATCCTGTGGCTGCTTACTGCCCTGTTTTCCCCCTCATCTACTGCCTTTAAACCTGGAACCATGACTTCTCTGAGTCTAGCCTCCCAGTTACTGTGTGTTCCTAAATGCTGGAGGACCGGGTGTGAAAGGAGTTGCCTTTTCCTTCCTTTTGAAAGACCCCATGTTAAAGGCAGTGCCAGGAGGATAAGAAGTCCTCCTTTTGCTTCTGTCCTTTTCCATGAACTGCTCCATGGGACTATGGCATAGCTCTTCCCATTTTGTGGGGGTGTGCTTGGTGGCTGAAAGATGTCCTCACCACCCCACACCACATTCCTTTGCTGCTTTCTCGTTTTCTGACTATCCTTGTGGCTTTCAGTATGGACTTTACCTATTAGTAGGAAAAGCGCTGGACCTTTAAAGTGGCTTCTTCACACTTCTCTTTGACGTCCTAAAAGTCCATCCAAATGCATTGTCCTTTAGATTGATGGCTTTCAATTTATTTACCCCAGTCAGTTAAACACATTTAACATTCATACCCTAATGGATACTTAGAAGTTTATATGTTCTGGGTTTAATCATAAAACAAAGTAATTCTTAAATAATGACACGAGAATACCCAGGCCTAAACTGAGGGGGTATACTTTAATCCCATGCTTTTGGAAGGTAAAGGCAAGAAGATCAAGAGTTCAAGACTATCCTCAGCCACACAGCAAGTTCAAGACCAACCTGGGTAACAATACACCTTGTCTCAAAAACAAGTATCAAGCCAGGAGTGGGAGGTACACATCTTATCCCAGCACTCAGGAGGCAGAGGCAGGCAGATCTGTGGATTCAGGCCAGCCTGGTCTACAAAGAGATTTGAGGATAGCCAGAGCTACATAGTGAGACCCTGATTCAGGAATCAAAAACAAAGGAAGACTATGCAGACCTGGCTTTAGAGTTGACTTCCCATGCCAGGCAGCCATGGCTGTGGCCCACGCATCCTGTTTGAGACATCACCGCACTTTAAAACAGAGTAGCGCTCACACAGGACTGCACACGCTTTGTTGCTAATGCTCCATTTTGAAGTTTGCCTTTTCTGAACTGCTGCAGGCTAAAGGCAGACCCCGCTCTCCCCCAGTTGAAGTGCCTGATTGGAAAGACCTCTGAAGGGGCCTTTCTGTGTCTGCAGAGCCCCTGGCCTGCAAGTGACGGAACCCGCAGGCTGCTTTTCTGCTCTAAGGAGCAGCTGCTCCTTTAAGTTGCCGTGTGCCACATTGTCGTGTCTGTGAGATGACTGGCGTGTGTGACCGTGTGTGTGGGCCCGTTAAGTCTCCAGTGGAGCTGAAAGGTTCCTGTTCCAGAACGGGCCACTGTGCTGCCACCGGTAAGAGCGCAGCCCAGGCCACCTGTGCTGCCACCGGTAAGGGCGCAGCCCAGGCAGCTGTGCACACAGCTGTGGCCAGCAGGCCACCCTCATGCGCTCGCTCACGTTACCTGCTCAGAGTGCACTGCTGTTACGGCGGTAACTCCCATGTGCTTCGGGCAGGTCCTTCAGAGAGGACTCAGGGAAAGGCATGGCTCTGGGGTTGGCACTTCTGTGCCTGTTACTACCCATGCAGACCACAGTAGACAAACCACACAGGTAGAAGGCAGTGATGATGACGACAATCATAGGTGTGTGTGTGTGTGTGTGTGTGTGTGCGCGCGCGCGTGTGTGTGTGTGTGTGTGCTCGTGCATGCGTGCGTGCGTGCATCAGAAAGGTTTAAAAAGAAAATAAAGGAAATATTTTTGTAGCTGTACAATGTAAAGTTATAAGTTAAAGTCCTAAAAATTAAAGTGTAAAGTAAGTTCTACTGTGTGAGTTAAGGCTGTTGAATAGAGTATTTTTAACATTTAACATGTCGTCCATGTTGGAAGGCAGACAGCTTCCGATTGTCTCTCCAAGTGCACTGTCGGGTTTGCACAGTGGCCATGCCTCCGCTTGCAATTACTTGATCCTGATTGGTTGCTGCTTTGGGCCTGGGGCAAGAGAGTCGAATGTAGGCTCTCAATGTCTTTTCTTGGTAAAAGCTATGCTAATTTCTGTGTGACCAATAGCATGTCTCTCAATAATGAGCCTCTAATTCTTGTTTTCTTATTTATTGGTGTTTTTGAGAAGGGTCTCTGTAGGCCCTAGCTCTCCAACTGCTAAGATTACAGAGTACCACTGTGTCTAGCTGTGAACTTCCAGTTCTTATAACTCTTTTTCCTAAAGGTGATATTCCCTCCAAAGACAACAGCTTTATATCTCTTCAGACTATAGATAATGCATGTTCATTGTTGAGAAATTAAAAGTGTGGAAAAACACAAAGGTCAATTGAAATTCCGCCATCCTGTGACAGTCGTGTGTTGCTGTAACCGTGTCAACGTGGCCACCCTACACTGTATTAGGAAACACGGCTCCTCTTCGTTCTCTCTTCCCTGTCTTCTGTCCGGCAAATAAATACAAGGTTACAGGGCAGTTTGTCAGACAGGGCTCAGAGGGAGACACTAATGGCCACCACTGCATACAAGAATGAGAATGGTCCCTCAGGGGGTCCTTAAGCGAGTGTCTTTCAGGTTTCTTAGGGATGAAAATGAGCAGCCAGAGATGCTCTTGGAGATCTGTGTCCCACTAATGCTGCCCGACTGGTACCCTCCTTTACATTTGTGTTTCCTTAATATAAATGTTTACACATATATTTGAGTGATTAAGAAAATGGATCTATATTTCCGGTTTTCCTCACAAAATAAAGATGTTTGTGCATTTCTGCTGTGGTGGTAATTTATAATCAACAACAAGGAGGACCAGTGTCTTTTATTTTTAATGAAAAAGTAAATATTCCACTTTAAATTTCAGTTACAATTTCAAGGGGGAGATAAATTCATACACTAACTTTATGTACAGAAACAAGTTAAACTCTGAAATGGTGATATAGTTACTTTTAGTCTCACTCTCTCATCAATACTGACGTCAGACGAGGAGACTTTCAGATGGAGTGCTCTGTCTTCAGTTGTGTTCGTTAGCATGGTTTCATCCTTAGCAATCTCCATTCATCAGGATGGGACTGGGAGCAAGCCAGCCTCCATGTCTAGACACAAACCTTTCGCAGCTTCCTTCCTCTCTCCTGTCTCCTAGGAAGGAGCAGTCCCCACCCGCATGATTCTGAAGAGTGTGTTGATGTTGTTACTGCGAATCGCATCCCGACAAGCACTGATCACCTGGTTCTTTGGCTTTCCAACTGTGTGAGGAAAAACATCGAGTCAGTGCGTCCCAAAAGAGAGATGCAAAGCCAAGCCAGGCGTGGTGGCGCACGCCTTTAATCCCAGCACTCTGGAGGCAGAGGCAAGCAGATCTGAGTTCACGACCAGGATGAGTTCCAGGATGGCCGGAGCTACACAGAGAAACCCTATCTGGAAGAGAACAGGTGGGGTAAGGACAGTTTGAAAACAGCATGAAACTAGGGTAGAAAAGAGTTACATATACAAAATTTGCTAACTTGCTACCTCTTAGAAAAGACAGAATTTATTACAAAACAAGCCTGGAGGTCATCCCAAGCCAGAATCGACAGTAGGTTTGTAGAGACGACTCAGCTCTCACTCCTAAAAAGACTACTTGAGAGACTTGGGAGCACTGATCAATGCAGCAGAATCAGCGGCCTCAGGCTGTTTCCATTCCCTGTGGCCCATCCTACTGCTCTCTAAGTTTTCCCTTAGGACAGCAGTTCTCAACCTTCCTAATGCTGCAACCCTGTGATATGTTAATTCCTCATGTGTGGCTACCCCCACCATAAAATTACTTGTTACTTCATAACCAATTTTGCTACTGTTATAAATTATAATTATCTGATATATGACCTCCAAAGGGGTCACAGCCCACAGGTTAAGAACTGCTGCTTTAAAAGCTACAGCAAAAGCTCAGAAAAGGAATTTAAAGCTTTATTTCTTTTTTGGTGGTTTTTTTGTTTTGTGCGTGTGTCTCTGTGTGTGTGTGTGTGTGTGTGTGTGTGTGTGTGTGTGTGTGTGTGTGTGTGTGTGTATTGAGACAGTGTTTCTTTATGTAGCCTTGGCTGTCCTGGGACTCAGTCTGTAGGCCAGACTGGCCTAGACTAACAGGAAATCTACCTGTTTCTACCTCTCGAGTGCAAGGATTAAAGTGTACGCCACCACGCCCTGCAAGACTTTACTTCTTTAAAAAATAAAATAAAAACAAAACAAAAATCTGTTTAGAGAAAACTAAAGCCCTGGTGTGAGTAGTAGAAGCCAGTGTGGAAGGAAGGCTCTTTAGGCGCCAGTGTGAGTTTACAAAGCATCCACAGTCGTCCATGCGCTCATGTTCAGAATATCAGACAGATCAGGTACCGGGGAAAGACGTACCTCGCAGACGGCCTGCCCTCTGGATTGCTTGGTTCACCGCCTTCAGGTTTCCTAGCAGTTCAGTGTGGTTGTTACAACGAATCTTATATCCATTTAGCAAATCTTTATTAAGGTCATAGAGCTCCATATAACGAGTCTTCATTGTTTTCCTGTGGAAATCAATAAAAACCTAGCATCAACACTCACCAGGCTTCTGACTCACAATGAAAAAGAAAACAGTAAACATGATGGTACACAGTTCAAAGCCAGCCTGGGCCACTAGTGAAGGCCTGGGCTCCAAAGAACAGAAGGAGGGAGGGAAGGGGAAAACATGCTTTTAACTGTATTCTCACTAATACAGACTAATTACTAGGGTTTGCTTTGAAAGCATCCAAAAGTTCCTGTCAGAATACCCTCTTTCTCCCCCAGATAAACAGAAAACAAGTGAGCTTTTGAGCAATTGGTTCATGGTTTGTTTAGATTTAGAAACTTAAGCCCTGGGATAGTGGGTAGGGAAAAGTCAGCAAGGCAGTAGCTAGCTTCAAATTTCAAATTAGTAATTCATTAACAAGAGGCCTATTAGTAAAATACTTCTAGAGAGCAGACCCAGCTTCATGTCTTATAAACTTCAATAAAGCATGGGTCAGTCAGTGAGATAGCTCAGTAGATAAGGGGGCTTGCTACCAAGCCTGAGAATTTGAGTTGAATCCCCAGAACCCACATGCTAGAAGTTGCCCTCTGACCTCTACACACGTGTGTATGCACTCATGCCTGTGCTCATGAAAAGCAAATGAAATGAACGTAAAAAATAAATTTTAAAAACACAACAAGGGGGCTGGAGAGACGGCTCAGCTGTTAAGAGCACTAACTGCTCTTCCAGAGGTCCTGAGTTCAATGGTGGCTCACAACCATCTGTAACGGGATCTGGTGCCCTCTTCTGGTGTGTCTGAAGACAGTTACAGTGTACTTATATATAGTAAATAAATCCGTAAAAAATTTTTAAACACAAAATATTCCTATACAACAATGAAGATTATTTAAGTAAAAATGCTGAACGGAACTCGTGCTGTGCTGAATACAAAGGGGCAGCTTCTCTGCCAGGCTGGCAGCTTCTTAACTCAGACCAGCTTTAGTTTTCTCTGTGTTTGCTTAAGGAAGAGAAAAACCCTCTATGTTGCTACATTTCTATTATATAACCCAGTAGTCCTATTCCAAGAGGAGTAAAAATGCATGTCCACAAAACTCTATAAAAACACAACCACCGTAGTGAGGGAGCGCACATACCTGCCAGCTGGTGAAGGAAAAACCAACCACACAAGTCTCCGTGTGGCACACTGTTCAGCAATAAAGAAGGGCAAAACTGAGCCATACGACAGCTGGATAACTCTCAAAGGCAGGAGAGTGAATGAGAAAAAGACCAACTTAAAAGGTTATACGTGGCATGACGGTACTAGGCGAAGGTAAAACTACAGGGTTAGAAATGGTCCCTGGAGATGGGGAAAGGTATCAGCAGAGGCCCAAAGGAATCAACATTCCACATCTTGCTTTTAGCAGCAGCAACACAGTCAGGGAAGTTCTGACAATTGCTCGTGCACTTTACAAGCGATATATCAACTGTATCCGCATGAATAAGAAGCATGCACAACCGTGTATGCAGCGTCTGCATGGGAAGCACGGATGAGCCTGAGAAGAGCATGAGGTTTGGAGACAGTTGTTCCTCTGTGAGCCGCACACTGTATGAAATCGAATGCTAAGGCTGCCACCATCACAGAAACGAAAGCGCAAGTGGAGACCCAGAAGTAGTTGGCCATTGAAAGCAAAACCCTACTTCAATTTACACATCTGGAAATTCTGTTTCTCTGTGGCCCTGGCTGTCTTGGAACTCGCTTTGTAGACCAGGCTGGCTTCAGTCTACCTGCCTCTGTCTCCTGCGAATAAAGGTATGCACTATCACAGTCAGCCACGCCCGGAAGTTCTTTTATATTTTTGGGCTAGCCTTTAATGGTTGAGCCATTCTCCAGCCCTCATCTGAAAATTCTTTTTTTTTTTCTTCCATAGACTGAAAATTCTTAAGTAGCATTTTATACTGTTCACTAACACAGAAAACTATAATTGCAGAAAATACAATATAAAAGTTACTATTTATAATGCAAAGAATAGAAAACATCTAGGCTCAAACTTAACATGGCAAAAATGTTGCAGGACATTTGACCCTTGAGATTGTGTTACTTATTCAACAACAACAAAAAAAGCAACCTTACAGCTCAGTCCCTAGAACACACCTTTAATCCCTCTGGCTGGAATACAGAGACACCCTTAGTGCACTTTAATCCCAAATAATAAAAGTAAAGTTAATGTGTAGAAGGAAGTGCCATGTCTTAAAGTGATGTCTAATTGAGAGGCAGACAAAGGGATGAATCACAGAAAGATTTGACAGAATAGGATATGTCCAATCCTCGTGAGAACAGAGAAAAAGAGAGGTTACTTAAGAGAGTAGTGCAGAGAGAAAAAGAAAGGACGCAGTTTTACTGGGACAGTTGTCAGAGACAGGTTGCAGAAAGAGATCAAACTAGAAACATGCAGACAGAACAAACCAGAGAATGAGAAGGACCAATATCAGAACAAGTTGCTAGAGTTAGTTTAAGGCCAAACATCGGAGGTTGAGAGAGAAACCAGATTGAATCATTCATCTTGGAGAGGAGTTTGAGCCATGACAGATAAGTTAAACCAGCCAACAAGAGTTTCAGAAAGAGCTAGAAAGGGTGAGCTTATTCAGCAGTGAGCCTCAGAGATGACAGTTTTTGTTGTTTTGTTCTTTTGAGGGTGGGGGTGGTTTATTTTTGAGACAGGGTGTTTCTTTGTAACCTTAGCTGTCCTGGAACTCACAGAGATCTGCCTGCCTCTGCTTCCCAAATGCTGGGATCAAAGGTGCCGGGCTCCACAGTCTGGCACAGGAACAGTTTTTAAAGACTGGACAAAAACAAACCCTTCAAGTGGTTGGCACCCAGATGAAGGAAGCCCCGGTGCACTGCTGAGAAGCAGACAGGACTGGAGCAAGTATGAAGCCATCCATCATGAACTCTTGGCTAACATGACACCATTTTAACGTCACTTCTTCCACAACTAACAAATTTAACATGACGGCAACAGCACTAGTGCACCGTTTCTCCAGGATTTGAGTCACCTTAGTTGTAAAGAGCAAAGGAGCACAAGTCGTTAAGAAGGATGAGAGTGGGTGGCCTGTAGCCCCACAGGAGGTCTGAGGCAGGAGGACTGTGAGTGTGAACTGTGAGGCTAGCCTCCCAAAAACTATACTAAAACAGAAATCCTGTGTGATCCAGCAGCCTACTTCTGGCTTACTGACCACAAGAATTGAAATTAGGGTCTTTAGAAGATTAGCAGTGGTACAACAATGCCAAGCAACCAGAGCTTCCAGGGACTAAGCCACTACCTAAAGACTATACATGGACTGACCCTGGACTCTGACCCCATAGGTAGCAATGAATATCCTAGTAAGAGCACCAGTGGAAGGGGAAGCCCTGGGTCCTGCTAAGACTGAACCCACAGTGAACTAGTCTATGGGGGGAGGGCGGCAATGGGGGGAGGGTTGGGAGGGGAACACCCATAAGGAAGGGGAGGGGGGAGGGGGATGTTTGCCCGGAAACCGGGAAAGGGAATAACACTCGAAATGTATATAAGAAATACTCAAGTTAATAAAAAAAAAAAAAAAAAAAAAAAAAAGATTAGCAGTGGATGTGCACTGCAGCACTGTTCACAGAGTGAACACACACACACACACACACACACATACACACACGCACACACACTCACACACACAGGAGGAAGCCCATAGGCACATGAAAGGAGAAACACAGCTTAGAAGGCAGTGAACTACTCAGCCTTCAGACAGAAGGGCATCAATAATGTGCAACAACTTGGTTGAACTTTTTGAGGATCGATGCTGAGTGAAAGAAGCCAGTTCCAAAGAGACAAATACTACATGAGGCCATTCCTATGAGGAATCCATAAAGCTGCCATAACCCATAGTCAACACGTAGACTGGTGTCTGTGGGGCTGGGGAGAGGGGAAAGAGGGGAGTTAATTATTGGGGGCACCAAGGTCCTTGTACTGACAAAGCACTAAGGGAACCAGGAATGTTCATCAGGCAGGGGAGTATCCTCAATAGAAGAAACAACAATCAATGCCTGCATTCCGTCCAGAAAGCTGGGAGTGGATTTTGTTAATGACCTGGTGACCTTTATACTGTTTGTAGAGGCAGACCTCCCCCACCTCTGGCTATGGAGGCAGAACTCACCCAAACTCCCCAGAACGATTCTCCCAGACTCTTCCCTCCCTAGAGCATTACCCGTCCTTAAGCGAGATGTCACATGTCCATCATGACCTGCTGACCTCTATGATATCTATCACCAGAGACCACACTAGCGTCTAAGCCTTTCAGCTGTAGAGCGCACCCTCACGTCACGTGACCTGTGTAAAGGAGTTTCTGTGTGGTCATACCTTAAATGTATCGTGCACCTGGATTGGGACTGACTGGAGACCAGTTCCTGAATTGTCCTGTGTTTAAAATAAAGTGACAATGAACGGCCTGCAGTAGGCCCCTAAGGTCTGGCCCAGGCTGATGAAGTCCGCCGACCCCGGATTTCACTCTTGTTTTCTCACAGTTGCTCCTCTGCCTGGGTGTCTGCAGGGCCCTCTCAACCAATCAACACACACCTCACAAACCAGACAGTTTTGTTGCTTTTCAAATTAAATAAATGGAAACAGTTTGTACAGGGGCGTTCAATCTGTGACATGTTTTTAAGCTTTCTTGGTGCCCTTCATGCTGTGGCACCCATGACTCAGTGCCCTGCTGATGACTCTCGGAGTCCTTCCATCAGATTGCTGATGCTGCTCTGGACGTCCATCTGGCGGTTTGCTGTGATTTTGACATGGTTTAGTGAGCCCCCCAAAGGTCCTCGGTGTGTTAATATTAAGTAGTAGGACCTTTAAAACAATACAGTTCAAGGTCATCAGTTCACTAAGGGCGCTGCCTTTGGAAACAGTTAAGGTAGATCTCATCGGATCCTGGTTGGTTTTCCCAAGAGAACTACTGTAAAAGAAAAAGTGAGTCTGTCTGTCCAGTGTTGCTATGCAGTTTCTTGTTCTTGCCTGTGCTCCTGCCGTGATGCCACCCACCATAGGGTCATGCCATTAGGAAGGCCCTCACCAGAACCAGTGTGGCATTTTGTGGACTTTGAACGTCCAAGAACTAAATAGACAACCCTTCCTTACACACTACTCAGTCACTATTCCTTACACACTACTCAGTCACTATTCCTCACACACTATTCAGTCATCATTCCTTACACGGTATTCGGTCATTATTCCTTACACACTGTTCAGTCACTGTTCCTTACACACTGTTCAGTCACTGTTCCTTACACACTGTTCAGTCACTATTCCTAACACACTGTTCAGTCACTATTCCTTACACACTGTTCAGTCATTATTCCTTACACACTGTTCAGTCACTATTCCTTACACACTACTCAGTCATCATTCCTTACACACTGTTCAGTCACTATTCCTTACACACTACTCAGTCACTATTCCTTACACACTGTTCAGTCACTATTCCTCACACACTGTTCAGTCACTATTCCTTACACACTGTTCAGTCACTATTCCTCACACACTGTTCAGTCACTATTCCTTACACACTGTTCAGTCACTATTCCTTACACACTGTTCAGTCACTATTCCTTACACACTACTCAGTCACTATTCCTTACACACTGTTCAGTCACTATTCCTCACACACTGTTCAGTCATTATTCCTTATACATTGTTCAGTCATTATGAGTCATTTTGCTGTAGCAATGGGAAGCAAATACAGGATTTTTATACCCCATGCCTTTATAAACGTTGTGTAAATGTATAAAATGAGCACAGATTTCTCTAAGCCTTACACTGCGAGCAAACTGCTGGCTCACTCCATTGCAGCTTTACTAACAAGGCCAACTTAGTTTCCACAGTAACCAAACTAATTTGGACTCCGCCGAGCAGCACCTACTCTTTCCCACTCACTTGCTTAACGTATTCCAGCTCTGCTAAGTACTCACATGTCTCTCATCAGACGAGCATCCTCCGCTCTGACCAGCAAACTTCGGATGAGGTTAGAATTATCAGCCATGTTGGCGCTGAGCTTTTGATGCACTGAATGGTACTCATCTACCTGGAGACCAAGAGCACTCAATTAACCAGGCTTCACACACTTCCCCAGAGCCAGGAAGACGGAGAAGACACTGCCTGCCACATACAGAGCCCCTTGTCCTCCCTGCCCGCTCAGTCATACCATCCTACCTACCTCTCTATTCCATCGCCTCTTAACAAATGGTCTATACTACCTTCAGGGATGATACCCCAGGCTAGACCTTCCTGTGTCAGCACCAAGGGTCTGGGCAACATACACATTAAGGTTTTAGTGATTGACAGTGATAATGGTCTTCTCAGACCAATGGTCTGCGGGTCTTCTCAGGAAGGGCAGTGCAACACTGAGTGTTGAACCTTGGGCACCACTCAGCTATAGCCCCAACCCCCAGAGTGGTTTACACTACAGCCAATCATAATCTTTTTTTTTTAAACTTTGAATTTGAGTTTTTGGAAAGCAATGAACTCAAGACCAACGTGGATGGAGCAGATTAGTGTGATGTGTGTGTGAAAGAGGAACCAGAAGCAAGGCTGAAGACGTGGCTTCACTTTTACACAAGTCCTCTAAGGAACTCACGCGCCAGTGCTCATCGAAAAGAACACGATTATCACAGGGCACATATCCACAGATATCTTTGCTCAGTTTATAAGAGACATATTTCCAGCTCCAAGGCTGCCACCGTTTACCTTCAACAGCACTTTCCGTAACTCCTCGAAGTAGACAGGGAAATCTGCTTCTACCTGAAGGTCTTCAATAGCAAAAAAGGATGCCATCGACTGGATGATATCACCAGCAAGATCAATATCATCAGTATTCACCGTGATCTACTGGGGAAATGGGCAAGGTTAGCCTCCTCACAGATGGACAGTGATAATGGTCTTCTCAGGAAGGGCAGCACCTGACTCTCTCTGTGCTCCACACAATTCTTGAGAGCATGTTTGTACAGAGAGCGATGAAGTCAGGCTGCTTTTAGAAAAGTCAGTTTTGCTTGCAGGTGGCTAAAGGTCACTCCTGGAACCTTATAAACTAAATGAAATATTAGCCAAACAACTAAAATGACTGTGTGCCAAGTGTCATTCAAATCTAACCTCCCGAGTAGCTGGGACTAGAGGGCATGCCATTGGGCGTGGCTTTGTAACCAGGAGAAAAGAAAAACAGCAAACAGCCAGGAGCAAAAACATGGTGTCCTTGAGAACAGCTATACAGAAGTGATCTCTGACGTTCTTCTATCTCGTGATACAAAACTGCCAGCAGCGGGACAGGAAGCTGAAGTCCCACAGTGAGCAGCTCAGTCATGGACGGAACTCAGCCGGGAACTCCAACTGTCTGCCTCAGTTTCCCCAGTCTGCTGGGCGATGTGTAGCTCACTTTGAAGGTGCTACCTTGGTGTGCTCTCTCATCAGGCGACCCTAGCCACCCCTGCTGGATGCTGTGAAGTCCTATTTGGTGATGTTCTTCTGTTCTCTAATGGCTACTGCTCTCTCTCCTGCCACTGACTTATTTCTGCTTGCTATATAGTTAGTAAACTTACTCATTCAAAATAGAAAGCACAGCTATCATGGCTACAGTAGATCATTCCCTGGACTTACAGGGCAGCACCCTCTAGACTCACAACCATCACGGTTTTTATTAGGATGATTTTCATTTTTACTTATTTGTTTTGTTTTGTTTTTTGAGACAAAGTACATAACCCAGGCTTGACCTCAGAGACCTGCCTGCCTCTGCCTCCTGTGTGCCACCATAGCCTGTCCCTCACAGTTAATTTAACTGTCAACTTGACACAATCTAGAATCAACTGTAAAGGAAACTGAGTGGTCTGGATTGGTAGGCTCAGAGGCATGCCTGTAAGGGGATTTTCTTAGCTGGGTAAACTGAGGTTGGAAGACAGCACCCTGATGGGCAGCAACATCTCAGGGGTTGGGGCCTGGACTGAAGGAAACAGAAGAGCAAGGGGCTCATGCCATAGTTCTGCCTCTCTGCTCCTGGGCTGTGGAAGGAAACACGGGCAGCTTCTGCCACTGCAACTCCTCCACGTCAGGGTCTAAGGCTGACGCTGACAAGCATACATCCTGCCTCCTCTACGCTGTTTCTGCTGGGTACTTCGTCACGGTAACAGGAAAGGACACTAAGACACCAGCTCTCCCCAAATGATAGAAGGAAGGAGTAAAAGCCAAGAACGAAGCACAACACTGCTGCTGCAGAGTGAGCCCAGTGTGGACAGAGACCGACACACCAGCCTGGGAAACTCGCTTCTGTGACCTTGACAGTGCAGCTGCACTTTGCACGCGAATGGACAAACAGCATGGCAGACAGAACTCTATGCCCACTGTGTCATAAGTCGGACATCATACGTCACCTCACCACTTGGTTTCATTTTTATGTAGAGCTGGCCACCGTTGCGTAAGGACGTGAAACAGACGTGAAACGGGGCGTTCTGAATGTTACTGTCTTCTGGCAACAAGAAGTTCTGGTTGAGCCACGTGACCATCTTAAAAATAGTAGAATGAAGTGTGCTTCAGTTTTTCAAGTACAGTCATTGTGGAAAGAATTCCTTTCTCTAGTTTTACTACTTGGTTTTAAAAAAGACATTCCACCCCAGCAGCCCTCCTACACATCCAGGCCAAGGCCATGCGGGTCACACTCCCCTTTCCCTCAGTCCTGGTCGTCAGCAACACTCACAATTACAGCCAGTCCCATAGCAGGCCCTTCCTCCCTACATGTAAGGCACAAAGGCCTGAAGGGGGTGCTGCTTCTGCTCACTAACAGCTTGTCTGCAGATACACAGGACTGTCTGCAGGGAGCGGATCAACTGCCGTGTAATATTTTTATTAAGCATCCATGTGTAAACTCAATGCAGGTTACCTACAGTTTTAATGTTAATACTTTACATTAAATGTAATGTTAATACTTTGCAATCCTGCTTCCAAGAATCATCCACGAGGCTATCTAGAAGGTCCTGAAGTGATCCAAGAATCTACATAGTTAAAACCTTCTCAAGAATTCAGAAGCCAGCATCCCGCCCTCTTTTCTCCGCCCTGGCAGCAGCTCTCCTGCCGTTCCTCACCCTGAAAATGTAGGCCAGATCCAAGTTCTGCTCTACCAGGAACCAACCGCTATCCGTAGTTTTGTTGAATCAACAGACAGAAGCACTGGCGATGGAAGCCCCAGCCCAATAGTGCCACATCTCCTGAGCTGACTCATGCCTGGCTGCAGCCTCCACACCAGGGCCATTTCAAGGGGCATCAGCACAGCAGCCCAGTTCACTGGAGCAGGGCTGGCAGAGCTGGGGTGTCGGCTCTGGGACTGGGATTGGAACCATGTGGGGAGCCTCATCGCTATCTATGCTTGTGACGCTCTCTGAAGCAGCAACTGTTGGATCCTGGGCTTCACCCTCTCAGAGGCCATGGGCTCTCTTGCTTAATGGTGGCCTTGCTCATCCTCCTCGCCATGTGAGGCAGCTGTGTCTACCTCTAGTCCCCACAGTCCTCTCCCATGTCTCCTCTGCCCTGCAGGTTCCTCTTCCAGAGCCTCCCCGGAAGTATGGAGAAAGTAGGGCTCAGGGTTTAACAGAGAAGTCAAGCAAGTAGTGCATTAGTGAGGAGAGAAGAGTTCCGAAGCTTAACCAAAGGTACAGTCCACTGCCACAGATGCAATCTCTATAAGGCATTTTACACCAGTCATGGAGCCTCCTAGGGCTCCTTATGAGATGGACGATACTACCCTCCCGTTAGATGGGAGCTCCTCAAAATCATTAAAAATTTAGTTAAGGGAGCACTTGAGCTTAAAACAAAAGCCCCCATCTCCAAATCCTACCTTCTCTATCTCCCCCCCCCTTGAGACTTTTCCCTATGCAGTCCAGTCTGGTCAGGGATTCCTGGGTTCACGTGATCTTTCTGCCTTTATCTTGCAAGGAATTGGGAATACGGATGGACATTGCTTCCCTAAACATCTCTGTTTCCCTTCTCTTGAAACATGGAGGCAAGACAACTGCAGTAATATCATAACAAAAGAAATAAGAGAATTAAGAATTCAGCTGTAACTAAGGATAACTTAGGAGTGTGTGTGTGTATGTGTGTGTGTGTGTGTGTGTGTGTGTGTGGTGTGTGTGTCTTTCAAAGTTCAAAGAAGAAAAATTTCAGCAAATTTTGAGTTCTGTTTTATTTGGGCTTTTTGAAATAGTGTCTCACTTATATAACCCAGGATGTCCTAGAACGACCCTCTTGCATCTGAAGTTCTTAAATTGTAGACAGGCCTATGCCACCAGGCCTAAAACCAGTAATGTTTCACTGTAAGTTACTAACCAGAGCCAGCAAGATGACTTAGTCAGTAAACTATGTCAGCCTGATGACTCAGAGGAAGGAGAGAACCAACGGCTAAACATTGTCCTCGAACCCTCACACTCACACCATGGCATGCACACATAGAACCCTAAACATAAACACACAGCCCACACATGCATGCATTAACAAGAAATTAAAAGAAGCTTAAAAGTTCCTGAGCAAACTCTATACTACATAGTTCACAGTGTCTGTTGCCACCAGCGTGACACTGGTATTTCTTCTACATAGTAACAACTAACGGATTCTAAGGTGCAAACCATAAACTGAAAGCAAAGAGTACGGGACTCACCCTCTGTGCCCGCTCTACTACGATGAAGTTCACGAAACTGACAGGCTCGCTCGCTGCGTCTGGGCTTGTCAGTGCATACATGGTAAATCTGGGCAGCTGCCTTATCAGTTCAAACACATGGAACTGGGTGCTACGGCCAACCAGTGAACATAGAGAAGTATTTGGTATAGTGTTAGTGCGCACTCCCCACCCCCTGCTTTTTTTTTTTCCTTTTTGTTCTTTTTTTCGGAGCTGGGGGACTGAACCCAGGGCCTTGTGCTTCCTAGGCAAGTGCTCTACCACTGAGCTAAATCCCGAACCCCCACCCCCTGCTTTTTAAGACAGGGTCTCATGTAGCCCAGGCTTGTCTCCTGGTCCTCTTGCCTTTGCCTCCCAAGATTGCATGTACCGCCATGCCTGGCTTGGAACAATGCTATTTCACAGTGGGGGCCCAGGAAAAAAACTCATTACTGAGTCAACACCAGCAGATGTCTAAGCGTGATACTAAAGAAAGGGGGGGGAAGCTTGGGGGCTAAAGTTCTGTAGCAGCATAGTGATTTTGAGATTTAGAAATAATGTAAGCTGTCCACATATACAAACTCATGCCCCAGGGCTTCATAACACCCTGAAAGAATATAAAAAGCCTTTGTTTTTTATTGGTCAGCAGATTTTGTTGTATTTACTTAACAGGGTTTCACTAAGTTGCTCAGTATGGCCTTCAACTCCCCTAGTGTCTAGACTGACCTGGAACTCCTGATCCTCCTGCTTCAGCCTGACTGCTGGGATCACAGGCCTGAACTAGCTTGCCCAGCCTGTGTCTTCAACAACTGTAGTTAGCTTTTCCACTAGCTTCAGTACTGCACCTCACATAAGGATCTCCCACCCCTTAAGAGTGTTAGCAACTGGGGTTGGGGATTTAGCTCAGTGGTAGAGCGCTTGCCTAGCGAGCGCCAAGGCCCTGGGTTCGGTCCCCAGCTCCGGAAAAAAAAGAAAAAAAAAAAAAAAGAGTGTTAGCAACTGAATGGTGTTATCCAGTCGTCCTTTCACTGTCGTTCTGAGGTTCAAACCTACGACCTCGAGCAAGCTAAGCGTGAGTCTTACCACTGAGCATCACAAAAGCTCAAATATGCATCTTCACGTCCCTAAGATTGCCTGACTAAACATTGAAAATGACCACCTTAAACTTACATACCTCTATTTTCTTTGGAAGGAATTTAAACTAAGGAGATAAAAGGTTGTGGGAAGACCTTTGACAAGCAAGCAGATCCTTCAGTGACCTCTCTGGTCTGGCAAGGGACAATTGTAATAGCAATTCCCTGTCCCTACAGAAAGGACCTGTGACAGGAAGGGTCACCTGCTTCTGTAACCCACGAAGGTTTTCAAGTGCAGATCCACAGGGACATCTTTGGGAGGCGTAATTGGTACCCGGATGGAGCTGGAAAGGTTGTGAGTGCTGGGGTGGACCACGTGGCTTTCACCCGCAAAAATTCCCTCTGCAAAAATGAGTACTGCCCGGATGATTGTGTCTGAAGGGAGACGGAAAACAACATCATTTCGGGACTACTCCAAGATAGCACGGCTGCCTACCAGCACCAGCTGTGTGTAGAGAGAGTCTCACCATTAGAAGTGGAAATGCGTAATTCCGCATGTGCGTCTTGTGCATCATTCCCCAGATTGACTGAGAGGGCTGTGTGGAGCTTGGTATTGGCTGGGATTATGCCTTTCTGTCCATCGGCCTCATTCAGGGGACTGCTCAGTTCTGCCTGTAAGACACCTCCTAACTTCAGTGAGTCGCTCAGTGAACTAAGTCCAAGTTAAACAGCTTGGTTATGCAGCTTCAGGACAGGACGGACTGCCCGCCCCCTCGCTAATCCCATCTTCACAGCTCCTCTGAATCCCAGGCACCCTGATAGTGCTCCCTCACTGTATCTGGTCCTGTGAGCAATCCCACTGCTGTCCCCATCTGTGGTCCTCCATACCTCTTCCTACCCTTTACAAATGCTTGTGTCTGGCTGTCCTTCTGGCTGTCTATCTGTCTCATCTCTATTTCTCCTTTTAAAAACATTTTATACTTATTTTTAATTTGGTGAGTATGTGTGGGGCGGAGATGGTTGAGAGGGTATAGGATCTCCTAAGAGCATAGGCCACTGTGAGCCCCCTGTGGGTGCTAGAGCCCACACACGCATCCTCCACAGGCTCAGTGCAATCCTAACTGCTAGGCCACCTCTCCAGCACAGTCTCTCCTTTTTCTGAGACAAGACCTGGCTATGTATTGCGGGCTAGAACTGGGGAGCCTCCTCATAGCCCCCTGCCGGTGGCCCGGAGGGCCCAGCCCCGGCCAGCCCTGACTCTGGCACTTCCCCGCACCTGCTAGCCCCAACATTTCCATTTCAGACGCTAGAGCAAGGCCCCACCTTGGTGTTCTCCTCGTAGTTGCGCAGTTCTAGCAACAGGTTCTGCTTTTTCTGACTGAGCTCTCGGATCAGGCCCTGCTCCACACTTGTGTCCAGGAGGTTCCCCTTCATCTCAGCTGTGCCTGGCAGGTAGCCTCGGACTGAACGGAAGACAAGACCCTGAGCATAGCTGGGTCTACTCCAGACCGTCAGTGGCCTGCCCAGACAAGCCAAAATTCTATATCTTCACTTTCCTGACTTAGGTGAATTTGTTAGAAAAGCTTAATAAAATACTGCAGAATTCATTTTCAGGCATTTTTAACCTGACCAAATTGAAATTTTGACTTTTCAAGGATTTTTCTTATCCCAATTTACTTTCCCCATCCACTGAGCAGCAGATTAACTGTACGTGGCCATCCATCCGGTAATCTCCCTCCACCACACCAGCAACGGCAGAAGAGAAGTTGTCTTTAAATATGACCTCTCCGGTCCGGTCACTGCGAGCGTCAACCTGAAAAAGACACCGTAGCATAAAAGTCACTCACACCACAGTTTAAAAACAACAGCAACAAAAAACGTTAAGATAAATACTAGCTCTAAACGTTACTTAGTCCCTGGGGCTGGGAAGAGGGCTCAGCCGGTAAGAACTCGGGCTGCTCTTCCAGAGGACTGGTTCAATTCCCAGCACAGAACACACGGAAGTTCACACCTGTCTGTAACTCCAGTTCCGTGCGATCTGACACCCTCCCACAGACATATACACAGGCAAAACCAATGCACATAAAATAAAAACAAATTTTTGGGGCTGGAGAGATGGCTCAGCGGTTAAGAGCACCCGACTGCTCTTCCAGAGGTCATGAGTTCAGTTCCCAGCAACCACATGGTGGCTCACAACCATCTGTAAAGAGATCCGATGCCCTCTTCTGGTGTATCTGAAGACAGCTACAGTGTACTTATATATATATAATAAATAAATAAATCTAAAAAAAATAAAAATAAAAATAAAAACAAATTTTTAAAAGTTATTAGTCCAAAGCCAGGTGAAATGGTGCATGCTTTAATCCTAGCACTCCAGAGGCAGGAGGATCTCTCTGAGTTGAGGCTACCCTAGTCTACATCAAGAGTTACAGGACAGCAAGGGCTACATAGACCCTGATTCAAAAACAAAAAAGTTACTTGGTCCAGTATGTGTAGTGACACACGCCTGTAATCCCAGCACTTGGGAGGATTGGTGCAGAGCCATCCTCAGCTACATGTCATGTTTGAAGCCAGCCTGTACTACATAAGGTGTTGTCAGTCAGATACACGCATGCACGGAGGAACACATGCATTCAAGAGTACATTATGAAGCCTGTGGCTGAGGGGCCACGGGGATCTAGAGGACATCTCAAAATAGATGTCCTTACCTCTTTGTCAGCAGACTCCGTCCCTCCCTCAATGTCCCTTGTGAAAAACGAGGTCTGCTGAGAGCTGGTCATAAAGCACACACAGCACATGATCAAAGGAATGTGCTCCAAGGCCTATCTGCCAAGGCCCAGAGTCCACCCTGAACATACCACTCATGAGAGCTTACGCAAGTGTCTTAAATTTTTTGTTCATGGTTTCATATGGAGATCAATAACCAGAACAGGAGTAAGAACAGTGCCCACACCTCACAGGGCACAGAGTGCTGAGAGTATTAACACGTAAAGTGGTGTAAACACACACATAGGACTAGACAGCAGACGTCAGCTTTGACACTCGATGTTTGTCTAACTCCAGCAATCAAGTCGCTGAGTCAGGAGGTCTGCCTTAAGTTTGAGGCCAGCTAAGGCCATACAGTGAGTTTGAGGAAGGCTCTGTCTCAAAACAAAAGGTTCGTATATAAATTACATCTTTATGGACTGGCAAAATGGCTCAGTAGGAGGCACTCGGTCTGATGACCTAAGTTTGAGCTGCAGGACCCATAGGGTAGGAGGACTGAACTGGCTCCCTCAAGCTGCCCTCTGACCCCCACATGTGTACCCTGGCACGCTTGCCACTTCCCGTAAATACGTGTAATTTCTTTTAAACATTATTATCCTTGCTCTACCTCTTAAGTGCAGGAAGTATAAGTATACAGCACCACACCTGGCTCCAAATCCTGGACTCAACCATAATTCCTGTTCCCCAAGAATGTGGTCTGCTAGGGTCTGAATGCTTGCCTCCCCCTGGATCTGTACATTATAACTCTACTCAAAAGCATAGTGCCATTGGAGGGTACCCACATGTGGGATTAGTGCTCATGGAAGATGCCCCCAAAGCCAGGCACTCCCTATTCTTGGAGATGCCTCGGCCCCTCCTACTGCACGAGGCCACAGTGAGAAGACAGTCACCCATGAGGAAGCAGCCTCCCAGACACCAAATCCCTCTGCACCTGATGACAGAGGCCCCAACCCCAGACTAATGGGGAACAAACTCCCACTGCTTACAAGTACCCAGGCCATGTTACGTGTTAGCACAGCCTAACTGAACATAGATAGTCAGTGAGTGGACTTTGAAATTCTTAACAAGTAATGAAGACATATTCTTCTCTTACGACGTTTAATACCTCTGCCAAGGGCAAAACCAAAAGAAAGTCAGAGCCAACCTAACAACTTTTCAGCATGTGCTTTTTAAACAATATCAAAGGAAGGGCAAGGTTCTGGCCAAAGGTAGGGAAGAGCGTAGAAGAAAAGGCCGGAATTAGCTGATCTCCCGGGCAGGCCAACACTGACAGAGAAGGAAGTTACTACAAATGGTGTCCATGGAAATCAGAAGCTAACAAGACAGGCTTGACTTGCCAAAACACCAAGAGATTGTGATGTGAAGCTTAAAAAGTAAAGAAAGCAAAAGGATTTTCTTTGAAGTTACAGGTAGAAAATATATAACATATCATGATTCTTCCTGTTAATTCTACAAAAGAGCTACTCACACAGCCCTTTACTGGGTTAATTTTGTTACTGGTCTACACTACAATTTGATTTTCATGCCTTCAAAGAGGAGACTGAGAAAGACTCTCTGGAGATTTTCTCCAAGTTTACAAGGCAGAAAGGACACATCTGTCGTATATCAAGAAGAGATAATGAGGAAAGACTGACCCTGGTTTATATCTCAGTAGTGCAGCAGACCATAAACATGTTACCTTGAGTCACACGGACATTTCCTAACGTAAACTTACCTTCCCATTAGACCACCCAGTGATCAATTCACACACTCCATCAGAATTGATGTCAAAAGCATGGATGCTCATGGCATGGTTTTTGGACTGAAAAAGAATTCCAATAATTAGTGAAGGAGTCCTCCATGTTGGAAGTATAACCTGCCTCAAACAGGAGAGCTGAGCTGTACTAACTTTAATTCTCCAGTACCGGGCTGTTTTGTCATAAACTCCAACTGTGCCATTAGAAAGGGCATAACCAAACCGACTGCCGTACATGGGACACAGAGAGGTGACTATCTGCAAAAAACAACACAGGAAACAGTTATTCAGTAAGACTCAACTTCACATGCAACATGGTTTTACAAGGAACTCGGTCCTCCAGGCATGACGTGGCCATTGCTATCTTGAAGATTTATTTATTTTATGTATTTTTGTACACTGCTGGTGTCTTCAGACACACCAGAAGAGGACATCAGATTCCATTACAGATGGCTGTGAGCCACCATGTGGTTGCTGGGAATTGAACTCAGGTCCTCTGGAAGAGCAGCCAGTGTTTTAACCCCTGAACCATCCCTCCTGCCCCCACTGCTATCTTGAGATCAGAACAGCTGTGATGTCCTCAGTTAAACTCGTTGGTTCACCAAGCCAAATTGGAGTGGAATGCTTCCCTAGGTCTGTCACTGCCCTCTCAATCTCGGGTGAATAGAGAGAGACTCCCCAGGAAAAGTCAAGAACCTCTTTGCCACAACTGTGTTCAGATTTAAAAGCCCTTCTGAAGCTGAGCAGCAGAGTTAAGGCAGCTGCGTGCAATGCTGTCCCGCCTACTGCAAGGTCACCACCCTGCACCCTGGCCTGTGGCCTGTGACACGGTGCCTGTCCTCTCTGCTGGCCTAAGGTCACCACCACTCTGCAGCAGCACATCCCACCTCTGTCTCTGTCATTTCTGCCACAATCTCATCTTCTTTAAAAACTCGAATGTCAAAATCTTCAGACCCAACAAGAAGCTGAAAAAGGAAGGGAGACAGCAGTATCAGGGTTTAATGTGTAAGCACAGCAAAGTTTCATGAATTAAAAAAAGAAAAAGAAGACATTTCTATGCTACTCGCTACTTTGCCATACTACTTGCTACCCACAAGCTCCAGTCCTCTGGAAATCCAGTGTTCAAGGGGGTTATACCTGATTTGGTCACAAGAGAAAAAGTGTCTCTATGCAGGGCAGGGCAGGGCAGGGCAGGGCAGGACAGGCTCCTTCCCTGAGTGACAGAAGCCCTCAAAGGCTGCACACCTTGGTAGCACATGAATGTGCTGTCTGCCCAGGAGCACCCACCCATGCAACACAGACTGATAATTAACTTCTTTCTAGAAGCAAAATGCTGCCATTTTCCTGGAGTAAAACAGGACTGTGGGGACACACAATGTATCAATGATGTAACAATGATATCAGGAAAGCCAGGTTGACAGCTTATTGGACTTTAGACTGGAGAAAGGGTGCAGCTCCCTCACCTGGACCCACAGAGGTGGCCCTTAACGCTGTGACGGTGCACGGTGGTGGCCCTGGTCCTGACCTCCATTTCTACAGCCTGCACTGCAGCGACTGCGACTCTGCAGCCTGACTGCCCACAGTCGAGCAGCGGCACAGTGGGAGCAGCTGCTGCAGAAGCTGCTGCAGAAGCTTCTGCATCGCACCTCGGCTCCCCAGCTGACAGAGGCTGACAGACTATGCCAAGTGTTAGCTTCCCTGCCTCTCAGGCCTTTCGCCCCTGCAGCCACACTGTCGCCTCCCTACATACACACAGTTATGTAAGCATATGTGTGTGTACACTACTATACACACACAGTTATGTAAGCATTTGTGTGTGTACACTACTACACACACAGTTATGTAAGCATTTGTGTGTGTACACTACTATACACACACAGTTATGTAAGCATATGTGTGTGTACACTACTATACACACACAGTTATGTAAGCATTTGTGTGTGTACACTACTATACACACACAGTTATGTAAGCATATGTGTGTGTACACTACTATACACACACAGTTATGTAAGCATATGTGTGTGTACACTACTATACACACACAGTTATGTAAGCATATGTGTGTGTACACTACTATACACATACAGTTTCTCTATGCTGTCCAATATGTGGTCTAAGAGTGAGTAATACCAGTAAGTGCTACTGGAATAAAAGAGGTCTGTTTCCTCAGCCAGGGCTACAAGGAAAGCAGGGTCACCTGACAACTGCTGCCTACAAAACCCTCGGCACATTTATTGTTATTTAATAAATTCTGGAGCTGTGGAAAGACACAAACATAGTTGGCCATATTTCTAACACAGTGCAGTCACGAAACCCTGTCTCTCAGAGCCCAAGCCCAGTGTCCACAGAAACAGGCGAAGTGCGGGCCCAGGAGACACGGTACACATAACAAGTTCTCAAGGATCTGATTTCTAGCGTAATTTCTTATATGAATATCCAGCTGCAATCATCAGAATAATTTCAAATGAGATGACTTTATCAGCCAAGATTGAAAATGACTGAGTGTTCAAAGCATCAGAGTGGTCTATGGGATTATGAGTGGAACTGAGGTCTCATCAGCCTTTGCCTTCTCCTCCCCCAATGTCTCAGAGATGCAACAGTGAGCGGAGGAGGAGGGGGAGAAGGAGGGGGGGAGGAGGAGGAGGAGAAGGAAGCAGATGGGGAGAGATGAATAAGGAGAGAAGAGAGGGGAGACAAAGACAAGGACATGTGAGCTCAGATCTAAAACAGCCGTGAGAAGCTAACGTCACTGTCAAAAGGAACTTATTCAGCTGAACAGAGCATCCATGGCTTCTTTGCCACACACCTCTGACTTCCCATCACCGTCAAAGTCACACAGAGCCAAGGAATGAACATTGTCTCCAGTAACCTGAACATAAAACAGAAAGTCATTAATAAGCAACCCTTTTTCATTTAACTCAAACATATTAGCCTCAAAAGGGAAGGCTTACAAAAAGTACCAGTGAATTCTCAATATTACCCATATTAATATACTGTCCTGCTGTCTAAAATTATTTCCGTGTATGTGTGTGTGTGTGTGTGTGTGTGTGTGTGTGTGTGTTTATGCATGCATACCCTATATTCTGTATGGACATAGGTGCACGTACGTATGGATGAGGAGGCCTAGGAAGACAAGAGCAACTTCAAATGGCACCGTTAGGAAGTCTGGCCATTGCATTTGAGACAGGGTCTCCCCCTGGCCTGAAGTTCCCAACTAGACTAGACTGGATGGTCAGAAAAGCCCAGGAATGACCCTGTCTCCACTTCCCCAGTGCTGGGATTACAAACTCAGGCACCAGGCTCAACGTCTGTATATGTTTTGAAGAGTAAACTCTTGGTGCTTTGAAGAGAGTACTCAACAGTGGAGCCATCTCCTCTGGTCTATTATTCCATTTGGGCTTGTTTGTTTGTTTGATTGTTTGTTTGCTTGCTTGTTTGTTTTTAATGATTATTCAATGTAATCAGTACTTCAAAAAACATCTAAAAAAAAAAAAACCTAAAAGTAGAAATGCTTTGAGCAAAATGTTCGCTTCTTCATACCGTCCAAAAGAGGTCATTTCCTTCGTGATCAAAACCCTGAAGAGCACAATTTCCACCGATGATTGCAAGGGGCGGGGCAATGTCCCCCAGAGTCCCCAACACAAGGGCATTTGCCCCATCCGCGACCTAAGAAGAAAAAGACAGGACTCAGGGATGTGCAGGCTCACTTGGGGGTGAGGTAATCAATGATGTCTCCAGATATTCAACCATCCCTGCTCCGTCTCCTAAGAGGGCAGCTAGGCTTCTCTAGGGCCCACGCTGTGGACCAGACAAGAACAAGTCCGGATCCAGGCACATGCAGAGCCCGGCTCTCACACTAAGCTTCTACAAAGCATGGTTTTGATAATCCAGGGCTCTCAAGGACTTTTGACTTCTGCAGGGGCAGATTCTCCCAATGACCAAGGCATGCATCTTTACACACCCACATTCTAAAATTTATTTTAACCCTCTTAGATAGAAATCATTTCACACTACCACATCCAATATGTATATAAGTATACATAAATATAAAGAGAGGATTAGTTATAAAGAAATAGATAGGAAATAGAAAGGCTCCCAGATTACATGTGAAAGGAAAGAGGCTACAAATGAGGAGACAAAGAGGAGCAGCTGCAGGGCAGACGGGACTCATGGGAAGAAGACTCAGACCAAGGATGAAACACAGTAATACACCGTACGCTGACCTGAAATATTCTAGAGAAATATTGTATGTGTGTGGGTACACATAAGTAATAAAAACAGCTCTCAGAAGAAATTTAAATTGCCAAAAGATCAGCAAATCGAAACATAAAGTTGAATGCAAACAATAACTAGCCAGTGCTCTTAACTGCTGGATTGTCTTGTTGAGACAGCATCTTGCTTTGTAGCTCAGACTGGCCTTAAACTTACTATGTAGTCCAGCATAGCTTCAAACGCACAGTCCTCTTCACTCAGCTCCTGAGGGCTAGAGTTACGAACTTACAGTACCTATGCCTAGGGGGAAAAGTCATCCAAAACAGTCAGGGAGTAGACTGTCCATTAACTCATGAATAAATAAATAAAACCCAGCACATTATCTACTATAAAAGGAAATGAAGAGACGCCAGCACAGGCTACAGGATGGGCTAGCCTGGGAAACATGCCAGTCACAAAACACACACATGGCTTCATATTCATGGAGGCTGCCTAAAGCCAGAAGCTAAGGTGAAGATACCTGTTTTGGGGATGGAGTTTCTTTTGGAAGTGATAAAAATCTTTAAAACTCATTGTAACGAATGTTCCAAAACTCTGCAAAGTTCCAAACTAATCATTGGGACATTTTAGGTGAACTTATAAAGTTTGATTTTACTGTTAATATGGGGTGGGGGGATCATACAGTATGATTCCATTTTGTAAGAAAAGTTGTTTTCCCCTAGCTGAGATTCTATTGACAGTCGTTGGCTGCTTGGAGATGGAGAGACCCTTTTCTTTAGGGTGTGGCCACTGGTAGGTTACCATGCCCCAGTGGACGGTCCCACACCAATATGCATATTTGAAGCATTAATTGAACTCTTGAGTGTCATTTAAAAATAGAGGATCCCCCAAGGAAGAGACAAAGAAAGAAAGGAAGGAAGAGAGGGAGGGAAGGAGGGAGGGAGAGAGAGAGAGAGAGAGAGAGGGGAGAGAGAGAGAGAGAAAGAAAAAAAGAAAGAGGAAAACAGGAGATATAAAGTTGGAAGGGAGATGTGTCAGGGAGGCAGGGTGAGTAAAGGGAAGATATGATCAAGATACATTGTATAAATGTAGAAATTTTTCAAAAATAAATAAAAAATATTTTAAAGGAACTTTTAAAATTTTTACTCATATACACTTTTAAAAAATGAACAGACAAACTATAACAAGGCATAGTTGGTCTATGTCTACAATCCCAGCACTCAGGAGACTGAGGAAGGAGGGTCACAAGTTTAGGAACAGCCTCGGCAATAAGTGAGACCTAATCTCTCTCTCTCTCTCTCTCTCTCTCTCTCTCTCTCTCTCTCTCTCTCTCACACACACACACACACACACACACACACACACTACACACACACATACTATACACACTCACACAGTCACACCATTTTATTTGTGAATAAATTCAAATACTGTTTGTCTCCAGGTGATTTAAAATAACCTTCTTCCCTGGCTTTCCTATAGTGGATGCACAGCTCAGGCATTAAGGCTGCAGCAGCCTGTAGATTGCAGGCTACAGTCAGGCCCTCCAGTGCACTTTGGGGCTTAATGCAAGGCTACCAAAGAACTGTTTGTGGGATTCCTAAGAGATCTGGACAGATGGTGTCACAGATACACATGCTGTCACCAAGGGTTTAACAACCAAAACCCCACACGTAGGCTACAAATGCCCTAAAAGAAGCAAATCTGAGTTCCCCACTGCTTGCCTGTTACAACAACCCAAAGGTCACCCCAACAAACATCCTCGAACACAGTGACCAGGGCTGGAACAGCAGTTCAGTGACGGAACGCTTAACTTTTCTGCACACCCAAGGCTCTGAGTTCAACCCCTAACACTGCCACCCACAAAAACCCTTCTTGTCTGACAAAAACAAGCAAAAGACAAGACTGGACATGAATGAGCACGGGGCCCTCGAAGGCTAAAGGAGAACACACTTGCCTCTCTGTAGAACAAATCTGAATTATTGTAGATGTCGTAAGCCAAAAGACTGGTCTGTGTCCCCACTAAGAGAGTATCATAGCCAAGCTCAGGGTTCAAGACTCCGGCGCCGAGGCAGCTGACTGTCTGGTTAATGTTGAGGAGGGACACATCAGACTCAAGAGGGCTCTGGAACACTCTGGATGTACTAAAATGCTGGCTCCGCATGTGAGGATTATGAATAAAAACCTGAAAGACAAAACCGTTCATTCCCTAGAACATCCAAAAGGCCAAAGTCACATCTTACTTTTTAAATCTTTAAAATATTAAAAATGGTTAGAAGATACCAACAATAACAAGAAATCACCTTAATTTATAAAGCTTAAGATATTTATGCAAGGCTAGACCTGGTGGCACACACCTTTAAACCAGCGGAGAGGCAGAGGCGGTCAGATCTCTGTGAGTTTGAGGCCAGTCTGGTCCACCATATAAATGTATTCCAGGACAGCCAGGACTCACAGAGAGACCCTGTCTCAAACAAACAAACAGAAACAAAAACTGAGATAAGATACGCACACACAGTTCTGTTAGTCAACCTTCAACCGTTGTAGATTATGGAAATCCAGTGGTTCTTCGCCCTGCTGTGCAAGTGAAGAGCAGGCTCTAATTGTTGCTTATGAGGACAGCACGTGTGCTCTCCACCGGGACTGTGCACGCACGTGGACCTGCTCCTAGTGTTACGAACAGGAAGCTGACCCGAGCTTCCGTGCTGATGCTACACAGCGCACAATCTCGGGAACCAGAATAAGCACGCCCTGCAGGAGCTTTTACTCCAGCCCCAAATAAATTCCTTTCCCAACCTTAAAAGGGTCTATGAGTTTAATGGGTTTCACAATGAGTCATGTAAATCAAATTCTTGAAGATTCTTTTAGTCTCCACTAGTAGGACCAAGAATTAAATTGGTCCCAAGGTCAGAAGCCCAACACTTGTATCTGTTTCATAAACACAGTCATCTGAGTAACTTCACACAGCATTCAACTTCCCTGAGCTTCACCTGGGAAAATGGAATTAAATCAGAAAATGGCTTCCCAGGTGCCATGACATTGCTCCCAAGATAGGGACCTGGGGTGGGGTAGAGGGTCTTAAATATTAGAATGGCCTGTGGCTTCTAATGAGCAGCAATAAAAGGGGGGGATGTAGGGCGTTAGAGAAACTATTTCTTAAGATGTTAGTTTTGCTAATGTGTATGCTTCTGTGCCTGTTGTCCACGTGTGTGGGCACCCACAGCAGCCAAAAGAAGGTCTGGGCCCTAGACCTAGTTACAGGTGGCTATGAGGGGATGAGGTAGTACTGAAACCAAACTCCAGTTTTCTGCAAAGGCAGTGAAATTATTAACCTGAGTTACCTCTGCAGCTCCCTCACTGAGAAAACTTTTATTTTCTTGAGACAGGGTTTTGCTGTGTAGCCCTGACTGTCCTCCCACTCATGTGAACCAGGCTGGCCTCAGATATCAGCCTGCCTCTGCCTCCCAAGGGCTAGGATTCAAGGTGTTCACAACCATGCCTAGTGTTTTTATTATCTTAAAACAAACAAAGGAAAAAGAACACTTTAACGGATAATCATGACAGAAGGAGAAATGAGAAACATTAATTTGGAAATCTCTGGGTCCTCATTTTAAATATTTCATTCCCTTAGGATAAATACTACATTAATTTTAAATTGTTACCTACGCAAACTAGTTTAAGAAAAATAGGGGCTGGGGATTTAGCTCAGTGGTAGAGCGCTTACCTAGGAAGCGTAAGGCCCTGGGTTCGGTCCCCAGCTCCAAAAAAAAAGAACAAAAAAAAAAAAAAAAGAAAAGAAAAGAAAAATAATTTTGTAGAAAAAAGTGGGACCATCAAGAGAGCTGAGCAGTAAGAGAGCTTGCCAGGAAGCCTGCATCTGATCCCAAGGAACCGAAGGGTAGGAGAGAACTGACTCCCACAGAGAACTGACTTCCTCTGACCTCCAAACACATACTATGGAACCATGCAGTCATATACACAAATTAATTAATGCATAATATATTCAAGGTTGGGTGCTGGAGAGGTGGCTCAGAAGAGCACTTACTGCTCTCCCAGAGATCCCGAGTTCAAATCCCAGCAACCACATGGTGGCTCACAACCATCTGTAATGGAATCTGGTGCCCTCTTCTGAAGTACGGGCATACATGCAGGCAGAACACTGTGTGTACTCAATAAATCAATCTTTAAAAAAGTAAAATAAGCCTTCCAGTCTCCATCAGTGCCCAGAGCTAAGGCTGTCCCACAGCTCTCTGGACACAAAACCTGCCCAGAGAGAGATGGTCTCCCAGGACTGCTCTCACTCCTAAGATCATAGGCTCACAGGCCCATAGGAAGGAGAAGCTCCAGCCAGAGACAACAAGACTAACATCAGAGATAACAGGATGACGAGAGGCAAGCACAGGAACCTAAGCAACAGAAACCAAGATGACTTGGCATCATCAGAACCCAGTTCTCCCACCACAGCAAGTACTGGATATCCCATCATACCAGAAAAGCAAGATTTGGATTTAAAATCACATCTCATGATGACGAGAGAGGACTTTAAGAAGGACATAAATAACTCCCTTAAAGAAATACAGGACAACGCAGGTAAACAAGTAGAAGCCCTTAAAGAGCAAACACAAAAAAATCCCTTAAAAAATTACAGGAAAACACAACCAAACAGGTGAAGGAACTGAACAAAACCATCCAGGATCTGAAAATATAAATATAAACAATAAAGAAATCACAAAGGGAGACAACGCTGGAGACAGAAAACCTAAAAAAGAGATCAGGAGTCATAGACGAAAGCATCATCAACAGAATACAAGAGATTGAAGAGAGAATCTCAGGGGCAGAAGATTCCATAGAAAACATTTACACAATAGTCAAAGAAAATACAAAAATGAAAAAAAAATCCAGGAAATCCAGGACACAATGGGAAGATCAAACCAAAGGATAATAGGTATAGAAGAGAGCAAAGATTCCCAACTTAAAAGGCCAGTAAATGGGGCTGGGGATTTAGCTCAGTGGTAGAGCGCTTACCTAAGAAGCGCAAGGCCCTGGGTTCGGTCCCCAGCTCTGAAAAAAAGAACCAAAAAAAAAAAAAAAAAAAAAAAGGCCAGTAAATATATTCAACAAAATTAGAGAAGAAAACGTCCCTAACCTAAAGAAAGAGATGCCCATGAACATACAAGAAGCCTACAGAACTCCAAATAAATTGGACCAGAAAAGAAACTCCTCCCATCACATAATAGTCAAAACACCAAGTGCACAAAACAAAGAAAAAATATTAAAAACAGTAAGGAAAAAGGTCAAGTAACATATAAAGGCAGACCTATCAGAATTATACCAGACTTCTCAACAGAGACTATGAAAGCCCGAAGATCCTGGACAGATGTCAAACAGATCCTAAGAGAACACAAATGCCAGCCCAGACTACTATATCCAGCAAAACTCTCCATTACCATAGATGGAGAAACAAGATATTCCATTACAAAACCAAATATACACAATATCTTTCCACAAATCCAGCCCTACAAAGGATAATAGATCAAACACTCCAACACAAGAAGGGAAACTACACCCTAGAAAAAGCAAGAAAGTAATTTCTTGCAATGAACCCAAAAGATAGCCTAATAACATAATTCCACCTCTAACAACAAAAATAACAGGAAACAACAATCACTATTCCATAATATCTCTTAACCTCAATGGACTCAATTCCCCAATAAAAAGACATAGACTAACAGACTGGATAGGTAAAGAGGATCCAGCATTTTGCTGCATATAGGAAACACACCTCAGTGACCAGACACTGCCTCACAGTAAAAGGCTGGAAAAAGTTTTCCAAGCAAATGGTCCCAAGAAACAAGCTGGAGTTGCCATTCTAATATCGAATAAAATTTACTTTCAACCAAAAGTTATCAAAAAAGATAAGGAAAAACACTTCATACTCATCAAAGGAAAAAAATCTGCCAAGGTGAACTCTCAATTCTGAACATCTATGCTCCAAATGCAAGGGCACCCAAATTCATAAAAGAAACTTTCCTAAGGCTCAAAGCACACATTGCACCTCACACAATAATAGTGGGAGATTTCAACACCCCACTTTTATCAATGGAAGGATCATGGAAACAGAAATTAACAGAGACACAGTGAAACTAACAGAAGTTATGAACCAAATGTACTTAACAGATATCTATAGAACATTTCATCCTAAAACAAAAGAATGTACCTTCTTCTCAGCACCTTATGGTACCTACTCCAAAATTGACCATATAATCAGTCACAAAACAGGCCTCAACAGATAGAAGAAGACAGAAATAATCCCATGCATCCTATCAGATCACCATGGACTGGTCTTCAGTAACAACAAAAACAACAGAAAGCCCACATATACCTGGAAGTTGAACAACGCTCTACTCAATGACAACTTGATCATGGAAGAAATAAAGAAATTAAAAGACTTTGTAGAATTTAATGAAAATGAAAGCATAACATACCCAAACTTATGGGACACAATGAAAGCAGTGCTAAGAGGAAAACTCATAGTTCAGAGGGCCTCCAAAAGAAACTGGAGAGAGCATACCCTAGTAGTTTGACAGCATACCTAAAAGTATTAAAAAAAAAAATAGAAGCAAATACACCCTAGAGGCAGGAAATAATAAAACTCAGAGCTGAAATCAACCAAGTAGAAACAAAAAGAACTATACAAAGAATCAACAAAACCAGGAGCTGGTCTTTGAAAAAATCAACAAGATAGATAAACCCTTAGCCAGACTAACCAGAGGGCACAGAGAGAGTATGCAAATTAACAAAATCAGAAACGAAAAGGGAGACATAACAACAGAATCTGAAGAAATACAAAAAAAACATCAGATCCTACTACAAAAGCCTATATTCCATAAAACTGGAAAATCTGGAGGAAATGGACAATTTTCTAGACAGATACCAGGTACCAGAGTTAAATCAGGATCAGATAAACCATCTAAACAGTCCCATAACCCCTAAAGAAATAGAAGTAGTCATTAAAAGTCTCCCAAACAAAATGAGCCCAGGTCCAGATGGGTTCAGTGCAGAATTCTATCAGACCTTCATAGAAGACCTCATACCAATACTATCCAAACTATTCCACAAAATAGAAACAGAGGGAATACTACCCAATTCCTTTTATGAAGCCACAATTATGCTTATACCTAAACCATGCAAAGACCCTACAAAGAAAGAGAACTTCAGACCAATTTCCCTCATGAATATCAATGCAAAAATACTCAATAAAATTCTTGCAAACCAAATCCAAGAACATATCAAAATGACCATCCATCATGATCAAGTAGACTTCATCCCAGGGATGCAGGGATGGTTCAATATACAGAAATCTATCAATGTAATCCACTATATAAACAATCTCAAAGGAAAAAGAAAACCACATGATAATCTTATTAGATGCTGAGAAAGCATTTAACAAAATTCAACACCCCTTCATGATAAAAGTCTTGGAAAGATAAGGAATTCAAGGCCCAAACCTAAACATAGTAAAAGTAATATACAGCAAACCAATAGCCAACATGAAACTAAATGGAAACTTGAAGCAATCCCACTAAAATCAGGGACTAGACAAGGCTGCCCACTCTCTACTTATTCAATGTAGAACTTGAAGTTCTAACCAGAGCAATCAGACAACAAAGAGGTCAAAGGGATGCAAATTGGAAAGGAAGAAGTCAAAATATTACTATTTGCAGATGATATGATAATATACTTATGTGACCCCAAAATTCCACCACAGAACTCCTAAATCTGATAAACAACTTCAGCAAAGTGGCTGGGTATAAAATTAACTCAAACAAATCAGTAGCCTTCCTCTACTCAAAGGATAAACAGGCTGAGAAAGAAATTAGGGAAACAACACCCTTCACAATAGTCCCAAATAATATAAAATATCTCGGTGTGACTTTAACCAAGCAAGTGAAAGATCTGTATGACAAGAATTTCAAGTCTCTAAAGAAAGAAATTGAAGATTTCAGAAGATGGAAAGATCTCCCATGCTCGTGGACTGGCAGGATTAATATAGATTGCCCAAAGCAATCTAGAGATTCAATGCAATCCCCATCAAAATTCCAACTCAATTCTTCACAGAGTTAGAGAGAGCAATTTGCAAATTCATTTGGAATAACAAATAACAGGATAGTGAAAACTATTCTCAACAATAAAAGAACTTCTGGGGGAATCACCATCCCTGAACTCATATTGTATTACAGAGCAATCAAGATAAAAACTGCATGGTATTCGTACAGAGACTGGCAGGTAGTACAGAGACTGGCAGGTAGATCAATGCAATAGAATGAACTTACACAGCTATGGTCACTTGATCTTTGACAAAAGAGCTAAAACCATTCAATGGGGGAAAAAAACATTTTCAGCAAATGGTGCTGGTTTAACAGGAGGTCAGCATGTAGAAGAATGCAAATTGATCCTTTTTTTTTCTTTTTTGGTTCTTTTTTTCGGAGCTGGGGACCGAACCCAGGGCCTTGCGCTTCCTAGGTAAGCGCTCTACCACTGAGCTAAATCCCCAGCCCCAAATTGATCCATTCTTATTGCCCTGAACAAAGCTTAAGTCCAAGTGGATCAAGGACCTCCACATCAAACCAGATACACTCAAATGAATAGAAGAGAAAGTGGGGAGAACCTTGAGCACATAGTCAGAGGGGAAATTTTCCTGAACAGAACACCAATGGCTTATGCTCTAAGATCAAACTTGACAAATGGGACCACGTAAAATTGCAAAGCTTCTGTACATTGTCAATAGGACAAAACAGCAACCAACAGATTGGGAAAAGATCTTTACCAATCCTACATCCACTAGGGGGTTAATATCTAAAAGGACAATATGCATATTTCTCCTAGTTTCAATTCCATTCTGGTGTGTGTGTGTGTGTGTGTATGAGAGAGAGAGAGAGAGAGAGAGAGAGTTTTCATCCTTTGGGACCATGAGGGGACTTGCCATCTGTGCAGAAGGAACTTGATGGGAGGCATCATTGAATGCATCTCTTACAATGACCCAGCTAGAATAAGTCTTTTTTTTTTTTGAGTTGGATTTTTTTTTGTCATTGGAACCTAAAATTTTTCCCTTTACTTAGAGCTATTTCAGACCATTCTATCATAGTGCTCTTCCATATGTAAACTCTATTACTGTGCATTAAGTATGCTTTAAAAACAAAACAAAGCAACTTCTACCGTTGAAGACAGTACTTACGTGTGTCCTTCAGCTCGAAGCTGAGCTGGTGCCTAATGGGAAGCTTCGCCCCTACTGACCTGTGTTCGTGATAATGGAAAGTCTTCCACACACCACCAGAGGAGAAGGTAACCACCAACCCAGCTGCAAACCCTGAGATCTACACTGCCTCAAAGTATGCCAGTGTAATCGTGAGGCAAAGGCTGTGGGAGTAACCCAACTCTGACTGAGTTTAAAATCCATCCCACGAAACGGGACCCACGCCTGACACTGCTCACGTGGCCAAAAGCCCGCGCCTGGAAAGGTCACAGGCCTAAGGGAAGAATCAAGAGCTACTGTGACTTCTTCACACACAACAGGGCTGGTACGTACGTATATGAATTTGCAGGGACTGTGGCAGCATGCAGAGAGCCTGCCCAAGTTCAAGCCAGATGGGCTGTCAACGCTGAGAGTGATAAGTGGACGGGGGCATCCCCCACCCCCCACCCCATCCAAGAAGCTATCTGCAACTGACGCCCACTTGCAAAAAAAAACATAGTTTTTTCCAATGGAGTCTCCCTGGGTATACTTACTTATGACCCATGTCCAGGAGTCGATGCCAGCACAAAATAATATTTTTTTATTAATGATATTTTTGTTGATTTTATTCTTTCATACTGCTTTCTTTAGGCTTTCTTTTCCTTGTATATTTGGGGGCCATGTTTGGGCTTTTTGTTTGTTTTTTAGGGGGAAGAGGAGGGGGTATGGAATTGGTTGGATGGGGAGATAGAGAGGATCTGTGAGGAGTTGAGGGAGAGGAAAAGAACGATCAAAATATATAATATGACAATTGTTTTCTATAAAATATCCTTGTCGGGCCAAGGTCCAGTCTGGATGTAATGATAAAAGCCTGCTTCTGGACATGTGGCCCGGTGAGCAGAGTAGGCTCTGGCTTCACTTGGGAATCTTGTTCTGCTTTTTATCCTATTTGCAGCGCTGAGGATTGAACCCAGTCCCTTGACCATGTGAGGCAAGTACCCTACCCTAGACCTTTCTCATTTTTGTCTAATAGATTTATTTATTATATATAAGTACACTGTAGCTGTCTTCAGACACACCAGAAGAGGGCATCAGATCTCATTACAGATGGTTGTGAGCCACCATGTGGCTGCTGGGATTTGAACTCAGGACCTCTGGAAGAGCAGTCCGTGCTCTTAACCACTGAGCCATCTCTCCAGCCCAACTTCTTTCACTTTTGAGACAGGGTCTTGCTCTATAGCCCAAGCCAGTCTTCAATTCACAGCCCTGCCTCTGTTTACTGAGTAGCTAAGAACATAGGCCTGGGTTGTCAGACTTGACTGCAATTTGTTTTGGGGGATTTTGTTTGCTCTGTGTTTTTTTGTTTGGTTCGTTAGTTTTAGTTTGGGCCTCCACATTTTGGCAATCCTCCTGTCTTTGTGTCCAAGTATACCGGCATATGCCACCACACCCAGCAATGCGTGATTTTAAAGACTCTGTTTACATTTTTTTTTTTTTTGGTTCTTTTTTTCGGAGCTGGGGACCAAACCCAGGGCCTTGCACTTCCTAGGCAAGCGCTCTACCACTGAGCTAAATCCCCAACCCCCTCTGTTTACATTTTATATGGACGACAGAATGTTACCAAGCGTTAAAACTTTACCTATGCATGTACCATGGCAATGTGTACAGAGGTCAAAGGCCAACCTGTGGATTTCATTCTCTCATTCTACAATGTGAGCTTTGGTGCTCACACCTTTACCTGCTGAGCCACTCTTGTTTGTTTGTTTGTTTGTTTTGGTACTTGTCTGCCCAGATGAGAAGGCCAGTATAACTGCTCCAGTAGGGCTCCCCCAGTCTGCTGCAGGATATTTGATCACACTGTGAACTCCGACATTGTGTTATTTACTGAAGAAGAAAAAAACAAAAACAAAAAAAACCAAAAAAACAAAAAAACTGTTTCTAGTTGTGGTGTGGTTCAGCCCTTAGCATACACCTTTAATCCCAAACATGAAGGTAAAGGGAGTTTATACAAGAAAGTATCCATGTTTAAAAGTGAGTGAGAGGCAAGTGACAAATCAGAGAAAGACTTGACAGAATGGGACATGCCCAACTCTCGTGAGAACAGAGAGGGGAGGGAAGCTACTTCAAAGAGCAGTGCAGAGAGGGAAGAGACAGTCTAACCGGGACGGTGACACAGAGACAGGTTGCAGGGAGAAAACAAGCTAGACACAGGTGAAGACAGAATGAGCCAGGGAATGAGAAGGGGCCAGAAAAGTAGAACAGATTGCCAAAGTTCACATAAGGCAAGGCAAAGTATCCGAGAGAGGCTGACAGAGAGAGAAGCCAGACTGAATCAGTCATCTTAGAGAAAACTTTGAACAAGAACCCCTGAGTTGAACCAGCCAACAAGAATTCAGAACGAGCTAGAAAGAGTGGACTTATTCAGCAGTACGTCTCAGACGCTGAAACATCCGGGGTCTAGATAAGATCGTACAGAGACCAGAAGTTTCCAGGACTAGACCTAGGTTAGCATATGGAGGCAGTAACCCTTGGGGAGGACAGTTACACCAGGCAAATAAAAGTCCCTTCTACACCAGTCATTCTCCTCGATAATGTGATTTGGCAGTGCTACCTCTGCTCACTCTCATATTGAGGCTACTTCGTCATACCTGCTGGATGCTGTGGCTTCCTGCTTTGATGATGGTTTGCTACCTATCTTCTATGCACAATCACAGATCATTCTCTCTACCGCTCAGACCAAAACCAAGACAAACAACCAAGAAAAACACGGCTAACAAGGCTCCTGGCTGCCTTGTGGCCCCAGCCCTTCAGCTCTGTCCCCGCAGTCTGTGTCCTGGATCGTACCAAGACGTCTGCAATTCCTGATCCTTCTGCAGTTAGCCCACATATCTGCAGGCTCTGAACAAATGCTACCAGAGGCCTTTCTGATCACCCTTTCAACCAGCGAGTCCTGTCAACCCGAATACTATTCTTTTCTCTTACACATAGTACGTGTATAAATTAAACGCACGTTTCCGTGTGTCTATAGCATGTACAGTTCATATCCTATTACACAGCCTAACATGATATATCAAGTACACATTACATGCACACTCTGCTTACTACTTGGGACTCTCTCAAATGTAAGCTCCAGCGGTGAAACTTCATTTACCGCTGTATCTACAGAGTTAAAAAAAAAAAAGTGTCGGGTTGGGGATTTGGCTCAGTGGTAGAGCACTTGCCTAGCAAGCACAAGGCCCTGGGTTCAGTCCCCAGCTCCGAAAAAAAAAAAGAAAAAAAAAAAAGTGTCAACACAGAATCCCCAAAATCTAGCAGAAAAAAAAAAAGTGTTTACTGTAAAGGTGAATGTTGAATGATCTTTTATCTGTGACCCTGACACCTTTCCCAGCATGTGGCTTGTAATATCCATTTAATGAATACTTAAGTTATGAGGAAAACAGAATACAAGAGATTGAAGAGATCGGAATGTACATGATCAAGAATCGAAACTACAATCTGAAGTTAACATTGGGATTGTTGTTCCTTCCCCGCGATGTGGAAGAGACTCCCAAGAGGCAAGCAGAGGCCCTGGAGTCGGCAGCAATCGCTGCTAATCCTGGACAAGCTCTCCTCCTTCCCGGGACTTCTTTTCCTAAGCTCCTGATCTGTCCTCAATACTGTCCAACACTGAGAACCTGGGGATAAAAAAAAATCACTACTGTGAAGCTTTTCTTTGAAACACCATTTTGATTGGAACGAGGCCAAGGACAGCAGCGACCGGTTGCCAGGCAATGCGGGCTGGAGGCGGGGCAGCGTGAGGGGCGGGATCTGGAGGCAGAAGGAGTTCGGTTAGGAGCGGTTACCTTGCCCGCTTGGGTGGCGGCCGCCAAGCACGGGTGAGTCCCGTCGTAGCGCCCTATGGCCACCATGCGGGGGCTGATTTTGTGGCGCAGTTTCAGGGTGAACACAGGCAGCAGCATGATGGCGCCAGCTAGGGGCGGAAGACAGACTCCCCACGCAGGCGCAAGGTTGGCAGCTTGGCAGGCCGGTTGCCTAGCAGCGGATAAAGTGTGCGAGGTAAATACACCCGGAACTCCGGAACGCCTCAGGCCTGGCGCCGCAAGCGCGGGCTGGAGCGCGACCTGCGTCGCCAACTCTCTCTACGCCTGCGCGAACCCGCCCAGCTACAGAGCTACGTAGGTCCCAACTAGCTCCTGCGACTGCGCAGTGGCGTCTTGCCTGGTTGGAACGCGCTCTTTGTTGTTTCTCAGGCTGCTGCTGTCAATTAGTGTTCGATGCATCTCTACCTTGGCGTCTAGGGTGGTGATTCTGAGCCAGTACCTCCCCGGGATTCTCTGTATCATGTCAGCCAAGCTGCACCCCCGTACACCACACACTATGTCACCCATTCATTCGTTCAAGAACTAAAGCTTTAGCCGGCCTATGGATGAGTGATGCCAAGCCTGATGACCCGAGTTCGAAGCAGAAAACCAGCTCTAAGGGCATGCACACGCACGATTAAAAAAAAATTAATATTAAAAAACAATACCTAACTAACGTTAAAGTGTCTACTATGTCCCTTGCTTTAGCTGTTATGCCCAGGCAAACAACAATAGTAACCTGAAAATAACAATCCCCACAAAATAAAAATAAAGAGTTTTCAGTTTGTATGTAAATAGTTTAAGCAGTAAATGTAGGGCAAGAGAGATAGACGCAAAGTCGAGGGGCATGGGAAGGGAAAGAGTACTTCTCTCCCAAGCCCAGTTAAGTCCATCCGCTGAGTCAGCACAGTTAGCATTTTTATGAAAGTTGCCCAGACAACATGCCCTTTATATAAAGAGGCGTGAAAAAGCGGTGAATCCTGCTTAAGTGCTTTTGCCTTTCCCAGCTGTAAACTTGCGATTTGCTAGGGACCTCACAGGAACTCCTACTGAACTGATGTGATTTAACCCTTTACATCCTTGTGACCCATGGCTTTATCTCACCAAATTGCAAACTCCACTCAAAGCACCGCTTAAAGTCACCTTATAACCTCACTCATCAAAAAGAGGGGAAAGACGGGAAGCATAAACATGACGGGGGACAAGGAGGATAGAGGAAAGGAGCTAGCCCAGGAGAAGGACCAGCCACACCCAGTGTGTAGGAAAATGTCATTAAAGACCGGCTACTTTGTAAGCTAATTTTCAAAGTAAAACAAAAGAGAGAAAGAAGGTGGAGGTGGAGCCCATTGGGGTGTAATGAGAGCTACTAAGCAGTCTATATGGCTGAAAAGATACTTAAGTGGGCTGTTCCCTTTTGAACCCCACATCCAAGCTCTTGGCTGTGAAGTATTCTTTCCCTGAGCACCTATCCCCTCTATTAAACTACTCCCCAACCCTCCCCGCTATACTTACATCTGTGATTATATTTATTATGTATGGTATATGGTGTGTGTGTGTGTGTGTGTGTGTGTGTGTGTGTGTGTGTGTAAAACAACACCATGTGTTCTAGGGACTCATGTCACCAACCATGTGTTTTTAACCTGCTGAGCCATCTTGAGGACCAAAATCTCAGTCAACTTCAACTCCGCCCCAAACTGTCTGGCCCTGGAATTCTTTGCTGCAATGAAATCGAGAATCCTGTTATCGCTTGAGTGGAGGCCTCTGGAAAGAAGTCCCCAGGGAGTGCGCTGCCCCAGGTGGCAGAGTGAAGCTGTATCTCACACCTCACTGCTAGTAGCAAAGGGTAGCCTTATTTGGAGAGCAGTCTTTACAGACTTAAGTTAAAGAGCTTGAAACCAAAGAGTGCACGAGGGCTCCCAAAGCTTGGACTTCTTCCCTAGAACGTTGAGAGGAAACAGTCTCCTATCAACATCGTCATTTCAGACTTCTGGCTATGGACATGTGTGGGAATAATCTTGTTTTTAAGCCATAAAAGTTTGAGAACAGAGGACTGCTCGTGAACTACATGTATATATTTCTAAATACAAATATGCAAAATTAAAATGCTGCAACCAACCATTCACTCTGCACATATATTTTTTTTTCCTTCTTCTTTTTTTCGGAGCTGGGGACCGAACCAAGGGCCTTGCGCTTGCTAGGCAAGGGCTCTACCATTGAGCTAAATCCCCAACCCCTCATTCTGCACATATTTTTAAGAGCCTTCTGTATGACAGTCTTCCAGAGAATAGAGAGCAGTAGCAGACAAATCTCTCCTCTCCTAGAACTGACAAACAGTAGTCACAGAGAACAACAAATGCATAGCCGTTAGGGTAGGCCCCTTAGGGAAGGTGAGAAGAGTTGATGAAGGCTGAAGGGAAACCATGCTTACTAAGGTGATAGGGAAAACAAATTCCTGAGGAAAATGACTTTCAAGCAAAGACTTAAAGTAAGTAAAGAAACCAGCTTCCGGGGAGAAGGTTCCAGTATGTGGAAGTGCTAAAGCTAGAGGGGGCTCATTCTAGCTGCCTTCTGGAATAGGCATTCATCAATGACAAATGAGATGAGCAGTCACTGCAGTCACTGCCTTAGGAAACTGCGGAGCAGGCACAGGGGGAGGGGGAATCAGGGGGACGTCAGCCTGGGTGACAGATTGGCAGCTGCTAGAAGCAAAAGAATAGCTGGAAGGCACTGCAGTGAGTACTGGGGGGGGGGTGAGCCTACACTCCCCTTGATGTTTGCATTTTGTAATGTTGGGCATCATTTTTTCCAAGTCTGTTGATATGACCACGGCTAATTGCAATCTCCTTTGGGGATAATGTCAAAAGATTCATTCTTAGTGGTTTGATGAGATCCAAGACCCAAGCCATGGCCCTCCCAGACTAATAGCCCATGCTTCTGAGCTCCACCAGAGGCCCCTACGTCTAACGATATGTATCCCTTTCACTTTCCTACACCATCCCTATTCCCTATAGATCACCTGCAGACTCCCAAAGGCCAGGAGCATCTTCCTCACTGACAAGCTAATGGCAACTGCCCTGGATCTGTTCTTCCAAATCAACACTTACTTCATTTTATGTAATCCTTTCTTGTTAGCTCAAGGGCTATACTTCCACAAAGCTCCCGGATCACTGAAGTCACTGATCCATGTTAATTTCTGACTTGAGTTTGATAGGTCAACCCTGCTGGGAACAACTTGAAAAGAACGGCTCTCTAGCAGACATTTATTGATGGTCTATTTGTTCCAGACAGGGATATATTGTCAAGCAAGGAAGGTATAACCTGTCCCCTATGGATGGTAAATCCTATGGAATTTGGGGAATAGCAGACATTAAACATGATGACAAATAAAGTCATTTTATCTGACCATAAGGCTGATTGATGAGCTGGGACTTGGGAAAAGTCCCTCAGAACAAGTGACATTAGGACTGAAAGCTTATAATAGAAAAGTGGCAACTCTGAGAGGCTGTAACAGAAGGTCATTCCAGATAGAGGGGATGGCACAAACAAGAAGCCAGGTTAAGGATATGACTGGAGCCCACTGTGTGAGACTGGGAGATGTTAGCCAGACCACAATGCACTTGTGGGCTACACCAAGCTTGAGATGTCTTCCTTATTGTTCAGATAAGCCCAAGCCTACTAAATTTCCATGCAAGACTGGGCTTGGACACCATCCACTTGGTCAAACCAAACTTCATCTGTGCACCGCCTTGGTAGTCAGTGACTTTGTAATTGCTCTTCCTAACAGGACATTAAAATCCTCAGCAAACACACTACTAACAATTTATTGAACATTATCTGAGAGCCATCCTAAGTACTTTGTGTGGATCACTTGACTTAATACCCAGTGATGTAGGTATTGTTATCCTGTTTCACAAATGACAAAAGTCTTTCCATTGTCACCATGTCTCTTTATACATCTCCAGTTGGTTCCAGATTTCCAGCCACAGTCTGAGATCTCTGACTGATTACAGGAGATCTTCAAAGCTGGACCTCTAGTCTCTGTAGCCTCAGTTTTTGTCTCTTGCTTCAAACTTCGTCCCTCCCCTTGCTGTTTCAAACATCTCTGCCCATAACTCGTCTCTGCCTGGAATGTCTTTCCTCGAATCCAAAACCCATCTCTAGGACTCCAGTTGAATATCACCAGAGTCCTGATCACCTTGGTCATTGCCATTCACACTTTGTGGCTGCATCAGATCTCCAGCAGTCATGACCTTTGCCAGGTAAAAGGTGTCTGAGTTTCTGGAACAATTATCATCAAGATCAGCAATGATCAGCCAGGAAGATAGTCAGGATACCGCTTTCCCTGCCAAGCACCTAGTCAGGTAGAGAACTCAGAGGCTTTCCTCCAAAGAGAAAACAGACTCTCCTCAAGTCCTCTCGGCCTTTTGTAACTCCTTCAAGAATCAGTGGCTCTTCCAAGGAGATGCTTGTCATCCCAGGTCAGTGACAGCCCTGGACTGGAGGTCCTAGGACTTTCACAGTAAACAGGGTGACATTGGGTGGCCAGGGAGGCAGCACTAGACAGAAGATTAGCCCGTGAACATCAGCAGCTGCAGACCTTATATTCATTCCTCCATCAGCCACCAGTGGAGACTTGAGACTGTTATTTTGTCCTAATACTCTTTGATTTTTTTGAGACAGGGTCTCACTATGTAGGTCTAAATGTTCTGAAATTCATTATGTAAACCATGATGGCCTCAAACTCACAGACACCTGCCTGCCTCTGCCTCCCAAGTGCTCTGATTAAAAGCCTGTGCCACTAAGGCTGGCTCTAATCTTCACCCTTATTGACCCCTCTCTGTTTTGTTTTGTTTTGTTTTGTTTTGTTTTGTTTTGTTTTTTGTCCGGAGCTGAGGACCGAACCCAGGGCCTTGCGCTTGCTAGTCAAGCGCTCTACCACTGAGCTAATCCCCAACCCCCTACCCCCTCTCTGTTTTATCAAGTGCTGGCACACACTATTAAGTCACTGACACTTACAGCCTCTCTTGAAGGGAGGCACTGGCATCATCCCAGGTCACACAGGAAGACATCGAGTCTTGGAGTCTTTGTGATACAAGCCCAAAGCCACGCAGCTGTAGAGCCACGCAACTGTAGAGCCACGCAGCTGTAGAGCCACACAGCTGTAGAGCCACGCAGCTGTAGAGCCACACAGCTGTAGAGCCACACAGCTGTAGAGCCACGCAGCTGTAGAGCCACGCAGCTGTAGAGCCACAGCTGTAGAGCCACGCAGCTGTAGAGCCACGCAGCTGTAGAGCCACGCAACTGTAGAGCCACAGCTGTAGAGCCACACAGCTGTAGAGCCACACAGCTGTAGAGCCACAGCTGTAGAGCCACACAGCTGTAGAGCCACACAGCTGTAGAGCCACAGCTGTAGAGCCACGCAGCTGTAGAGCCACACAGCTGTAGAGCCACAGCTGTAGAGCCACACAGCTGTAGAGTCACACAGCTGTAGAACCATTAGAGCAAACCCAGTCTGCAAGAGCCTAAGGCCACACATGCAGACTCCAGCTGTGAACTTTATCATGTACCAGTGTTGTCATCTAGAAAAAGAGGATGGTTAACAGTGTCATGTGTATGGGGTGTCACAACACTCAGATGAACTAATAGAGCTTGTCCTGAATAGTTTTGTTTGTTTGTTTGTTTTTGTCGACTTGACACAAGCTAGAATCATCTGGGAAGACAGAACCTCAGTTGAGAAATCGTCTCCATCAAATTGGCCGGTAGGCAAGCCTATTGGGGCATTTTCTTGATTAATGATCAATGTGTGGAGGTTCAGCCGGCTGTGGGCAGTGCCACACCTGGGCAGATGGTCAGGGTTGTATAAAGAGTCGTAGAGAACAAGCTAGTAAGGAGCACTCCTCTGTGGTTCCTGTCTCTGCTGCTACTTGAGCTTCTGCCCCTGACTTCCCTCAATGATGCACTCTAATCAGGTGACCCTGTACAGCACATGAAGCCATGAGAGCAAGCCAGTAAGAAGCATTCTTCCATGGCCTCTGCTTCACTGTCTGCTTCCGGGTTCCTTCCTTGAGTTCCTCCTCAATGGACTATACCAGCCAAGAGTCCATATAAACCAAAGAGACCCTTTCCTCCCCAAAATGTTTTTGGTCACAGTCTTTATCACAGCAAAGAAAGCAAACTGAAACAGTGCTTAAGCCAATGTCCGGTGCTTAATGGGGGCTCCAGAGTTACTAATATTCTACCTAAGAGCCTGAGCTATCTGGGACTGGTCGGGGTGTCCATGGCGATGAATGCGGCATCTCCTCTCTTTTCTGTCTTTAGCAGATGATGTTGTTCCACTCTTCAGCCCTGGGTTAGGAAAGCCGGTCTAAGCTAGTCAGGTTCTACTTGGCTAGACCAGGACCAAAACATTAGCTCTTGACTAATGGGAAAGGGTAGGCAGCGCCTGCTTCTGGTCCTCGCCTTGAGTTTTCAGAGCATCACCACTAGAGGGTGTGTGTGTGTGTAAAAAGCAGATGGGATTCTGGCTAGGAGGCAGGGGAAGAACTCCAGCAAGACAGGGTGCTTCCAACAGTAGCAAAGCTTACTTCCCAAGGCCTGATGGGGACTGGAGAAAAATGCTGAAATTCATGGAGGAGTGCATTCCAAACAAGGCCGGCTGGAGAAAGCCTGCTATTTTTGCTTTGGTCTTTGAGATAGGATCTTACTATATAGTCCAGCCGGCCTTGAACTCATGGCAACTCTCTTGCCTCTGTTTCCCCTTGACATAATGGAGATAGAAGCCATCTGGGAATAGTCCGTGCCTCTTCCTACTACCATCTCACATAGCCTGTGTGTAAAGACGCATAGCTCTAGGTGTCCCCAAACTCTCCAGATGAGTGACCATGGGGATCTCTCCACGATTTATGGATGGAAAGAGCCCAGGAGGCCACTGGAGTAGAACAGATTACCCAGAACCAATCACTGTGGGCTGTCCTACCTTCACTTCAGGAGCAGCCCTCACAGGTGTTCCAGCCCCCAGTCTCCTCTTCTAGAAACAACTGGCCTCAAACTCCTAGCAATTCTTCTGCCTCTGTTTTTGTTTGCTTGTTTGTTTGTTTTAAGGTTTATTTATTTTATGTATGAGGTCTCTCTCTGTGTCTACGCCTGTAGGACAGAAGAGGGCATCAGATCACGTTGTAGATGGTGGTGAGCCACCTCGTGGTTGGTTGCTAGGAGCTGAACTCAGCAGCCACTGCTCTTAACTGCTGAGTCGGGGTTGGGGATTTAGCTCAGTGGTAGAGCGCTTGCCTAGCAAGCACAAGGCCCTAGGTTCGGTTCCCAGCTCGGGGGGGGGGGGGGGGGACTGCTGAGTCGTCTCTCCAGCCGCCGCGGGCCCGCTCCCCCCCCCCCCCCGCCGCCTCTGCTTCCGGATTGCTGGGATTACAGATACTCACCACCACATCTGGCCATCAGTCACGTGACGCTGTTCAACACATCCTCAGTCAGTGACTAGCGAGTTCCAGGTTAGAAAGGGCCTCAGAAAAATCAAAGAAAATAATTGGCCTGCCAGGATTCAGTTCTCAACGTCTTTGCCAAATAATTCGCTCAAAGAAAACACCTTTCTGAAGCATTTTTAGGTGTTTTACTTTAACATTCATGTGTATGTGTATAATGTATGCGGTGTTCTTCGTGTACAGCTCTGGGGAGTTGAGAACCAACTCTCTCCTCTCTACAATGGCTCTTAGCTTTTCAGGCTTGAAAGAAGTGTTCTACTCACCGAGTCATCTCGATGCCCCCCCCCCCAACCTGTTTGTTTGTTTGTTTGTTGTTTGTTTGTTTTTCTTTCTTCTTTTTTTTTCTTTTCTATTTTTCGGAGCTGGGGACCAAACCCAGGGCCTTGCACTTGCTAGGCAAGCGCTCTACCACTGAGCTAAATCCCCAACCCCTTGTTTGTTTTTCTTGTTGGCATTGTTCTTATTCTCCCCAGTCATCTCCAGTTTTGGCATACGTCTCTGGTTTTGAACTCATACGTAGTTTTCATAAGTTGTGATTTTTTTTTTTTTTTAACATCCATGAACCCAGGCTCCTTAATCTTTTTGTCGGATCAGTGAAAAAGCTGCCAAGAACACAGTAGTAGGCGGTACTGACAAGAAGGTATGGCCGTACCCACCTGACAGTGACAAATCTGCTCTGAAGGAAGAGTCAAAAGCTGGAGAGCATGGAGTGACTTCGTAGTTATCCAAGGCCAAGGTGGGATCCTGTGAGTCTGGCATCATGAGGCGAGGAACTGGCTTCTGGCCCACCCTCCCAGCAGGTGCAGATCAAAGTAGACTGCTGGGATCTGTTCCAGTTTCCAAGGAGTGTGCTCCTTGGGAGCCCCTAGAGCCATCCCTGGGTGTGACCAGCATCAGACGCTGGCTAAGGCCTGACTCAGCTTTAATAACTACCCATTTGGTGGGGGAAGCCAATTCTTGGGCACTCGAGGAAGGCCCAAGTCATCCTGCATTGGTCTAAATTCATATAGCTTTGCAGATCTGAGTGCCATGTCTTCAGGGGACACAGAGGGATAAAAGACATTTCAAGTTCCATTTCTATACCCACACGATCCACAAGTAGAAGGGACCAGAAAGATTACCTGCCCACGGCAGGAACCAAAACCCAGGCTTTGCGTCAATCTCTCCAGGGACAATAGCTCACAGTTCTTTGAACTATAAATAGTTCTTAAGGCCCCTACTTACAGTGACCCACATACTGATCTCTTTATGGAAGTAGAGGGTTGACTCCAGCACTCCTCCATGTCAGCCCTTTATTAGAAAGTGTATCACCCTAAGTCTCTCCCATGCTGGACACCAGTGAGTGGCTCCTTCCACAGGCCTCAGGGAAGTTCGTGTCTAGTTTCTTTACTAAGGTGGCCACACGTTACCATGACTTCATTTTTAAAACTTTAAGATTGCATTCTGGTTTATTTGTGTGTGCATGTGTGTGTACATATGCCAGGGCACACATGTGGCCGTTAGAGGACAACTTGCAGAAGCCCAATTATCCCTTCTACCATGTAAGTCCCAGGGTTTGAACTTAAATTGCCAGTCTTGGCAACAGGTGCCTCAGACTGCTAAGCCGCCTTAATGGCACCAACTTACTTTTCTTTCTTTCCCTCTTCCTTTCTTTCTTCCTTTCTTTCTTTCTTTCTTTCTTTCTTTCTTTCTTTCTTTCTTTCTTTTCCTTTCCTTATTTCTTCCTTCCTTCCTTTCTTTATTCTCCCTCCTCCTCCCCTTTCTCCTTCTTCATTTTGAAATTTCACTTTATGTCTATGAATGTTTTGTCAGAGTGTATGTCCGAGCACAACATGGATGCCTTGTCCCTGCAGAGGCCAGAAGAGGATGTCAGATCTGCTACTGGGGACATAGACAGTTGTGAGATGCCATGTAGGTTCTGGGAATGGAACCCGGCACCCTTCCTTCCAAGAACAAGTGCTTTCAAACACTGAGTTGTCCCTTCCATTCTCCATTGATCTGAACCAGCAGGTCATTCTTCAGTGACAGGGTCCTGAGGAGGAAGGTCTCAAGTATCAGAGATAAAGACGATAGAAAAGATGGGCTCAGAGGTTCTAACGCAAGCAAGATTTATTAAGAAGCACAGCATTGTTGGGGGTTATGGGACAGCATAATCAGAAGCCAACGTTCAACGGGATGAAGTCAGCAGGAATCTAATCAGGCAATGTTGCACAAGGGGAACACAGGGTATCTCAAAGGCGGCACAGACTGAGCAAGCCCACAGTGCCCTTGGGACTGATAACCATTGCTGCTTAACGTGGGAAGAGTTGGGTTCTCAGAATCCGAAGCCCCAACTCCTCCAAGACGCTGGCCCCAGCCCACCCCTGGCTCTGCCAATCATGCTCCTGACTTTACAGACAGGACTGTGGTCATTCTCCATACATCATGGCCTCAGAGAAAGCCTTGGGTCAGTCTAACCCCACACCCCATCCCTCTTCAAGGCTCCGTTCTGACAGAGAACAGAACTCTAAAGCGGACTAGGCACGTTGTGTCTCTCCACCAGACGGACCCAAGAAGTTCCTTACTCCTTCCTCAGGTTTTCCAGATGTAACCCAGAGGTGAGAGCTGCTATAGGAATTCCCCCAGGAGAAACCCCAAGGAACAAAAGTTGATGCTTCTCTGTGTGTGTTGTGGTGTTAATTGCCTAGCACGGGTCCACGGTAGCCGTGTCACTGCTGGACTCATAGGGAACAGTCACTTGGGATTGGGGAGCAGCCAGATAAAGGCCGAGACTTGGGAGAACAATAAGGCAGGAGGAGGTCACAGCGGAAGCTGAGACAGCTTGTTATGAACTGAGCAGTCTTCTCTACACCTTAAAAAAGATGTGCTCACATCCTTCGCCCAAGCCAAGCCCCTCACAGTATGATCTGTTTGCAGAAAGAGTCTTTACATAGGTAAGTTAAAAGAAGTCTTTAGGTGACATAGACAAATCCTGGCATGACTAGCATCTTTATAAAAGAGAGAAGTGTGGACGCAAGCACAGACTCGGGAGAGAAAGCCATACGACAATGAAGGCAGGGCCGAGCACTGCATCTACAAGGCAAGCAGCACACAGAACTACCAGGGAGAGCCACTGGAAGCTGGGGAGAGGCCTGGAATGGATTCTAATTCGCAGTCCCTAGAAGGAACCAACCCCACCCATACTTTGGTTTGGGTCTTGTAGCCTCTAAAACTGGGAGAGAGTAGGCCTCTGTTGTAGAAGGTGCTCAGCCAGAATGGTGTTCTGTTAGGGCAGGTGCAGGTGGACCACACCTAAGCAAAGAGAGAAGAAAAGACCTCGGGAAGGGCCCCTGGATGAAGCTGTATTCACAGGAGCTTGACCACAGCTGGATGGGGTGGTCCCTAGCTGACAAAGCAGGAAGGAAGCTGAGGAAAACCCAACCCAACCCTCTCTCCTTGGACCTCTGGGGAAACCCAGTCCCAGGGAAGGCTGTGGCAAAGGGAAACTAAGATTCAGCTCTCTTGACTCGGGTGTGCTTCTGGGTGTCTGGGCATTTTTTTTTTCCTCCCGTCTATGATCCACACTCACCCCTCTGACATGGGGCCTTCTGAAAATATTTTGTTTACTGTTTGAATGGATGATCCTTTGATGTGTTCAATGGAAAGGTAAAAAGGTAGAGCAAATGAGAAAGCAGGAAGGTTGGAACGCTTATGCTGCTGATGGTACTGGAAAGTGACAGAGCAGCTGAAGCGTGTGTGTGTGTGTGTGTGTGTGTGTGTGTGTGTGTGTGTGTGTGTGTGCACATGTGTGTGTGTATATTCCAAACTCAAAAGCAGAGACATGGATCCATGCACCAGTATTCAGAACAACATTGGTCCCAATAGCCCAAAAGAGGAACAAGCCATGTCTACCCACAGATAAATAAACTTGTAAGCACACAATGGAATATTACATGGCCAAGAAAAGCAATGACATCTGGGCATATGCTACAATATATATGAATCTTGAGGACATTGTGTTACCAGGAGGAAAAGGACAATTATGGTATGCTTCTTATGTATGGTATCTACTGTAATCGAATTCACGGAGACAGAGAAGTTCTCAATAGCTGGGGAATTCAGGATCATTGTTTGCTTGCTCTGCTTTTTGAGAAGGGATCTCATTATCCAGACCAAGTTGGGCCCCAAACTTGTAATCCTTCTGCTTCAGCCCTCCAAGATACATGCTTGGCTTGTTAGTAAAGGAATTAAAAGGATAAAATTAATGTTACACATATCTTACCAAAATTAAATTTAAAAGTGTGTCTTCTGAAAAGGCATGTGCAATGAAATGCAACCTCTTTCCATCCCATGGCTGCCAACCTTCAACCCCAGAGCACTGACTGACACCAGCTCTGGGCTCTCCTTTCACACAGGGCTGGTGATTACACTATGAACTGTCCTCTTCCTGTACACCTACCCTAACCTTTGTATGCTTCATAGGCAGAATCATGTCTTTTTTTTCTTTGTTTTTATTTATTTATTATATATAAGTACACTGTAGATGTCTTCAGACACACCAGAAGAGGGCATCAGATCTCATTACAAATGGTTGTGACCCACCATGCGGTTGCTGGGATTTGAACTCAGGACCTCTGGAAGAGCAGTCAGTGCTCTTAACCACTGAGCCATCTCTCCAGCCCCATAATTGTGTCTTTAAAAGCTGGCTTTTTTCATTTAGTATGTGCTTTGAAGAGCTTTGGACAGCATCCACATCTTCTTTCCCTCTATTGACTGATTGATTGATTGACTGATTGATTGGAGGTGGAGACGGGCCTTGTCCTTGCAATCCTCCTGCCTCTGCTACCAGAGAGAACTGTGATTCCAAGAGTATACACTGTGGCTGCCAGCATCCTCATCGCTTACAAAGGGAGATTCCTGTACAAAGCATTCTATCCAGGAAACGTTAAGTAAACATTTGTAGATGGCAGCACTTGCATGTTAAGAAGGGTAGGGTCCTAACTTCAAAGAACAGAGCCTGCCAAATGGGTAACTGCCCAAGGAGAGAGTGAGCCAGGGATTCTCTAGTGTTCTCCATTGGAAGGATCAGCTTGTACGGAAGCTATACCTGGAGAAAGGCTTTTGCACCACATGTAGTGGCCCACATCTGCAATGTCAGTACTCAGTGGGCTGAGGCAGGAAGATTCTGAGTTTGAGGCCATCCTGGGCTGTAAAGCAAGATCCTGTTGGGGGGGGGATGGAGGGGAGAGGCCTTTTCTAGATGCTGGTGAAATAGTAACCAATAGTTCTTCTCCTGGGGCAGCTAGTGTCCTAGGCATGCTGGGTATATTAACCGATTTAATCTTCACAGCAACTTGATGGCTGTCGGTGCTGTTATTGTCATTAATTACCCCCATTTTACAGCCACAGCTCCTGGGCACATAGAAGCTATGTGCCTTACTTAAGATCTAGTGAATGACAGACCGAGCTTAAACCCACATAGTGAGGCTTTAGGGCACTTGTTCTCGCTCACTATGGCTTTCTTATTTGCTTGCCTCTGGGGTACACAGACATCTACTGAATTTCATGCCAGGCCCTGGGCTCCCTACCCAGAGGGGTACAATGATACCTAGGGCATAAGCCCCGGCCTCATGGAGTCCACAGCTACTGTGGGATCGTGATTTCGCTGAATACAAAGCAGAAAAGGTATCAATAATGTTAAGGTACCAAGTGTTGATCTGCTACATGGAGGAAGTGGTATGCGAGTGTGTGGAAGATCACTACACCCCGTCTTCCCCCTTCCCCCATTTCATAGGTTGACACAATGGACTGAGGCGTCCCAAGATGCATTAAAGTAAAGGACCTGGGACTCTTCCTCTTGCCTCTAACTCAGATCTGGGGCCTCACAAATGTGAGGGACAGACAGATACTTAGCAGATGGGCCCAGAGGGTCTTCTGTGTGCCATCCCTCATGGAGAATCTGGGCTCTAGTTGGTTAGGTGGTGAGCACTGTCCTTGGCAGGGCTGCCCAAGCCAATTAATACGCCAAAAGCACTTTGAAGGTTAAATTGTCTATAAAAAGGTCTGGTTCCCACAGCTGCCAGCAGCGAGGCAGGGACAGCCTAGGGAGAGGGCCATGCCAGTGATGGTGTAGATTCTAAGCTGTGGGAATTCCTGAGCAGGAATGCTTGGGGATGGAGGTTAAGCTCCACCCCTCTCCTCTGGTCCCAGAAGAGTCAACTTTACAAGGTCAAACTTTACAAGTTCAGCGTCAGTGACAGATGCTGGTGCTGATGACGCTGAAACTAGGAGTTCCCCGACTGTGCTAGGAGTCACTTGGTCTCTTCAGTAAGCCAGCTCATTTTTAAAGTTATACTTCCATTGGAAGTCGATTCTTTTCTCACGGCAATATATTCTGATTACGGTTTCCCCTCCTTCTATTCCTCCCAGTTCCCCCCCACCTCCCTTCCAGATCCCCTCCCTTTGTCTTTCATTAAAATCTATTTTCAATTAGCTAATTAAGAGCACATGATTTTAAAGAGGATCTGGGTTTGGTTCCCAGTGCCACATGACAGCTCACACCATCTGTAACACCAGGCCCAAGAAGCCTCTTCTGCACTCCATAGGTAACTACATTCACACGGTGCACATACATGCATGGTGCATATACATGCATGCAGGCAAGACACTCACCATTCACTAAAACTACTCATCCTAGGCACTAACCGTTGTGAAGTGTGCATGATAATCTCTTGCTTTTCCTTCTCATATGCACTAAGGCTGTAAGGGACTTCCTTTTCTGTAAACAGTCTAAAAGCTCTGGTGAGCAGAGGATGCTGGACTGCACCTTACCTTCCTTCCTTCCTTCTCTCTTTTAAGATGGATTTGTTATTCATTCATCTATTTAATGAATATGAGTACATTGTAGCTGTCTTCAGACAGAACCAAAAGGCATCAATCCTGTTACAGATGGTCATAAGCCACCGTGTGGTTGCTGGGAATTGAACTCAGGACCTCTGGAAGAGCGGCCAGTGCTCTTAACCGCTGAGCCATCTCTCCAGCCCTCATTTTCCTTCTTCTTCTGTGTGCCTGGGCTTCAGTTTCCCCACAGCCAGGTTTCTTGCAGGTCTTATCCACACCAGTGAAAAGCTGACCAAGCCTGAGGGACACTGCTGCCCCTGCCTGTCCCTACACTTCCCATCTCTGCCCTATTTGCACTGCCTGTGACCACAGTCTTCTCTCCGGAGCCTGCTCTGTCCCCCTCTGCTGTATACAGCACATGACCACTCCCCCCACCACACCCCCAGCACTTTTGTTTGTTTTGGACAGGGTCTTGGTATATAGCCCAGGCTTGCCTTGAATTCTCTGTATAGTCCAGACTGGCCTTGAACTTGTGGCAGTCCTCTTGAATGCCTTCACTACCCCATTGTGCCTTTCCAGCAACTTCTTTTTTTTTTTTTTTTTTTTGGTTCTTTTTTTCGGAGCTGGGGATCGAACCCAGGGCCTTGCGCTTCCTAGGTAAGCGCTCTACCACTGAGCTAAATCCCCAGCCCCCTTTCCAGCAACTTCTAAGTCCTCTTACTCTATGCCCTTGCCACCTTCTAACAAACCATACGCTCAACATGGTGATGGATTTCTTCCTTTTGCCCTCCCTCTGAATGTGAATTCTACAGGAGCACAGATACGCATCACTTTTGCTCATGACCATTCTCACCGGTGCATATTTCTCCCAGTTGATGCTACGCCTTCCAGACCCTTCATCTCCAGACATACTGACTGAATTCATTGAACCCCATTCCCATTATCATGGACATGTAGGCCTTTCCTAATGTCTTAAAAGCAAGACAGCATTTGAATATTCTGGTGCGGCTCATGTTTCAGGGAACCCATATCTAAACACATCTGCTTCCCCAAAGCTGCTCCATGAACATGCCTTTAATTTTTGGATCTCTGCTTATCATACTGATCATTGAAATGTTTTCTGGTTGTTACTTTAATTTGCATCTCTATTAGCATAAATGGAGATGAGTATCTCACTGGTTCTAACTGACATTTGTATTATTTTTTTTTCCCTCCATGATTTTCCTGGACAGCACACAAACTCACCTTTCCCCTGGGGAACCCTTTAGTCCCTTGTCCCCAGTTGAGCCCTTTGTAGACCTGCACCTCTGCTGTATCTAGACCACTGTATGTCTTATCACACCCAAGGCTTCCACTCTAATTTTTCAGTGCTGTGGACTGAACTCAGTGCCCCTTCCACCCCCACGTTTTAGGGAAGTGATCTACCTTTGAGGTATATCCCCAGCCCAGCTCAGCTCTTCTTCAGGTACCTCTAGCTATACCGCCAGAGGCCATCATTAACCCCAGCCGTTGCATCCAGGACTCCCTGTCCCTCCTGTCTGCCTGTCCCATCCCATGCCTGTCCCAAGACTGCGGCATGCCTGCCTGCCCACATCAGAGAAACAAAACTTCCCAGAGCCTCTGCATTTCTCTCTTTGTTCAGAACAGAACGGTTCATTCTCCAGCAGGCCCCAAAGAGCCCTTTTGTGCTATATCCATTCCAGGAGGCCTTTCAGTGTTCTCTGGAAGAGAAAAGCATTGCAGGATGCTGGCATCCTAAGAACCTGGTTAATGAGAGCTGCAGGCGCCCTGGTTCCATTAGTAGGCTAGCAACGTGCACAGCCAAGCTCCAGCTCCTCCCACTCAGCTGGCTGTGATAGCCCTGTGTATGGCAGAGATAGGATTTTGCTTTTGCTCCTCTAGCATGGACAAGGGAAGCTCCATAGAACATTTTTTTCCTCCCTAATATTTGGCTGTCAGTCATCATTTGACCATATTTTTGTTAAGAACAGAGCCCAGGCTTTGGACTCAGATAATGGGGAATCAAACCCTCATTCTGCAGGTGGATGGTTTCTTTTCTTTTCTTTTTTTTCTTTTTTTTTTTTTTTAGGTAGATTATCTCTTGACACTAGCATTCTTGTCCCAGATATGGACGTGCAAAGGACCCGCTTTTGCTGGAGCTGAGCATTTGCAAGTGCGATGCTGGCACCAGAATTAGAAGTGATTGGCCAGGCTTCTTGTCTAAGGACAGAACACCAAGAAAATAACTGTGTGTGGTGGGGCATATATGTAATCCCAGAATTTGGGAAGTAGAAGGAAAAGGATGTGGAGTTCAAGGATAGCCTCGGCTATATAGTGAGTTCGAGGCTAGCCTGGAGTCCATGAAACCCTGCCTCCTAAAAAAGACTAAGCTAAAACACACACACACACACACACACACACACAGACACACACACACACACACCAAGAAGAAAACCTCTGAAATGTAGAGTTCTGTAATCAAACCCAAATATTTCTTTCTGAGTTGAAGCTCAGAAACTCTTTTTTTTAAAAAGATTTATTTATTTATGTGTGTAAGTACACTGTTGCTCTCTTCAGACACACCAGAAGAGGGCATCAGATCTCATTACAGATGAACGTGAGCCACCATGTGGTTGCTGGGATTTGAACTCAGGACCTCCGTAAGAGCAGTCAGTGCTCTTAACCACTGAGCCATCTCTCCAGCCCCAAAACAGAACTTTTATCCTAGTTCCAAAGTCTCTGTGACTTAGCCCCACCGCATTCCAAGTTGCTAGTTCCACACGGCCCTAAGCTCTAGGCTCTGGCCAGTGTCAGTGTGCCCAGGTTTGTGAATTCTAACCTGCCCTCTTGTTTCCCTGTAGCTCCCGAGCCTGGAAGCTACCTCCATGTGCGATAGTTTTCCACAGCCCTCCTCAGCTAACTTCTGTTCAGCAGTCAGGTTTCTGACAAAGGATCCCTCACCTGGAAGGGCAAAAGCCTCTTAAATCTGTGCATACGAACCCCATCTGATATTGCATGTAGGGGCTAGAGAGATGGCTCAGTGGTTAAGAGCACTGGCTGCTCTTCCGGAGGAGCTTGGGTTCAGATCCTAGCAGAGGCAGTATCTAGGCCACCGAAAGCTATTGTGAGAATGGGGGGGGGGTGGAGAGGCAAGATATTGTTCCTAGTTTTGCTGTATTCTGGAAGCTGAGGCTTTGCCCCCCACGTTGCTAGCCTACTGATGGGACTAGGGCACCTGCAACTCATTAACCAGGTTCTTAGGATGCCAGCATCCTGCATCTTGTACATCTCAGGATGCACCCATTTGTGTATGTGTGTGTGTGTGGGTGTGTGTGTGTGTGTGTGTGTGTGAGAGAGAGAGAGAGAGAGAGAGAGAGAGAGAGAGAGAGAGAGAGACAGACAGACAGACAGACAGACAGACAGACAGAGAGAGACCATGTCTTTGCCTTTGGAGGTCACAGGGTAATGTCAGTTGCCTTTCTCAATTGCTTCTCTAGGGTCTCTCACCTATCCTGGAGCTCATAGATTGGCTAGAATAGCTGGCTATCAAGTCCCTGGGATCCTCCCACCTTTGCCTCTGGGATTACAAATACACACCATGCCCATTTATTTTTCTTCATGAGTGCTGAGGATTCGAGTGTAAGTCCTATTGCGTAAGCATTAAGCTCTTCACCAGTGGCCATCTCCCCTTCATGCCCCTCCCTACACACACATACACATTCATACACACACATTCATACACATACACTCATACACACACACACATACACTCACACACACACTCTCACACACACATATACAGACACACACATACACACACTCATCACACACACTCATACACACACTCACACACACACATACACACACATACACATACACTCATACACACACTCATACACACACTCACACAAACATACACAGACACACACATACACACACATACACATACACCCATACACACACATTCACACATTCATACACACACTCACACACACAGACACACACTCACACACACATACACAGACACACACATACACACACATACACATACACTCATACACACACATTCACACATTCATACACACACTCACACACACATACACACACTCACACACACATACACATATTCACACACACATACATATACACTCTTACATACACACACATAAACATACACACACACTCACACACACATATACATACACACACACTCACACATACATATACACTCTCACACACACATAAACATACACACTCACACTCATGCACACTCATGCACACTCACACACACAGACACATACACATACACTCTCACACACATACATACACTCACACAACACTCACACACACTCACACACACATGCACACACATGCACACACTCATACACCACACACATACAAGGTTTTGTTTTTATTTTTAAGATGAAGCAAAGTTCAAAGGTTGCATCCACTGCCTGATACAACCTTAGGGTCCCCTTCCCATGAAGTTTCCATCCAGGTTACCTTTCACAGTTGTCGATTTTATCACGACTAGGATCATCTCTCTGCCCTGTTTCCCCACTTAGGAAGACAACAGGGCAAGAGTTAGCTGGTTTTGTTACCTTTATCTGAAGTATGCATCCCAGAACCTGCACCTCACTGGCAGATGCCTGTGGAATGAAGGCCTGGGTACTCATCCCACGAGACTGCCAGTCACCCTGCTGTGCTGTGAGTTTGGACAGCAGACATCAATTCCATTCCAAAATCCCAGGGGTGGGGGGAGTGGCCAGAATAACTACATTTGCTCTCAAACATGGAACACGTTTCAGACAACCATAGATGGCCACAGGGATGAAAGGGAAGTGAAGAGACAGAACCATGAAGTGAAGCCATCTCTGTGTGGAGAAATGGAGGCAAGGCTTGACCTAAATCTATAAAATTCCTAAGCAGACAGGGGTGGGGCACCTAACATCAACAAAAGAGGAAGTCTGCCTTGAACTTCCTAAGAGTTCAAAGCAAAAAACTTCCTCTAACCTACCTTATCCAAAAGAATCTTTTGGCTTGCTCTATCCCTTAAAGATAAATTGGACCACAGCTAAAGACGGGGTTAGGAAAGCTTCGGAAGCCTGGAGGTGGTAGCTCTGGTTTTTAATCCTAGCACTAGAGAGGCAGGTGAATCTCTGAGTTCGAAGCCAGCCTGGTCTACAGAGTGAGTTCCAGGACAGACAGGGCTACACAGAAACCCTGTCTCAGAGAGAGAGAGAGAGAGAGAGAGAGAGAGAGAGAGAGAGAGAGAGAGAGAGAGAGAGAGAGAGAGAGAGAGAGAGCGCCCTAGGTGACGGTTCTGAAGCCGGTGATGAAGGTGGGTCTGTGGTCAGTATTTGTGCTGGGCTACACCTTAGTTTGATGCTCTTGTATTTCCAAGTTGTGATACCTGACTCAGGCTGCAAGGCTCCTCTTTCAGACGTGGGGATCAAGGATGGTGAAGCTATGCTAGAAGTCAATGTTCAAGTTTGGCTTTTCACACTGTAGGATGGAGGGTGTACACCCTGGGGAGGCAGATGAGGTGCCAAGAACAGACATTGGCAGGCATGTGTGAGGTCCTGAATGCCATCTCCTGTAGCACAAAACTAAAACAAATGCCCAATAAACACTGAGAGGGACTGATAAGATAATTTTGTTTCTCAACCCTGGCTACATATTACTTACCTGAGGAGTTTTAAAATTCTTTTTTTGTTGTTGTTGTTTTTTTAAACATACATTTATTTATTTATTTATTTATTTATTTATTTATTATGTATATATACATCATACAGCTTTCTGCCTGCGTGTATGTGCCTGCAGGCCAGAAGAGGGCACCAGACCTGATTATAGATGGTTGTGAGCCACCATGTGGTTGCTGGGAATTGAACTCAGGACCTCTGGAAGAGCAGTCAGTGCTCTTAACCGAGTTTTAAAATTCTAAGGAAGGGGCTGGAGCGTTGGCTCAGGGTTAAGGACACTGGATGGTCTTCCAGAGAATCTAGGTTCAATTCCCAGCACCCATAGCAGCCGTCTGTAACTCAGTTCTAGGGGATCTGATGCCCTTGTCAGGCCTCTTTAGGCACCAGGCACGTATGTGGCACACAGACATACATGCAGACAAGACACTCATACACATAAAAATAAAGTTTTTAAAAATTCTGAGAGCAGTACGTTTGTGCACACCTTTAATCCCAGTGCCCAGGAAGCAGAGACAAGAAGATCTTTGTATTTGAGGTCAGCTTATTCTATAGAGTGAGTTCCAAACACATCTAGGGCTACAGAGAAACCCTGTACCCGAAAATATTATTATTATTATTATTATTATTATTATTATTATTATTATTAAATAGGAAGAAGAAGGAGAAGGAGGAGGAGGGAAAGAAGAAGAAGAAGAAGAAGAAGAAGAGGAGGAGGAGGAGGAGGAGGAGGAGGAGAAGAAGAAGAGGAAGAAGAAGAAGAGGAAGAAGAGGAAGAAGAAGAGGAAGAAGAAGAAGAGGAAGAAGAGGAGGAGGAGGAGGAGGAGAAGAAGGAGAAGAAGAAGAAGAAGAAGAAGAAGAAGAAGAAGAAGAAGAAGAAGAAGAAGAAGAAGAAGAAGAAGAAGAAGAAGAAGAAGAAGAAGAAGAAGAAGAAAAAGAGGAAGAAGGAGAAGAAGGAGAAGAAGAAGAGGAAGAAGAAGAAGAAGAAGAAGAAGAAGAAGAAGAAGAAGAAGAAGAAGAAGAAGAAGAAGAAGAAGAAGAAGAAGAAGAAGAAGAAGAAGAAGAGGAGGAAGAGGAAGAGGAAGAGGAAGAGGAGGAGGAGGAAGAAGAAGAGGAGGAGGAAGAAGAAGAAGAGGAGGAAGAAGAAGAGGAAGAGGAAGAAGAAGAAGAAGAACTTTGAAAAACTTCCACAGGTCACACTCCAAATCTAATGACTCAGAATCTCTACTTTTCTTTTATACTTGAGACAAGCCAGGAAGTGGCAACCCATGCCTTCAATCTCAACACTTGGGAGGCAGAGGCAGGTGGATCTCTATGAGCTTGAGGCCAGCCTGATCTACAGAGGGTGTTCCAGAACATTTAGGGCTACAGAGAGAAACCCTGTCTCGGGAAAAAAAGAAAGAAAGGGACGGACAGACAGACAGACAGACAGACAGACAGAAGAAAACAACAACAAAGATCTCACGTAGCCCAGGCTGGCCTTGTACAACTCACTGCATAGCCAATGATGATCTGTATTTGTTTGTATGTTTAAGACAGAGTATGTAACTCTGGGTAGCCTGGAACTATGTAGACCAGGCTGGCCTCAAACTCACAAAGATCTACCTTGCCTCTGCCTTCTGAATTAAAGGCCAGAGCCACCACTCCCAGCTCCAGTGATAATCTTTTTTTTTTCTTTTTCTTTTTCTTTTTTTTTTTTTTGGTTCTTTTTTTTTTTTTTTTTTTTTTTTTTTTTTGAGCTGGGGACCGAACCCAGGGCCTTGCGCTTCCTAGGCAAGCGCTCTACCACTGAGCTAAATCTCCGACCCCAAAAATGTGTATCCCAGGCTGGCCTCGAACTCCAGATCCTCCTGCCTCTGCCTCCTTCAGCATATCCTACTGGCCTGCGCCACCAGAACCAGCTCCAGTGATAATCTTGAACCCCTTGATCTTCCTGCCTTTGTCTCCCAAGTGTAGGGATTATAGGTATGTGCCCCCATGCCTGGCTAAACCTTGTATTTTCATAAGGATTAACATGAGTATTCCCAACGTCCCTAATCTGTCTGAAGTCTCTAGAAAATGCTTAGAGAAAGAGAGCTCAGCCTGCACAGCGCTTTTCCATTCCCAGCATCCAAGTGAAAGAGGTGGGAGCTGTGGCACACTTGGGACGCAGAGAGGAGGATTCCTGGGACTCACCCGCCAGCTAGTCTAGCCTGAGTCGCCAGGCTCCAGGTTCAGGTAGAGCCCCTGAGTCAGGGGCTGGAGACGGTATCAGGGGCTGACCTTTGACCTCGACATCCTTCCATCCTGTATACACGCACACACAGAAAGAAAGAATGGAAAGAAGGAAGAAAGGAAAGAAGGAAGGAGAGAAGGAAGGAAGGAAGGAAGGAAGGAAGGAAGGAAGGAAGGAAGGAAGGAAGCAGGAGGAAGAGAGGGAATAGTAACTAGAAACTGAAATGAAAAATCTAAACTTCTCAGGCAGAACTCATAAAATAGGGCTCTGTGTGCAGCGGTGGCCTGGGCATTTGCTTCCTCTTGTGGCCAGTATTAAAGCATAACAGAGGCTGGGTGTTATTCCATTATTCCAGCACTTAGAGCTGAGGCAGGAGAATGGGGTCGGCCTGACTCACACAGCAAGACCCCATCTTGCTGTGTAAACATATAAACAACTTAAACCACTGTTTCAAAACTGGAATTTCCTCGTCACATATCAACCCCAAATTCTCCATTGCTCTGTAAAATTAGCAGAGTTGGCAGCATGGCCCCCTCAGAGCCCATCTATGACAGGAGCTTAGTTAGCCAAGCTGCCCACACCCACAACCGGCCTTCCCTCTGTCTTCACTCATTGCTGCTTTTCAGTCTGGATATTGAGCCTCCACACTCCTGAGGAGCTACACTTCCAGGCCACCCTGCCTCCTCCTCTATATTAATTACCTCGCCTGAGGACACCCCGGTTTGACAACCCCAGTGAGAGTGTCCCCAGAAATTCACCAGCTCGGGAGGCTGTTTTAAGGTGACCTCTGACATGGGACAGGGGTTGTCTGCTTCTGGCTGAACTGCAAAGTGAGGGTCCTTGGTTTCCCAAGCTCCCCCAGTCTCACCCTACCGACCGCTAAGAGGCATCTTAGAGCTCCAGCATCGAGCCAAGGACATCAAAGCCAAAGGAGATCAGAACTGAATTGGCACGGACCCCCACCCCATCCCCTTCAGGTTCTACCTGTTTTCTTCTGCCAAGCAGAACCTTTTGCTCACGTCCATTAAAATTAACAAGCGTTACAGACGGGCATCAAAGGCATGGCAATGCCTTTCATTACCTAGGCACGCCTAGGCTGGGATGGCAGCCCCAACCCCACCCCTACCCCCATCCCCCATCCCCACCCTCTCCAACTCCATTGGCAGGCAGGACCAGGCTGCCGGGGGCCAGAATCAGAACACTGCCATCTTCTTCTGTTTAATATCTGCACCAAGGAACATTCCAGACCAGCAGAGCATCCTGTTGGCAATTCACTTCAAAGTGCTCTGCAAAAACTGGCTAATTATCGTTAAAAGCTGCCCTTAGAGAGCTGTGTGATTAGTTCTAGTTTATTAGCAGGGAAACTGAGGTCAAGTGACTTACCTGTGGAATGGGGTTGGGCAAGAAAGAGAGACAGAGAAGTCAAATCAGTGACAGCATAAACCTATGTCACCCAGGGGTTCACTCAGACTTGGATCTGGCTGTCCTGGCCGCTTTTCCCAGTTCTCATCCTGGGATTCTGAGGTCAGTAACCCTGTGGGTGCCAGAGAGGAGCAAGAGCTATGTCAGCAACTGTTTCTGTGGCAAGAAGCTAATGCAGATGTTAATTAATGCCCTTCTCTTCTGTAACCGTCAGGCTGTCTCTGGGTTGTCTGTTTTTGTTTTTCTTCCTAAGAATTACTGAAGTGATCTGATAACTTTCTAGAGCCATTCATTGATTTATACAAATAACCAGTACAGAAAGGTCCAATTCACCAATGACAGCCCTGAGAGGTGGCGGGCAAGGGCTCTGTGGCTGGAGCCTTGTCCGGTGCTGGCCAGTTCTGAAGCAGAACCCTGCAGATCCCAGGTTTCAGAACCGGGGCTTGTACCCTGGCAATCTGGTGAGCATGGTGCCGGGTCTGCAGGGCCTGAGCTGCCTGTCCCACTCTCCGGATTCTCAGGCAGAAGTGCCTCCGGTAGCTTGGGGTCATCTTGCTACAGACAACTGCGAGTTTCCTGGGGAAGATGCTCACTAAGGGCTTGCCTCGCGGACAGTAACAGGCATCCTCCAGAAACTTGTGTCTCCTGTTGTTAAGGGGAAACAGAGGCAGGAAAGTGAAGCCGAGGGCGAGGGATGGAGTGTAGGACCTCAAATGCTCAGGCTCCTGGGGTGAGGTTTCTGTTTTAAGCAAAAGGAAAAGAAAGAAAAAGAAATGAGAGTAAAATTTAAGGTGAGGGAGGGAGAGGACTGAGTGAGACGGGGGAATAGGGGAAGGGGAAGGAGGAGTGCTGAGATTGTGTGTCTGGATCCTGGTTCACTTCACCACACAACACAGAGCGATGCTAGTCTGTGGTGCTGGTCTCAGCTCCTGAATCACACCATAAAGCACTCTTTGTACCCTGGGTGGGGCACGTGGCACTGTGTGGGGTCCCCCTTCCCTGTGGTCTCAGGAGGTGATTCTGCGCACCGCCCACACCTCACAAGGTGCTGAGCCTCCCCACCCCCCGCCCAAATCATCAGCTCGCTGGGCGAAGACTGTAGATGGACGGTGAGGGCACAGGTAGTTCCTGTCTCCAAGCCTCAGGCACCCCGTCTTTATGTCAGGATGGAAGGAGAAGGTCTGGGTGACGTTGCCACCCTTGGGACTCAGAAATTCCAGAACGATCCCCTTTTGAAGAGCTAGTCTGCACCTGCCCGTCCTCAAGTGAGAGCCATTGTGAAAGCCTTCTTACAGCGAGCCAAGCCTGATGGCACAGGCCTGCAGTCCCAGCTACTCAGAAGAGAGAAGGATCAAAAGTTCAAGGCCAGCCTGGGCAACTTAGACATTGTAGAAAGAAAGAGAGAGAGAGAGAGAGAGAGAGAGAGAGAGAGAGAGAGAGAGAGAGAGAGGGGAAGGAATAAAAGAAAAAAGGGAGGAAGGAAGGGCTGGAAATACAGTTTAGTGGTAGAGCTCCTGCCTAATTTGTGCAAAGCCCTGGGTTCAATTCCCAGTATCATAAAACAAAAAAGGCTCCCTGTTATGAATTAATTACTCACGGAAAGAAAGGGTTCTGTGTGGACAGGACCAGGTACAGGAGGCCAAGATGTCCTTTGCCTGTCGACCATGCCCCTTGGCTCGGTGACTGCTTACCTAAGACTTGATGGCTGAGGGCGCTGATCTGAACAGCCACCTTCTCTCCCTGACCTCCTTGATTGACCTTCTGCAGAATACCAAGATGTGTATCTTCCTCATCTCTCAAGGTCAGCTCTGAGCCTCCTAGACATATAAGATATCAGAAACCAGAATGTGTCAGGGCTAGAAAAATGGCTCAGTTAAGAGCACTTGTTGCTCTTGCAGAGGACCCAGGTTCTGTTCCTAGCATCCACATGGTGGCTCACAGTCATCCATAACTCTGGGTCCTGAGATCCAATGCCCACGTCTGACTTCTCCAGGCATTTGGTATGCACATTCTATACACAGGCATACATACGGGCAAAACCCTCACGTGCATAAAATATAATAAAATAAATGAATCCTTTTTAAAAAAAATGTAAAGTATCTGAGAAATTACATACGTGTACCAAGTTAGAGCTATGTCCCAGACAGCAACTGTAGAATACAGAAGGAAGGATGGACCCCAATCTTATAAATGCAGCCTTGGTAGTCATCAGCAAATGAACAACCAAAGGGATACAATTACTATCTGCCATGTATGTTCTAGTCACAGTCTTACACACAATTTAGTTGTCAAAAATGTAAAAGTTCGGGCCAGTAAGCTGGTTTCAGGGGAGTAAAGGCACCTGCCACCAAGCCTGACAACCTTAGTGGATCCCCAGATTCCATGCAATGGAAGGAGAGAATTAACTCTTGCAAATTGTCCTCTGATACAGACAGACAGACAGACAGACAGACAGACAGACAGACACACACACACACACACACACACACACACACACACACACTAAAGAGATACATTTATGGGCTGGAGTGGAGAGATGGCTCAGTGGTTAAGAGCACCGACTGCTCTTCCAGAGGTCCTGAGTTCAAATCCCAGCAACCACGTGGTGGCTCACAACCATCTGTAATGGGATCCGATGCCCTCTGCTGGTGTGTCTGAAGACAGCTACAGTGTACTCACCTACAATAAATAAATAAATCATTAAAAAAAAATACCTGGCAATCCCATGTGCTGCCAGGTGTAAACAGATATTTGCACGTAGTCTCTTCAATAGACAACTGGAGTCATCAGGTTTCCTTGAAGAGAGAACCCCTAGGAAGACCCCAATAGAGTTCATACATGGAAAGATGTCTGTGTGAAGATACTGCAGGAGGAGCCCTGACCTGAATGAAGAGTGGAAGCATCCGAGTGGCCAGCGACAGGGCGGGGGGTGGGGTGAGATAAAGCAGGAGGCGGTCAAACAATATGCTGTACAAGCAACTGGAAGCATGAGATTCAAAGACAATAAAATAAATTAAAATGAAAAGCAACAGAAACAATAAAAGGCCAAAAGGAGAATGATATCATTGAATGTGAGATTTAGAAACCCATGAAGCGACCCCCTGCCCACATCCCTGGCCCAAGAGGAAACTGTATAAGGCCTCTGGGCTCCCGTGGGGGAGGGCCCAGGAGCGGCAGGACCCCTGCGCCTGAGACACCGCCGGAACCTGAAGGAACAGACCGGATAAACAGTTCTCTGCACCCAAATCCCGTGGGAGGGAAAGCTAAACCTTCAGAGAGGTAGACACGCCTGGGAAACCAGAAGAGACTGCACTCTGCACACATCTCGGACGCCAGAGGAAAAAGCCAAAGACCATCTGGAACCCTGGTGCACTGAAGCTCCCGGAAACGGCGGCACAGATCTTCCTGGTTGCTGCCGCCGCAGAGAGCTCGTGGGCAGCGCCCCGCGAGCGAACTTGAGCCTCGGGACCACAGGTAAGACCAACTTTTCTGCTGCAAGTGACCTGCCTGGTGAACTCAAGACACAGGCCCACAGGAACAGCTGAAGACCTGTAGAGAGGAAAAACTACACTCCCGAAAGCAGAACACTCTGTCCCCATAACAGGCTGAAAGAAAACAGGAAAACAGGTCTACAGCACTCCTGACACACAGACTGATAGGACAGTCTAGCCACTGTCAGAAAGAGCAGAACAAAGTAACACTAGAGATAATCTGATGGCGAGAGGCAAGCACAGGAACCCAAGCAACAGAAACCAAGACTACATGGCACCATCGGAGCCCAATTCTCCCATCAAAACAAACATGGAATATCCAAACACACCAGAAAAGCAAGATCTAGTTTCAAAATCATATTTGATCATGATGCTGGAGGACTTCAAGAAAGACGTGAAGAACTCCCTTAGAGAAACACAGGAAAACATTAATAAACAAGTAGAAACCTACAGAGAGGAATCGCAAAAATCCCTGAAAGAATTCCAGGAAAACACAATCAAACAGTTGAAGGAATTAAAAATGGAAATAGAAGCAATCAAGAAAGAACACATGGAAACAACCCTGGATATAGAAAACCAAAAGAAGAGACAAGGAGCTGTAGAGACGAGCTTCACCAACAGAATACAAGAGATGGAAGAAAGAATCTCAGGAGCAGAAGATTCCATAGAAATCATTGACTCAACTGTCAAAGATAATGTAAAACGGAAAAAGCTACTGGTCCAAAACATACAGGAAATCCAGGACTCAATGAGAAGATCAAACCTAAGGATAATAGGTATAGAAGAGAGTGAAGATTCCCAGCTCAAAGGACCAGTAAATATCTTCAACAAAATCATAGAAGAAAACTTCCCTAACCTAAAAAAAGAGATACCCATAGGCATACAAGAAGCCTACAGAACTCCAAATAGATTGGACCAGAAAAGAAACACCTCCCGTCACATAATAGTCAAGATACCAAACGCACAAAATAAAGAAAGAATATTAAAAGCAGTAAGGGAGAAAGGTCAAGTAACATATAAAGGCAGACCTATCAGAATCACACCAGACTTTTCGCCAGAAACTATGAAGGCCAGAAGATCCTGGACTGATGTCATACAGACCCTAAGAGAACACAAATGCCAGCCCAGGTTACTGTATCCTGCAAAACTCTCAATTAACATAGATGGAGAAACCAAGATATTCCATGACAAAACCAAATTTACACAATATCTTTCTACAAATCCAGCACTACAAAGGATAATAAATGGTAAAGCCCAACATAAGGAGGCAAGCTATACCCTAGAAGAAGCAAGAAACTAATCCTCTTGGCAACAAAATAAAGAGAAGAAAAGCGCACAAACATAACCTCACATCCAAATATGAATATAACAGGAAGCAATAATCACTATTCCTTAATATCTCTCAACATCAATGGCCTCAACTCCCCAATAAAAAGACATAGATTGGGGCTGGGGATTTAGCTCAGTGGTAGAGCGCTTACCTAGGAAGCGCAAGGCCCTGGGTTCGGTCCCCAGCTCCGAAAAAAAGAACCAAAAAAAAAAAAAAAAGACATAGATTAACAAACTGGATACGCAATGAGGACCCTGCATTCTGCTGCCTACAGGAAACACACCTCAGAGACAAAGATAGACACTACCTCAGAGTGAAAGGCTGGAAAACAACTTTCCAAGCAAATGGTCGGAAGAAGCAAGCTGGAGTAGCCATTCTAATATCAAATAAAATCAATTTTCAACTAAAAGTCATCAAAAAAGATAAGGAAGGTCACTTCATATTCATCAAAGAAAAAATCCACAAAGATGAACTCTCAATCCTAAATATCTATGCCCCAAATACAAGGGCACCTACGTAAAAGAAACCTTACTAAAGCTCAAAACACACATTGCACCTCACACAATAATAGTAGGAGATTTCAACACCCCACTCTCATCAATGGACAGATCATGGAAATAGAAATTAAACAGAGACGTAGACAGACTAAGAGAAGTCATGAGCCAAATGGACTTAACAGATATTTATAGAACATTCTATCCTAAAGCAAAAGGATATACCTTCTTCTCAGCTCCTCATGGTACTTTCTCCAAAATTGACCATATAATTGGTCAAAAAATGGGCCTCAACAGGTACAGAAAGATAGAAATAATCCCATGCGTGCTATCAGACCACCAAGGCCTAAAACTGGTCTTCAATAACAATAAGGGAAGAATGCCCACATATATGTGGAAATTGAACAATGCTCTACTCAATGATAACCTGGTCAAGGAAGAAATAAAGAAAGAAATTAAAAACTTTTTAGAATTTAATGAAAATGAAGATACAACATACCCAAACTTATGGGACACAATGAAAGCTGTGCTAAGAGGAAAACTCATAGCGCTGGGTGCCTGCAGAAAGAAACAGGAGAGAGCATATGTCAGCAGCTTGACAGCACACCTAAAAGCTCTAGAACAAAAAGAAGCAAATACACCCAGGAGGAGTAGAAGGCAGGAAATAATCAAACTCAGAGCTGAAATCAACCAAGTAGAAACAAAAAGGACCATAGAAAGAATCAACAGAACCAAAAGTTGGTTCTTTGAGAAAATCAACAAGATAGATAAACCCTAACCAGACTAACGAGAGGACACAGAGAATGTGTCCAAATTAACAAAATCAGAAATGAAAAGGGAGACATAACTACAGATTCAGAGGAAATTCAAAATATCATCAGATCTTACTATAAAAGCCTATATTCAACAAAACTTGAAAATCTGCAGGAAATGGACAATTTCCTAGACAGATACCAGGTACTGAAGTTAAATCAGGAACAGATAAACCAGTTAAACAACCCCATAACTCCTAAGGAAATAGAAGCAGTCATTAAAGGTCTCCCAACCAAAAAGAGCCCAGATCCAGACGGGTTTAGTGCAGAATTCTATCAAACCTTCATAGAAGACCTCATACCAATATTATCCAAACTATTCCACAAAATTGAAACAGATGGAGCACTCCCGAATTCCTTCTATGAAGCCACAATTACTCTTATACCTAATCCACACAAAGACACAACAAAGAAAGAGAACTTCAGACCAATTTCCCTTATGAATATCAACGCAAAAATACTCAATAAAATTCTGGCAAACCGAATCCAAGAGCACATCAAAACAATCATCCACCATGATCAAGTAGGCTTCATCCCAGGGATGCAGGGATGGTTTAATATACGGAAAACCATTAACGTGATCCATTATATAAACAAACTGAAAGAACAAAACCACATGATCATTTCATTAGATGCTGAGAAAGCATTTGACAAAATTCAACACCCCTTCATGATAAAAGTCCTGGAAAGAATAGGAATTCAAGGCCCATACCTAAACATAGTAAAAGCCATATACAGCAAATCAGTTGCTAACATTAAACTAAATGGAGAGAAACTTGAAGCAATCCCACTAAAATCAGGGACTAGACAAGGCTGCCCACTCTCTCCCTACTTATTCAATATAGTTCTTGAAGTTCTAGCCAGAGCAATCAGACAACAAAAGGAGGTCAAGGGGATACAGATCCGAAAAGAAGAAGTCAAAATATCACTATTTGCAGATGATATGATAGTATATTTAAGTGATCCCAAAAGTTCCACCAGAGAACTACTAAAGCTGATAAACAACTTCAGCAAAGTGGCTGGGTATAAAATTAACTCAAATAAATCAGTAGCCTTCCTCTACACAAAAGAGAAACAAGCCGAGAAAGAAATTAGGGAAACGACACCCTTCATAATAGACCCAAATAATATAAAGTACCTCGGTGTGACTTTAACCAAGCAAGTAAAAGATTTGTACAATAAGAACTTCAAGACACTGAAGAAAGAAATTGAAGAAGACCTCAGAAGATGGAAAGATCTCCCATGCTCATGGATTGGCAGGATTAATAAAGTAAAAATGGCCATTTTACCAAAAGCGATCTACAGATTCAATGCAATCCCCATCAAAATACCAATCCAATTCTTCAAATAGTTAGACAGAACAATTTGCAAATTCATCTGGAATAACAAAAAACCCAGGATAGCTAAAACTATCCTCAACAATAAAAGGACTTCAGGGGGAATCACTATCCCTGAACTCAAGCAGTATTACAGAGCAATAGTGATAAAAACTGCATGGTATTGGTACAGAGACAGACAGATAGACCAATGGAATAGAATTGAAGACCCAGAAATGAACCCACACACCTATGGTCACTTGATTTTTGACAAAGGAGCCAAAACCATCCAATGGAAAAAAGATAGCATTTTCAGCAAATGGTGCTGGTTCAACTGGAGGTCAACATGTAGAAGAATGCAGATCGATCCATGCTTATCACCCTGTACAAAGCTTAAGTCCAAGTGGATCAAGGACCTCCACATCAAACCAGACACACTCAAACTAATAGAAGAAAAACTAGGGAAGCATCTGGAACACATGGGCACTGGAAAAAATTTCCTGAACAAAACACCAATGGCTTATGCTCTAAGATCAAGAATCGACAAATGGGATCTCATAAAAGTGCAAAGTTTCTGTAAGGCAAAGGACACTGTGGTTAGGACAAAACGGCAACCAACAGATTGGGAAAAGATCTTCACCAATCCTACAACAGATAGAGGCCTTATATCCAAAATATACAAAGAACTCAAGAAGTTAGACCACAGGGAGACAAATAACCCTATTAAAAATGGGGTTCAGAGCTAAACAAACAATTCACAGCTGAGGAATGCCGAATGGCTGAGAAACACCTAAAGAAATGTTCAACATCTTTAGTCACAAGGGAAATGCAAATCAAAACAACCCTGAGATTTCACCTCACACCAGTGAGAATGGCTAAGATCAAAAACTCGGGTGACAGCAAATGCTGGCGAGGATGCGGAGAAAGAGGAACACTCCTCCATTGTTGGTGGGATTGCAGACTGGTACAACCATTCTGGAAATCAGTCTGGAGGTTCCTCAGAAAATTGGACATTGAGCTGCCTGAGGATCCAGCTATACCTCTCTTGGGCATATACCCAAAAGATGCCTCAACATATAAAAAAGACACGTTCTCCACTATGTTCATCGCAGCCTTATTTATAATAGCCAGAAGCTGGAAAGAACCCAGATGCCCTTCAACAGAGGAATGGATACAGAAAATGTGGTACATCTACACAATGGAATATTACTCAGCTATCAAAAACAATGACTTTATGAAATTCATAGGAAAATGGTTGGAACTGGAAAATATCATCCTGAGTGAACTAACCCAATCACAGAAAGACATACATGGTATGCACTCATTGATAAGTGGCTATTAGCCCAAATGCTTGAATTACCCTAGATGCCTAGAACAAATGAAACTCAAGACGGATGATCAAAATGTGAATGCTTCGGGCTGGAGAGATGGCTCAGAGGTTAAGAGCACCCGACTGCTCTTCCAGAGGTCATGAGTTCAATTCCCAGCAACCACATGGTGGCTCACAACCATCTGTAAAGAGATCCAATGCCCTCTTCTGGTGTATCTGAAGACAGCTACAGTGTACTTATATATAATAAATAAATAAATCTTTAAAAAAAAAATGTGAATGCTTCACTCCTTCTTTAAAAGGGGAACAAGAATACCCTTGGCAGGGAAGAGAGAGGTAAAGATTAAAACAGAGACTGAAGGAACACCCCCTTCATGCCCCACATGTGGCCCATACATATACAGCCACCCAATTAGACAAGATGGATGAAGCAAAGAAGTGCAGACCGACAGGAGCCGGATGTAGATCGCTCCTGAGAGACACAGCCAGAATACAGCAAATACAGAGGCGAATGCCAGCAGCAAACCACTGAACTGAGAATAGGACCCCCGTTGAAGGAATCAGAGAAAGAACTGGAAGAGCTTGAAGGGGCTCGAGACCCCAAAAGTACAACAATGCCAAGCAACCAGAGCTTCCAGGGACTAAGCCACTACCTAAAGACTATACATGGACTGACCCTGGACTCTGACCCCATAGGTAGCAATGAATATCCTAGTAAGAGCACCAGTGGAAGGGGAAGCCCTGGGTCCTGCTAAGACTGAACCCCCAGTGAACTAGACTGGTGGGGGGAGGGCGGCAATGGGGGGAGGGTGGGGAGGGGAACACCCATAAGGAAGGGGAGGGGGGAGGGGGATGTTTGCCCGGAAACCGGGAAAGGGAATAACACTCGAAATGTATATAAGAAATACTCAAGTTAATAAAAAAAAAAAAAAAAAGAAAGAAACCCATGAAGCCAACCAGGGATGTCACTTTTATGGGTATGCACACGGGTAGGAAAGGTAGGAAAAGGTGTGTCATCAGGACAAATGCTTAACTTCTGCAATTGGAGCCCTGGCTTGGAACAAGGCAGGGGTGATCACAGAGGAGTCCTGTGTCTTCTCTGTTACTCTGAAGCACAGAAATGAATGGAACAAGGTGCTAGACAATTCCATATTTAACCCTCGACTCTTCTCTGTTCTTTAAAAAAAAAATCATCATTTTAAAAGTGATTTTTAAAAAGAGGAGAGCCAAGAAGAGCACTGGGCCACGAGCTCCATCCACTTGGCACTGCAGGTGCAGATGGGTCACAAGTGCCCCAGAGGATGTGGCACGAGGCCTCTAAGCTTACTAGGTAGCCTCCCATGGCTACTGCCTCCCCTTCAAAACAGCAACGACGACAGTGTGAACCTTCAGGGACAGTGCACAGAAGGCTGAGGCATGAGGGTTGTAAATCTGAAGCCAGCCTGGGCTATGTTACAAGATTCTGTCTGTCTGTCTGTCCGTCCACCCACAAATAAGTACTAACAGTCAGACACGGTACACACCTGTAATCCCAGCACTCCAGAGGCCAAAGTAAGATTATAAACTTGAGGCCACCTTGGCTGCATAGCAACGAAGAATCCCAACGATAACCAGGTCCCCCCATGTGTGAGAAGGCTATGATGGAGCAAACGGTTGAAAACAGAGTTTTTAGAGGGAATGTATGGAGCTGACAAAAGCAATGTCCACTCCAGCAGCTCCTATACTGTTCCCCCAGAAGCCCCAGGCTCTGAGCATTTACAGTATGAAAACACGCTTGTCCATCTCCCCACATTCCGCAAAGAAGCCAGAGAGTACACCGATGGGGCAGGTGGAGCAAGGCAATGCTCAATAAGGTGTTTGCTCACTGACTGTTCAAGGGCAGCCTGCCCTCCTGTGCCCTTCACATGGTTCCTCTTCTCCCCTTCTGGTAGCTGGGGAGCACGGTTCTGACCCTTCATAAGACAGTGGATCTGTGCCTGGGTCAGCTGCCGGATCCAGAGGGCTACTCTAAAGCCTGGCACAGACTATGCCCTAAACATGTTTGCAAGGATTGATTAAGAAGGAGGAAGAGGGAAGACCAAGAAACGAGAGGAAAGAAGGGGGAGGCAGAGTGGGTGAGAGCCCTCGCGCGTTCACTTTAAAGAGCTCTGGTCTGGGCTCATAGCCAAGCTGGACCAACCACTTCACTGCTACAGGCAACCAGTGTGGATAATTGTTGGCTTTAGCGTTACTCATCCTTTCTCAGGACCGTGTGCAAAGTGGAGGGTTTCACCTGCCCGGCGGGTACTGAATTATAGCTCTGGAGTTGGGCTCCGTGTAATTAACCAGAGCAGGGAGCCCTGGGGATCCTGTGAAGCTCAGAGTGCATAGGTGCACAGGGCATGGAACAGGGTGCCTGCTAATTACCCTTGGCCCAGTTTCCATAGTTCCCAGTCCTGGGCCACTCTTCTCCTTGGAGGGTTGGCTGTTTACTGGCTGTGGGGCTCATTGACAGGGATCGTTGAAGAGAACCTGGGACCAGAAAAGTAGAATGGTGGGCACTTTTGAATAGGCATGTAGTCTGGGAGGAGAAATTGGCTTCCCCCGCCTAGAGGGGTAGAACCTTCCCAGGCTCTGGCTCCACTTCTAATTCTGTGTTTCTGTCATACATGGCCGTAGACACATGGCCTGTGATGAGCAGGCTTCATCACACATGGACCTCACATGACTGCAGAGGAGGACAGGCGGAAGGCAGTATCCACATTGCAATACCACTCTGTACTTCATTCGTCCGTTCATTTGTTTGTCCGTTTAAGATAGGGTGTCTGTGTAGCCAGGGTGGCCACAAATCCTTAATCACCGTGCTTCTGCCTTTGAGTTCTGCTGGGATTATAATATGTGCCACCACAGCTGGCTTACACTTAGGTATATTTTACAAATATATAAAGTAGTACGTGCACAGATTATATAGTAAAAAGCACAAAAACCAAATAGCTCTGGTCTGGGCTTACAGGGGCTATGAGACAGCTCAGCGGGGAAAGACACTTGCCTGCAAGCCTCACAGCCTTAGTTGGTGGTCCCTGGGATTCACTTGGTGGAAGGAAGAGAACCAATTCCTGAAAGGTGTCTGCTGTCCCCTGACCTTTACAAAAGTCCCGTGGCACATATGCACACATGTATTCACATACGTAAACACACACACACACACACACACACACACACAAAATTAAATAAATTTTAGAATTATAAAATCTAAATGGGAGCAAGGCATGATGGTATACACCTCTAATTCAAGAAGCTTGGGAGAGGAACTTATGGGGCTCCACATCTCCTCATGGATGAATCCTAGGCGGGCCGATGGTTGCTGGGTGAAAGGGAGTCTTTCTTTAGTGTTGTAGCGCTAGCAGTTGCCCACACTCCTGAAAATAACCCTTCACTCATGCTCTTGTTAGCAGCCCTAACTGAACTCATTGGGCTGGAAGTAAAGCAACAGAAAGACGTGAAAGTCGAAGAGTGACCAGCTGGAAAGTGGAGGGGACAAGAAAGGGCAATGGGGTGACTACGATCAACATGCAGTATATACATGTATGCAAATGGCACAATATATGCAAATGTCACTGTGCATGCAAATGTCGGGGTATATGCAAATGTCATCGTGTATGCAAATGTCACTGTGCATGCAAATGTCATAAGGAAACCTGTTCTTATGTGTACTTTACTATGTGAAAAGCTGAGCATCTGGTTGGTACACTGTCCTACTTTTGTAGACCACGTGATGGAATAAATCCCTACCAACACAGACTCACTCTGGAAAAAGAGTGAAAACAAGATGAGACAGCAAAGCATAAGGAATATTTAGTGGCCATACATACCAAGGAAGAAACAGGAAATGGCTGGGTATGGCTCATTGGTAGAATGCTTGCCTAACATTTATGGGGCCCTGGGTTCAGGCCCAGCACTGTAAGAATACACACACACACACACACACACACACACACACACACACACACACACACACACAGAGTGAGTGGGTGAGGCATTGTAAATCAATATGAGAAACAAAGGCAAAGGGACAACAGACAGCAGAGGCTGGGTCTGGGTAACCTAGGGCTTTGTTGCTTCTAAGAATTCAGAGCAGGACAGTGACACGATAGGATTTTAGTAGGCTCACTGCAAGTACTTTGCAGCAGTTAGAACCAGAGAGACAGGTCAAGAGGGCAGCAACAAACAGGCACACAAATCAAGTACAGAATCTAAGCAGGAGATGGTAGTCGCTCAAACCAGGTGCCGCTGTGAGGATGAAGCTGTGAGGGCGTGGGTAGCCAGAAGCTCCCTGGGGATACTCTGGGTTTCAGATGGCATGGTCTCTAGAACAGCTTGCCCAGTGGCAGCCAAACACATGACACTGGAGTTCAGGTGAGTGGCCCTGGCTATAAGGACGCTGTGGGATTCACCAGCACATCATGGCTGTTTAAAGGCACAAGATGTGGCACTTCGCCCTTACAATTAAAGGATCTGAAGGCAAGAGAGGGCGTCAGCCTCTTGCTCATTCTGGGTGGTAACTACAACGGTGTTAAAAATGCTGGTTTGTGTGTGTGTGTGTGTGTGTGTGTGTGTGTGTGTGTGTGTGTGTGTGTGTGTGTTTGAGCTTTTTTCTAATAAAAATGAGTTAATAAACAGTTTGTAATGCCGTGCTGCTCCAGATTGCTAATGTAGTCTGTCATGAGTACTTCTGCTCTAAAGCGTGGGTTATGGCAGTAAATCTTGGGAGCCAAGTTCAGATTCCTCCTCCCACCAGTCCAGGCTTGGTGACTGGGTCAGCTGGTCGCATGGGGCTCCCATGACCCCAGTTGGCAGCTAGCAGCTGGCCCTTACTTTCTAGTTCTTCTGAAGTGGATGTGTAGGATCAGGTGGCAGGCACACCACCCCTGCTTGCTTTGACTGAACTGTACCCCCTACATCCCATGCCTAGTCCTATACAGAAGGTCAGAAATACCTGCTAAACAGGGCTCTCTACAGAAGGTAAACTTGGCCTCCTACAAGACAGAAACCGTAGTTAGGAGTGCTAAGTGTGGTACCAAATACCCCAGCATTCAGGAAGCTGAGGCAGGAGATCACAAGGTTGAGGCCTGCTTGGGTTACATATAAAAAGATAAAAAGAAAGAAAAAGAAGAGACTGAGACTGGGGAGATGGTTTTGTGGCAAGAGTGCTTGCTGTGCATTAAGGGAAGACAAGTTCAAACCCTCAGTGTCTGTGTAAAAAAAGCTGGACTCGAGGTCTGGACATGGGGGCGCATACTTTAATCCCAACACTTAGGAGGCAGAGACAAGAGGATCTCTGTGAGTTTATGGCCAGCCTGATCAACATAGCAAGTCCTGGGACAGTCAGAGCCACATAGAGAAACCCCCGTCTCAAAACAACAAGAAGAGGCTGTCCTATACATACCTGGAACCCCAACGCTGTGGGGCAGGGATGAGCAGATCCCAGAGCTCACTGATCAGACAGCCAAGCCACAAGGGTAAGCTACCTATCTAGTAGAGAGCCTGTCTCCAGGCAGTAAAGCAGAAAGCAGTAGAGGAAGACACCCATTGCCTTCCACATGCATGCACATAGGCATACACACACACACACACACACACACACACACACACACACACGCATGTGTTGCACACAACACCACAAACAGTAGAAGGAAGGAAGATCAGAAGGAAGGAAGGAAGGAAGGAAGGGAGGAAGGAAGGAAGGAAGGAAGGAAAAAATTTTAAGAAAATTGTTTTTAGGACAACTAGGAAGAAATGCATTCTATGGTCCCCAAGCTTTGGGACTCAAACTAAGCTGAGCTTAAAAGCAGGGATGGAAGAGACTCAAACTCCATGAACCGTATTGCTTACAGCATCCTGCTCAGAACACGAGGCCTAAGGTATGAGCCTGAAACATACAAATACATAGGTAAAGGCTGGGAGTGTGGCTCAGTGGCTGAGCTCTTGCCTAGCAGGCCTAAGGCCTTGAGTTCCATCCTTAGCACATCCATATATACATACATACATACATACATACATACATACATACATACATACATACAGAGAGAGAGAGAGAGAGAGAGAGAGAGAGAGAGAGAGAGAGAGCGCGCATGGGTGGCTAGACCAACTGCCAAGTCATACAGGCAGACAGTAATGACAGCATTTATTAATGGACATTATGTTAATGCATAGTTTGTGCCAGGCTCTGAACAGAGGGCTTGGGAGGGTGCTTTCTGTTCTCTCATCTAACCTTCATGACAAAACTTATAAGGTTAGCATTTGTATGAGTCAGACATTACAGATGGGGAAACTGAGGCTCAGAGAAGTCAAATAGCATGCCCTAAATCATAGCAAAGAAAGAACAAATCTGGGATTCGAACCCCTGCAGTAGGACTCTGCTCTCAAGCTTTTCCTGGCGAGCAGAGATGCTTTAGGGATCTCTGAACAACAGCCAGAAAAGACCAGTCGGAGGTAACTCTTTCATTGAGCCATTTAGTCATCATTGACGAATGGATATTTATCGAGTACCCACTTTGCAGAAGTACTCGGTGTGCCTGGGCTTAGCAACGTCAACTTTAAGAAACCACAGCCACTGCCCTGAGATGCTTGTGGTCTAGAGAAGCCAGTTTTCCTGCAGTGTAATAAAACCACTGGCTCCAGCCTGCTCCTGGGAAGGCGCAGATCAAGAGGGTCTTGCAAGCCAGATGTGGTGGCTCAAGCCTGTAATGTCAGAACTCTGGAAGAATGCAAGTTCCATGTCATCCTGGTGTACACTGGGAGACCCTGTCTAAAACACAAACACTCAAAAATCAAAGGAGAATCATGTGTGGTGTCTCAGGTCGGTAACTCTAGCATGTGAGAGGCTTGAGACAGAATCATTTCTGTGATTCTGAGGCCAGGATGTATTGCACAGCAAGTACAGGCCAGTCAAGGATATATAGGAAATGAGGGAGGGAGGGAGGGAGGGAGGGAGGGAGAAAAGAGGGCCAGCAAGGTGGCTCAATGGGTAAAGAAACTTGTGGCCAAATCTGATGCTCTGAATTCAATCCCTAGGACCCACAGGGTGGAAGGAGAGAACCCACACCCAGACATTGTCCTCTGACCTCCACACACATGCTGTGGCCACACATATGCATGTACACATACATACAATTACATTCAGAAACTACAGAAACCAGGAAAGCAAAATGGGACCATTGCCAGGACAGGGGGTCGAGGAGCAATAGAGAATGAGATAGTAAGATACCAGAGACCTGTTAGGAACGATGGGAAATGGGTGGGGGCACCTTTAAGGGAGAGGGGGGTAAATACAGAAGAAGGTGGGGGAGGGTAACAGCAGAATGCAGATGAACTGATGGAGAAATGGGAAAGGGGAGCTCTTTAGGGGAGGGAAGGGAGATAAATACAGAAGAAGGAAGGAATGGTAAAATAAAGATGTCTGAAAAAAGCCACAAGGAACCATACGATTAATTATTTACCTTTTAAAACCCTATAATATACAAATTCTCTGTATAAAACATAAACATACAGTTTTAATGAACTTTCCCCATCTTGGTACATGGTCAGCGCTCCTTCTAGCCAACCTAACAAACTCTAACACCAGATACAAGAAGTTCTCTTTGAGTTGCTGGCCAGAGTTGTCCAAGAAACTCCCAAAAACATACAGCCAGTTAGTGTTGCCCCTGGCAAGAAACGGAAGCTAAACCCCTTTGCTGAAACTATCTGTCGTTTAGAAACAGGACCCCGATATCTCTGAACTCTGATTGACCTGAATGTTCCCTCCTTGAGGACTAGTTTCATGGGAGCAGAAGGCACCATGTAAGCTTCCAAAGGAAGATGGCAACCAACCATCCTACCCTATGACACCTATGAACCACACCAATGACCAACATGGCATGCTAGCCCTACTGGTGTAGTAGTGTACACATGTCTTGGTAGTAACCATCAGCTCTCTAACTGGACTTAAGAACTGCGCAACCATGCCTAGTCCTGGCACATAGCTAACGGCTCAGTGCTAGTGAGGTCGTAGTTATTGGAGGAGAATCTATAACCACTAATTTGTTAAACCAGCATAATCCCTAACGACAGTCTATAGATGTTTGCCCTTAAACTCACTGTACTGGCTGGTTCTGTGTGTCCACTTGACACAAGCTGGAGTTATCACAGAGAAAGGAGCCTCCGTTGAGGAAATGCCTCCATGAGATCCAGCTGTAAGACATTTTCTCAATTAGTGATCAAGAGGGGAGGGCCCGGCCCACCGTGGGTGGTGCCATCCCTAGGCTTGTGGTCCTGGGTTCTATAAGAAAGCAAGCCAGTAAGCAGCACCCCTCCATGGCTTCTGTATCAGCTCCTGCCTCCATGTTCCTGCCCTGTGTGAGTTCCAGTCCTGATTTCCTTTGGTGATGAACAGCAATGTGGAAGTGTAAGCTGAATAAACCCTTTCCTCCCCAACTTGCTTCTTGGTCATGATGTTTTGTGCAGGAATAGAAACCCTGACTAAGACACCCACAGATAAGACAAGCCTTCACCCTCATCAAGTAAACTTCTCTTTCCGACAGAGACCACTACAGAAAACCACCACCAATCAAAATGTAGTCTGGATGAATATATATACAAAACATTCTGGCACCTAAGGCTCAGAGAACATTGTGGAAGAAGCAGAAAGATTGTAAGAGCCAGGGATCAGGGAATCTGGCATGATATTGTGCCTTCTAATAACATCAGAAGCTATACCCATTAAGTCCAGCAACATGACTGCCCTAACGTGAGTTGAACAAGGGGGACACCAATAGACATGCTGAACTGCATGGGGGGAAGCTCATGAGGCCTCAACCCTACACAGAGAACTACAGGTGATGGAGGGAAGCTGGGAGCAGAAGAGGTGTCCTTCCCCAGGGAAGAGCACACCAGTTGGTTGTCCAACAGCAAGGCTCAGCTCTGACAACATACATGCCAGTATCATTATATAGACAGAGTGGGAGGTAGATAGATAGATAGATAGATAGATAGATAGATAGATAGATAGATGTTTATACAGATATGTATGCAATAATGATTAGTGAAAAAAGAGGCCATGAATTAAAAGGTGAGTCAGGGTGGGTATGGGAGAGTTAGGAGGGAGGAAATGAAGAAATGTTACAATTATATTATTGTCTCAAAATTTTAAAAATTAAAATACATTTAAAAAATGGGGGGGAGGGAATGGGAGAGATAAACAGGGCATGGATAGAAAACCTGGGAAGAGCAAACATGGTGATGGGCCAATGTCAAGATACTAGACCTTTCTTTGCTCTGATTTCGTGATGGAATACCTTGCCTATTCTTTGCATCCCAGATACTCCTTTGTAGCATTTTCTGTCTCAGAGAACATGTTGCAAACTTTTACCTGCATGGGACAGGAAGTGACAAGCCCAGTCATTTTGTGCTGTGTTAGGGGTGGCATCAGACACTTCTTAGAAGCATCCCCTTTTATTGTTGGGAGTAAATTATGTGAATGTTCTTACACATAAAGTAGTAGTCACGTCTGGGGATGAAGAGATTTAGGAATTGGTGGCTCACAGGAGTCTAACTGCTGTGTAAAACAGGAGCTGCTGAGCACAGCCGCACACGTCTGTAACTCCAGCATTTTCAGGCAGGAGGATAAAAAGTTTGAGGCCAGCCACGGCCATGCTAGAAGCCCAGGGGAGAAATGCTTTACACGTACTCCCCACCCCTGGAAGAAGGTCTAGAACATAATCTTCAGATTCTAAAGGCTCCTGGGAAGGAGGTTAAAGCTTCCCTTCTCCAAAGACATGATTGTTTCTGTAAAAACTCTTTTTTCTTTTACATTTATTCATTTTCTGTGAGAAGACAGCCCCAATGTGGCGGTCTCAGCTGTCTAGTTCCATGGGGGTCCAAGGATCAAACTCATATCATCATGCTTGGCAGCTAGTGCTGTTTTGCCAGCACGACATGTATTTCTGTGTGGGGTTGAAGTCATTTATCTCCTCGGGGCAGATTTGTTTCTGACCACTAGCTTCCATCAGGAGCCGAGACCCAGAGAATGAGCAGAGCAGTGAGCCAGGCTTGGTACGCTCTTTCTCAGGCCCTGGACCAGCCTGGACACGGTTTAGCCTCAACCAGACCAGCGAGTGTGACATTGTTTCAACCTGCACAGCCCGGGAATTAGGAAATATGGACGTATTAAGGGATTGGGATTTACTATTGTGAATCGATTGGCCTTGTGCAACATCACAACATCATCCAAAGAGGAAACCGTTGCTGGCACAGGTGGCGAGGAGCTAAGAGAGGTGGCTTAGACAGGTAGAGGAACACACCTTGCACTCTCTGGGCTTGTTCCATGGGCCAGGCCCTTGGTGTTATTAATACCTGCTAGAGGCAGGGAACATTGACTGTGCCACAGACGGGCTGGGATAAATTCCCAGCGCAGGCCCAGAAAGCCCGTGAGCAGCTGCGTGCAAGCATGCAGCTCCTGAGCTGGGCTGTGCTCCTGACACTCTCCACCACAATCAGCAGTGGGTCCCCAGCACCCAGCACAGCATAGTGCAGGCCCTTGGAAAATAAAGAATAAAAGTGTCCACTGCTAGACCATGGGTGCCTGCCATGACCATCTCGGCACTAGCACGGTATCAGCTCTACTTCTGCCATGGGCTGTCTATCTGATGACCATGATGCCAGTCCATTTCTCCTCACTAGATAGTCTCAGCTCAAGTTCACGGCATCCCGGGTCAGGCTGAGGCCTGACTGATGGAGACAAGCTGGGAATGGGGAGGAAGTATTTACGTGGGTTGGAGCCAGGATACATGCTTTCCCTTTGCTGAGTGGGAAAAGCACTTCTCATCAGAAGCCATCGGGATAAACCGCGTGCCAGACACTCGGGAGTAAGCCCATCTTTCCTTTGTTCGCTTTCCAGTTCTCGTCTTCAGCGGTTGGTTACGTCATCCAACTCGTTCACCTATTTCATTCCTTTACGCACGCAGCATCCGCAGACCCTCGTGCAAGACTGAGCCGGTGCAGAGCTGCCTTAGCACATGAATAAATATCCATATAGCAGAGTAAGTAACGTGAGATGTGTGCAAGGGAAACATATGGGAGGGGAGGGAGGGGGAGGGGAGGAAGGAGGAGGAGAGGAAGAGAGGGAGGGGGAGAGGGAGAGGAAGAGGAGGGGGAGGGGGAGGGAGAGGGGGAGAGGAAGAAGGAGGGGGAGGGGGAGAGGGAGAGGGAAAGGGAGAGGGAGATCACTGCACCTCCAATGGGGTAGCCCATCACCCACTGGGCACTTCCCACCCTATGAAAGGTCGGTAGCTATCTTATCAAAGAATGGGATTGGGGTGGAAGTGGGGCTGGTTAAGGACCCCCTCCACCGAGTCTTCTCTTCTTTCCCTCCATGTGTGTCTAGAAGGAAAGGTTCCAAGCCCAGGCGGGCACAACCCCCTGCTTTCCCACCTTCTGGTCTAGGATGAGGCCTTTAAAGACCAACCATGGGAAAGAATGACGCTCTGAGCCTAGGCCAAGAGTGACCCCAAGAAAGAGGAACAGAAATGGCAGGTAACTGGGCAGCTGGATGCGTGGGGCTAAGAGCCTGCGCTGAGTATCATGGGAACCTCACATTGCTTCCTTGACACTTGGGCAGGTAAGCAGGTGGGGCAGGTCTAGCCCTTTGTGAGAGCCACCTAAATAGCCAAACTACTCTACCTGCCCTCTGCCCTCTGCTGCCTGCCCTCCCTAGCTCTAAGCGTCTCACTGGGCCGTGTGCAGGGCGTCTGGCCCCAGGGAGAGGTGGGGTGAGCTGTAGTCCACACCTACACAGCTATAAAGAGGGAGCCTGCAGCAGCTGCTACCTCAGCCTCCCTTTCTTAGACGCTCACACACCTGGACCATGGACCCTGGGGAATGCACGTGTATGTCTGGTAAGTAAGGGAGCCCCTTTGGGGTCTGTGTCCTGCAGACAGCATGTGGGACTATTGGAAACGCTTTTATTTAGGCACCATGGAGGTAGGTGGTTTATCCTGGATCTCCAACCTTTGGGACAGCTCTTACTCTGTCGGTTCCCAGCCAGATTTGAAGAAACAGATAGTCCTGGTCCAAGGAATAGTGAGGGAAGGGACCTGAAAACCTTAGTTCTTCTAGCTACTGGTCCCTAGTGGCAGCCACCGAGTAGGGAATGGAGCTGTGGCCCAGAACCTGGACCCTTGGTTTTGGTCTTCAGCTGCCATTCACATCTGATTTATGGTCCTCAGTGTCCTCCTTTGCAAACTGGGGTTACTCACTCCGGGGAGCTCCCACACTATGGAGTCTATGGAAAGGTTAAAATTATCGAGCACAGGGGTGATGCTTAGAGGGGTCCTTAGCTGGGACCCCAGTAAAAGCCAGTTGTGGGGGACATTCTAGCACTCAGAAGGCTTAGCAGCAGGAGGAAACTATGTTCCAAGCCATTCTGGGTTGCTTGGTGGTAGGGAGAATGTTGACCAGAAGGAGGGAGATCAGGGTTCAAAACCATCCTGCGCTTTCTCGGCCTTGAAAAACAGCACCTCGGAGTTTCAAATGCATCCTTCACCCTTCACAGTACAGGTCTGTCCCAAAAACTTGGAAAAGACACGGAAAATTCTAGTGTTCTGAAACCGAATGTGGTAGACAGGATGAGTTGAGAAAAACAAAGAAGTGTGAGTCCCTTTTATGAAATAAAAGCAAGGAATGGAGGCCCCTGGGATCTCTGTACCCCTTTCTGCTTTCCATTCAGGTTTTCCATCTGGCCTTGTCCAGAAGAGGCTATGAAAGCCCTTGATGGCTGTCCTCATCTGGGGTTAGCCTTGTCTGTTAGTTCTGAATGGACATCTATACCACCCGTGTTTTTAAACTACGATTCTCTCCCCTCACTCAGAGTTACGAATGAACCTATTTAAAGGCTTGGGGTCAGGAATGTGCGTTTTCCCAGGTAACCCGGTTCGAGCAGATGCTGCCCCTCCTGCCCCTGGTCCCCATCGATGACCTGTCCCTAGAATCACTGGCCCACCCACAGCCCTGGGGTCATGCCCAGCAGCAGCAACCCTCTCCTGTCTCTCCACCCCCTCATCCCGAGGGGACTCTGTAGCAGCGGCCGCATGCTCACCCTCTCTCCGTCCTCCTAGGAGGGATCTGCATCTGCGGAGACAATTGCAAATGCACAACCTGCAGCTGTAAAACCTGTCGTAAAAGTGAGTATCGGCCCGGACACTGCCAGGTGTGAGCGGGAAACCCTCACCGTCACTATCTACTCTATGAGGGCAGTGGAGGGATCTGGGATCCTTTCTCTCATCCGGAGGGCTATGACATGGCATCCAATGACACACCTGGGCCAAAGTCCCCTGGGCTGCAGCCCACCCAGCTCTAAGGACATCCATGGTATTTGGAAGAGGAAGGGAACTGGGGACAGGTTCTGTCCAGCCCAGTGAGGAAGAAGATAAAGCTTTGGTTTGGAGGAATGAGCCCTGGCTTCTAATCTTATTTCTGTCATGGCTGTGGCCTTTGAAAAGCTCACCCTCTAAATCTGGGGCTCTGATGGACCCTAGAGGACCTCTGAGCTCCCTTCTTGCTCTCTTATCCCACAGCCTCCTGGCCCAGGGTTTGCTGCTATTTCCCCTAAGGTGTTGGGGGTAGGGCAGGAAGGGAAGAGTCATGGCTCATCTGTCCATCTAACTTTTTCAGGCTGCTGCCCCTGCTGTCCCCCAGGCTGTGCCAAGTGCGCCCGAGGCTGCATCTGCAAAGGGGGCTCAGACAAGTGCAGCTGCTGCCCCTGAAACCCACCCATGGCACTGGGAGAGATCCTGGGAAGGGACCACACTGTACCTGAGACAAGGGATTGGATTTGTATAATAGGTTGTGCTTTTTATATGTGTGCCCAAATGTGGGGTGGGTGATGTTCATGTAAAGTTCTTGGAACAATAAAGTTTCCACTCATGACTGTCTGGTGACTGATAGCATTGTTTAACTGCAAGCCTAACTGAGGAGGACCAAGGAGGGCTGGCCCTATCGAAGACCCTCTTGCTGCTTGCCCACTGGAACCCCACTCACAGGTACTGCTCACTGGGGCTCACTTTAAGGTGTTGCAGCTGTGCCTGGGGCTTTCTCCCACTTTACAAACACAGGGCAGTCAAGAGTTCAGGAGAGCTCATGGCCCTGGGAACAGTTCCTAACCGACACCAAGCAAAACCCAGCATTTCTACACTGTCTTCCAGAAGTCTACAGGGGTATTGAGCTCCAACAGCTCACAGCTAACAGACTCTGAGGTTGTCTTCGTTGTTATGGTCTCCAACTAGAGCTTTCTGGGATCCCTGCCCAAAGAAACCTTTGCTTCGTTTTTGTCTTAATGAGATAAGGTTTCTCGGAGTAGCTCTGGCTGTCCTGGAACTCTAGACCTGGCTGGCCTCAAACTCAAGAGTTCTGCCTACCTCTGCCTCCTGAGTATTGTGATTAAAGGTGTGTGCTGTCACCACCCAGGGTCCAAAGAAACCCCCTGAGCAAAGGTCTGTCTTAACCTAAGGAGCCTGGCACACGCACACACACACCCCGGAGCTGAGTCCCGAACCCAGGGCCTTGCGCTTCCTAGGCAAGCGCTCTACCACTGAGCTAAATCCCCAACCCCAGCCTGGCCTAACCTTGATCCAGATAAACTCACCCAGCAGAAAGCTTCATGGTCACCAGTCGTGAACAGAACCTATATGGGTGTAAAAAAAAACCAACAGCTGCAGAGCCAACACACGGTCACAGTTTAGTTACTTGGGCCAACACCAGGTTGGGGCAACAGACACATGTGCCAGCAAGGAAAATGTCCCCCAGCGATTTTTTTTTTTTTTTGGTTCTTTTTTCGGAGCTGGGGATCAAACCCAGGGCCTTGCACTTCCTAGGCAAGTGCTCTACCACTGAGCTAAATCCCCAACCGCCCCACCCCCAGCGATTTCTCAAGAGACGGCTTTTTAGATGGATTGACTGAACTACGTGAAAAAATCATGGGGGGACAAACGACCACTGTGGGTCATTCAAAATGTAGCCCTCAGTGCAGCACTAGGTAGAGCCCAATCCCTGTGATGCCTTGCATTTATACCACCAAGAGAGAGCCTTCCCCTCAGCAGTCCTAAGGCACAGGAGCAGTGACAACACAGCCAAGGGTCCCAAGGCAGCTTCAAGCACGAGGAGGAGCTGTGAACTTCCCACGAATGACTTGGGGCTGAGCAGTCTAATCCTCCTGCCCTCCTTGCTGTTTAGAAAACCTCCCTGGGAAGGTTTTCGCGCTCTGCCCAAGAGCAAGCTATGCTGCAGAATCAGCATCTCGGAACAATGGAAGGGCATGGCCTTTGCCACCAGGTATTTGGCACCAGATATACTGTTTCTGTCTGCGTGACCTTAATCAAGTCACTCACCCTCTCCAGGCTCAATGTCCTCCTCTATCCTCTGTGAAGTCCCCTCCCAGGGACACACAGAGAAACTGGCGGAACATCCACACACATAGTAGGTACCCCATGAACGGGGTTTTCTCTGTGGACAGAGACCACTTTTGGCTTCCGTTTATTAATCTCTGAGAAAGCCCCTGACTAGTCACTCTGCAAGGCTTTGGAGTGCTTGCCAAGGACACCGGGTATTGGAAGTTACACCCTCCAGGACCAGGCAGGCTGTCGCTGGCAAGTAGGCTGGCTACTCTTCCTGCAGCCAGGCCCTTCTTACTCACCTTGCCCAGAGGCCAACAGGCTCTTTTCTTTCCGACACACCTTTGAAAGGGAGACTCACCCCTCAGATTCTCACTCTGACAGTAATAGCACCAATGTAATACAGATGCTTACCGTATACTGAACACTGGACCCATCCAGCACTGCGTGAGAGTTTTGAAACATTACCTTACAGACCTTTTGCCATCAAGAACACTTCAGAGCCAAACAATCATCGCTACTCGAGCTCCTGCCTTGGAGGGTCCCTCTCTGAGGGTCCACATGCGCTGAGAGTCTAGACCGGTGGCACAGCTCTGTGGGTAAGCGCTTGTCACACAGGCCTGATGACCTGCGTTTGTTTGACAGAACTCACAATGTGGGAGGACAGAAATGATTGCACAAACATTACCCTCTGACCTCTACCCATGTGCCATGGCCGTGCACATATACTGTATCCCCCTCGCCCCCTGAACACACACTATGATAGACAGACAGACAGATCGAGGGTTTTATTTTTTAAGTGTCTATGGAACTAGATGTGGTAGCGTGTATGTCTGCCTCTAATCCCAGAAGAGTCTATGGGTCCAAAGTGGGATGCCCAAGCTGCATTCATTCAGCCCTACCACTCCCCCTAAGTTCCTTTCCCACCCTCTGGACAATATTTTGATTACCTGGGACCTCAGAGCCCAGTTTCAGAATCTGTTTATAACCTTTCCTTCACACCTGACCTTCCTGAGGGTGGACCCTGCCCTGCTATCGGCCTCTTGAAGCTTAGTCCTGCTCAAGGGTAGCTGTTCTCAGGGCTGAGGATGAGGGTGGGGTAAGGACACGTTAGAAATGTGAGCTTTGATGTCTGCATAGAGCGGAACGAGCTGGGGTGGGAGGAAAGAGCCATGGGATGCGAACAAGTCTTCCCTTTGTGTTTTTGCCTCTGCCCACTCCAAATGCTGGGGGCACTTCTATAACTAACAGCCACAGAGGAGAATGCTGTCGTGACATTTGATCTCCGAATGAGGAATTCAAGGTTTAAGGCAGTCAGTGACTGACTCTGCTTCATAAGACCTGTGAGGGGCAAGGCAGGGACTCGGTCTGGTCTGCCTGACTCAGGTTAATTCTTGCCCATGCTCTATAGAGAGCTCAGAGAAAAGACCAAGGGCAGTGTTACATGAGCGGTCCCTGCACGGCTCGGTGCTTTAGAAAGCCCCACATCGCAGCTCGCAAACCCTAAGTTTGTTACAGAATGCAGGGCAGCCTCCATCACTCAGCGGCTGGTGTCTGCGTGGCACTGTGTGATCAAACAGGTCTAACATCCACTCTTGACTAATGCTGTTCGGGCCCCAGGGAAAGACTCCTCTATCTTCTGGCCTGTATCCTCAAAACAAAAACAGGATCGTTGAACATCAGTAGGGTTCATGGATCGTTCAGATACCAGTGTGGGAGACAGACACCATTTCAAGGTCAGGGAGAATGACAGTGCTGGAAATGGCGGGAAATGAGAATCAACTAACTCGTCAGTGTCTGTTTCTCACAAGGCAAGACTGTTACTGGTTATCTCGATGGTTTCAATGAAAAGGGCTCCCATGGATTTGAAGGGCCCTCGTGTATTTGAATACTTGACCCCCAGCTGGTAGAACTGTTTGAGGGAGGACTAGGAGGTGTGGCCTTGCTGGAAGAGGTGTGTCACTAGGGGGCGGGCCCGTCTCAAGGTGTGTCTCAGCTACTGCTCCAGTGCCGTGCCTGCTTGCCTGCCGCCATGATGGTCATAAACTCACCCTCTGAAAACATAAGCCCTAAAGAAACTCCTACTTTCTAGAAGTTGCCTTGGTCATGGTGTCTTATCACAGCAATGGAAAAGTGAGTAAGACAATGCCACATACTCTCTCTCATTCTCTGCTGGTGAGACACATCCAATAACTGCAGAAGTGGCACAGGAATATTCGCAATGCTAAGCAAGTCACAGCACTCACAAAAAAAATGCATTATTTGTTAAATATGTGCATGCTATGGAAGGAACATTTGTGGGCCCACAATATTAAGGTATTTTTGAATCCCAAATCCCCACTGTAATGGTACTTAGAGGCAGGACATCATGAGATAATGAGGGCAGAGCCCTTGTGATGAGATTAGAAACGAAAAGAATGGCTGGCCGGGACTAAAAGCTTCCAAAATCTATAGAAACCTTGCAAAGATCAACAAACAAATTTACGAAACCCAAGAGCAAGCCGGCCACAGAGTGCCGGGCAGAGTCTAATTCTCTTACTTGTAGATAACCATTCTCTTCGCGTCTGCTACCCACCTGGCTGGTCTACAGCAAGATTTAGTCATTATTATTCTAGTTGGACCCTTACCTGGCCCAAACAAAGCAAAACACCTAGACGTCCTCCATAGACTCTCTGGCTGCTCCGTTTGGGCTATGACATTCCCTGTCCCTTGTTTATTCATAAGCGGGATTTAACCCATTCTGGCATTTCAGAAATACTCAAGAGTTTCTGCTCTGTCTGCATCCTTCCCCAACCAGGCTGTTCTTGGTCTTCTCTCAGTCTTTGTGACAGATGTTCAGGTGGGAGAAATAAATGCCCGGGCTCTGTGATGTTATTACCTCAGTCAAAGGTAGGAGCTAAGGCTACCCTGTAAGACAGAGATTGTCCTTCATTCCACAGGAAATAGACGCAGAGACTTGCGGTGTCTTCCAAACAGTCCAGACTAGCTGGTGCAGAGACCTGAAGCTCACAAAGCTGACTGGCATGAGACAGGGGCAAAATTGTTACATATGGCCCTGGGGGTAACACTGCAGCTTTCAGGAAAAAAATGCCTAGAAAACAGAACTTAGGTCAAGGAGCAAGAAGAGACTGGAATGTGGCCCAGTGGCAGAGCACTTACCCAGCATTCACAGGGACCTGGTTTCCAACCCAGAACCGCACAAGAACTCATCATGGTGGTCATCTGAATAGAAAAGTGCTGGGTCCTGAGGCTGCTACATCTTGTGTTCTTGTGCTGTCTGAGGAAGACAAAGGCTATGACAGAGTCTGACCCCAGTCATGCCCTGGTGGACTCGTCATTACAGGCCCTAAAGGGGAGTTAGGGGACACTCCAACCCAGAAGCCAGTGAAGTGGTGACCTTGAGTCCAAAAGAGTCACCCAAGCGTGGTTGAGGGTACGCTCCATCTCGGCCTGTGTGAGTAGGAATCAGGAGAGCCCAGAAGGCCACTGGGAGGATCCTCGGGATAAAGCTCTCCCAGAGACTATTTAAAAGAGAGAGAGAGAAACCATAGAAGCCAGCCGGATTCACATAAAGATTTAAAGATAGGGCTGGAGAGATGGCTCAGCCGTTAAAGGCTAGGCTCACAACCAAATATATAAGATTTAAAGATACTTAAGCAGTTTACATGAAAGAACCATAAAAATGTCCCTTCTGTCTGATCTTATGGTTTAACTCCACGAGCTATGAGCACTGATCCGGCAGATGAAGGTGCTTGCTGCCAGCGAGATAGCCTGAATTTGATTCCAGGACCCATGCGGTAATAAGAGAACCAAGCTGTCCTCTGACATTTACTTGTGAAGAGTGGGCTGCACATATGTAGACACACACACACACACACACACACACACACACACACACACACACACACACACACGGCTCTTGATGAGAAACCACAAGAAACAATAGTTGTGGTCATGTTGTAAAGAAGCAGGTTATACATTATGTAGTAATCTTTCTTTCTGCTTTTTAAAGACAGGGTCTCAGGATATAGCTGGCCTAGAACCCACTAAGTAGCTTGGACTGGCCTTGAACTTACACCAATCCTGATCGATGACCCTTAGCGTCTATCTCTGCCTCTTGAATGCTAGGCTCATCCATTGAGTCTGTCTTTTGGGGGGAGGAAAGGGAAGGGGAGACCGTTTTGCTTTGTTTTTCAGGATCTTGAATCCCTGGACTCCAGTAAGACTCCTGCTTCAGCCTCTCAAGGTGCCAGAACCATGGACTGGTCCTTGCAGTGTTCTCTGAACAAGCCACACAGAGCACAGAATGCAGAAGTGAAATATATTGAACTGTCATCTGTGTTTGTATCGCAGACAAAAGAAATGTATGCTTATGCTTTCTTTTTCAATTTTCACAGGTAGGGTTTCTCTTTGTAGCCCAGGCTATCCTAGAACTCACTTTGTAGACCAGGCTGGCCTCAAACTCATTGAGATCTGCCTGCCTTTGCCTCCTGAGTGCTGGGATTAAAGGCGTGCATCGCCACACCCAGCTTATTTATTGTTCGTATAGGTGTTTTGCCGCCCAGCTTATTTATTGTTCGTATAGGTGTTTTGCCGCCGTGTATACACACACCACTTTCAGGCCCGGTGGAACTGGAGTTACAGATAATTCTGAGTTGCCATGTAGATGCAAGAAATCAATCCCAGGTCCTCTGGAAGAGTTAGCATTTTTAACCACTGAGCCATCTCTCTATCTCCATGATTCTTTGAGTTTTGAAGCAAGATCTTACTAGATGTAAGAAGTTGGCCTCGAACTCGAGGTGCTGGGGCCAATAGACATGGGGTGAATCACACCTGGTTCAAGTTTAGAAGAAAAGGAAAGGGGGAAATACATGGAATTGAAGCGATGGGAAATTTTAGAGTCTGGACCATCTGACTGTGGTAGCCCCAGGTGTGCTGTTTATCTGCCTTTACAAATCAGTGCCCCAGAGATTCTTGTTCGCTTTCTCTTATTTGGACCCAAATTCCCTCTTTAGGGAAGCAGGTGTAGCTATGACAATCTACATTTGATAGACCCTAGAGCTGCTAACTGGTGACAGGGTAGGCCTTGCATAGCATGTCTGATTCCCTGGCTCCCTCCCTTCCACATCTGATCTCTAATTCGCACGCAGCAGGGTTGTTAAGAGTAAGACAGTGTCTCTTAGCCTTGGTGCTGATGATAGAAGTAGCTAGACAATCCTGTGCACTGTAGGCTAGCCCTGTGCACTGTAGGCTAGCCCTGTGCACTGTAGGCTAGCCCTGTGCACCGTAGGCTAGCCCTGTGCACTGCGGTGGCCCTGGCCCCTAGTTCTCACTCGGCAGCAATGTCAAACGTCATTTTACCACAGCCAAGGCTGACAGCTACAAAGGGTTCCAGATGCAACTGAAGGCAGTGGGTTCTACAAGACAGAGAGGCCAAAGAGCCCAACCAGAAAGCAAAAGAATGGGAAGGCTTGCTGCCCCCTGGCACCTAAGGACAGTACCAGAGCTATTCCCAAAGCAGGGCCCTCTCCGACAAAAGGAAGCATGAAGGTTTCGTTCAGGGGGCCTGTGCCTATTCCCACGGGAGAGCACTTTGGAGGCAGGAGCCTTCCAGAGCATGCTCGGTTTACGATGCACTGACTAGCATGCTAGTTTAAGGTCATGGTTCAAGAAGGAAAGATGGGAGATATTCCTAACGGCGTTTAGCTCAAGGTCGTAGTGCACACATGAACAGTTGACACAGAGACAGGAACACTTCTGGGCACACTCAGCTTGAGAGCTAAAGATGGAGATGTGAACCGTACTGGGCAGGCTTAGCATCTTTCTCCCCAAAGGACACTAAGGTGCATTAGCATAGGAGGTTGCCCCTAAGGGCGTCTGCTCACCTAGCTGCTGTCAAACATTACCAAACACCTCTTGAAGGTGGGGGTGGGCAGGATGAGGCAAAGGCACCCACAGGTGAGGACCACTGAAGTAAGGCGAGATAGTATGAGAGGAAACTTTGATACTGGGTCCAGCCCTGACTCGATGCCTTGGAACCTAATTATTATAAGAGGGGAGAGGAAAGATTATTGATGGTAAAAGGCCCTGTTATTGCCACACTAGGCAGACTCCTGGCTGCATTTCTCTTACTATGCGCTTTTAAACTGTTTTCTTTTTGAGATAGGGTCTTGCAATACAGCCCAAGCTAGCCTTGAACTCTCAATCCCCCTGCTTCAGTCTCCCAAATGATGGGGTTAAAGGAACGTGTCACCACACTACATCTGTCTTCTCCATGTTGGATTCGAATGAAATAGCTCTCTTCTCGCCTAGACTTTGGCATCTTGGAGAAAATGGACATTATCTTGTTCCTCATCGTACCACCTTGCGTGGCATCGGGATTAGAGCAGATCTCAACACTGTAACTGAATGCAGGTGATGAAAGCCGTTATAAATTTTTTTGGATGTGAAATAGAACTTTCCCTGTGTCGCTCATTAGGAAACACAAGCCAGAGGGGGCCCATTGTGAATCTTATTAATCTTATTAATTAATTAATCTTATTAATCTTATTAATCCGCACTGAATCCATCCTGGTTCTTCCATCCACGGCCTAGCCTTGAAGGGTCCTGTAAAGTACTGGCTCCCAAATCACGCTCCGTTCTCGCAGAGACTCCATATCCACGGAACTTGGATACAGATATGGGGTGGCCTTAGTTCTGTGGCTGAGACCACTGTTGATACAAAAATACATCACTTACCTAAAGGGGGCACAAGTTTATTCTGGAGCCAAATATAAGCGACCATAGCCCAGGAACACAGATTTAGGTCACCCCAGATTCTATGTTCTAACTTGGAAGCTCTTTCCTGAAGTTTTTATAGAACAAAGAAAGTCCTAAGTGACCCTTTTCAAAGACATTGGTGAAATCGGAGACAGGCAAAGTGGGAAAGCCCCTATTCTAGGCCTCAGATGCTCCCTGGTGACATTGCACTTCTGAGCCGGTCTACTAAGTTAAAACATTAAGTAAAAAAGGTGTATCGTGCATTCCAAATAGTTTACCTAATGGTCACCAAGGTGTTAAATCAGGGACATAAGAGGACAATAACCGTTCTTTTCATTTGCTTGCTTGGTTGGTTTTTTATTTATTTATTTATTTATATTTTATGTGCATTGCTGTTTTGCCTGCCCGTATGTCTGTGTGAGGGTGTTGTATTCAGGAATTGGAGTTACAAACAGTTGTGAGCTGCCATGTGGGTGCTGGGAATTGAACCCAGGTCCTCTGGAAGGAGAGCCAGTGCTCTTAGTCTCTGAGCCATCTCTCCAGCCCTGACAGTAACCGTTCTTTTTTTTTTTTTTAACTTTTTTTTTCTTTTTTTTTTTTTTCGGAGCTGGGGACCCAACCCAGGGCCTTGCGCTTGCTAGGCAAGAGCTCTACCACTGAGCTAAATCCCCAACCCCGACAGTAACCGTTCTTAAGAGGGCTCACTGGCAGCTACCACATGCAGCCTTCCTATGGCCTTTAGATCCAGCCAAGGTAGGAAGGACACAGTCAGAGCAAAGCACTGACTCCGAGATGATTGGATCTATGTACCTGAGACTTCAGACCCGTGGAGACCACGCTTCCCTGCCCACTGTCCTTTGAGAAACTCCTGACTTTAGTTATGATCACTTAGCAGCTGACCTAGTATCATAAAGAAGTTTATTTTTAAAAGAAACTCTGTGTCAGTGCCTTTGAGGAGACACTGAGTCATTTGGCAGGAGCGGGGGAGTAACCATGGAGACAAATACAGAGAAAGAAACAAAGTTCTAACTACCAGCTGTGGCTTCCCCTTGGCCTTGTTCTGGCTTCTCCAGCCTCTGTGTGTTAAAATGGAGGGGCTAGGGCAGCATGAGAGGGGCCGTCAAGATGAGTTTGCACCAAGCTGAATTTCTTTAATGCAACCTGAGATATTGGTCCAGAAATCAACAAGTGATTCAGGGTTAATTTATACCATTGTATCATTTGCAGACGTTAGAACCAGATTTGGAGTCAAGTATCAAATTCTAGCCTTACTTCCCTCTTGTCCAAATCATATATTTTTGGCCAAGACTGTCTCGGATTTTTGATCGGCTAAAATAAGAGGTACCTAGGACATGAGTTTTCAGGAGTCAGAGTTTGCCCTAACCCTAGGTGAATAACAGGACAGGCAAGGAGGCAGGGAGGAGCACTCTGGTAACTCAAGGGTAAAACCCATATACATCAATAATCTGGTGACAGACTAGGCATGGCAGTGCACGCCTTTGATCACAGCACTCGCAGAGGTGGGAAGATCTCAAAGTTCAGTGCCAGCCTGGTTTACAGAGTGAGTTCCAGGACAGCCAGGGATACACAAGGAAACCCTATTTCAGAACACAAAAACCTAAAAACTAAAAACATGAAATTATCATCACCATCACCACCACCATCATCATCATTTGGTGACAGATGGGAAGTCAGTGGCCAAAATGGTTAGAATTCAGGCATTCTGGACCTAGTTATTACAGCTCACAACTGGCCTAGGCTTCGAACCTGGCTCCCTGAAAGATAAATAAGAGCTGGGTCCTTAGCACAGCAGAAAGAACCCTGGGTTAAGCTAGGGGAGGCCTGGAGTAAAGAGCTTGCTACATAGGGCTGGAGTTCTGACGTCCTTCGCTCCGGGAACCCCATGGGCTGAAAGACTGGAAAAATGGAATTCAGAATGCATCAATGCGAATCTATCAGGGCAGGCTGAGGAGCACTGGGCTCAGACACAAGTCCTGAATCTGCCTCTGGGACAAGTCACTTAATTTCTCCCAGCCTCAGTTTCTTCAGTTACCAAAACACCGTGGTTGAAAGTTCTCACAGAACTATGTAGCATGCTTAGCTCCACGTGGCATTCCTACAACAGGGTACCTGGCATACAGTGAGCTCCCCTCAACAAAGACATTATTTGTGGAAGCCATTAACCATCATCTGGTGAACCCATGTGAAAACAAACCAGGGTGAGGGTTCCCAAGTCCACAAAAGTACCTATTAGTACTCCTCACGCCAGCATCAGCTGCCCGTGGACAACTGTTTGCCAGCACTCGTTTTACTTACACTCCGGATCACCCTGAGAAAAGACTTCATTTGCAGATGATAGGCAGATGTGCAAGCATTTGCAGATGATAGGCAGATGTGCAAGCATTTGCAGATGATAGGCAGAGGTGCAAGCGCTCTTTTGTATGGATGTCATTTACCAAGGTTCTTGAAACCCTGGCCAATGGCTCCGTCCCAGGACAGTAAACTGGGAAACTCTGAGAAGAAAGAAGTTTTAATCCAACTCAGGATCAACTTCAACCAGGGTGTGGGACTCGCCGGGCTCCTAGTACTTTTGTGAGATCATCAGGGGATTTTCCATCTCTTGGTAAGTGTGAGCCCGACTGTTCTCCCACCACCACCCCACCCTACCTGTTTCTGCTTGTTGAGCCTAATCTACCTGAAAAGGTAACTTCCCATAAACTCCTTTATCCCAGATCGCTGGGAGGGCTTGGAGTGAAGCCTGCCGTGGATGACCCAGAGACACACAAACCCATGCCTACAGACCCCTATTCTAGAAGCACAGAGCTTAGTCTGACCATGATGCAGGGGTCATGTAAGACATACTTGTTTATAACTGGTCAGAGCCAGTGTGACCGGAGTGCTTTTCTCAGTGTGCCACCCCACTCAAAGTCCCCAGGAATCTAAAAGTCGTGACAAATATTATTACCACTTTCCCTTGAGCAGCAACACTACCAATATGTCTGGGGAGTTGTAGAAGTCACAGGACAATCGAATCCAATCAGCGAGGTTTCTTCCGTCCCTTTACTTAATAACTAAGTGTGTTCTGGACGGGTCTGGTAAAGACTCAGGCATAGGTACTTTGACATGGTCCGTGGACAGAAACAAAGTTGGCTACTGTTACTGGCTCAGGCTGGGGTTACAGAAGGCACAGAGTAAACAATGTATTTGTTAGATGGTGGCAAATGCTAGGAAGAACGGAAAGGCAGAGGGAGACAGGGAGTTAGTACTGGGGATTGAGATCTGTGTTTGAATCTTAGGTGGGCTGGGGGTGTAGCTCAGTGGTTCAGGGCTCACTCGGTTTGAGGCGTTGGGTTTAGTTCCCATGGTAAAACAAGACTGGAAGCACGAAATTTAAAAGAAGCTGCTCGGGGTTGGGGAGCTGGTTCAGTTGGCAAAATGCTTTCCATGCAAGCATAAGGACCTACATTCAATTCCAAACACCGACATTAAAAGGCCAAAGGTGACCGTATGCTTCTGTCATCTCAACCTTGAGATGGACAAGGAGACAGAAGAACACCTGAGCTTGTTGGTCAGTAATCAACCAAGCTGTAAATGCCTTGGGGGTCCAAGGCCTAAAGGAAAGAAGTGTGAGGCCAAATGGAAACAAACTCAAAGCCAGTGCTAGAATTGCTGGGCCCCAGGTTTGAACCGCTAGAACTAACTCCAGCTTCAAGCTCAGTAGCACAGGAGGGAGACACTGTCTCTTCTCTAGGTCCTTCTAATCCTCTCCCCCCTTTTTTATTTTCTTCCTTCTTTTATTTATTTATTTATTTTTTTGGTTCTTTTTTTCGGAGCTGGGGACTGAACCCAGGGCCTTGCGCTTCCTAGGCAAGCACTCTACCACTGAGCTAAATCCCCAACCCTCTTCCTTCCTTTCTAACTCCAGTAAAATTTAACCTCAGGGACCTCAGGTCCTACAAAGAAAGACCCTAGACGGCTGGGGAAAGAGCTGGGCTGGTAAGTCCACTTGCTGTACAAGCATGAGCACCTGAGTTCAGATGTTCAGAACTCACATAAAAGTCAGAGATGAGGGGTTGGGGATTTAGCTCAGTGGTAGAGCACTTGCCTAGCAAGTGCAAGGCCCTGGGTTCAGTCCCCAGCTCCGAAAAAAAGAAAAAAAAAAAGTCAGACATGATGCACATGCTTAGTACCCCAGCACTGGGGGGGTCGAGACAGGGAACCCCCAGCCTGCCAGCCTAGCTTCCAGTTTGGTGAGAGATTCCATCTCAAGGCAGTGAGGCAAAGAGTGATAGAGGACACCAAAGTCCTCCTCTAGTCTGGGTGAGCGTGTGCACAGGCACACACCCCAACACGCACCCTTCCTTGGCCAAGCCATATTGAAGGCCACTTGTCCAGCTCAGGTTTGGAATAGAAGCTCAGTTCTGTCTGATGGACAATTATAGCAGGGCTGGGTATCTCACCACTGCATCCCACCACACCCCAACACCCCAGCCCACCCCTGACAGCCTCAGCCTGAGGCCAAATAGGGGGTTGCACCGTCATTATTCCAGTACTCAAGAGATTGAAGTGAGAGAATCCTGAGTTTGAGGTAGCCAGCCTGGGCTACGAGAGGATTAAGAGTTTGAGATAACTCAATCTCAAAAATAAATGAGATAAACATAAAAATAAACCCAGGATTGGCGATGTGCACCGTCCTTGGTTTGCTCGAATTTGTTCTGCAAGACCCTGTCTCAGTAACAGAAGCAACCTTCTCAAACTACATCGAGAGAGAATGGGGGGTGTCTCTGCAAAATTAGTCTGGGCTAAGGAGGTACCTGTTCAGGGTCTCATAGGAGGGCTTTATATTTTGCCAGGAAAGGCCATGTGTCTTCCCACCAAGCTGCAAGTCACCCCTCAGGTCACCCCTGTCTTCAGGGATCTTGGGAGCACCTTTGCTGCTGCTGCTGCCGAGATGGTTAGCAGAAGGCTCACTGTTCAGCATCCTGTTTGGACCAAACTGATCAAGACTTCTGGGATAACCGGGAGAATTGTGGGAAAGGGCAATACTAATTTCTCTCTCTCAACTTGCAAAGACGGTATGAGCAGGCACCTTCAAGAAGCGGGCTGCAGTGGCAGGGAGTGGACAGCGGGCAGAATAAGCTACTTCGGTCCTACGGTCTTACACTCAGCGGGGACTCGGGACAGCTGCCGCAGTGCACACGCACAGAGAGCAGGCGCTGTGCGTGCGCAGGGGCGGGAGCCAAGTCGCTGCTTGCGCGCCCCCGCCTGGGGCTATAAAAGCCTTGCCACCTGCTGCCCTAGCTACGCAGCGCATCCGCTTGCCTGGAGGAACTAAGCTACAGTCTCTCGCGGCTGCTGGCCTGGATATGGACCCTGAGACCTGCCCCTGTCCTACTGGTGAGCCCCTTCCCCCTCCTGCAGCACTTTGCCCTTTACTGGCAAACCCACTCCTCTGTCTTCATTCAAGGACGTTTGGGGGCGGAGTCCACCCCACCCCCCATCTTTAACCCCGTGATGGTGATAATCTTCATTTAGGTATGGGGACGCCAGGTTTCCCTAGTATAATTCTTCCTGTGCCCTCTTAGGTGGTTCCTGCACCTGCTCGGACAAATGCAAATGCAAGGGCTGCAAATGCACGAACTGCAAGAAGAGTAAGTGCACCCCCAACCCCACCCCACTCCCAGCCCCCTCCATAACCTCCAGCCGCACCCACCCCACCCTCACCAGACACTATGTAGCAAAGCTTCCTGCTGCAGACCTTCAGATACCGAGGCTATTGCAGCCGGTGTTAATTAACACAGTGTAAGGGGAGATATTTTGATGAATTTCCAGAAGCTATTAAAGGTAGCTGATTTGAGAGCTAAGCCCCTGCTCAAGCCCCGCTCTTTTTCCAGTGCCTGGGGATCCCCAAGCAAGAATCGGGGGCGGGGGGGGGGGTGTCAGCTTTAAAGTTGTAGTGCCTTGGTCCTTCTCAGGCCTTGTGGGTCTCCTCAATTAGCTCTTTCCAGAACTCAACAATATAATATCCTTGGGGTGAGGTGTAGAGGTGAGACCAATGCTCTCTTCTCTTGAGTGTGGCTATGCATAGATCCTACGAATTTGCTGGCTTCAACATTATCCCTGCCCTTCCCCTGCTGCAACTCCCCTCTCAAATACCTTTCACATTGGTCTGCCTTCTCCTTGAGACCTAATTCTCCCTCTGGCCCAGGCCTGAGCCCAGCATTCCCAAGGGATTCCCTAGCACCCACCCAAGAAGCTGTGGGCTAGTTACCAGGGCGACTCTCTACTGAGACCCAGCAGCCACTGCAGTACCATAGACGCTGAGTCAGACCTGATGTGGCAGTATGAAGGGAGAGCCACCTGTCCTGGGCAAAGCCTGATGACTCTCCATCCACCCCCCCCCAATACTGCTTTTCCCTCTCCTTTGATGGAGACAGATGCTGGCACCAGACTGGGCACACATCCACCCACCCACCTACCCATTTTATCTCCAGGCTGCTGCTCCTGTTGCCCTGCAGGATGTGAGAAGTGTGCCAAGGACTGTGTTTGCAAAGGCGAAGAGGGGGCCAAGGCCGAGAAATGCAGCTGCTGCCAGTGAGGACTCCCACACAGCCTATGTGAATAGTGCTGCGTGTCCCTGGTGGGGCGTGGCTGTTGCCCCCCTCCCTGGCTTCCTGCTCCGGGGGTGTGAATAAATCCCATGCACAGCATGAACCCAAGACTGGTCTCTTTTTCCAGTGGGAAGGATGTGGGAGGGTCGGGGAGGCCACTCCATGGAACCTATCCAGCTAAAAGTAGAAGCCTAAGATTTAGGCTTCTATCTGTTTAGGACTGGAACAGAGCTGTGGAGACAGTACAAATGTGCACGTGCCCATACACACACTCATACACATATGCACATGCCCACACATACGCTCATATATACGTGCACGCATGCGCACACACAGATACCATCATGAGACACTCCATTCTCCTTTGAAGTCCACCTAAGCTCAGAGCGGGAAGACAGCAGGCCAGGCCTGCAGAAGTTTATCTGTCCAACCTAGAAACCCCACTCTATCATCTGTACAGAGGGGCTACAGGGAATTAAAATCAGACTCTGGCACCAAACACTTGTGATCTCTGGAATGTTCTAGTTGTTCCTACAAAACTGCCAGCTTTCATATGGTAGAGGAGAAGCCAGGATGCCCACCCCCTGGGCTTCATCTCGGCAGAACTGTCTCCAAGGTCACCAGCTTGTCTCCCCAGCTCAAACTGCTCAGCCTGTTTCAAACTCCATTCAGTCTGGCCATTTGTCTACAGCTCCCCTCCCTGCTTCCCAAGGAAAAGAACTGTAATAGGAGCTTGCACCCTTAGTCAGTCCTTAATAAAGAGAACTCTCGGCTCCTCCTCGGAGCTGCCAGAAACAGGAGAAAGACTGTGGGAAGCCTGGAGCTAGCCTGTAAGGGGACACAGGGCTGTGAACACGGCGGCGGCCGGACATTCCATTCGAAAGCTCACCACAACCATTGTTTCATACTCTTAATAGGCTGAGTTTTAAGAACAAGGAGGTCAGCTCTGAAAAGGAGCTGTAAGAGGCTCTCTCAAGTACTGGGAAGCAATCCTGGCTCCAGACACAGAAAGCCCCAGAACAGACCCTGGGGCTGAGGAGGTGGCTCAGGGGGTAAAGTGGAGAGAGAGAAGCCACTCCTGAAAGTCATCCTCTAACTTCAACACAACCACCATGGCACATGCACACACACACACACACACACACACACACACACACACACACACACACACACACACAATTTAATGTTTGAGACACAGTCTTACCGCATAGTCCAGGCCGGCCTTGAACTTTTTTTTTTTTAAGATTTATTTATTTATTATATATGAGTATACTGTAGCTGTCTTCAGACACACCAGAAGAGGACATCAGATCTCATTACAGATGGTTGTGAGCCACCATGTGGTTGCTGGGAATTGAACTCAGGACCTCTGGAAGAGCAGTCAGTGCTCTTAACCGCTGAGCCATCTCTCCAGCCCCTGGCTTTGAACTTAACCTCCTGCTTCAGCCTCTAAATGCAGGTCTATGTCATCATACTTGGTGACCTTTTATTTTAAAATGTAGTTATACCCCAAAGTAAAAAAAAAATGCTCTCCCAAATCTTTCTAGCTTTTGTCTCTGTGTGTTTATATAAGTTGAGGGTTTTTTTTTCTTTTCTTTTTTGTGATACACAAAAGGAGACCAATTATTTTAATAACCATGCCCTAACTAGTGAGTGTCTCTTTCCCCACTGATTTTTCTTGGACTTCTGACTATGCAGGGGTCTGGTTTTGTTTGAATTTATTTCTCTCTCTCTCTCTCTCTCTCTCTCTCTCTCTCTCTCTCTCTCTGTGTGTGTGTGTGTGTGTGTGTGTGTGTGTGTGTGCCTGTGTTTGAGTGTGTGTATATGCATGTGGAGGCCAGATGTGTCATCCCCCTTGGTTTTTTGAAATGGGGTCTCTCACTAGAACTTAAGGCTCTCCAGTTCAACCAGGCTGTCTGAGCAGCCAACTCCAGGGATCTGTCCATCCATCTCCTCAGTGCTGGGATTACAAGCACACATCCCCACACCAGCTTTCTCTGTGAGTGCTGGGGATTGGCAGATAGACACTGACCTTGTGATGTGTCCTTTGAAGTACGTTATCCTGCTGGACCTTACCACTTTAGCGAACTATGTGAATGCCGTATCCATTCTACAACGGGCAGCCGAACCCAGCTCATGTGAGTGGGGGTCACACACTAGAATGTATCAGAACTGGGGTGAGAATCAAGCCTGAAGTCCAGTGCCCCATGCTTAACCCTGCATTGTTTTCCGACTTTCTGGATGGTCTTGTGTTACAAACAAACCAACCAGAACCACTAATAACTTCATGTCCCACAAAGGCACTGCTACAGAACAAACTTGGCACAGTGCCACAGGCTTGTGAGTTTAGTCCTCGGAAGACTGACACGGAAGACTGACACTGGAGAAGTCTGAGGCCAGTGTGGGCTTCATGGCAAATACATGTCTCAAACACCAAAATAGGGGCTTAGAGAGATGATTCAGCAGTTGAGAGCTCGGGCTGCTCTTGCAGAGGACCCCAGTTTGAATCTTAGCATCCACATAGAGGCTCACAACTGTCTCTAACTCCAATCTCGCGAAATCCAATGCTGTCTTCCAGCTTCCTTCGTTACCAGATACACACATGGTACACAGACCCATGCAGACCAAGCACCCATACACATAAAATAAATACTTTAATTAAAAACCCCACAGAGGTAAATAGCGTGATGTGGAGAAACTGTGGTCCTTGGGAATAGAATCTTAGATGGCTGCTGTGGGAAACAGTCCTGCAGTTCCTCAAATTTAAAAATAGAATTATATGATCCAGAAATTCCACTTCTGGGTAAATACTCAAAGGAATTAAAAACAAAATCTCTTCCTTCCCTCATCTTCCTTCTCTGACTACCTCTTTTTCCCTCCCTACCCATCTCCCTCTCTCTGTTTCTGTCTCTGTACCTTTTTCTGTCTCTCTGTCTCTCTGTCTCTGTCTCTCTCTCTGTCTCTCTCTGTCTCTCTCTGTCTCTCTGTCTCTCTCTGTCTCTCTCTGTCTCTCTGTCTCTCTGTCTCTCTGTCTCTGTCTCTCTCTGTCTCTCTCTGTCTCTCTGTCTCTCTGTCTCTCTCTGTCTCTCTCTGTCTCTCTGTCTCTGTCTCTGTCTCTGTCTCTCTCTCTGTCTCTCTCTGTCTCTCTGTCTCTGTCTCTGTCTCTCTCTCTCTGTCTCTCTGTCTCTGTCTGTCTCTCTCTCTCTCTCTCTCTCTCTCTCTCTCTCTCTCTCTCTCTCTCTCTCAGGCAGAGTCTCTCTATGTAGCGCTGACTATCCTGGAACCCACTCTGTAGACCAGGCTGTGCTCACATTCAGAGCTCCGCCTGCCTCTGCCTCCCAAGTGCTGGAGTTAAAGACGTACCACCATCCAGTTTCTTTCGCTTTCTCTCTCTTCCTATCCCTCACCCTTAACCCCCAACCCGCTGCCCTAGCTAGAGTTGCAATCCTCCAGCTTCAACCTCTGAATTACTTTCCTCATCCCTGCGACCCTGTTGGCTCACAGTGAGGGCATATAGTCCATCCGGGCAAGGTGGCTATAGCAACAGCGGGAGGCAGCTGGTCCCTTGCCACAGTCAGAAAGCAGAGAGAGAAGAATGCTGGTGCTCTTGGACTCTGGCCCATGGGTGGTACTGCCACAGTTAGCAGGGTCTCCCCACCTCCGTTAACCTTATCTGAAAACTCCCTCACATCCCCAGAAGTTTGTCTCTTAGGTGTTTCTAGATCCTGCCAAATCGACAATCAAGATTTACCGTAAGTTAATAATAAACCATAAGTTTGACTTATAAGTTGAAAAAGTAAACTGCAGATCAGTATATGTAGAACAGATTATGTAAGGAGGAAAATTATAAACACCATATCGGCATATATGTGCATAGAGATATGAATGCCTGGAAAGGAAATGGACTCTGAGAAGCGAGAAGCCCAGGCATTTCACTTGTTTTGGGCATATTTTGTATCTCAGGTTGGCTTCAAATGCTCAATCCTCCTGCCTCAGCCTTCTGTGTGCTGGAATTACATGTGTCACATGCCACACTCGTTTCATTTTTAAATACGCAAGTGATCACTACAAGCCAAAGAAGATCAAGGCCCGGTGGGATACGCCTGCAGAATCAGCTCTCAGAGGCAGAGGCTGTCCGAGGCCAGCCTGGTATACATCGTGAGCCAAGGGGCAGCCAAGGCTACATAGTGAATCCTTGTCTTTGAAAAAAAGAAATCTGAATAGGAGATCTATTCCTGTTGGGAAGCAAAAACCCTAATAGATACTACAGCATCACTGATTGGATATTAGGGTCCATTAAACTTCCCTCCCCCAGGGCTTGGGCTACAGCCAAGTGGCAGAGTGGTTACTAACATGCTCGGGGAAATGGATTTGATCCCCAGAACTACAAAAAGGGGGAAAACATATGCTGGCTACTTTTATGTCAGCTTGACACAGTTAAGACCATGCTTGACCCAGAAGATCTGCTGTAAGCACTCAAGCCCGGAATACATTTTCTTAATTAGTGATTGATGGGGGAGGGCCCCGCCCATCATGAGGGATGCCATCCCTAGCCAGGCAGTCCTAGGTTCTAGAACACTGGTTCTCAAACCTCCTAATGCCGTGACCCTTTAATACAGTTCCTCACATTATGATGACCCTCCCAAACCATAAGATTATTTTCATTGCTACTACATAACTATAATTTTGCTACTCTTATGAATCATAACGAGTGTGTGTGTGTTTTCTGACGGTTGTTTGAGGTCTCAACCTACCACCTGAGACTCACTGCTATAGATGGTCTGGAACTCACTTGCAATCCAAACTGGCCTTGAACTCGAGATGGTCCTGTCTCGATCTCTCCAGCGCTAAGATCATAGGCATGTTGAACCATGCATGGCTCTGTCTTAGGTTTTATTGACTCAGTGATTGGTGTGTGTGTGTGTGTGTGTGTGTGTGTGTGTGTGTGTGTGTGTGTATGAATGTGAACATGTATATGTCTGTGTATGTGTGTGTAGATAGATACAGATAGATAGTTGAATTAATGTGTGTGTGTGGGGGTGTTGTGGATGTATATTTCATGCATGTGCACGTGTGAATGTGTGTGCATGTGTCTGTATATGTGTTTGCTGCATATGTATGTGTGTGTATGTTTGTGTATGTATATTATAGTGTGTGTGTGTGTGTCCCAGTTCCAGCTTTAAATGTTCATCCTTTCTTACCAATGATACGGAACATCTTTCCTTCTTTCCACTCATTTCTTGGTCATTTGTTACCAATTTTCTGTGAAATTCTGACTCAAGAAGACTCGAGTTGGGGTTGGGGATTTAGCTCAGTGGTAGAGCGCTTGCCTAGCAAGCGCAAGGCCCTGGGTCTGGTCCCCAGCTCCGAAAAAAAGAAGAAAAAAAAAAAAGAAGACTCGAGTCTTTTACCTTTTTTTCTTTTCTTTCTTTCTTTTTCTTTTTTTTTTTTTTTTTAAGATTTATTTATTTTATGTATGTGAGTACACTGTTGCTGTCTTCAGACAAACCAGAAGAGGGCATCGGATCCCCATTACAGATGGTTGTGAGCCACCATGTGGTTGCTGCAAAATTGAACTCAGGACCTCTGGAAGAGCAGTCAGTGCTCTTAACCGCTGAGCCATCTCTCCAGCCCTTACCTCCTTTTCAACTTATTATTTCCTTCTTGATTTTTAGAAAATATTTTGGACACTAGTCTCTTCTTTTCTATGTACTTTGATTTGGGGGAAAGCTTTTAAAGTTCTATCTCCTAAAAGCGTTTTGGTTTTTTGAGACAGGGTTTCTCTCTGTAGCCCTGGCTGTCCTGATCTTGGTCTGTAGACCAAACTGGCCTCGGACTCAAGAGAGATCCTCCTGTCTCTGCCTCTCTAATGGTGGGACTAAAGGTGTGAGCCACCATGCTTGGCCTAAAGGCATTTGAAAATCACTTCTTTCAAGTTATAATTTATATGTCATAAAAATTCACTCATAATACTAATACTCATATACTAATCAGTGGTACCAGCAAAGTTTAAGAGTTGGGCCATCACCACAACCCAGTTCTAAAACATTTCCATCGTTGAAAAGCTCCCTCTCGCTGTAGGGTAATTCATTCTCGCCGCTGCCGGCACACCAATTGACCACTGATCTGCAGAAGCAGGAGATTTGAGAGCCGATCCATCCTATTGTGTGTGTCAGCAATTCGTTCTGTAAAATCTGCTGAGTAATGGTTGGAAAAGCTACACGGTGTTGGGCTTTTGAGCTGTTTCCTTTCTTGAGACTTTTAAATGGGACCCAGGTTCACCAATGGCTACCATGTTTGTACCAGAGTCATTTATTTATCCATTGGTTGATTTGAGGATTGGTTTGATGCCTCCTGGATCGACCTAGTGGGATTGCTTGCCTGTGCGTAACTCTATGCTTAACTTTTTGTTTATTTTGGTGACATAGAATCAAACCCAGAGCCTCACAGAAACACACTCAACTAAGCTACGTGCCAGCTCCTTTAACTGTTGCAGACAGACACTGCCAAATTGCTTTCCCAAGTGACTCTAGCGTCTTGCATTTCTACCAGCAATTTCTCTACACTCTCGACGTTTTTTGTTTTGTTTATATTAGACCCAGTATGACTGCACTTTTATTTAACCTCACTTACTTTTTACAGTGCTATAGACCCACGCAGACCCTGGTGAGGATTAAGTATCTGCCGTTGCCAACACTCCTACCCGTTGCTATGGTTTCTTGTGGATATTTTGTTGTTGCTGCTGTCTTGATTTTGTCTGTGTTTTGTTTTGTTTTAGAGAGAGCCTTGCTATTTAGCCTTGGTTACTCTGAAAAGTCAATCCCCCTGCCTCTAGTGCCGGGACTGCAGAGTTGCACTGCCGCGCTTGGCCTTCGCTGCTGTCTGGACTCACACTGCCGTCTTTTCAAGTGCTTACCAGTCATGTATATGCTTTCTGTGGTGACATGCCTATTTGAAAGTTTCACCCACATTTCTCTCTTCATGTATTTTTTTTTCTTTTTTCTTTTTTTCGGAGCTGGGGACCGAACCCAGGGCCTTGTGCTTGCTAGGCAAGTGCTCTACCGCTGAGCTAAATCCCCAACCCCCTCTTCATGTATTTTTTAAAGACCTATTTATTTCATATATGTGAGCACACTGTTGCAGTCTTCAGACTCACCAAAAGAGGGCATCAGGTCTCATTACAGATGGCTGTGAGTCACCATGTGGTTGCTGGGAATTGAACTCAGGACCTCTGGAAGAGCAGTCAGTGCTCTTAACCACTGAGCCATCTCTCCGGCCCCCCTCTCTTCATATTTTCAACATAAAAATTTACCACATTTAGATGTTCAGTGCAGTGGCGTCAAGCACGTTTACAGATAGATGACCACACATCTGCCGACTCAGATCCAGACCTGTCCCATCCAGTTAAACGTCTGTCCCGACACCCGTACCACATACTTCATTTGTTCTGGGTTTCTCTGTGGTGGACATAGTACTAAATGGACACCTGTCAACCTACTCTTTAGCTTCGGACCAGACTTTGAGGGGAATGAAAAGAGTGGGAGTGGAATATTTCTACAGATAAGGCTATAGGAGAAGAAAATGCTGGGAAGCTCCAAGGCTTTTACAAGTTCTGACTTGTCTTCCTTCTGGAGAAGCTTGGGGTTGAGTGAACAAACACCCTTAGGATCTGATCCAGGGGTTTTTGTCCCAGGGAAGGAGACACTGGGACCATGAGGAAAAAGTCTGTTTTATATTGGTTTGGGGAGAGGGACAAGTTTTGCTTATTGCTACTGTTAAATTTGCTTAAGTTTTGATGTTTTGAGAAAACTGCCTTGCTACTTAGCCCGAAATGGCCCTGAACTCAATATTACAGCCCCTCCCTATCTCTTCCTTGCTTGAGCCTTGACTGATATGGCTTTTTTGGTAACTTAGAAACTGGATAGGACATCATTCCATTTCGTCCAATGATCTTTATCGTATCCCATTTTCTTCAGGGGGTTAGAGAATGATCTTCTCTGGATTTCCAAGGGACTTTGAGCAAGTGCAGGAGATTTAAATATCCATGGAATCTATTGTCTCAACCCAGCCTTCCAAACTATTGTGTCACAAAGTGTTATGGGTGCCTAAAAAGTCCCCAGGACCTGTGCTCGAACAAACAACAACAAAAAGCAGCTTGTGTACTTCACGGAGTTCCCGGACTGGTGGTGAAGCCATCTCAAAAACATCCAGGATGAAGCTGGGCGGCGGAGGTATGAGCTTTTAATCCCAGCACTTGGGAGGCAGAGGCAGGCAGCAGATTTCTATGGGCTCTACACCATCCTGGCCTACAAAGTGAGTTCTAGGACAGCCATGGCTACACAGAAAAACCCTGCCTCAACCCATCCCTCCCACACCACACACATACGCAAGACATCCAGGATGGCATGGAACCTCGAGAACCTCTGGAGTTGGAGACATTCTCAGACCCAGGATAGAAAAGCCTGCTTCATTTGACACATGAGGAAACTGAGTGTCAGAGAGGTCCCCAAGCTCTGGTAACTTTAAGGGGAAGATGCAGCCAGGTATGGTGGCAAGGGTTGCTGATCCTAACATGTGGGAGTAGAGGCAGGAGGATCTGGAGTTCAAGGCCAACTTTTTCTATGTAGAGAGCTCAAGGCCATTGTGAATTATTTGAGATCCAGAAACATGGGAGGAGGGGAGGCAAGAAAGAAAATTAGAAAGAGGGAGAGGCCTCTAGGTGGAGAAGACACTTGGGGGACTATGGAAGGAAATCAAAACCTGGGATGTATGTTCAGAGAAGAGTGGGGGGGCTGCCCTGGGGCTGAAGTGCAGGGCTTGAGAAAATGTAGGACAGGAGGAGGGTCCTTGGACCCTTCTCTGCACCACCACATGGGAGCTGAGCTCCTCTCTGAATGGATACAGACTTGAAAACTGTCTTTTCACAGGCAGGTTCTGACTGCCCCAGATCCAACAGGATTTCATTGTCTTCAATCCAGGCACCGCTGGACCAGAGGCCAAAGCTAGGATGGCAACCACAACAGGACCACCACAGCCCTCCGGGGAGACAGACTGAACAAAAAGCCACTTGTGGCACCAGCAGCCAGAGATATCCTCAGGCCGGAAACCAAGGCCTGCAGCTCAGGCCGGAAACCATGGCCTGCAGCTCAGCTGCCTACTTGGCCTGTAGCAGAGTTTCCTGCTTTGACTTTGGAGTCTCAGTTTCTCCCTTTGTAAAATGTGAACAGTGGGGAGGGGGGGGGGCTGGAGAGATGGCTCAGAGGTTAAGAGCACTGACTGCTCTTCCAGAGGTCCTGAGTTCAAATCCCAGCAACCACATGGTGGCTCACAACCATCTGAAATGGAATCTGATGCCCTCTTCTGGTGTGTCTGAAGACAGCTACAGTGTACTCATATATAATAAATAAATTTTTTTAAAAAGTCTTTAAAAAAAAATCCCAAAGATGCCGATTAAGAAGCGGATAACAGACATCCTTGTATCACAAGGCTGGACTACATTCACATACACAGAGCACCGAGTACCCAGCTTGAGGGGTGGACTACACAGTATCCATGATGTGACCGGCAGCTGCGACTGTATAAAGTGGTAAGAGAAGGGTGTATTTACTTGGGACAGAAGGGCTCGGCAATTCTAAGGTACAGGAAGGCTTTTTGAGGCCTGGCCTTTATTCAGTTAATGATGGGTTGATCAAGAGTTTGTCATTTGGGGATTTTCTTTTTGTTTGTCTCGAGACTGTCTCGTGCACCCCAGACTGACTTCAAACTAACTACGTAGTTACAGATGACCTCAAACTTGTCTCCTGCCTCTATTCCCAAAGCGCCGAGATTACGGGTATGAGCCTCCTAGGTCAACTTGTTTCCTCTTGGGAGACAGGATCCTGTAAGTAGCCCAGGAGGTCCTGACTCTCACAACTCTCCTGCCTCAGCTCCACTAGCACAGGGTTTACATGTGTCAGGGTACACCTTTAGACTGAGACCCGATGGGTGGACACGTGTATGTGTTCTAGCTATGGGGAGTAATAAGTGCAAGCCACTGCCTGTGTCCCTGGTAGCAGACTGAAAACGGTCCTAGTGGTTCCCAGCGTGGGGACACCTTTGAGAAGCCTCTGTGGGGGTTGGGCCTAATGACTCACGTCTAATGAATAAAATACTACGATAGCAATGGAGTGTCGCTTCCATAATTAGACTGGCTTCTGATTTGTCTCCCTCTCAGACAGGGTTCCAATATGTACCCTGCATAACCTAAGATGGGGCATGAATTGAAAATCCTCTTGCTTCGCCTGAGTGCTAACAGGTTTGCACCACCATGCCCTACTCACAGACAGGCTTTTTGGGAAAGTCTCAAGTTCAGAGTGGCCTTGAACTTGCTACGTGGCTGAAGTCCCTGATCCTCCTGCCCCTTCCCCTCTAGCATTGCGATTACAGGCATGTGCCACTGGACATAGTAAGAAATTATCCTTCAGAACGTAAGCCTTTCTCTGGCTGGCATAGATTAGCAATGGCATACTCTCGTCTGATGGTTTAAAATGAAAAGCTTCCTCCCCACGACGGTGCCAGGGAAGAGGAGAGCAACGTATTGTGCCGTGGCTTGCAATCACCTAACCCTGGAGTTATGCAGTTGAGATCACATATGCAGGAAGCTTTTTTTTGTAAGATTTATTTTATTTATTATATATAAGTACACTGTAGCTGTCTTCAGATACACCAGAAGAGGGCATCAGATCTCATTACAGATGGTTGTGAGCCACCATGTGGTTGCTGGGAATTGAACTCAGGACCTCAGGAAGAGCAGTCAGAGCTCTTAACCACTGAGCCATCTCTCCAACCCTGCAGGAAACTTTTAAAGTTTTTTTTCCCCCCAATACTAATGTACCAGTACATACTGAAAAATGTGTTACCACCAGCCCCTGCCCCATGATACATTTATTTACCTATTTTGTGTATACATTATATTTTATGTATGCATTTATTTACTTATTTTACCTTTTATTTTGAGTCTAGGAAGGTTTTCAACTTCTCGTTCTTCTATCTCAGCTCCCGTGTCGATGAGGTAACAAACCTGTGGGGTTGGGGATTTAGCTCAGTGGTAGAGCGCTTGCCTAGCAAGCGCAAGGCCCTGGGTTCGGTCCCCAACTCCGAAAAAAAGAAAAAAGAAAAACAAAAACAAAAACAAACCTGTACCACAGCGCTTTCACTAAGGACGAATGACTGACAGACTATCCTTCTGTAGCTTCTTTCTTACTCTCCTTGGCCTCCCACCTACTCATTATTTTTGGAGTGAGACTCATGTGGCAAGAAGCCCAGGGAAGAAGCCCCCAGCCATCAGCTCAGAAGATCCTTGGCCTCAGCACAGTTGGTAAGGATGCAGTACCGCATACAACCACGGGGTGGCGCAAGGATGCAAATTTTGGTCCATGTAATCCTTGGGATGAAAGTCGCCCACGTAGGGGCCTCGATTTATGTATGATCTGTGAGCCAGCGGGCCCTGCTAAACTTTGCATTAATTCCTACCCCACAAAAACTGTGTGTGTGTGTGAGACAGTATATCTGTGTTCTTTTGAGCTGTGAAGCTGTGGGTTAATATTTATGCAGCGATAGAAAAATCGTGAAACTCCCAAGATAAAGACGGGGTCGGTCATGATCAAAGCAAACTCCAGCCATCCCTTCTCTGGGACCCACTCACGCTCTTTTGGGCTCCTCCAAAGGATTTGGGTCACTTCTCCAGCTCTGCCCTCTGCCTCCTAGAAAGGCTCCTGCTGGCTCTACTCCACAGTTGATGCTGCTCTTGGTTCTGGCATTTCCAAAACTGCTGGGGACTTCTGCTGCAACTGGGCTGCACTTCTACCAATAGCCTCTCACAGGCTCTGTTCGTGGTGCCAGGCCTCAGCTTCAGTGCCTGACCCCTTTGACTGCCCCTGAGGCTGCACCTTCACCAATGGCTTCTCCTGGCTTCTCACAGTGCCAAGCCTAGGCTGCTCCCCACCACCTCTTCATGACTTCAAAACCAGTACCACCTGGGTGGCTCTTAAACTGTGGAGTTCAGCCAGCGGCACAAGGTCCAACTTCAGTCATGTATGCTCCTGTGTGCTGACTCTCAGGAAACATTTTGCAGACCTCACGTCCATGATGCTGGTCTCTTTTTAGTCACCCCTAATTCCTCTGCTCCAGCTGACCAACATCCAGTATCCCAACAAAGCCAAGGTTTCATTTTAGCAGTTCTGACCTCTTGTTGATCATAGCTGGCTCTTCTACCCCAGCTCACCAGAACCATAGAATCCCGATTCAAAATATCAAACGGCCACGTGGGAGTCTTTAAACGTCCCTCTTAAACTTCACAAGGCCGGCCTCCACTGTCTGAATTTTCCTCAACATCCTTACCTTCCAAGCTCCCAGAGAACAGCTTACCAGGCTCTGAATGCCCAATGACTTTCCTAGTCCAAAGTTCCAAAGTCTCTCCACAATCCCCCCTCCCCCCAAAATAACATGGTCAGGTCTGTCAGAACAATACCATACCATCCTGGTACCAACTCGTCTTAGCTAGGGTTTCTGTTGCTATGACAAGACACCATGGCAAAGCAACTCGGGGAGGAAAGGGTTTATCAGCCCATGCTTCAGCATCACAGTTTATCATCAAAGGAAGTCAAGATAGGAAGTCAAGCAGGTCAGGAATCTGGAGGCAGCAGAGGCCATGAAGGGGTGCTTACTGGATTACTCCTTAGGCTTGCTATAGGGCCCAGGACCACCAGCCCAGGGATGGAACCACACATAATGGACTGGGCCCTACCCCTACAGCCCTACAGCCTTGCCTACAGCCGAATCTTCTGGAGGCATGTTCTAAATGGAGACTCCCTTCTTTCTGATGATGCTGGCTTGTATTGTATTGACATAAAACCAGTCAGCACAGGGGCACTGGCTTCTTGGTGCTGGGAGTAAAGCTCAGTGGAAGTCTAACTGCCTATTATGGTAAGGCGTGGGCTTCATCTCCAGTACCGTAAAGGAAACAAAAGAAAGGAAGAAGGGTGTGGTTGCAGGCTGATAATCCCAGGACGGGAGGAACGGAGGAAGATTGTAAATTGCAGGTCAGACTGATACCGTGAACTCAAGGATAGCCTCGGCCACAAAGTGAGATCCTGGTAAAGGGAAGGAAGGAGGAACTGACCTTCTGCTCTTAGAGCTGAATCCTTGTCCTTGGAACCCCATCCACTGTCCTGGCTCTATCTCTGTCACACAGAGAACAAGTCCTCTGTTCAATGCAGGATTAACACGAATGGCTGGGTTCAAATACCAGCTCCAATCCTTCAAATCCTGTAAGACTTGAGCAGATCGTGTGGCCTCTGTGGGAGTTAACATCACGGGCCTTAGGGAATTGGGTTGTTATTGGTGGTTATCTATGGTTGGCTTTGTTTGCGTTTGGATTTGGGTGCCCCAGATCAAACCCCGGGCCTCGGGCACCCTAAGTGTGCTGACGATGCTGGAAACCCTGTGCCAGAGTTCCAGGGAGATAAACTCACACTGACTTAGCACAAATTCAGACAAGAGTAAGAGTCTCGTGGCATTCCCTATCAAAGCCAGTGAGGCCACTGCAGAGGCTCTCTAAGGCAAGGTGACTCTAAACTCAAGAATCTACCTGCCCAGTGCTGGGATGAAAGGTGTACCCTGCTGCCACCACCGCGCTGAGCTTTTGAAGCCTCAAAGCCCACTGCTAGTGACCCATGCCCTCCAACAAGACCACAGTTCCTAATCTTCCCTAAACAATCTGCCAACTGGGGGACGGGGATGGGAGGGATGGAGGGGGTGTCATTCTCATCCAAACCGCCACAGAGACAAGATGAAAGATGACTCTATCATCAGCCTAGGATCTCCACACACAGGCAAACACACATATACACCAACATGGAGAACAGAAAGCAAGCAAATCGGAAAATTCCGGCGTGCGACCTTTGGGTTTTGGTACTATCTGACCCTGACAAATGTATAACCTGAGGTTCTGAGCCACATAGAAGGGGGGGGGGGCTTCGAGGTAAAGTGTTACATGTGTTACATGTCTGGGTTCCATGCCTGGGTAAAGAGAGGGATAGGAGGAGTGCAGGAGGTGAAGGAGGGAGTACCCCAAGGGCAAAAGTGGGGCCGAATTCCATCAGAATTTGCCTTTCTGGTGGCTTCTCTTTCCCTGCCCTTGTGGTGTTTTTCCTTCAGTGAGTGACAAATTTCACAACCCTGGCTGGGACTCCCGAGGTGCTAAGATTACAGGCCTGGGTCACACCACCCAAACCTGACTTTCTTTTTCATTGTTGCTTGTATTTTTCTGTTTGTAACCAAAGCTGGACGACTGGAACTCACTGTGTAGACTAGGCTGGCCTTGAACTCATAGAACTCTACTTGCCTCTGCCTCCTGAGTGCTCTGATTAACGGCACTGACCAATACATCCAACCTACCTACTTTCATTTTCTAAATCTAAGTCCTAACAGGAAGTGGGAACTGGGCAGGAATAACAGTACGGTGGGTTAACTCCATGAGTTTACCGGACTTTGCGAGCCTCGACTGCCAACGACATCCTGGCTTGAGGCTGGAAGTCACAGCCCAACAGGGGCAAAGATTGCTCTGTGACCAGTCTGGAAAGGGAGCACTGGAGCACAGAAATCAATCCGGTTCAAGTTCATACCCAGGGCAACCACGGAAAGTGCCAGGAAAGGAAAGAACAGGATGTTTTCCACACATTCCATGGGCAGCCATGGGGATCCAGGAGAAAGTGATGCTTGGGCTGAGCCAAGAAGGCAGTGCCCCAGTTTACAGTAAGGGCTGAGAGGACAGCCTGTCCTGAGCTTCCGGTAACACATTTCCTGCCTTCTCAAATGACAGACATTCCATCTACGACTTTGAGTCTGATTTCAGCAGTCTTATGCAAGAGGGGAAACACCATATGCCTCCAGGGAAAGAAAATTTGGCTGCCGTCTCCACCCTTTCCCTCAGCATCCACCGTGGGTGGGGGTGGGGAGGGTTAGTGGGGCTTTCCATCCCTGTCTTTCAGAACACTACGATCTGGCCCTTTCTGCTTGGCCAACACCTGCGCAGAGTCCTAGTTCATATCCTCCCAGAATGGCCTGCTCTCCACCTCCAGCAGAGACCCCCATCATTTTTTCCTGTTCACTCTCTGCCCCCCACCCCCCACCAAGAATAAGTATCCTTAGCACAAGGCTTGTGTCTTTATGGTCTCTAGTCTCTGACAACTGGCTGGAGTCTCAGTGGATTCGAACCCTCCATTCATCTTGGGCTAATGACTATGTGATTGCGCCTCCGTTTCCACTTTTCTACTGTGAAAATAATGAACACCCCAAGCTATGTTGTAAGGAAAAATGAGAGCCCTAACAGTGCCCCCAGCACGTGACACGCAGGGGGTACGTGACACGCAGGGGGTACGTAACCAAGGCTGGTAAAGTCTGGGCTAGGGCTGGTTTTTGTTACCTGTTCACACTGTCAGCTAGGTTTTCCTGTATGCGGGGTCTCCAAGCCCCGCTTTCACCCAAGTTAGCACTCAAGACGTGCTGTGGGGACTGTGTCCCCGTGGACGCTGCAGGGGGTTCGATGTCCCGCAACTCCTCTGCACCCGGCCACTTGGGCCCCAGGGCACGTGAGCAGGTTTCCTGGAACCGGTCCCCACCGGATCGCAGACCCTTTGCGCTCAGCCCTTTGCTCTCAGTCCCTGCGCCAGGAGAAAGGGGGTGTGACTCAGCGCGGGGGCGTGTGCAGGCTCTGTACCCACGTGCAAAAGGAGGGATGCTTGCAGACTTCGGGTCGTGCGCAGGCTCCCGGGCGTGTGCGGGCCATTTCCCTTGAGCCAGAAGAAGGGCGTGTGCAGGCAGTGGGGAGGAGGGCAGGTGGCGCCCCGCCACCCGGGCGGAGCTTTTGCGCGCGACCCAATACTCTGGGCTATAAAGGTCGCGCTCCGCGTGCTTCTCTCCATCACGCTCCTAGAACTCTACAGCGATCTCTCGTTGATCTCCAACTGCCGCCTCCATTCGCCATGGACCCCAACTGCTCCTGTGCCACAGGTAAGGGGGGCTGCTGACGGGCCTCTGTAACCGGAGCTTCTGGGAGAGCAGGACGGACTTTTGGGCCCCTACTCTGGTAACTACTTTTAGGGTACTACTGGCTGCTCCTTCCGAACGAATTCTGGAACACTCCCGCCCCTTTTAAACTAGTCCTTGAGATAATGGCTCGCCCAAGCTGGCTGGCTTGCACCCGAGTTCTTTGGAGAACTGTGTTCAGTTATGCCCGGGTCCCGCTCACCGCGCTCCCTGCCTTCTTCCTCTAGATGGATCCTGCTCCTGCGCTGGCTCCTGCAAATGCAAACAATGCAAATGCACCTCCTGCAAGAAAAGTGAGTTGGATTTATTTTCTCTACCCTTTCCCTTCGCGCCCCTGCGGTCCCTAGCCCGCCGCACCTTCCCAGAGCGTCCAGGCTGCCTCTAACTCGGTTTCTCGCTCACGCTCAACTTTTTTCCCCCAGGCTGCTGTTCCTGCTGCCCCGTGGGCTGTGCGAAGTGCTCCCAGGGCTGCATCTGCAAAGAGGCTTCGGACAAGTGCAGCTGCTGCGCCTGAAGTGGGGGCGTCCTCACAATGGTGTAAATAAAACAACGTAGGAACCTAGCCTTTTTTTGTACAACCCTGACCGGTTCTCCACACTTTTTTCTATAAAGCATGTAACTGACAATAAAATAAAAAAACTTGACTTGATTAACCCAGCTTTGTCTGTGTTCATTGGAAATAAGGGGCTGGCAGAGGCGTTGAAATGGGATTGGTGCACCTTGATTTGGGATAAGTGGATTGATGACCCCTCTGGACTTTGATAGTCTCGAACATGGTGGGCAGAAACATGTACTGGTCACAAATGTGGGCATGTGTATATTGGGGATTAAACCCAAAGCTTCCTGCTTATAAACCAGGGTGCTCTAATGAGCCACACTCCTACCCCTAGATGCATAATGATTCTGGTTTAATTTTGGATTATTAGGCTTAAAGCAGTATGAAATACCTGTTCATAAGCTTTGGTAAATAAAATAAAAGTTGGAGTGAGTCTCATACGACTCCTCTTTGTAGTCCCAATATTTGGGAGCCTGAGGCAGAAGGATCGGTGCAACTCCGAAGCCAACTTGGTCTCAAATTCTGTTAACCTTTGATTTTGAGACCATCTTACTGTGTAACCTAAAATGGTCCTTGAACTTGCAGTCCTGCCTCAGACTTCTAGGTACTGGGATTACAGGCTCAGCTTAAAATCAGGGCTGGAGAGATGGCTCAGCGGTTAAGAGCACCCGACTGCTCTTCCAGAGGTCATGAGTTCAATTCCCAGCAACCACATGGTGGCTCACAACCATCTGTAAAGAGATCTGATGCCCTCTTCTGGTGTATCTGAGGACAGCTACAGTGTACTTATATATAATAAATGAATAAATAAAAAAATTTTAAAAAATCAGTTAAAAAATGTATATATGAGTACTCTAGCTATCTTCAGACACACCAGAAGAGAGCATCGGATCTCATTACAGATGGCTGTGAGCCACCATGTGGTTGCTGGGAGTTGAACTCAGAACCTCTGGAAGAGCAGCCAGTGCTCTTAACTGGCGAGCCATCTCTCCAGCCCCTTAAAACCCATTTATAAAAATTCAATAACATGGGCTGGACAGATGGCTCACCGGTTTAAGAGCACTGGCTGCTCTTCACCAGAGGTCCTGAGTTCAAATCCCAGCAACCACATGGTGGCTCACACCCATCTATAATGAGATCTTACGCGTTCTGGCGTAATGCAAGCAGAAAAGACATCAGTAACGTGAACAAAACCATGAAAAGTACTGTAAACACTATAAATATCCAAGGGTGTGCCTTGCAGTTTGGAGACTAAATGGCACATGTCCAACCTAGAGCTCCCATGAGGAACTGCCCATCTCTGGTATACAGGGACACGGACAGGATTTTTTTTTTCCTCTTCCAGAGAGCCCTGTGATAGGACTTGGCTGTCAGTCTGGAAGTTCTTCTCAAGGTCAGGCAGAAATCTACCTACCCCTCACTCCATACCAACCCCTGGCAATTTAAGCAAAGTAACTAGAAATTTGGAAGGAATTGACTAGCATCTTCCCAGGAGCTAGGCATCCAGGTTGAGTCTGCAATTTGGAGGGCGGGGTGGAGTTTCCTACTCTATAGGAAGGAGGTGAATACATGCAATTAAAACCAGCCGTTAATGCCCCCTGGCTATTTGTTGAGGTAATGCGATTTGGTCTTCAATCAAAGGGAAAGTTTCTTGGCTAGAAGTAAGGACCAAGCTTGCCGTAGGCTTTCTCTGTGAAGAGTAAATTTACAAGACAGCCTCTGTTTCTTGCTGTCAGGAAGTCCTAGTTCACAGCCCACTTTCTCTCTTATTGGTCATGTAGCCTGGGCAAGTCACTGAACCCCTCAAATGCTGATATCCTGCCCTCCTAGATGCTGATAACCACCTGTCCCCAAAGAACACACGGGCAACCAAGCACAGATCTGATTTTTAAGGACTTTGTTTTGTAAGTGCAGTTTGGGAATCTGGCCTCATTTGTCTCTTGTGTGCCCTTGCTGACACCATTCATTCAGCCCTGGCCTTGATTTAGGTGACACCGAACTCGGGCTGTACCCTCAGAGATTTCCCTCTTTGTCTACAAACAAACAAACAAAGCAAATATCCTAATTAAGACTCTTGTGTGTCAAGTAGGGCATCTAGGAATGAGTGCTGGGACCACTCTTAGTCCCAGAATGCCTTGAAACCAAGTGAATGACAATTATACATTTAGCTTCTCAATTAAAATGGAAGACATTGGGCCGGGAATTGGCTCACAGTGGAGAGCCTACCAGGCTTTTGTGAAGCTCTGAGGTTCATCCCTAGAACCATTAAAAAAAGGTCCGTGGGCCTGGGAATGTAGCTCCCTGGTACAGTGCTTACCTAACATGCACGGACCCCTGGGTTCGCTCCACAGCATGGAGTAAGCAGTCTGATGGCACACACCTGTAATTCTAACACGCAGGAGGCAGAGGCAAGGAGGATCAAACGTTCAAGGACCACGGCAAGTTTGAGGTGTGGGCCACATGTAAAGCCGTCTCCAAAAAGACATCACACACAAAACACAACAGGTATTGTGATACACACGTATACCTGTATCCTAGCAACCTGGGAAACTGAAGCAGGAGACTGTCTTGAGTTCAAGGCCAGACTGGGCTGTTCGGTGATCGACAGGCCATTCTGAGTTACAGAGTGAGGCCCTTGGAAAAGGAGAGGAAGGAGAGGAGGAGAGACTGGGCCTGGCAACATGCATCTATCATCTTAGCTACTCAGGAGACTGAGGCAGGGGGAGGATTTCCAGCTCAAAGTCTAGCTACAGAGCACGTCTAAAGCCAGCCTGGACAGCTTAGTGAGACCCTGTTTCAAAATAAAAAGAATCTAAAAGACTGGAGGTAAAGCTCCAGTGTAGAATGCTTGCCTGGTAACCAGGAAGCCTTGGGTTCAATCCTTACTGTAAAAAAAGGAAAAAAAATCATATTATGCAAGAGGTCTAAAGGCCCAAGAATCTGTTACAGATCTCAGTTTTGGTAATAGACAATAAAATATAACAAGTTGGTAAAAACAAGCAAGAGTACCAACTACAAACATACTTCATGTGGTTCAGCAGAAGCATCTCAGTATGCATCCAGAAAACAGCAGACAGACAGAATTGGGCATCCTTGGGCTAGGGCACACCTCAGCCTGACTTCTACCCGAGAAGCCAGCAGTCTTAGCCAGTGCAGAACCACTGGTGTCTCTGACTTGGGATCTCTGCTTAGGATGCGCCCTTGAGTGCTTAGAATTTGTCTCTAGTCCAGGCTGAATCCTCTCTCTTTCCAAACCCAGTCCTTAGCTATTTAAAACCAGTAAACTCATGAGATTTGGAGTCATCCAACGTTATCCAGGCAAGGATTCTGTTTTTTTCTTAATTTTTATATTTAATTGCTTATTAATTTTTGAAATAGGATCTCATTTGTGTGGCCCTGGCTGGCCTTGAACTCAAGAAGACCATCTGCCTCTGACTTCTAATAGCTGAGATTAAAGAGGTAGCCTCAGGCAAGAACTTAACTATAGACCAAGACTCAGTTCCACGTGAAGTTTTTTGGATCTTCCCACACAGAGGGTATAACTGTGTCATCTCCAAGATGAGGTATCCCGAGGAAGGAGAAATGGCCTGGGTCATTGTCACCAAACCAGTGGGTAATAGGTTAATGGAAAGACACATGTGTCTAAACCACCAAGGAGGAGGAGGAAGAGGGCAAAGAGGGGAAAGAAGGAGGAGGGGGAGGAGTGTCATAGCCCAGGACTAGGTGCCTTCTTTGCCTACACACGGACCTACGTACAGAAGGACAGCATCAGAGAACTTGGGACCCGTACAGGAACATTGGTGTCAAGCTGTACTGCTTCACAGCCCGTTTTACTACTGACTGGTTGTATGGCCCACCCGGCAGGTCATTGAATCCTCTGTCCTTGTGTGTAAATAGAATTTGCATCTCTATATAGGTATTAGGTGAGAGATCGGTTTGACTCCTGGTTCTGGCATAATCATCATATCGCACAGTGGCTGGTGGAGGTCCTATAACAGTTAAGCAAAACCTGCCCAAGGTCTCATAGCTCTGAGTACGCGTGAACCAATGGCATAGCTGATCTCTTGCCCTAGTCTCAAGGGCTGACAGAATCTAACGTTACTCTAAAGTCAGAAACATTGAAAATATAAACAGCTGCCCGTATTGGTTTTTGTTTTTGTTTTTTTTTTGTTTGTTTATTTGTTTTGTTTTGTTTTATCTAATGCAGTCCCTGGATATCACCTAAAATGATCCCTCTGCCTCGGTTTTTTTTTTTTTTTTTTTTTTTTTTGGTTCTTTTTTTCGGAGCTGGGGACCGAACCCAGGGCCTTGCGCTTCCTAGGTAAGCGCTCTACCACTGAGCTAAATCCTCTGCCTCGGTTTTTAAAACCGGCCTGGAGTAGAGCCGATGGCTAAAGGTTTGCGACCCCCAGCCCGGAACGTGCCTACATATGCCCGCTCATGAGTGGGGAATATGTTGCGATGAGTTCCGTTGGCTCTGTTGCTGTGTCCAGAAGGAAGGGGCTCAACCAAAGACCATGATGGGACAGAGACAGACAATAAGGACCCGGAAAGTTCGTAATCAAGGCTAGTCTTTATAAAACTGTCTCCTTCGCCTCTGCTAGCTTCGATTCAGAGAGACGTGGGCGGAGCCGGTCGCTGCCCAGGAACTCCAGGAAAGGAGAAGCTGAGGATAGCGCGCTACGATTGTGTTTACAGAGACAGTTGGGCTTCCTGAGGTGTGTTCTCGTAATGCACTGGATCAGTGATGGCCTGTAATATCCCGGAAAGCACTACAGAAACATGATGTTCCACACGTCACACGGGTCCTCCTACCCGGGCCCTCCTACTCGGGCCTGTGGCACCAAAGGGGGCGGTCCCGTTGTGCACACCGGCGCCCGAGGGAGCTCTGCACTCCGCCCGAAGAGTGCGCTCGGCTCTGCCAAGGACGCTGCGCTCGTGACTGAGCGCGGGCTGGAGCAACCGCCAACTGAGTGCAAACCCTTTGCGCCCGGACCCGTCCAACGACTATAAAGAGAGCAGACTGTCCGCTAAGCCTCATCCCGACTTCAGCAGCCTGACTGCCTTCTTGTCGCTTACACCGTTGCTCCAGATTCACCAGATCTCGGAATGGACCCCAACTGCTCCTGCTCCACCGGTAAGACGCCCGGTCCTTGGTCTTTAGAATACCCAGTTGTAGGGGTTTGGCGGGAATAGGCACCTTTAGTTGACAATTCGTCCTAGTTCTTTCTAGAACCCGCTCTTGGAATCGCCTTCACCTGTTCTTGGAGTATTATTATTGTCCGAACGGCTCCTTGTCGGGGTTTGGGGTAGGATTTAGACGCGCAAATAAATGTCCCGATCACCCACGTAGTGGGGACATCTGAGTTGAGACCCAGTTGTTACTAACCTTATTGTGAATTGCCTGATCTACAAGAGAGGTGAGAGACCGTTGTGTCTTGAGATCAAAGACCCAAGCCTTACCCTACCCTGTGAGGAGAGAAGAGGGGCTAGGCTCCCTGGAGTTCTGAATAGCACTTTGAATTGAGCAGGGCACATGGTGTTGGCCACTGCTGTAATCCTGCCTCTTACTGACCGCTGTCTTCCTTCTCCTCCACAGGCGGCTCCTGCACCTGCTCCAGCTCCTGCGGCTGCAAGAACTGCAAATGCACCTCCTGCAAGAAGAGTGAGTTGGGACCCTCGGGTGGTGGTGGGGGAACTCCTACAGAGCTGGCTCTGAGAAACGTCTGAGGCCATTCGGTTTGGGGCAAGAAGCAGGTCTTCTGCCAGACCTGTGCGACCGGAGGGACTAGGAAGCCTACTCTGACATCTTCCTCTATCTTTCTTTCCAGGCTGCTGCTCCTGCTGCCCCGTGGGCTGCTCCAAATGTGCCCAGGGCTGTGTCTGCAAAGGTGCCTCGGACAAGTGCACGTGCTGTGCCTGAAGTGACGAACAGTGCTGCTGCCCTCAGGTGTAAATAATTTCCGGACCAACTCAGAGTCTTGCCGTACACCTCCACCCAGTTTACTAAACCCCGTTTTCTACCGAGCATGTGAATAATAAAAGCCTGTTTATTCTAACTCTGGTTTTCTTGGTGTCGTTTAGAAATAAGAAACTGGGGCGACACGGGTTAACTTGATAGTCTGGGGATCTGGTTTTGGACTCGCCCGTGCCTTTTAACTCCCGCCTCTGGCTCCCAAAGAGGGGTAATAATGTCTTTGGGTAAAGCCAAGTTATCCCATAAGCTTCCTCATACGGAAGACAAGCAGCGTTGCCGGGTCAGGTGTGTGTTAGGAGGGATGGAGGGTAGTCCTGAGAGACTAGTGTCCCATCCACACAGCACAGAAGGTCTTTTATATCCGTTCTCAGGATTCGGTTTCATCTCAGGTTGTTGGGTATATGGAGGGGTACGAAGATTAACATAGGGTGTCTAGCATGCTAGGCAGGGACTAACACTGAACTATATTCCAGACCCTTTTTTTGGAGAGTTGCGTTAGAGGGGCTTTTTGGGGGCCATTTTGACACAAGTCGCTTAAGTTGGCCTAGAACTCTTTCTGCAGCCCAGTCCGACCTTGAATTCTTGATTCTCCTGCCTCAGCTTCCCAAGTACCTGGGATTACAGGACTGACTGCCGCCAGGCAATTTACAAGTAATAAATTACAGGCTCATGCCTGTAATCAAGGCGTTTGAGATGTAGCAGGAGGGAGGTCAGGAATTCGAGGCCAGACTAGGTACTAAGTTTGAGGGTAACCTGGGCTACATCTTCTCAAGTGTCAGAGTGGGACACAACTCCCAGACGTTTGATCCCCAGAGGTTCTATATAGTTCGTTTTTAAAATTTGTATGTGTGCCTGCCCATGCACACACACGTGTTTGTGGTGAACGGGGAGGCCTGAGATCTTATCACTTTCCACCTTACCTTGTGAGACAGTCTTTCACAGGGCTTAGAGCTCTATTTCTGCCAGACTGGATGGCCAGCAAACCCTGAGGATCCAACACTCTCAGCTCAGCACTGGGGTCACAGACTTGGATTGCCCCTTCTTTTGGCTATTTACGTAGGTGCTAAGGATTCGCTGAGGTGCCAAGCAAGCCTCAGGCTTGGGCAGCAAGCACTCTGCTCATAGGCCCTAATCTCCTACTGTTTTTATTTTCTATGCACCATGAACCAGATATTGGATTTCCTAGACACCTTCAGCACCCCTGCCCTCTCTGCACTCTGGAAGTTTGCACTCAGCTCAGCCACACCCCCATAGCGTGACATTGGGGCAAATGATACTATTTGTATGAAAAGATAAGTTCAGAGGGACAAAACGCACCTTTTGAAGATTCAATAGGAAACCAATAAATATATGAGCTCACGGGGAAACTGATTAACCACTGCACACAGCTGCTCACTGACGTACGTGTACACTGAGCTGACCCAGAGATCCCCAAGGAGCTCCCGGCTGGCCCCTGTGCACACGCACACTTGGGAGGGCCTCCACTGCTGTGACATAGGTGGCAGTTCCTTGCAAAGTCAGGATGAATGTGCTCTTTCAAATTCCAGCACAGTGATCCAGGATTGAGGACCTTTTCCACGTTTGTAGCCTTCTGACTCTAAATGAAGTATTTTGTGTCAAAACTGTCCAGGGGGGTAGGGACGGTTCACTGGCTATGGAGAGCCTAGAATAGTTTTAGGCTAAGAACTCACGCCTGTCTCTGTTTGTTGTATGAACAATGGAAGACGGAGACGAAATCCCGTGTCCATCCTCTCTCTAGGTACAAGGGAAATGGAGCCAAAGACGCAGGTGGGGACAAAGACAGGCTATGTCACAGAAGCACATAGGACACCCGCACACACTAATCTCATTCTCACTTTGATAGAAGAGTAAGGTGACAACCTTGGTGCAAGCTGAGCGTGGGAAACAGCCAGGACTAGGTTTCTGAAACTTTAATAGGGAGGAATGACCGGCAAACTTGCTAGAACTGGCCAAAAAAAAAAAAAAAAAAAAAAAAAAGCCGGGTGACTGCAAGCAGCGTAGAGCTGAGCGCAAAACCCCGCCTCCTCCTGCGGGCCGCCCAGTGGCGGGCGCAGAAGACACGCCCCCGCCGGGTGCACCCTCTGCACGCGGAGACTGCGCCCAGCGGGAAACTTGCGCTCAGCTCCGCCACACCCCCCCCCCCGCCCCCGTAGTACTACGGCAGGAACGAGTGCACCAGCGCTGCGAAGAGGCGGGGCCGTCGCACGGAGCCCAAATCCGACACAGATGCTGCCAGTGATCTATCCTTTTAGGCCACCCAGGGAGCCTTCAACCTCTTCATATTGTCTAGGGAGCAGAAGTGTGGGTCCTCGGTGTACATTCTGCACAACCCAGTCAGCTGCAAGCCCGCTGAGAGTCGTGGGTGCAAGGTCTGGGCAGGACCTTTGTACACAGAGTAAGACTTTAACTGTAAAGTGAGCAGGCAGGTTCCTCAGTTTCCATGTGCCTCCCGAAAACCTAGGTGATTTTTTTTTTTTTTGTTAATTTCTTTGGGCCTCAAGTCATTTGCATTGGAAATAGCTCCCAACTGCTCCTGTGTCCCTCCTAACGGACTTCAGAGCACACGTTTTCTGAAATGAAAAGTATTAACTAAGGACAACCCCAAGACTAAGGTCTCAGCACCAGAGGCAACAAAGACAGGAGACAGAGGCCAAAGGAGAAGGGGTGGAGGCAAGGTTATTTGTTCAGACAGAAGACTGCCTCTGGATAGAGAGGAGACAGACAAATGTACAAGGGGAAACCCCATGTTAGGTTAGGATGAGGTTTAATGGGGTGTGTTAATTAGGTGAGCCAAAGCGGGCTTTTTTTTTTTTTTTTTTAAGATTTATTTATTATATATAAGTACACCAAAGCTGTCTCCAGACACACCAGAAGAGGGCATCAGATCTCATTACAGATGGTTGTGAGCCACCATGTGGTTGCGGGGAATTGAACTCAGGACCTCTGGAAGAGCAGTCAGCGCTCTTAACCGCTGAGCCATCTCTCCGGCCCCAAAGCAGGTGTTTGATTGCCCCACTTCAATACTTTGATAGCTGGACCTTGGTGGTCAGCCTCAGGAGGAGGGATTGGTCAAATAAGAGAACAGACCTTGGTAGCAAGCTTTAGGAATGTAATCTAATGGTTTTAAAGCAAGACAGAGGGAATGGGGGGAGAAGGGCAAGGCTGACCAGAGCGTGCTTGCTTACCACAGCTGGCCAGAGTTGCCTCCTTTTCATTTCTGGATAAAGTGGACTCCTTACTGTATGTTGCTGGTTCTCTCTCGAAGGAGCCCTTTGCTAGTTTGTTCTCCCCCATCCCCAACCCCAGCAACTTCACTACACTTTGGAATTTACCAAGTCCTTCTTTCCCTCAAGTTTCTCATGTCAAGGGAGAAAAGCCTGGGCTCTAACCTGTCCTGTCCGCCATCACCCCTGCACTCCCAGAGCTGGAGCACCTCCCTTTCCTTCGTGTGGGAAAACCATCTGAGACTGTATTTCCCAGCAGTAGGGTGGAGAGGTCCAATGGCTTGCTTCTGTGCACCTCACAGAACAGGAGGATGGCCCAGACATGCACAGCAAATCTGCCCTCGGGGAGCTCTCGCCCGTGTCTCTAGCTTACTGCTTCTCTCTCCTCCTCACGGGTGGCCCTGCAGTTGCAGACTGTAAGTGTGTCTCTAGTCAGAGACGATCTGGGGCCTAGGGCTGAGCGCCAGAGGAAAGACACAGCTGACTCTGGTTCTGTAACTCTGGGACATTGGCTATCCTTTAACCAATCCAGAGTTTCTGCATTTGTCCTTAGGTCCCAAGACTAGGTAGCCTATTTCTATTGGGTCACAAACCCTGAAGTTCATATCTGGGCTCTCAGGACAGACAGAGCCGAGGTCTTCATTAAAATGCCTCCTCATAGGAACATGGAGCTATGGGTGTGTCATATGAGTACTTGGGAGATAGAGGCAGGAGGATCATAAGTTCAAGGCTAACACAGGCTATGTCAGACCCTGTTCATTAATAACTAAACAAGTACCCAACAAATACTTCTTGGGTGTGAGGCCTGGAGAGGTTAACATTGCCTCGCTCCTTCCTCTCTTGTCTCAGATTGGTGTCTGACAAGAGCAGCTGCCGTGGCTGACGTGACAATTGTTGTTCCCACCTGTAAAGAGAACAACACGTGAAAAGCAGGATTCATTCTTCATACACACAGAATACATATATTCCGACCTGGTTTTCTGAGTGAGGCTTTGGGGTAAGGGACTGAGGTGAGGTATTTGACATCAATGTAGAGACCTGGACTGTGGACTCGAATGTTAGAGTCCCATCCCTACACAAACCACACGGGTAAGGTACATTGGGCTTCATCTCTGGCGCATAAGAAAGCAGGCGTGTTGGTGGGGAGGCAGACTTGTTCTGTCGGTCCTCTCCTTGAACATGTTCATAAGAGATCTCTATCTTCTACTTTCAGCCTCTGACTACCTCTCTTTCTTCTTTTGTTTTTTTAAATTTTTGTTTGTTGGTTTAGGGTTTCTCTGTGTAGCTTTGACTGTCCTGGACTCAATTTGTAGACCAGGTTGGCCTGGAACTCAGAGATTCTCTGCCTCTGCCTCTGCCTCCCATGCGTCACCACACCCAGCTGCTAGGACTAAAGGCATACACCGCCATGCCTGGCAGCTTTGATTCTTACCCTGCTTTAGGTCTCACCATCTTGAGATTAGAGCTATGGATATTGGAGTTTGAAGAAAATGTTCCTCGAGGGTGTGCATTACACACACCTCCAAGATGAGGGTCCCACTCTGAGCAGTGTAGTACAGACATCCACACGGGGCGGGGGGGGGATATCATCAATGTCCTGGAATCCTGAAAGGACGCTACAAGGAGAGCTCGTGACGAGGTTCCTTTTCTGTGGGCGCCTCCTCAAGTCTGGATGAATTTGCCCCTTCAGATTCTAGCCCTGGGCCATTAAGTTGGAATGTTCCACGATTTGGAGGCAATTGCCTAACGTTCTCTTAATGTTAATGCGAATGTTGTCTGCTCCTGAGGAAGTACTGATTGTCTAGGTGTGTTGGAATGCAGCGAGCCTGCAAGCTTGGGGAGCCCCAGGAAAGTTCCAAAACAGGAGTGGCTGGGAGTGAGAGAAAAGAGAAAAAATGCAGAGGAACACAAAGGTGACAGACACTGGGGACCAACCAATTCCTCACAGCTCATCAGAGCCCAGCAATTCGGGAGCAGTTATTCCAAGCCAGGGTAAGGTGAGAACCATCATGATGTAAGGGGTGAGGGTGGAAAGCGGGATTGGTCTTCTGGAATGTTGGTGGGAATGAGGTTCAGGGAAGTGGGTGGGATAGGCCTGCCTCGAGGCAGGGAGGCCCACCGGGCAAGCAAAAGGTTATACCAGATAGAGCCGGCATGGGAGGAGGGACTCCGCCGCCCCCGTGCGACCATAGGCTCTGCACTCAGGTCGTCTGGTGCGCTCTGCACTCACTACCCAGGGCCAGGTGCGGATGACTCAGCCAAAGAGGACACCAGTGCTGAGTGCACCAGGCCGCTGTGATACCTGGAAAGGAGCGGCACTGCTCCAGGCTCTAAGCTGTCCTCTGGTGATCACCAGCACCTCCGCTTGGACCTCCATCTCTACTTAGACTTCCATCCCGCTTACACCTCTATCCCTGCTTAGACCTCCATCTTCCTATAGTCTGGGAAAAGATCCACTGGGCCGCTGGAAAGTGACCCCTGGAATGGGTCTTAGGATTCCCAGTTCCCAGAGACAACACTGAATGTGCGTGGGTGTGAGGAGGGTCGATCTTGGGTTATGAGCTCAGTCAACTCCGTTCGTCCACTGACTTCCTTCTAGCTGAGTTCCTGATAGCAAGCATGTCCACCCCGAATGTTCCTCCCGGGTCACACTTCAGACTTGAGGCTCAAGCTACCCCATCTAACATCACTCAGCTGGTCGGGGGTGTCTACCCGGACCCAGGGCTCCGTGTGTGTGTGTGTGTGTGTGTGTGTCTGGGAGTCTCAGTGAAGGTGGAGGGCAGAGAGCCGAGGACCTCAGGTCCTGACTTCAGTTGCTGCCATCATGGGCTTACCTAGGGACTTTCCTTTGTGTGGTAAACCTGAAGGGCACTTGCCCTTCTCAGATGAGGGGGCATAAGAATGGGCCTCTCCCCCTTTTCCTCAAGTCAGGCAGAAGCTCTTGGGGCCGGAGGTGCCCTGGGAAGTTAATGACTGCGTGCTCTGTCTCCCTTGTTTCCAACTCTCCTCTATTCTTTTCCTCACTGACTCCTGCAGTTGCACAGTGGCTGGTGCCCCTTGTGCAGGAATCTTAGTGGGTAAGGGCTGAGTCAGGGCAGGGGACCCATAAATTATCAGGCAGGCGCCAGGTTGACGTCCACTTCCTGTTTCCCTTTCTCTTCTCTCGGCAATTGACTGGGGGTCAGAGCAGGGAGAACTACAAGGTGTTTGATTCTTTATCCTTAGAACTGGGACACTGAGGCCCACCTAGAGTGTCCCGATGCTGGGAAACTGCCCAAAGTGCTTGCTACTGACTTGATTCGCTAAGTCCTTCGGCGGGGCTCGTCTGCACTTTTCTAGTAGTTTCCCAAACCCTCTGCTGATGGAGCATGGCTTACTGTGGGTGGGAGGCAGAGCTGCTTCCGGGCCTTCTGTCCAGCACTGCAGCTACAAAGTGTCATTAAGCAGGTGCAGCTGCCCATGTGAGATGGGGCAGCGTTCCCCACAACGTCATGATATCTACAAGTCCTCTGATATCTAAAAGTTGGACATGTTTTTCATACAGCGCTCACCTATTTGCTTGCCGGCTTCCCTCCCAGTTGCTGTGATTAAATATCGGATAGAAGCAACTTGAGGGAGAAAGAACATGATTCAGTTCACAGTTCCAGCTCAATGGGGCGGGCCGGCCTCAGAAGCTTGGGGGAACTGGTTATATCACATCCATGCTTAGGAATGAGAGTGACGATACACTCACTAATGGTTTCTCCAGTGTTCAGCTCACCTTCTTTTAAAATGTTTTAAATATGGACCAGGCAGTGGTGGCACACGCCTTTAATCCCACACGGGAGGCAGAGGCAAGTAGATTTCTGTGAGTTCAAGGCCAGCCTAGTCTACACTGTGAGTTCCAGGACAGTTGGGGCTGTTACACAGAGAGAACACCTGCTTTGAAAAACAAACAAACAAACAAACAAATTTAAAATAAAATCTAGGGCCCAAGTCAAGTTGGGACAACCTAATCTATACAATGCTTCTTTTGGGACTCTTTCCCAGGTGATTCTAGATAGTATTAAGTTGACAATTAAAATTGGCAGTCAGATGCACAAGAAACAGTTTGCTTTTGTTGGTAGCTGCTGGGAGAGAGAAATCAGTCTTCTCTGAAGGAGTGACACACGATATCCCATACTCAGCCTCCTAAGTGCTGGGATGAAAGGCATGTGCCACCACTGCTGACTTGATTTTTTAAAAATCTATTTGATATGTGAGTTCTCTGCTGCATGTACATCCTTTTATAGATGGTCTTGAGCTGCTATGTGGGTGTTGGGAATTAAACTCAGGACCACTAGAAGAGCAGCCAGTGCTCTTAACTGCGGAACCATCTTCCCAGCCCCAGGTTTTTTTTGTTTTTTGTTTTTTTAAGAGAAAGAAAGAACATGAATTTGGGTGGATTGCAGAGAGTGGTCTGGGAAGATCTGGGGTAGGAGAAAAAAAATAGGATCAAAAATATTGTATGAAATTCTCAGAGAATAAAACAAAACCAAAAAAACAAAACAAAAACAAAAACAAAAACTCTATCATATGCCATATTCCTTTTCCTGTGAAATATGTGTGTACACTGTAGCTGTCTTCAGACACACCAGAAGGGCATCAGATCCCATTACAGATGGTTGTGAGCCACCATGTGGTTGCTGGGATTTGAACTCAGAACCTTTGGAAGAGCAGACAGTGCTCTTAACCTCTGAGGCATTCCTCCAGCCCCTCCTGTGAAATATGTAAATAAATAATAAATAAATACATAAATAAATAAAAAGTTGTGTAGACTATTTAGGCTCCAGCTACCTCCTGGTATGTGAAAATGACACTTGGCATGGGACTCGGTTTCAGTTGTGTTGTAAGGGATTCAAGCTGAAGGAAATTGAGGTGAGGGCAGTGAGGACAGGAGTCTGGGTCCACGTCGGGAGCCATCTTGCCGCTTCTCTGAAGCAGAGAGAAAAAAAAGAGAAGAGAAAAAGTCTGCCTGTCAGGCAGAGTCAAGGCTGGGTAAGGCCTGCTGGCAGGTTTCCCAGTCTGCTGAGGCCTGGGATGATAAGGGGAGGTGCACCTGAGGTTCAAGGCTAGGGGCCGAAGATTCTGTTGACCTTGAGGAAGGAACAGAGGGGTTTGGGGGATGGGAATAAATGTCTTTTGTACGCTTTAGCAAAACTGTGCTAGGTTGTGGCTTTGCTTTCCACCGTGCTGTAGTATAAGAAGGCTATGAGAAATCCACCCTCTGCTGGCACGGTGTAAACCCACAGCCCTCCCATACCTCTCTCTAGCATTTTTTCTTTCTTTCCTGTAGTCATCCTCACTCCCCCCCTCAGAGGACATCATACCGGCTGGACTGGTACAGGTGCTCAGTGTTCTGTAATCTCTTCCGACTTTAGCTCTTTGTGAGTCGTGGCAAGGATTTCTTCTGTTCTCAACAGATGATTCCGCTAGCTCGCACATCAGTGTCATGGTATATACCTAGCAGCCGCTTATGCTCCACCGACTGTTTACTTTGCCCAAGTCTGAGGCTCTTGTTGGTGAGAGGAGTGTGGCGCTTACTGAAGACAGAGAGTTACAGGACAAGAAATCTTGCTTTAAAAAAAAAAAAAAAAGAGGAGGGCTGGAGAGATGGCTCAGTGGTTAGAGCACTGACTGCTCTTCCAGAGGTCCTGAGTTCAATTCCCAGCAACCACATGGTGGCTCACAACCATCTGTAACGAGATCCGGTGCCCTCTTCTGGTGTGTCTGAAGACAGTGACAGTGTACTCGTCATATATAAAATGAATAAATAAAGTCTTTAAAAAATTAATTTAAAAAAAGGAGAGATGGAGAAAGAGGAGAACAGGGAAGAGGGGGAAGAATGAAAAGCAGCGGTGAGGCATGATGGTGCACACCTACGACCCTAAGTATCCTGGAGGCTGAGGCAGGAGGATTCCAAGTTCAAGGTAGGTGTGGGCTGATGAGCAAGACCAAGCCGAAACGGAACCCAAACTGTACACAGAGAATGGCTTCCATCGAGAGTACAGAGGCTAGCCTGGAGTCAGAGCCCCTTCCTTGCACAGACACCTGAGCCGGACTCCCAAGGAGGCACAGTGGAGCAAAGGGCTGGCGTTAAGGGACAGCTTGCTGCATCCTGGAAACAGAGGGCCAGCCTGTGTCTGGTGTAAGGGGGAGGAGCTTGTGTTCCTCTGAGGGAGGGGTGGACAGAGATCCCAGGCCTCACTCAACCACGGTTCCCATTCTGGCTACATCACTACAGAGAAAGTTCTGAAGCAGCCTCTCACTCCTGCCACTATTCTGATTTCTTAGAGCTGAGATAGATCCCGAAATCAACCTCCTCAGAGCTGAGGTAGATCCGGAAATCAACCCTCTCAGGACAGCAGGTGCAGCAGGTTGGTCTCATGGACCTAGGACACCTGCATTTATTTTAATTAATTAATGGGTTAAATTAATTATTCACAGTGCTGGGATCATGCCCCTGGCCTTGCTAGGGAAGCCCTTTACCACGGAGCAGCACACATCTAGGCCAGGAAATTCTCCTCAATGAGTCCTTCAGGTTACAACTCCTGGAAGCATCACACAGAACCGCTTGGGAAAAGACGTTTTCTCTCTGGTCTCAAGCTCAGACAACATTTCTTTTTTATAATAATAATAACCATTATAATTACAGTCATTGTTATTATTTTAACTGTTGTGTGAGTGGTGTGTGCTTGTTAGTGTAGGTGTTTGTATGTTTAATGTAGGTAGGTAGGTCTAGTCATCAGGTGTCTTTTCTGGACCATTCTCCACCTGTATTTGTAGAGACAGGGTCTCTCTCTGAGCCTGAAAGTTACTGATTAGGCTGGGTTAGCTAGCCAACGAGCTTCAAGGATCCACCTGTCCCCATCAACCCTCTGTGGGGTCATAGGCACATGCCACTTTGCCCAGCTTCTTACATGGGTGTTAGGAATCCAAATCAGGGGCTGGAGAGATTTCTCAGTGGTTAAAGCACTGACTGCTCTTCCAGAGGTCCTGAGTTCAAATCCCAGCAACCACATGGTGGTTCACAACCATCTGCAATGGGATCCAATGCCCTCTTCTGGTGTGTCTGCGGATAGCTAGAATGTACTCATATAAAAATAAATAAGTAAATCTTAAAAAAAAAAAAAGGAATCCAATCAGGTCCACATGCTTTTGAGTCATGGCCTTTACTGACTGAGTCACCTCTTTGACCCCATTACTATTAATTGTAAGTTAACCTACATAGTAATACCTACATTATAGTGTTTTCACGTCTATTTCTCATTGTATTTGTTTAAATCCATTCTCTCTTGTGTGCTCACCCTTCTATGCTCAGCGCTCCACTCCTGAGGACATTTTTGTTTTTTTGGGTTTGGCTATTTTCACAGAAGGCATTTGGAACTACTCCCCAACCACGTGGCTGCCAGTACTGTGACGAGGAGACCATGGAGTTACATGGTCGAGGTAACCAGGTACCCAATATGGCATGCTATGAATTGTGTTTGGTCCTGTTGTCATGGAAACCAACTCAGGCAGCTACACACTCCTATTGGTCCTGCATGCTTGTCCAGTGTGGGTGGCCCACCACCATCTCCCTGCAAAAGAATCTGGGGTAAAGCCTTGTGGGCCCTGGCCAAGGGCATGTTGTTTTCTGTCTTGGTCTAGATGCTGTGGTGCCAGGATTTCAAACGTAACCAGCCACTGCTCTGTGGTAACTGTGTTTTGTAGAAGTACAGCTGCCAAGCCTCTAAGGGGATAGGAACACAGTGTCTTCACTGGGCCTGACAAAGCAATCGTTTAACATGCAGCCTTTTCCTTTTCAAGTCATGTGTGGGAGGGCACACTCTATTAACCCCTTCCCTGTCCCTGAGCCCTCTCTTCCATGGGGCTGTGCAGAACAGGGCAACTGTAGACCCTGTTGTTGAGTAAGATTACAGTAAATCGAATGCTTCTGATGCGGGTGTTTTTGGAATGGCTTGCTTACTTCCGGAAGCTTTGGTACAGCATTGTGAAATGCCCTGGTGATGTTGTGAGGAAAATGAGCTGTGGATCCAGACTGCCTAGCTAGACCTGCTCCCCCATTAGGATGTCAGTGTCGTAGGATGATATATGGGCAATCCCATGTCTCATCTTGGGAAGCACGCAGGATCCCTCCATAGGGATGCCATGAACCTGAATGTGTCTAGGGCAGTCCCTGCCACATAATCAGGGGATCGGGACTGTTTCCCTCCCATCTAGCCATGGTGTGTGGCAGTCAGCAGGTGATCCATAAACGCTCTCTAAGTTAAATGAGCACGTATAGGACACTGCCTGCCATTCGAGTACTAACCAGGTACAACCCTGCTCAGCTTCCAAGAGGAGAGGATATATAAATATAACACAGACCCTTTTCCAGAAGTCTTCAAGTCTACTGTTCATCTGGAACAGCCCAGTCCTAACGGATGAGGACAAGGGGCTGCGAGGTCAAAGAGATGTAAACAAATCTAGAATTAATGAATGACAATTACTGGGGGATTTGTTAATCGAAGTGTGGTCCCAGGCATCAGCATGTCCAATCTGGTACGCCACAATTTGACTCAGAAAGGGCTTTATGGGCTAGAACAAAAGTGACTTGACACTAATGGAATGTAGCCGGCTTATCTTAAGATGACCGTGGGGAGTCAGATGCATCCCACCAGCCTGAGTCTGACTGGAAAGCCTCATAAATGACTCCACCTATCAATTCATGGTTTGCTAAGAAATTGTGCCGGGGCCATTAACTCGGGTTACCCTGGGATAATCACGGGGATAATCAAGATGGCCTCAGTTGTGTCAAGCTGCGCCCACACAGTGTTATTCAGGGATCAATCACCACTTCAGAGCGTTGCTGCTGAACTGGAACAGATAGCTACAAATTGAACATCTCCACCGTGCGATGGCCCCATTCCCTCACTGACTCTAGGATTGTCTGTGTGGGACAAGTTAAGACGGATGTGTGGAACTCTTGGGAGAAGCCAGGAGGGCAGAAGACACCCCTACTTGTTGGAAGACCTGCTATTAAAGGTTGAAGTCCACCGTGTCCGGATAGCTTCTGAGCATGGCACAAAGTGGAGGACTCCCTTTCTCTCCGGGGTTTCCTCTTCTCTGCCTGACCCTATCTGGAGAGCATGACCCTCCACATCCTCTCCCCCTGGAAAGTCGAGTAGCTGTGGCCAAGGTTCGACTTCCATTTCTCCCATTAAGAACCTGCTGGCAAGCACTTGGAGTTCCTCTTCATGTAAATGAAGCATTCCCAGATTTCCTACCACAGCCAATGATGTACTCTCACCCTGAAAACTCCTACCCTCTCCCCATAGTTCTTCGTATTACCCTTGTTAACCTCTAATTAAAAGAGGAAGCGGGCTGGGGATTTAGCTCAGTGGTAGAGCACTTGCCTAGCAAGCACAAGGCCCTGGGTTCGGTCCCCAGCTCCGAAAAAAAAAGAAAAAAAAAAAAACCCAAAACAACAATAAAAGAGGAAGCGGTTTCACCGAATGTCGTCTTCGAAGAGAGCTGTTTCACTGAATATTGTCTAAAAGAGCTGTAACACTGAAATCCTCCGAGAAGTCCAGCCCCCAACTCATAGCTGGACTGAGATCCTGCTGACCCGCCCATTCCGACCCGCCCATTCCGACCCGCCCATTCCGACCCGCCCATTCCGACCCGCCCATTCTGGGCTCCACTTCATTCCCCCCACCCCCGACCCCGAGTGTGCAGTGGTGCCTGGACACCTCGAGGAAGGAAGCAGAACTCAGAACCACACCACTCACACACTCTTTATTACACTTAGTGAGAGTGTGTGCACACACACACATACATGTGCATATGGCATGAGACATGTATGCAGGTCAGAAAACATTTTTGTGAGTTAGTTCTCTCCCACCAATGGCCCAGTCTGGCTGGAGGGTACCTTCATCCACTGAGCCATTTTTAAGGGCCCTACTTGTTCGCATGACCACGTCTTGCCCACAGCAGGGAAACCATCGGTGGATGAGACAGAGAAGCAGGAAGTTAAGTCTTCTGAAGTGTTGACATGACGCCCTATCCAACCGTACAATCCAGAGTGGGTGGAAACGAGAGAAACCAGTCAGACTCTCTTTTCTTAGGAGTGTAAATTCAAGATGTACGTGGAACATCTATAAAAGGCCACCAGAGCTTGTGTTGACTAGAGTGGCATTGTGTGACTGTAAAGGATGGCGGCCGCAGTAACTGATTGCCAAGCCTGGACTTGTGTTTCTGTGAGAACGCCGTATAATCTTACTTTTCAAGGGACCCAGGGTGGCTGGGCATCTTCTGAGAAGGGTACCCACTGTACTGTGTGAATTCTAGAAGCAAGCCCTATCCCATTTGGGATTCCTTGGGCACAAGCTGCAGGGGTGAGGTCTAGGTAAATTAGGCAAGACAACTTCATCAAACAGGATATCGGGATCCATAGAGCTAACAGGAATGGTGGGAAACAGCTTAGAAAAGCAACAGGCCCAGGGGTGAGTTCACACCTGATCCCAGAGTCACTGTCTGGGGGTCATGGTTAGGTCTGTTTTTTCTGCCAGTTAAAGAATGAGAAGGCTGGGAAAATCTTGAGGTAGCAGTGGAGAAAATCTCAGACACAGCAGACAGAATTAGCCAGTGAAGAAATATTTTATTAAAGGCACAATCAGGAACTCCTGGAAAGAAGCTATGTCTGAAAACACCGATTGTCTGGTTAAACTACGGGGATGTGGGGATGTTGGGATGGTGCAGGCCCAGAACCCCATTTCCTTATTTTGGGTTAGTTTCAGTCCTACAGTAGCCATGGCATGCCCACGTATGTGTCAGTGCTAACATGTATCAGTCAGTCCTGTGACTGACAGATAAAAACCTTGTGGGATCAAGTATTAATTTCACAGCCCCTTACTTCTACCGAGCAAAGACCTAAGAGTGTCATCAGACAGCATCTGAGGCCCAGGGGAGCAATTCCCCATCTTGCTGCACTTGCTTCTCTAAATAACTCATAAATGTACTTTAAAATGACCTTAACTTAGAACTCTCTCTTTTTACTTCTTTTTTTGTTTTTGTCTTGTTTTGAATGGTGCCTAACATTCTTTTTTTTAAAGAAAGATTTATTTAGTTTATTTATATTGAGTACACCATAGCTGTCTTCAGCACACCAGAAGAGGGCATCGATCTCATTTCTCATTACAGATGGTTGTGAGCCACCATGTGGTTGCTGGGAATTGAACTCTGGACCTCTGGAAGAGCAGTCAGTGCTCTTAACCACTGAGCCATCTCTCCAGCCCCCTCTCCTCTTCTTCTTCCTCCTCTTCTTCTTCCTCCTCCTCTTCTTCTTCCTCCTCCCTCTCCTCCTTCTTCTTTTTCTTTCTCCTCCTTCTTCCTCCTCATCATTTGGTCTTTTTTGTTATTTTATCTTTTTTTTTTTTCCCTTTGAGCTGAGAACTGAACCCAGGGTCGTGCACTTGCTAGGCAAGCACTCTTCACTGAGCTAAATCCCCACCCCTTTGTTAAATGTCTGTCTGTCTATGTATCTATGAATCTATGTATCTATGTATCTATCGATCTATCTACCGTCTCTTACTATAAGACTCATGAAACTGCTTTTATATGGGGTCATAGAATCTAGGGTAGCCTAATACTGCATTTCCCATGTATGCTCACTCAAATTTGACACCAGAATAAAATATCTCTTATTCCCTTTGAGATAAGAGCTGTCCTTTTTGCATTAACAAAACATACAAAGCAAGGCACACAGGGAGAAAGGCCCGCTATAAAGGAAAGGGAGCCCCAAGCACCCCAAATCTGGGACTCTTCTGGAGGGCTGGGGCTTCTTAAGGTCTTGCAGAGTTTTCTTACCCTAATTTAGGCTTGCTCAGTTTGAACGAAGACAGCAGATGATAGGCCCACAGCTTTGGTAAACACATCGTGGTCCAGCCTTGAACTTGATGGGTTCACCACCAGGCAGGGCATATTGGCAGGATAAAAGTCTTCCGTGCCCTTGTTTGAAGATGCTAGGCCTTGGTCTCTGGTCAGGAGGGTAAAGAAGAAGCCTGGGCCCGACATTTTTGTTTATCTCGTGGTGGCTTCTCTCCTTGTCTGCCTATCAGGACTCTGTCTGCCATCTAGACCCTCACCAGTACTCAAGAGACTTAACCAGGAGAATTGCTACATATTCAAGCTAGCCTAGAGTACATGGTGAGTTCCAGCCTAGCTTAGCCTTGGCTACAGAATGAGACACTCAAGGGGGGAAAAAAGGCCAGGCAAGGTAGCACATGCCTCCGATGCCAGCACTCAGTAGAGAGGGACAGACAGATCTCTGAGTTCCAGGCCAGCCTGGCCTACATAGAGATAGTGAGGACCAGGCCGGCTGAGGCTACACAATGAGACCATGGCTAAGAGAGACAGAGAGAGAGAGAGCAGGAGGTCCAGGCTGTGTCCCATGCATAGCCTGGCTAGTGTGCAGAGTTGACACAGCTGATATCACCTCTTTCGCCCTGCCATCTACCACTGTTACATAGAACAAAGTAATTTCTCCATTGGATTATTCTTTCCTCGAGTATGACCCGCCCACCCTCTCAGTCTTAGGAAGTTCAGCTGAACGGGGAGAAGGTGGACCTGACCACCTGCCGATTCTCTAGTGGGACCTGGGGCCTTGCTTACCCCTGAGATTTCCCCTGGAATCTGCTTTCTATACCAGCTAGAGTCTTGGCAGGAAATCAGTGAGTAATTGGGCAAAGCTTAATAAAGAGTTTGTTTACAAAAAAGAAAAAGGCTCAAGGGGTTCAGTGTAGGCTCCCAGGTCTGGAGCCTGGGGAGCAGTAGCCAGGCAGGCCTGAGTCCAGAGAGCAGCAGCCTAAACCTGAGAGGCTGTGTCAACATCAGCTGTGACTACCTGGCTGCCACTGGGCCTGACGAGACAGAGTCAGGGGAATATAGTCTAGAGCGGTCCTCTCTCTCCCACCTCTTTGCCAGTTATACTCAACTGATTTCTTTTGTCTTTGTGACTTCCAGCTGTGGGAAATCCCTTGATCTCTTAAGTTAGCCAAAAGCAAGCTAACTTAAGGATGAAGTCAATTTCATCCTTACATCCAGACACAGCCAGTCAGTTGTTCACTGTGAAAGTTGTCTCAAAGGACATTCATCGAAGATATTTGACACAACTATGGGCCCCAAGACCACAGTGTGGGTCCTACACCCCAACTCTAGGCTCCTCCCTCCGTTCCTGCCCTCTAAGAGTGGTCTCCTGGTCCCCACTTTCCTTCTTCCAGCAAACAAGTGTTGGCTTCATTGTATTGACCACACGAAGAATCCTGGCTGACATCCCTTTGGTGGGGAGGAAACTTGTGGAGAGTGGGCATTGCAGAACTGCCCACTGACTCTGAGTTACGCTGGCTTTATCCCAGGGCCCCAGACTCAGGCAGAATGGACAGAAAGACACTGTATTTCCTCTACTCCTTCTTGTCTCCACCTGTGAAACACAGAAGCTGTTTCTCCCATCCTGGTCCGGCCTGACGAAAACTCTCCCCGGGGAAGAATTCAAATCTGTGTCAATAGTAAGTAGCCCCTTCGGGCTGGAGATGGCCCAGTGGTTAAGAGCACCGACTGTTTCTCCAGAGGTCCTGAGTTCAATTCCCAGCAACCACATGGTGGTTCACAACCATCTGTAATGGGATCTGATGCCCTCTTCTGGTGTGTCTGAAGACAGTTAGGGTGCACTCCTCTGCATAAAATAAATAAATAAATAATTCTTTAAAAAAGTAAATAGCTCCTCAGAGACATATGGGTCATGTGCGCCCACTGTGCAGATGGAAAAATCAACACTAAATCCCCATAGCAAGCTCCCTAGGCAGCAAGAGGTCAAAGAGGGTAGCCCAGGGCTAGCGGCATCTTTGTGTCCCCTTACATACACACTCACCCCAGAGACTGCCCTGCCTGACCCAGTGGAAGAAGCAGAATGAGAAAACACCTGGAAATAGTGTTATCTGCTCACTTCCGGGGCAGCAGGGGGCCACGGGAGGTTAAGGAGCAAAGCAATGATGTGTTCATTCCCGCTACTTTCTCTGTCCTGTGGTGGACCTGTGACGAGAACTGATTAATGATGCGGTTCTGAGCTTATGGCTCGAGAGGCGATATTAAATACACAGTTCAGAGCCAGTACTGGGGGTCTTAGGCTTCTTGATACAGTGGTCTCCCTTTCTAAGATATACGTTTATCTGTCTCTCGAGTGCATTGGCTGTTCTTCAATGGGTATTGGGAATCTAACTCTGGGAGTGCAGCAAGAGCTCTTAGCCACCAAACCACCTCCATAGCCCCGTTGTTTCCTACATTTGCTTTAAATCGGGTTCTCCTGGAGCCCAAGCCAGCCTCAAACCCAATATGTAACAAACGTTACAAACAAAAGTGTAGATAACCGTGAACTTCAGCCCCTCCTGCTTCCACGTTCCGGGACTATAGACATATGTGATCAGGTCTGGTTTTACTCACATGCTGGGGAGCCAACCCACGTTGGCTTGCCCGCTAGACATGCACTCTGCCAGCTGAGCTGAATCCCAGCTTGTTTGTAATGAACTGGTCTGTGCTCTGTTCAGGTTTCCCCAGTTTTCACCTGAAGCTCTTCTTGTCCTAGGATTAGATCCAAGATACACAAGCATCTAGCCATGGTGTCTCCTGCGGCATCTTGCCTCTCACACTATCCTTGTTTTGATGACCTTGACATCTCTCTATTGGCCCTTTTCCCCTTTTCTTCCTCCCCATCCTCTCCCTTTGTCCCTTCCTCCCTCCTTTCTTTCTCTAAGCCGTGGAGAGAGGAGAACCCAGTGCCTTGTAACATTGACGTTGGTTTTGGGAAGCAGGATCTCCCTGTGTAGTCCAGGCTGCTGTTCTAAGACTTAGATTATGTTTTTGTGATTTAGATTCCAATCCGATATTGCTTCGTTTTCCTGTTCAGACCATTGCAGCTTCGGCCATCGGGAAGTTTTTCCGTTGGTTCCTGTGTCCCTTTCCCATCTTACATCACTGTAGACGAATCACTTTCTTCTCTCTCCCCCCACCCTCTTCCTCCCTCTCTGACAGAACCAGGCGTGAAGTCATGTGAGGCGATTTCTCAGGGCTTGTAAAAAAAAAAAATTCCAAGAAATCCAAACAAGAGTCTTGTGACCTCAGTTTCTTAGGGGATTGCTCTTGGATTTCCCGCCCCTCCCAGGTATAGCAGCTGGGAGTGGGTTCACTTCAAACCATTGCTCACCACTGCCCATAGCGCGCTATTTGTTTAGCTGCCTCTGTGGAAATGCGTGTTTTTGCTGCATACCTTGCCTGTCCCCTGCGGCTTGCCCTAGTGATCATACCCCCATGTGGCTCCTCTTAACCTTCAGAGTATAAACTGCCTAGGGCTCTGAATAAAGTTAGCTGTTACATGAGACCTCAGTCTGCCTCATCTGTGGTTCCGCTCTCCCGGGTCCCACCACCCCTAGAGCAGTGACACCCCTCACACACACTTTTTTCCCCTTTTGTACCATATGTCACTGTTTTCTGTTTGTGGCCATTTTTCTTTTTTCTTTTTTTTTTTTTTTAAATTTTTTTTTTATTAACTTGAGTATTCCTTATATACATTTCGAGTGTTATTCCCTTTCCCGGTTTCCGGGCAAACATCCCCCTCCCCCCTCCCCCCTCCCCTTCCTTATGGGTGTTCCCTTCCCAACCCTCCCCCCATTGCCGCCCTCCCCCCATAGACTAGTTCACTGGGGGTTCAGTCTTAGCAGGACCCAGGGCTTCCCCTTCCACTGGTGCTCTTACTAGGATATTCTTTGCTACCTATGGGGTCAGAGTCCAGGGTCAGTCCATGTATAGTCTTTAGGTAGTGGCTTAGTCCCTGGAAGCTCTGGTTGCTTGGCATTGTTGTACTTTTGGGGTCTCGAGCCCCTTCAAGCTCTTCCAGTTCTTTCTCTGATTCCTTCAATAGGGGACCTATTCTCAGTTCAGTGGTTTGCTGCTGGCATTCGCCTCTATATTTGCTGTATTCTGGCTGTGTCTCTCAGGAGCGATCTACATCCGGCTCCTGTCGGTCTGCACTTCTTTGCTTCATCCATCTTGTCTAATTGGGTGGCTGTATATGTATGGGCCACATGTGGGACAGGCTCTGAATGGGTGTTCCTTCAGTCTCTGTTTTAATCTTTGCCTCTCCCTTCCCTGCCAAGGGTATTCTTTTTCCTCATTTAAAGAAGGAGTGAAGCATTCACATTTTGATCATCCGTCTTGAGTTTCGTTTGTTCTACGGATCTAGGGTAATTCAAGCATTTGGGCTAATAGCCACTTATCAATGAGTGCATACCATGTATGTCTTTCTGTGATTGGGTTAGCTCACTCAGGATGATATTTTCCAGTTCCAACCATTTGCCTACGAATTTCATAAACTCGTTGTTTTTGATAGCTGAGTAATATTCCATTGTGTAGATGTACCACATTTTCTGTATCCATTCCTCTGTTGAAGGGCATCTGGGTTCTTTCCAGTTTCTGGCTATTATAAATAAGGCTGCGATGAACATAGTGGAGCACGTGTCTCTTTTATATGTTGAGGCATCTTTTGGGTATATGCCCAAGAGAGGTATAGCTGGATCCTCAGGCAGTTCAATGTCCAATTTTCTGAGGAACCTCCAGACTGATTTCCAGAATGGTTTTACCAGTCTGCAATCCCACCAACAATGGAGGAGTGTTCCTCTTTCTCCACATCCTCGCCAGCATCTGCTGTCACCTGAGTTTTTGATCTTAGCCAATCGCACTGGTGTGAGGTGAAATCTCAGGGTTGTTTTGATTTGCATTTCCCTTATGACTAAAGATGTTGAACATTTCTTTAGGTGTTTCTCAGCCATTCGGCATTCCTCAGCTGTGAATTCTTTGTTTAGCTCTGAACCCCATTTTTTAATAGGGTTATTTGTTTCCCTGCGGTCTAACTTCTTGAGTTCTTTGTATATTTTGGATATAAGGCCTCTATCTGTTGTAGGATTGGTAAAGATCTTTTCCCAATCTGTTGGTTGCCGTTTTGTCCTAACCACAGTGTCCTTTGCCTTACAGAAGCTTTGCAGTTTTATGAGATCCCATTTGTCGATTCTTGATCTTAGAGCATAAGCCATTGGTGTTTTGTTCAGGAAATTTTTTCCAGTGCCCATGTGTTCCAGATGCTTCCCTAGTTTTTCTTCTATTAGTTTGAGTGTGTCTGGTTTGATGTGGAGGTCCTTGATCCACTTGGACTTAAGCTTTGTACAGGGTGATAGGCATGGATCGATCTGCATTCTTCTACATGTTGCCCTCCAGTTGAACCAGCACCATTTGCTGAAAATGCTATCTTTTTTCCATTGGATGGTTTTGGCTCCTTTGTCAAAAATCAAGTGACCATAGGTGTGTGGGTTCATTTCTGGGTCTTCAATTCTATTCCATTGGTCTATCTGTCTGTCTCTGTACCAATACCATGCAGTTTTTATCACTATTGCTCTGTAATACTGCTTGAGTTCAGGGATAGTGATTCCCCCTGAAGTCCTTTTATTGTTGAGGATAGCTTTAGCTATCCTGGGTTTTTTGTTATTCCAGATGAATTTGCAAATTGTTCTGTCTAACTCTTTGAAGAATTGGATTGGTATTTTGATGGGGATTGCATTGAATCTGTAGATTGCTTTTGGTAAAATGGCCATTTTTACTATATTAATCCTGCCAATCCATGAGCATGGGAGATCTTTCCATCTTCTGAGGTCTTCTTCAATTTCTTTCCTCAGTGTCTTGAAGTTCTTATTGTACAGATCTTTTACTTGCTTGGTTAAAGTCACACCGAGGTACTTTATATTGTTTGGGTCTATTATGAAGGGTGTCGTTTCCCTAATTTCTTTCTCGGCTTGTTTCTCTTTTGTATAGAGGAAGGCAACTGATTTATTTGAGTTAATTTTATACCCAGCCACTTTGCTGAAGTTGTTTATCAGCTTTAGTAGTTCTCTGGTGGAACTTTTAGGATCACTTAAATATACTATCATGTCATCTGCAAATAGTGATATTTTGACCTCTTCTTTTCCGATCTGTATCCCTTTGATCTCCTTTTGTTGTCTGATTGCTCTGGCTAGAACTTCAAGAACTATATTGAATAAGTAGGGAGAGAGTGGGCAGCCTTGTCTAGTCCCTGATTTTAGTGGGATTGCTTCAAGTTTCTCTCCATTTAGTTTAATGTTAGCAACTGGTTTGCTGTATATGGCTTTTACTATGTTTAGGTATGGGCCTTGAATTCCTATTCTTTCCAGGACTTTTATCATGAAGGGGTGTTGAATTTTGTCAAATGCTTTCTCAGCATCTAATGAAATGATCATGTGGTTCTGTTCTTTCAGTTTGTTTATATAATGGATCACGTTGATGGTTTTCCGTATATTAAACCATCCCTGCATGCCTGGGATGAAGCCTACTTGATCATGGTGGATGATTGTTTTGATGTGCTCTTGAATTCGGTTTGCCAGAATTTTATTGAGTATTTTTGCGTCGATATTCATAAGGGAAATTGGTCTGAAGTTCTCTTTCTTTGTTGTGTCTTTGTGTGGTTTAGGTATAAGAGTAATTGTGGCTTCGTAGAAGGAATTCGGTAGTGCTCCATCTGTTTCAATTTTGTGGAATAGTTTGGATAATATTGGTATGAGGTCTTCTATGAAGGTTTGATAGAATTCTGCACTAAACCCGTCTGGACCTGGGCTCTTTTTGGTTGGGAGACCTTTAATGACTGCTTCTATTTCCTTAGGAGTTATGGGGTTGTTTAACTGGTTTATCTGTTCCTGATTTAACTTCGATACCTGGTATCTGTCTAGGAAATTGTCCATTTCCTGAAGATTTTCAAATTTTGTTGAATATAGGTTTTTATAGTAAGATCTGATGATTTTTTGAATTTCCTCCGAATCTGTAGTTATGTCTCCCTTTTCATTTCTGATTTTGTTAATTTGGACACACTCTCTGTGTCCTCTCGTTAGTCTGGCTAAGGGTTTATCTATCTTGTTGATTTTCTCAAAGAACCAACTTTTGGTTCTGTTGATTCTTTCTATGGCCCTTTTTGTTTCTACTTGGTTGATTTCAGCTCTGAGTTTGATTATTTCCTGCCTTCTACTCCTCCTGGGTGTATTTGCTTCTTTTTGTTCTAGAGCTTTTAGGTGTGCTGTCAAGCTGCTGACATATGCTCTTTCCTGTTTCTTTCTGCAGGCACTCAGCGCTATGAGTTTTCCTCTTAGCACAGCTTTCATTGTGTCCCATAAGTTTGAGTATGTTGTATCTTCATTTTCATTAAATTCTAAAAAGTTTTTAATTTCTTTCTTTATTTCTTCCTTGCCCAGGTTATCATTGAGTAGAGCATTGTTCAATTTCCACGTATATGTGGGCATTCTTCCCTTATTGTTATTGAAGACCAGTTTTAGGCCGTGGTGGTCCGATAGCACGCATGGGATTATTTCTATCTTTCTGTACCTGTTGAGGCCCGTTTTTTGACCAATTATATGGTCAATTTTGGAGAAAGTACCATGAGGAGCTGAGAAGAAGGTATATCCTTTTGCTTTAGGATAGAATGTTCTATAAATATCCGTTAAGTCCATTTGGCTCATGACTTCTCTTAGTCTGACTACATCACTGTTTAATTTCTGTTTCCATGATCTGTCCATTGATGAGAGTGGGGTGTTGAAATCTCCCACTATTATTGTGTGAGGTGCAATGTGTGTTTTGAGCTTTAGTAAGGTTTCTTTTACGTATGTAGGTGCCCTTGTATTTGGGGCATAGATATTTAGGATTGAGAGTTCATCTTGGTTGATTTTTCCATTGATGAATATGAAGTGTCCTTCCTTATCTTTTTTGATGACTTTTAGTTGGAAATTGATTTTATTTGATATTAGAATGGCTACTCCAGCTTGCTTCTTCTGACCATTTGCTTGGAAAGTTGTTTTCCAGCCTTTCACTCTGAGGTAGTGTCTGTCTTTGTCTCTGAGGTGTGTTTCCTGTAGGCAGCAGAAAGCAGGGTCCTCGTTGCGTATCCAGTTTGTTAATCTATGTCTTTTTATTGGGGAGTTGAGGCCATTGATATTGAGAGATATTAAGGAATAGTGATTATTGCTTCCCGTTATATTCATATTTGGATGTGAGGTTATGTTTGTGTGCTTTCATTCTCTTTGTTTTGTTGCCAAGACGATTAGTTTCTTGCTTCTTCTAGGGTATAGCTTGCCTCCTTATGTTGGGCTTTACCATTTATTATCCTTTGTAGTGCTGGATTTGTAGAAAGATATTGTGTAAATTTGGTTTTGTCATGGAATATCTTGGTTTCTCCATCAATGTTAATTGAGAGTTTTGCTGGATACAGTAACCTGGGCTGGCATTTGTGTTCTCTTAGGGTCTGTATAACATCAGTCCAGGATCTTCTGGCCTTCATAGTTTCTGGCGAGAAGTCTGGTGTGATTCTGATAGGTCTCCCTTTATATGTTACTTGACCTTTTTCCCTTACTGCTTTTAATATTCTTTCTTTATTTTGTGCGTTTGGTGTTTTGACAATTATGTGACGGGAGGTGTTTCTTTTCTGGTCCAATCTATTTGGAGTTCTGTAGGCTTCTTGTATGTCTATGGGTATCTCTTTTTTTAGGTTAGGGAAGTTTTCTTCTATGATTTTGTTGAAGATATTTACTGGTCCTTTGAGCTGGGAGTCTTCACTCTCTTCTATACCTATTATCCTTAGGTTTGATCTTCTCATTGAGTCCTGGATTTCCTGTATGTTTTGGACCAGTAGCTTTTTCCGCTTTACATTATCTTTGACAGTTGAGTCAATGATTTCTATGGAATCTTCTGCTCCTGAGATTCTCTCTTCCATCTCTTGTATTCTGTTGGTGAAGCTTGTATCTACAGCTCCTTGTCTCTTCTTTTGGTTTTCTATATCCAGGGTTGTTTCCATGTGTTCTTTCTTGATTGCTTCTATTTCCATTTTTAATTCCTTCAACTGTTTGATTGTGTTTTCCTGGAATTCTTTCAGGGATTTTTGCGATTCCTCTCTGTAGGCTTTTACTTGTTTATTAATGTTTTCCTGTGCTTCCCTAAGTGTGTTCATGTCTTTCTTGAAGTCCTCCAGCATCATGATCAAATATGATTTTGAAACTAGATCTTGCTTTTCTGGTGTGTTTGGATATTCCATGTTTGTTTTGGTGGGAGAATTGGGCTCCGATGATGGCATGTAGTCTTGGTTTCTGTTGCTTGGGTTCCTGCGCTTGCCTCTCGCCATCAGATTATCTCTAGTGTTACTTTGTTCTGCTATTTCTGACAGTGGCTAGACTGTCCTATAAGCCTGTGTGTCAGGAGTGCTGTAGACCTGTTTTCCTCTCTTTCAGTCAGTTATGGGGACAGAGTGTTCTGCTTTCGGGTGTGTAGTTTTTCCTCTCTACAGGTCTTCAGCTGTTCCTGTGGGCCTGTGTCTTGAGTTCACCAGGCAGCTTTCTTGCAGCAGAAAATTTGGTTGTGGCCATTTTTCTAAGGGGTTTTTATATTTTTTTCAGTGTAAGCATTGTGTAGACCTTCCCTACCCCCACCCCACCATTCCACATGAGACAGTTCTGTCTTACTGTGCAGCGTAAGGGGTGTCTATCCTGCTATGAGGACGACCTTTAACTTTTGATCCCCCTGCCTCCGTTTCCCAACTGCTCGGATTACAAGTGTGTTTACTACACCCGCTCACGTATGTTTCAGTACTGGGAATTGAGTCCAGGGAGTCATGGATAATAGGCAAGCATTCTATCAACTGAGCTATATCATATCAACAGCCCAGGGTCTCACTTTCAATAAATAACATGTATCTTTGTTGCTGTTGTTGCTATGTGGTTTTTTTTTTTTTTCGTGACACCAGGTTGTTCTATGTAATCCTGGCTGGCCTGGAACTCAGAGAGAGCCTCATGGCTTGCTCAGTTTGTTTCCTTAGAGAACCCGGGGCCACAGCCCAGGCTGGCACCCTCCCTACCCCACAATGGTCCAGGCCCTCCCACATCCATCATTAATCAAGAAAATGTCCCACAGACTTGTCTACAGGCCACTCTGCTGGACGTACTTCCTCAATAAAGATTCCTTCTTCCTTGTCGGGTATAGAAAGTAGTGCCACGGGTTGGGGATTTAGCTCAGCGGTAGAGCACTTGGCTAGCAAGCACAAGGCCCTGGGTTCGGTCCCCAGCTCCAAAAAAAAAAAAAAAGAAAAAAAAAAGAAAGAAAGTAGTTACTATCAGGCTCAACACCCAGGAAGCAGAGGCAGGGGGTCTAGGCCTAGGTCAAGGCCAGCCTGGCCTACATAGAAAGTTCCAGGCCAGTCTGGGCTACATAGTGTGAGGTCCTGTCTCCTCTTTCCAGGTACGTCTAGGAGTGTGTGCGAGAGACCACAAAAGGAACAACATACCTCGGTTAATGGGAGACCAAAGTGGGATAAATGTTGCTTGCAGGTTAAGGGTTCTGTTTACAGTTAAGACAGTTAAGAAGTTCCTGTTTGTCCGGTGCAGGCTAAGGGTTCTGTTAGCAGTTAAAGCACAAGTGCCTGTGTTAAGTCTTTGAAGCTTAAGGTTTCTATTTATAATCAAGAATAAGTTCCTGGGGCACTGAAGGGATGGCTCAGCCGTTAAGAGCACTGACTGCTCTACCAGAGGTCCTGAGTTCAAATCCCAGCAACCCATGATGGCTCACAACCATCTTCATTGGCATCTGATGGCCTCTTCCAGCATGGAGGTGTACATGCTCATAGGGCATTCATATATTAAATAAATGAATCATTAAAAAAAAAGAATAAGGGGTTGGGGATTTAGCTCAGTGGTAGAGTGCTTGCCTAGCAAGCACAAGGCCCTGGGTTCGGTCCCCAGCTCCGGAAAAAAAAAAGAAAAGAAAAGAAAAGAAAAAAAAAAGAATAAATTCTTGAGTCAGGCATTGTCTTACTTGGAGTTTTACTGCTGTGAACAGACACCATGACCAAGGCAAGTCTTATAAAGAATAACATATATTTGGAGCTGGCTTACAGGTTCAGAGGTTCAGCCTGTTATCATCAAGGCAGGAACATGGCAGCATCCAGGCAGGCATGGTACAGGAGGAACTGAGAGTTCTACATCTTCCTCTGAAGGCTGCTGGTGAAAGACTGACCTCTAGGCAGCTAGGGTGAGGGTCTTAAGCCCACGCCCACAGTGACACACCTATTCCAACAAGGCCACACATCCCAGTAGTGCCACTGCCAGGGCCAAGCACATACAAACCATCACAGGCACAGTGGTGCATGACTTCAATCACAGTACTTAAGAGGCAGAGGCAGGAGGATCACCGTGAGTTGAAGACTAACTTGGTCTACAAAGCAAGAGAAGGACAGCCAGGGCCACACAGAGAAATGTCTCAAAAAAAAAAAAAAAAAAAGCAACAAAACAAAATGGTTTTGTTTCTTAGATCTGATGTAAATAGCAAAAGATGTTTTTCCCTGCACACTAAACTTTCGACCCCATTCCCGTGATGTTCATCCTTTCCCCTGTTCCCTTCCGTTTACAGTATCTTTCTAACAATGGAGAATAGCCAGCTCTCTCCTCCCTGTGAACACTTTGTCCTACAAAAAGGCCCTCAAGAAGCCAGCAGGAGCTACTCTTTCAAATCGCGACTTAGGGTGGCCAGTCCCAAGAATACAACTTGCTTCAATTGGACATTTATTTATTTATTCATTCATTCATTCATTCATTCATTCATTCATTCATTCATTCATCCATCCATCCATCCATCCATCCATCCATTCACTTAAGTTCTCCCCACTCTGGTTATGGGGAAGGAACCCAGGTCTCATGCACAGGAGGCAAACGCTCCATCAGTACCGCCCAGTTTTGCACTACCAGTGTGAGGTTACTAAACAAAGTTGGGGAGCGATGTGAAACAGCACACTGTTCTATCCTACCGCCCTCAAACAGCACCGGAGACTATCCCAACAGTCTGATATGGGGGGGCCATGCCGGTAACCCCAGCACTCAGGACCTTCCGGGATTTCATCAGTTTCACACCTCGATCAGAAGTTCAACGTGATCTTCTCTGCATAACAGATCTGAGGTCAGCCTTGGATACATGAGATGTTTACCTCAAAAGAAAATTTCAGCTGCGTAATTTAACCATGGTCATCCTGCAGGACAGCACAGATCCAAAGCAGCTTGCAGTTTTCAAGCCGGGATTGACTCCATTTGCCGGGCCTTTGCTGCCACCTGCTGGTTAATTCTTTTCATTGCAAGCTTGGGAAATTGTGATTTGGAGTCAACAAGTTAACCAGGCCGCCCCTAAAGGTTGCCAGGCTTACACTCCTCGGATGCAGGATACTGTGCTGAGGCTCCCACGCTTAGACAGCACGACAGACAGACATACTGCCCCTGCTTCTTAATGGTTCTGGACCTTTTCCTGTTCCTCCTGTGTCTAGCTAGCATGGTGTGAATTCATGGGGAGACCCTCACTTCCTCCAGTCTGGTGTGACTGCTTCGTGCAGTCCACTCTATTGGACGGTTTCCTGCAGATCAACATGAAGAAGAACTTTCATAGAGTAATGCTGGTGAGGGCTGCACAGGCTAGACATGGAGCCCAGCGAGCCCTATGCGAGTCCACATACATGTACTTGTGGAGAGAGAAAGAGGTTTGAGTGGATAATGATCAAAGAAGACATTCTCTCTGGGTTGGGTCTGAGTTCCTTGATCTGGTGATCTAAGGGGGTGGCCACAGCTTTCAGTGTCCACCATGAAGGACGGGGTTATGAACAAAGAGCAGATGGACCCTATTGTGAGTATAAGAGTAGGGGGAGATGGTCAGCCAGATTGGCTGAATAAGGCCGCAGAAAAGGAGACATGAGATTTATTCCTTGATAAATACAGACTGTCCTCAGCCAGCATAGGGGAAACTGGCCACAGCAGACTTTTCTTGCTTCAACCCTGTTAATGGAGGACAAAAGATTGACTGCCCTGGGGCGAGGATGAGTGTGTGGATGGAGAGACAGATGGGAAGTGTTCATCTAGGTGTGGGTTTCAAAAGAAGACCATGTAATAAGTAGCCATGTTGTAATTTCCCTTTGTATAATGGTTTTAATCTGTTTTTCAAGAATATGTTTCTGTGGGGTTTTTTTGGGGTGGGGGTGGCTATGTAAATTATGCCCGAGTTGATCCTTTTTCTTACAAAGAGAATTTTTGTCTGTGGTATAAAAGACTAAGAGAAAAAGGTAAATTTATTGGAGCCTCAATTCATCCATCAATTGTGTATGTGCACGTGTGTTTGTGTGTGTGTATGTATATATGTGTGTATGTGTGTATATGTGTATGTGTGTTTGTGTATATATGTGCATATGTGTGTATGTATGTGTGTATATGTGTGAACGCATGTATGTATGTTTTTATGTGTGTATGTGTATATGTTTGTATATGTGAGTATGTGTGTTGTGTACACATGTGTGTATGTATCTTTGTATGTATGTATGTGTATGTGTGTATGTGTGTATGTATGTGTTAGTGTGTATGTGTGTATGTATGTGTTAGTGTGTATGTGTGTATGTATGTTTATATGTGTGTGTATGTATGTGTATGTGTGCATATGTGTGTGCATGTGGGCATATTTGTGTACATACATGTGTGTGTATGTGTATGTATGTGTGTTTTCCCCTTTTTAATCCCCAGAGAACTAAATTTTGTTTTCTCAGAGAAAAAGTTCACAGAGTGATTAGCCTTCGACCCCACACATCCCCTCAGTCCCTGACCTACGGAAGCTGGCCTTTGTCAAGAGGACAACTTTACAGAGTTAGCTCTCTCCTTCAGCCTTCATATGCATTTTACCGATCAAACTCAAGCTGTCAGCCTTGCATAGCAAGCAGCGCTGAGCCATCTTTCCAGCCCGATTTTTTAAAAAATGAAGTCTTTACTACAAATATTAAACTGTAAGGTATGGACTTAAGAAAGGAGTCAGACAGCACAGAATTAGACACTAAAGATCTCTATATCTGGAAATGAGGATTTTCTTTGAAGGAATCCATTTGTTGTGTATAGAGGTTTTGTTTTGTTTGTTGTTTGTTTGTTTGTTTGTTTTTGTCAACTTGACACAAACTAGACTTAGCTGAAAAAAGAAACCCCCCAGTTAAGACAATGCCTCCAGGGGCTGGAGAGATGGCTAGGTGGTTAGAGCACTGACTGCTCTTCCAGAGGTCCTGAGTTCAATTCCCAGCAACCACATGGTGGCTCACATCTGTAATAGGATCTGATGCCCTCTTCTGGTGTGTCTGAAGACAGCAATAATGTACTCACGTACATAAAATAAATTTTAAAAAAATCTTTAAAATAAATAGGCAGGGAAGCAAGGTCACCAAAGGGCATTCAGGAAGTAACAGCCATGCTGGAAAATTCCAGCTCAAAACTGACAACAATGGTTACTAAGGCTCCAGTTAGACAGGGGTTAATCCCTAATTCTGGGTCTTCTACCAGGAGTGGCATCTTCAGGCCTGGGGTCCAGGCCTGTCACTCTATTTGCTAGTCATACCTCTCTGTCCCTAGAACAACGCCAGTCACACAGTGGAGTCTTTTTGTTTGTTTGTTTAGTTTGGTGTTTGGTTTTTGCAGACAGGGTTTCTCTACATAGCCCTGACTGTCCTGGAACTCACTCTGTAGATCAGGCTGGAGATCTGCCTGCTTCTGTCCCTCGGTGGTGGAACTTTGGGAGTGCAGGGGTGGGAATGGGTGTTAGGAGACCCCCGAGTGGGGAAGGAACCTATGTATATTTTTAATTTTTATATTTATTTGCTTATTTTTTTTCAGTGCTGGCAATTAAATCTAAGACCTCAAATCTGCTAGGTAAGCCTTTAAATTTTGGGACAAGGTCTCATTAAATTGCCCAAGAAGGCTTTGAACTCACTTTGTAGCCCAGGCTGGGTCCATTTCCTTTTTAATACACTCAGAACAAGGTAAATTCTCGCAATGATTCTCAATACCCATGGAGGAGCAGGAAGGTTTCCAAGGGGCAGTTCAGCAAGGAGAGTGACTGGCCAGAACCAGCACAGGCCAAGACTGTCCATACTCCACTCCTGTGGGCCAACATGGTCTGAACCTACTACGGGAGCTTTTCCTGAGCATAAAGAACACCAAGAAGGGAGCAACTGACCATGGAGAAGGACTGGGGACCAGGAAACCTGGAGTGGGGCCTGGAAGAGTGAACTCTAGACACCATGGATTCCATGTTATAAGAGAGTGAAAGAGTTTCATTCCTCTTTTTAAAATGTATTTGAGATAAGGTCTTACTATGTAGCTCTGGCTGGTCTGGAACTCGCTTGTAGACCAGGCAGGCTGGCCTCAAACTCACAGAGATCTGCCTGCTTTTACCTTTGCCCCCAAGTGCTGGGGTTAAGGGTGTGCACGACCACGCTCAGCTTAACTGTACTTATTTATTTGTTTGTATCAGTGCCGGGCTCCAGCCCAGAGCCTCGCACACGGAAGTAAGGGTAGGCAAATGCTCTACAACCAACCCATACCTCAGCCTCTTTCCCCATCCCTCCTCCAGCCTCCCCCAGCTTTGATAGCTTAAGCCATAAATGCTCACGGCAGGAGAGCCATAAATTATAGAAAAGAACTAAGACCGCCTCACGTCCGTGGAGATTCCTAGCTAATGCCAGTGTGTATCCATGGAGAGTATTTTGGGTGTTATTAATTTTTAATTATGCAGAATACATGAATATATGCTGGTGAAAAATTAAGACAGTCCAGTGGGTCTCCACCTCTAGTAGACGGCTAGCCCTGCCCCTCCTCCCTGCTATTTCCAGCTCTTGCCAGATAAGCACTTAACAGTACTGCAGATTGTTCGTGTGCACTCGCAAATGGCGAAAACTTTTCTTTTGTTTCTCGTTCTTTTACTGCCATGCTGAGATAAGATCCAGGACCTCTTTTTTTTTTTCTTTTCTTTTTTTCAGAGCTGGGGACAAAACCCAGGGCCTTGCGCTTGCTAGGCAAGCGCTCTACCGCTGAGCTAAATCCCCAACCCCAGCTCAATTTTTTAATTCATATGCATACATGTGTGTGTCAGTGTGTATGGAGGCCAGAGATGGACATATGTGTCTTCCTCAGCGACTGCCACCTTATTTATTTATTGTTTTTGAGACAGGATCTCTTACTAGAGCTTGATCAGCCAGCCAGTTTGGGAAGCTCTGAGAATATCTCTCTCTCTCTCTCTCTCTCTCTCTCTCTCTCTCAATCCTCAGAGATGGGGTTACAGCATCTGGCATTTAATGGTGATGCTGGAGATCTAAACTCCAAATTTTGGCAAATACTTTGCCAGCTTAGCCACCCCCGAAAAGCCAATTTCTTGGTATTTAAACTTTTCTTTTAAACGTATGTTGTTTTATGTACACGAGTTAGCAGTTTGGGCTAGTTTTGTTTTATTTAATGGCACAGTACAATTTCTAAGTGTCATTAAATATTCTGTAACATTTTCTCCATCCATTTTTGTTTTCTTTTAATTGGAGGGAGAGGCTCCCTATGTTGCTCAGGCTAGGCCAGAATACTTGGGCTCAGTTGATCCCCCTGCCTCACCCTCCCAAGTAGCTGAACCCTGGCTCTCTCACCCATCTTTAAATGTGCTATTATGCAAAAATTTAACTAGATACACAGAGCAGAGAGACTTGTCTAATAAAGCCAAGCTCCCGTGAAAGTCAGCATTTTCCCATGCTTTCTAGGGCACTGTCAGGGACAATATCGTGTTCATAAGCGTGCGGTGTCATAATTAAGCTTTTCCCTCAATGCTAGAACATTTAAGTTGTTGATCTTGCCGGTGGCAATGGGGTTTAAACAGCTCACAACGCTGTCTGAGATTTTGCCCCTCCTCCTTTAGTGTGAAGTCACACCCTCTTCTGTCCACACGTTCCCTTTCCTTACCTTGTAACATGGATTTAGCCTCTGTGACTCTATGAGCTTTTGCTTCATCTACTCACTTCTGGGATGAGGTGTCTCTGTCTAGGTTCCCAGGGCAGGGAGAGCCCCAGGGTCAGCTCAGGGGTAGCTCCATGTGCCAGTAGCTGGGGCCCAGCAATCCTTTATAAGGCCCTGTACTGTCAGAGGTTTCCTGGTACATTGGTGAAGGGTAGCAACCCCTGGAAAGCTCAGCTGGCAGGTGGCTAAGGCAAGAAAGACTTGTTTCCCTGACTTGCCTTGAAGCCTCAAGCAGCAGCTAGGTATGGAATGGGGAGAAAGGTGGAATTAAAAAAGAAAACAACAAAAAACGTAAATAGGTCCATAAAAAATGGAGGTGGAGACAAAACAGAAGGCAGAGGGGAGATCACTGCAGGCTTTGACAGGGGTGCCAACCTTTGGGAAAAGCCAAGTTTCTGCAGAGGAGGGACTGAGGGACTGTTCCTGCCAGGGACAGATTCTGGGTAGTGTTGGCACACACCTTTATAAATCCCAGGACTTAGAGGCAGAGGCAGGCAGATCTCTGTGCATTCAAGGCTAGCCTGGTCTACAGAGGTAGTTCCAGGACAGAGAGAAACCTTGTCTGTGTTAGGGGGTGGGGAGAGTGCAGTATTTTCCTTCTCAGAAGAATGAGGCCTGATCTGCACAGCCCTGCCTGCTGCCATCCCACTGCCGGGCAGACAGAAAGACAGTCAACACGGCAAACCATACTCCTGAATCACGACATACCCCGCGTGTTTGGTTTTCTGGCAAGGTGGCTGTAAAAACTCAAGTCTTTAAAAATGTAGGCTTTGCGGCTGGAGAGATGGTTCTGTAGCATTTGCTGCTCTTGCAGAGGACCTGGGTTTGTTTCTCAGTACCCTGCCTGGTGGCTCGAAACTGTAACTTTCCAGGAGACTCAATATTTTCTTGATGAGCCAGGCAAGCATTCGCTGGAGGGCTCATGGGACATACAGAATCCCCTCATCCTAAAATCGTCTTTACTATAAATATGACTCTTCATCCACCTGGTACGCTAATTAAACCCTCTCCAGCACGACCCTCGGACTGCTTAGCGTGGTAATGAAAAACAAACCCAGATTCCGCTCTGCGCAAAGAGCAGCCCCAGAGGCTCAAAATTCCAAGCTCATGGCTTAAAGGATAGAAGTCAGAAGCAAAGAGGTCTCCTTGTCGGAAAAGATGGGTGATCAATGCGGTTGGCGCTGGTCGGGGTAACTACTCAGTGGGCCACCCTGGTTAAAGCTGAGCAGGAGCGAACCCTGGGCTTCTCACGTGCCGTGTATTTTTTATTGATTGGACACACGGGTTCCCAAATTAGCATCTGCCTCCTTTCCATGAAGGTCAGAGACTAACCCTCCGAAACTAGAAGCAAGCTTCCGGTTGGACGCTTCTCTCTCTCTCTCTCTCTCTCTCTCTCTCTCTCTCTCTCTCTCTCTCTCTCTCTCTCTCTCTCTCTCTCTCTCTCTCTCTCTCTCTCTCTCTCTCTCTCTCTCTCTCTCTCTCTCTCTCTCTCTCTCTCTCTCTCTCTCCTTGGTCATAGGGCAAGGGAGCAAAGAACCCGTTTTGCTGTGGTCAGTAAGTGTAACTACCTGCGGGGCCAGCCCAGTTAAAGTTGAGCACTCTGAGGTAAGATGGGAGGAACATGAGTTCGAGGTGATCTCTTGATTGACAGTTCAGGGCTAGCTTGGGTTGCCATGTGAGTGCCTTCAGCCTGTTCCGGCTTTATTTTGTTTTGTTTAATTTTTTTTTTTTTTGAGACAGGATCTCAGCAGACAACCTACGCTGGCCTTAAACTCACCACGTAGCTCCAGGTTGCTCTTGAACTCACGGATTCCTACCGCAGTCTCTTGATAGCACAGCCTTCAGAGAGTGTGACCATGGCTTGCATACCGGTCGACTCCGACTCTGGCCAGAGTGTATCACTCATCTCTCATAGCCAGCGAGGTCAGAAAAGGTTTTGATGTTAGCAATGTTTCAGCCGAGCTGAACTGACTGACGACCAGGAAGGGAGTCCACAGAAGAGCTGATTCCTTTTAACACTGAGTGCCACACAGGCTTGTTGGCCCTGTTTGGCTCAAATGCTAGTGTCCTGTTTCTGTTTAAAAGTCGGCCTCTGCCATCAATGTTGGCTGGAGTTCCAAGGTCCTGCGGGACCATTCTCCGCTAGCAGTCCTTGAGCACCCCCTAACGGACACGAAGGTGAACTGCCACACCGAGGCCTTCAAGGGCTAAGTCTACAGACAGCTGTGGACAGGGAAGCTTGTAGAGTGCTTGGAAGTTTTGTCTTAGTGAATGGGGAGGGGCAGCTTCTATTCTACTCAGTTCTAAAAGTCTGTAAAAGTAGGCTTCAGCAGAAATAAAAATAAATAACATTTTTGAGTGTCTACTGTATAATATGTATGTATGTATGTGTATGTATATATATATATATATATATATATATATATATATATAGTATATGGCTGTGTTTTAAGCCTACCTTCCTTCCTCCATTCTTTCCTTCACTGGAACTCGAACCCAGGGCCTTGTGCACACAAGCACTCTCCCAGCGAGCTGCACCCTTAGTACCTATGTCTTTAAGATGCATCAACTAACCTGGTCCTGACAAGACCCCTTCCCAGTAACTTATGGCTATTCTTATAAGAATACCTACTGTGTGAGGAGTTAACTTCCTACTGAGTATGGTGGTGCATGGCTGCGATCCCAGAACTCAGAAGGACAAGGAAGGAGGATTGAATGCAACACCACATGGGGTTATACAGCAGGCCTGCTTCAAAAGAAAAAAAACAAAACAAAACCACCACACCAAAAGAAAAAAAATCACCTTAGAATGGTTATGTGCAATGAAGCTATGAAGATGTCAACATTAGAAGAAAAAGGGGGGGTAGGTAGAGAGAGACAGAGACAGAGACAGAGAGAGAGAGAGAGAGTTTAGAGGTTAGGAGTGCCTATTATGTTTTGAAGACTGAAGTTCAGATTCTAGCATTTACCCACGTGACAAGCCCGGTGCCCTTAGTTAGTGTTCTATTGCTGTGAAGAGACACCATGACCAAGACAACTCTTATAAGAGAAAGCATTTAATTGGGGCTGGCTTACAGTGTCAGAGGCTTAGTTCCTTATCAGCACGACAGGAAGCATGGCACACTGCGTACTAGTGCATAGAGGAGAACCATATCCTACTCCATAGGCAAGAGAAAGAGAGAGAGAGAAAGAGAGAGAGAGAAAGAGAGAGAGAGAGAGAGAGAGAGAGAGAGAGAGAGAGAGAGAGAGAGAGACTCGCCTGGAAGAAGTTTCTGCTTGCCCTGGCCTTGTTAGCGCATCCATTTCTTCACTGGTAAGGGAACCTACTTCTCTGTGACGCCAGCATCTAGGATGTAGCAAAGACTAGCTGAGACCCCCAGCCTTGAGGGACTGAGCAACTCCTAGATTTCTGGAATTTTCAGCTAGACATTGTTGAATTAGGGGAATGCAGCCTAGAAGTCACTCTAATAACACGCACGCGCATGCGCACCCCCCCCCACACACACCACACTCATTCATTCCATAAGTTCTATTCCTCTAGAGAACCCTAGTTAATACAGTTTGTTTTTTTCTTCTTTTTTTGGAGCTGGGGACCGAACCCAGGGCCTTGCGCTTGCTAGGCAAGTGCTCTACCACTGAGCTAAATCCCCAACCCCGAAGCTTTTCGTCTTCCTCTTCCTCCTCCTCTTCCTCCTCTTCTCTTCCCCTTTCTCCTTCTTTAAGGCAGGGTCTAATACTGCAGGCCTGGAATTCACATATAGTCTCGGGCTGGCCCTGAACTCCTGGCAGTCCTCCTGCCTCAGCCTCATAAATGCTGGAGTTACAGAATTAAGTTCTTTGGTTTCTGGGCACAGTGATGACTACAGTCTGCTTCTTCTTTTTTTTTTTTTCTCCCCTTCCTTCTCGGAGATGCTTTTCTTTTGTCACTTTTTTTCTTGAAACATCAGCTGCAAATATATTTAATAGTCAACCACAACATAGCCCTTGACAGATGGGCTCAAAACAGATGGCTCCAATGAGAGACGGCAGTCGAAAATGGAGGGTAATTTGAGCCAATCAAGAAGACCCACAAAATCCAAAACTATGTCTCCCAACCTCCCTTGGTTCATGTTTCCCTCACAGATGAGCCTTTCTGATGGGGGAAACAACCTTTTTTTTTTTTTTTTTAATATAACATCTGGAATAATGAAATGTAAGGGAGAGAAGCTCCAGGTCTTGTCAATCCAATTCCTGTTTGTTTTGGCAGACTCAGCATCAGTGACAAATTGCCCGATCTGACATAAACAAAATTGGCAGATGTCGACAGATTGTCTCTACACAGCTGCAACGGAGAACTGTGTGGGGTGGTCGGGTTTCTCCCCCTCCCCCATTTTTTTTCTTTTTTACCCAGCCGTCAATATATTTAATAACAAATAAAACATCTGGATATTTGGAAGAGACCCTACCCTTGACAATGCTGTCTGCTCGTCAGCTGCTACTGTGGTTAATGAGTATGTGGGCTCCTCTCCCATGTCAATCACAGTTGCCTGCAAAGCTTTAAGGGCTTTTCTGGAAGTCCCCAAGGGTTCTAGGCTTGCCTGTGAGGCTTGGTTGGCATAGACAGTGTTGGCCTTCAAAGCAGAAGAGTGCCCATGCTGGCTTGCCACCACAGCTTGTGTAACCCCTAACCATTGGAACTTCAGTTCCCCGCAGAGTTTAGGATGGGAGCCTGGCAAGGATCCGAGGTTGTTGGAAATAATGGAAGTTTATTAAATCCCATTTCCTCTTTTTTTTTTTCTTTTCGGAGCTGGGGACCGAACCCAGGGCCTCGAGCTTGCTAGGCAAGCGCTCTACCGCTGAGCTAAATCTCCAACCCCCTATTTCCTCTCTTTGTCTTGCCTTATTTGATGACAAGTGTCAGAGCACAGCCCCAGGGCATGCTGGGAAGGCACGCAACCACTGAGCTACTGCCCTAGCCCGATTCCCGAGCTGAATGGGATTTTACTGAGAAACAATTTCCTGAGGTAAAACGCAGGCATCCTGACAAGCAACTCAGTAAAGTTTTGCACACGTGTACTGCTGTGCGTGTCATGCTGGCCACAAGGCTATCTTCATCACATCAACAGTTCTAAGAAAGGCTATTCCCAACCCTTTCACTGCAGACCAGCTTGGTGTATCCCTGAGTTTGATTTAACTGGGGTCTCAGACCGTTTGCTCTTACATGTCTGGCTCTGGGTGGACAGCGGTTTAGGAGACACACTTGCCCAGGTGCAGCCATCAGCCGTCCCTACAGCCATGCGACTGTCCACACACCATTCAGCTCTTGGTGATGGACGATGGAAAACTACCTGTTTCCAGTTTTGAGTTGTTATGAATAAAGCTGCTTGGTAGAAGCAAGTCTGTGTAAACGCATTTCTGGGTCTCCTAGGTTAAGTACGTAGCGCCAGAATGATGGGCGGTTGCTAGTTTTCTGGAGCAGCGGTCTAAATTTCTGTTCCCTCCGGAAAAGCATGAGAATGGGATTTCTCTGACTCATACTAGTTGCCTGTGAACTGTGGCGGCCTCCGTTGTGCCGGGGGTATTACCGTTAGTATTAATTAAGAGACGGTGTGTTGGGATTCATACAGGACTTATGGCCCTGGTCTTGTTTGGCTCATTATTCCTCTCTGAGCTCAACATATGGCTTTGGGGAAGTATGATCCTCCCGCTAGTCTGCTTTCACAGCACGGCTGAAATGAGACTGCTACTGACGCCTCTCCCCAAAAGTCACTGTGAGTGTTACGTGAGGAAAATCCTTGCAGAGACCTCTCATCCCAGAACATTGCACACAGTTAGTGCTCAGTCGTTGATTTCTGTGGTATTTATTTACTTACAGATATTTTGGGCCTGCTCTTTAACAGATCCCAGTTGGAGATAACAGTTTTAGGTACTTACGCTCCTCAGGAGACCTGACAGAGTCTGAAGATGTGATTTGCCTTACAGGGTAGGAACTGTCAACTTTCTTCAACCAGAAACAGCCTTCTTTCTTTCTTTCTTTTTCTTTTTTTTTTTCGGAGCTGGGGACCGAACCCAGGGCCTTGCGCTTGCTAGGCAAGCGCTCTACCACTGAGCTAAATCCCCAGTCCCAACAGCCTTATTTCTTTAAGCTAAGTCTGCCCTAAGGATGGTGAAGCATGGATATGGAAAGAACTGGGTCAATCAATCGGACATGCCCCTTACTGCTGGACCCCTAATAGGAGAGCATGCAAGGGTCCTCATTGTTTCAACTGATTACCTGCAGCTCAACTGTCCTGGGCTATATAGTCTGCTCCTAACAGTCTTCCACTGAGCCTGGACTTGCTCTTGGCATCCCCCACACCAGCTTCCAGGCACGCCTGCTGCATTGCCAGGAGCTGCTGCTCCAGCAGAAGCCAGTTTGCCACCCTCGATAATGTCAAGTCACTTTTCGTGCAAGTTGAAATTAAACCCATGCAGAGGGTGAAGTTAGCGCCTTCCCTTTTAAGCTCTTAATGTCTCCTGGAAAATACGGCTGATCGCTCAGCCACAGATCACAAAGCTTTATGTAATTTGCTGCCGCCCACTATGAAATCATTTCTGGCAGCGGCAGCTTGAGATAGGAGAGCAATCGGTGTGGTGGGGGAGGTGTCTGTCTGTCCTTTACAAAGTATTTCTTGCTTTGTCCTCCATATGGGAGAATAGCAAAATGATAAATCAGAATTCTGGGTCACCAAAATGATTTCAAACTCCACAAGTATTTTCTTGAAGTGTAATGAATAATATATTCATGGCAAAATGCACAGATCTTAAATGTGCGGCTTAATACATTTTTAAAAAAGTGAATACCCCCGTGTGCTCAGCAGCCAGATTAAGAAACAGAACATTTTTCAGATCTGAGAAGATTCCTTCTTCCCCTTCCCAGCCAACACCCCCTTTCCACTCCAAAATAGACACCATCCTGACATCCATCACCACAGATTAGCAATTAGCTTTGCCTGGTTTGAACTCTATGCTAATGGGATCTTCCTTTTGCATCTCGTTCTTTTTCCTCACATTCTGTGAGACTCATGCAAGAGGTCTAGTCCAGTCTGGTCTGCATAGGGAGTTCCCAGCCAGCCAGGGCTCTATAGTGAGGTCATGTCTAAAATAATAAAGATATTCCGCTCTTAGAGACATTTGTAAAAACTGGCTTCAAGGACGAAGACTTTTTTTAAAATCAAGAAATTATTTGTGCTTCTGCTGTTTTCTAAGGCTTTTTGGTGAATTGGGAGACAGTCTGAACGGAGTAAGGGTTCACTTAAGTAACTGCTTATGTTAACTTTTGCTTATTTTTTAAAGATTTATTTATTTAATGTATCTGCATTTAAATTATTTAATGTACACTGTAGCTGTCTTCAGACACACCAGAAGAGGGCATCGGATGCCCATTACAGATGGTTGTAAGCCACCATGTGGTTGCTGGGATTTGAACTCAGGACCTCTTGGATGAGCAGTCAGTGCTCTTAAAGGCTGAGCCATCTCTCCAGCACCCTTGTTTGTCTTTTTGATACAGAGTTTCACCGTGTAGGTCAGGCTGGCCTGAAACTCTAGGAGCCTCACCTGTCTCTGCCTCCCAAGTGCTGGGACTAAAGGTGTGGGCCACTCCAAGTAGTTTTATATTAAGGTAACTTTTGGTACATTTTAACACCCTCTGGATCTGTGACTAGAGACTAACGTGTAGAGCTGTGTATCTAAATATTCTGCAAAACTTTACAGCTAAACCTTTTAGTGTGCAAGTTTACTAACTACAGAATGCTCTCTTTTATGCAACATGCATTGCACCGTGACTTACAGCGTATCAAACAGTGAATAAAAGTGTGACATTTTTGTCCTTTGTGATCAGTGTCAGATGAAATGGCCAGTTTCATTGTTCTTTTAAAACCTGGTTGTGGTGCTTTAAATAAAAATGGCCCCCATAGGCTCGCAGAGACTGAGCCACCAACCAAGGCATGTATGGGCTGGACCTAGGCCCTCTGGCACATAAGCAACAGAAGTGCAGTTTCGTCTTCATGTGGGTCCTCCAACAACAGGGGCAGGGGACTGCCCCTGACTCTGTTGCCTGCCTTACTGGGCTCCCTGGACTCTGTGGGAGAGGATGTGCCCAATCTTCAGTGACTTGATATGCCTGGGTGGGTTGGTACCCCAGGGAGCCTCCCTGTTCTCAGAGGAGAAGGGCATGGGAGGAATGGCTGTGGCTGTGCGAGGTGGGGGCTGGGAAAAGAGGGGAGGCTGTGGTCAGGATATAAGGTGGATAAATTAATTAATGAGAATGGCCCCCATAGACCCATAGGGAGTGGCACTATTGGAGGTATGGTATTGCTGAAGTAGGTGTGGCCTTGTTGGAGGAAGTGTGTCAGAGTGGACTTTGAGGTTTCAGAAGCTCAAGCCCAGTCCACTGTCATTTTTTTCTTTCTGCTGTCTGCCAATCCAGATGTAGCCTTTCCAGTACCATGCCTGCCTGCATGCTGCCATCCTTCCCGATATGACTATAATGGACTAAACCTCTGAACCGTAAGCCAGTCCCAGTTAACTGTTTCCCTTTATAAGGGTTGCCATGGTTATGGTATCTCTTCACAGCAGTAAAACCCTAACAAAGACACTGGCCAATATTTATTTGCTTGACGAGATGAGATTTACTATTGTACATGAGACACACCTTAGACATTAGAAAATGATCACTTGTGGTCACCACTCCCCTTCCCTACATAGGCAAGAGAAAGTCCTAAAGTATTGATTTTTGTCATTTCTGTAGACTGGCAGTTCTCAACCTGTGGATTGAGACCCCTTTAGGAGCCACATATCAGATATCCTACATATCAGATATTTATATTATAACTCATAACTGTAGAAAAATTATATCATGAAGTAGCAACAAAGTAATTTTACGGTTGGGGGTCACCACGGTGTGAGGAGCTGTATTAAGGGGTCACAGTAGAGGGTTGAGACCCACTGCTGTAGAGCTCACTGAGCCAAAAGTTCTAAATTTTGCTGGAAAAATAGAAGCTGGGTTAATTTATAAAGAACTTATTGGTGTGGGGGGCAACTAGAGAATTGGCTTGTGGTATAAAGAGTGCTCACTGTTCTTGGAGAGGACCCAGGTTCTATTTCCAGCACCTACAGGCTGGCCCACAACTGTCTGTAATTCAAGTTTCAGGGGGATTCAATGCCCTGTTCTGGCTTCTGTGGGCATCTGGCCCACAAAGACAGAACACATACACACATGCACCTAAAACCCTCATATCCATGAAGTTAAAACAAAACAGAATTTCTGGGGCTAGCATGATGGTGCAGCGGATAAAGACACTGTTACCAAGTCTAAGGACCTGGGAACACACACACACACACTCACACACACACACACACATACATACACACAGAGCTATCTCTTCTCTCTCTCTCTCTGTCTCTCTCTCTCTGTCTCTCTCTCTCTGTCTCTCTCTCTCTGTCTCTCTCTCTCTGTCTCCTGGCACATTAATTAATGTCATAAAAGTAAAGACCTTTATGGTTGGCCAGACATTTTAGTTGGTAGAGTACCTTCTGAGCAAACATGAGAACCTAAGTTCTGATCCCCAGTGCCCAAGTAAAAGCCAAGTGTGGTGGGAAGCCCCTTTAACCCTAGCACTAAGGGGAGGGTGGCAGAGACAGGTGGATCCCTGGAGCTCACTGGCTAGTTATCTGTGCCCATCGGTGAGCTCTGGGTTCAGTGAGAGAGCCTGCTTCAAAAAAAAAAAAAAAAAAAAAAAAAAAAAAAAAGGTGGAAAGGGATAGAGGAAACCACCCAACAGCGACCTCCGACCTCCAAACACGTGTGCACATAGCTGCCCATACACTTATGTATGTACATACACAAATGTATAGACATACACATGCAGGCAGAAAGAAGTTCTATGCGGCTGACATGCTAATTATTGTGGGCTTCCTTGACCGATAAGTGTGTTTAGGTTCCCTAAGCATATCAGGCAAAGCTTAATAGAACACTTTATCAGGCAGGCATCCACCAAACTAGAATTATTAATGGTGACAATTTTATCTAGGCCTGTGTTCACATGTACCTCATTATGTCAGGTGGGTGACCTTCACTGAAAGATTAGACATGTCTGAGACTGTGCAACCCAAAAAATGCCTCTTTAACAAGTAAACGCTATTATGGGAGCTGAAGCAATGGCTTAGCATACTTCTCTTGCAAAGGACTTGTTGGGTTTCCTTCTTAGTACCCATGTCTCACAACCACTCCGGCAGATCCGATGACCTTTTTTGGCCCCCTTGGGCACAAGGACACACACACACACACACACACACACACACACACACACACACACACACGCATTCTCCTCCCAGCAGTTGCTGAGATCTGTAGCTTGCCTGTACTGTCTTTTCTTTTCTTTTCTTTTCTTTTCTTTTTCTTTTTTTCGGAGCTGGGGACCGAACCCAGGGCCTTGCGCTTCCTAGGCAAGCGCTCTACCACTGAGCTAAATCCCCAACCCGCCTGTACTGTTATTTTTCTCTCAAACTTCCAGCAAAATTGTCTTCCTTCTGGGTCTGTTTTCAAATTTCTTTTTACTTACTAAACTAAGAACCTCCAGAAGGATTCTTATATATCCCAGTGACACACTTTGTTCCACTTCCCAACATGGCTACACTGAAGTAAATCTCTTTGAAGTTTCACCATTGTTCTTTTCTGTAATTGGCCTACTGGGGCAGGCGGCCAACCTAGCTTGCTTGTTCAGACTGCCAAAACACAGACTTTTCCCTTAAAAACTCCAAAACACGTTTTTAGCTTCCACCTTTTAGTCAGAATGTCACCTGAGAGAAGCCTTCCTTGGTAACCCAACCATTTTTCTTCAGTTAATTTGCTTTTCTGTTCTTAGCTCTCCTAATTACTCCTGTATTTATTCACTATATTTTGTTTCCCTGGCCAAGCTGAGAATCGTTTGAAGTCAGGGATCTTGTCTGCTGCGGAAGTCACCGTGTCCCCGACACCTAGAACAAGCCCAGGCACTTGCCTAGAGCTCTACAGCGAGTAGCTGAGCTCTCTGGTTTGGTCCAGCTGTGGGAACTGCGGAAATGCTTTCTCAAGTACTGTCAACCTGAACTACGTGGGCGGGACAAGGGCGGAGCTCCCTTGACTTACTTGTAGCGACAGCTCCGCCCCTGGCTCCGCCCCAGCCCCGCCCACGTCTGTGTTCTCTTGCGGATCTCCATAAAGTTCACTTGGCGGCGCAACGCGCAGGGGCTTCTGGGAGCTGACCGCCTCAGCCAATCAAGAAGCGCGGGCGAGCGGCGCGAGAAGCGGCGGCGGCGGCGTAGTGAAGTAGCCGGGAGCTGGCGGCGAGCAGGCGGCAGAGCCAGGTAAGGCATGTGAGGCGTGGGCGACCACGCGACCCCGATCCTGGGCCTGGCCCGAGTTCGGGGTCTGGCCTCGAAGCAGAACCCCGAGCCTAACTCGAACCCCATCCTATGTTCGTAGCCACGAGGCTCGCGCTTCCTTTCTTGCGGTGGCTGGCTGGGCACGCCGACCGGCGACAGCTCACCGAGTGCTGTGACTAGGCTCTTCTGAGCGTGGTCCTCCCTACTGGTGCACTATCGCCACGCCCACCCACGGCTGCCAGGCGTCACTAGGCCTGGCTGCCCTCTGTGGGTCGTGGGGGGCGTTCTTCTAGAGAATGGCTTTTCCGGGTGAAGGGAGGCCACCCAGCGAACCCCTGTCAACTGTTGTCTCCTTTTACGGATAATCCAACAGGATGCTAATGGTTGCCACTCCGGTTGTCTCTTCTGTTTCTGGGTACCCTGTATCCTATCTTCTGTAAGGAATGCCCAAATATATTGGGTCCCTTCTAAAAGAAAATCACAGCATGCCGGGCATGGTGTAACTGTCAAAGGGAGTTGGAGCCAGGCTGGTCTACATTAGACCCTGCCCCACCCCTACCTCACTAGATGACTTTCAGCACAAGCAAAGGTCAGCACTTTAGTAACAATAACAGTAATAATCATCATCATCATCATCATCATCATCCACCCCTAGTTCCCTAGATGACTTTCAGCACAAGCAAAGGTCAGTGCTTTAGTAATAATAGTAATAATAATAACAACAATAATATAACCCCCCCCATAGTGAGCTGTAAGGCTTTTAAATAATGTGACCTACATTCTCAGAGTCTGTTACCCCCCCACCACCACCACTGCTAGACATGCTTTGACTTCAGGTCTTAGTTCTTGCGGTTGGATGTCTGTTTTGCCAGCTCTAGAGGGGCATTTAGAGTGTAAACCTTTCCTCACTCCTTGTCTTCACTGCCTTAGTTGTATTCCAATATTTAGGTTCTACTCGACCTATGTCTTGTCTCTCCGCTGTAGAACATGAGCGCCTACCTAGAACCTGGGTCTGGCACACAATAAAGTAGGTGCTCAATAAATATCAAATAAATGAATGTTATTGATATCATTATAGGCTTGTGAATGTGGTGGTGAATGAGACAGGCTTGTTTCTTGGGAAGACATCATATACATAATATATATTATATATACATATGAGTGTATATACATATGTACATATATGTGTGTGTGTATATGTATGTATGTGTGTGTATATACACACACACACACACACCATGAGAGATGAACTGTTGGAGCTGTGGTGAGTTTGGGGTCTCTGTCCCCCTTCCCCCTCCTTCTTGTGTGACTTTTATGTATATGGATATATGTATGGAGTCCAGAAGAGAGTGTCTGGTTCCCTGGAGCTAGAGTTACAGACAGCTAGCTGTAAATCACTGATGTGGGTGCTGGGAACTAAACTGGGGTCCTCTAAAGAGCTGTAAGTTTTCTTAACTGCTGAGCCATCTCTCTAACCCCTGGGCCTATGAGGTAGTTACATTTAGAAGTGTGGGTGTGTGTGTGTGTGACAGAGTAAAGATCAGGAAGAAGACCCAAGTCTGTTATGGTCACTGGTCATTTTAATTAGCAAACACATTTTTAGTTCTGTTGTGTGCCAGGCTTAGCTAGATGCTCAGGATTCAGGGTTAAATATTTGTGAACCTTTCCCTACAGGAAGACATGTTTGAGAAGAAGTGGTTGCAATTGCTCCACTAGGGAAGAACGTTCAGTATAATTAGGGAGTCCTTTGGGTAGGTTAGAGCAGCCCTCTGACTTGGCAGTATGCTTAGGAGCTCCCTGTGTCTGGTGAGGATGTGTGTGTACTTGACATGGACTGGAGCATGAAGGAAGGAAACTATGCAGAGCTTCCTAAGGCATAGAGAACTGTCAGGGTACAGCTGGGGAGGAGTCGAAGATGGTGCATGGCACTGTCTATTCTACAGAGCATGCAGCCAGGTCACAACCTGAGGTTGAAGGTGCCCCTGATGGGTCTAAAGTAGGAGGTATTTTGGAATATCCACTTTGGCCACAGCAAGACTGGGTTAGAAGAAATGGGAAGTTTTAGGCTGTTGAGGTAATTGGAGGAAGTTATGAGGGTCAGAGCAGAGAGGAAAGGTGAGGGTGTGACTCGTTATGAGGTATGAGAAGTAAACTTGGAGATAGGCTGGGCTCGGGGGAGAGGGGAGCCAGATGGTTTCTGGTTAAATTGACTGTTGTGGGGACCTAAGATGAGGAACTAGAATTGTCGCTGGCACTCATAGATCAGTCAGGAGTAGCTATCAGATAGACGAGTAGAAAGAATTGGTTTGGAGAAAGAATTAGAATTTAAAGATGCAGGAGTTTTGTTTGTTTGTTTGTTTGTTTGTTTTGTTTTGTTTTTTTTTGCCTTATTTTATGGCCTCTTATAGTTCTCTCTCCTCTGTTTCAAATAACCTAAAGGTTGAAATGTTTTGTAGCTTTATACTTTGTGTGCATTTGATGTGTGTGTGTGTGTGTGTGTGTGTGTGTGTGTGTGTGTGTGTGTGTGTGTGTTGGGGGTGGTGAGATGCATGCCCATGCGTGTTTGTGGATGTCCCAGGTCAGGAGTCTTGAGGTTGGCGTTGGATGTTTTTGTTGCTTTTTGAGACAGCAACTCTCACTGAACCTGGAGCCTACCAATTGGCTAGACCAGCTTACCAATGAGTCACCCAAGATCTACCAGTCTCTGTCCATCCCTCCCTCAGTGCTGGTGTCAAATTGATGCCACCACATTCAGCTTTATACATGGGTACTGGGGATTCAAACTCGCATCCTCACGCTTGCGCTGAACTCACTTTTCGCAGTCAGCGGCCTTCTGTTTGTAAGGACTAAAGGCCACTTTACTCCACCAATGCGCTCAAATAGTAGCTTAATCTAACTCCAGTACACAGTTACTGACTACCAGGAAAACCTCAAGCACCTCCAGAAATTTCTGTTCTACATTCCTGTGCTGATCTGTAAGGTCAACTAAAGGAATAACCTTATTCTTCTCCCTCCAGTAGTTTTCGGGTGTCTTTGGTGTATTAGTTACTTTTTGTTCATTGCACTAGGAATTCATGCAGTGAAAAAAAAAAAAAAAAAAGCAGGACAAGCTTGCCAGACTCAAGGACACTGTTAGAAGACCTGGTTTTGACATGCACTTCTTATGGGATAAACCGTAGAAATGGTGGGACTCCTTTATGTGGAGCGTCTTAGTAGCATCTTCACAAAGGAGACCCGTGAGCAGAGACCTGAATTGAGTAAGGGGATAGGCCTCGCCCACATTTAGGGGCAAATGCTCTGTAGCTGCAGAGGAAGTGGTTCCTGCAGAGGGCAGTGACAGCTCTTGAGTTTAGCATATTTGAAAACCAGCAGGAGGCCATATGGTTATATAGTCATGGGGAAGAGTGGGAACAGAAGGGCAAGGGTTGATTCATGGACACATGATGGAGATCTCAGCACACACAGAGCTCATATATGCTACAGGACCACCTGCCTCAGCTTTCTGGGTAGTCGGGATCATAGGCGGGCAATTATTATCACATTAGGCTGGACTTGAGTGTACAGGTAATGGGAATTATTGAAGGCTTAGCCTTTATTCCCCCTTTCATATATATGGAAGAGAACATATGGGTAGCAGAGGTCAGTATAGGAATAGGGAAGCTACTGTGATCTTGGATGAGGCATGGAGTGGCTTGGAGTAGGGTGATAGTGGTAGAATAAACAAGTGGATTCGTATAGGTATTTATGTCTTTTCAGAATAAATTAACTCAGGTTAATTAGCAGGTGTCATGACAGACACTTGGGGGGGGGGAGCAGGGAACAAGGAGGGGCTCCTCACTAGGCTCAACTCCTTAAAGGTCCTATCACATCTGAGTATTGCCACATTGGAGTCTTGGATAGCTTCAACTATATATAAACCATAGTATTGGGTTGACTTGAATTGGCCTTAATGCTATTATTTGCTCAGTGGTTACAATGTGGCAGGGGAGGGAGGTATAGTTAAAGTAGTCAAAGATGAGTTGCAGAGGGAGTAATTATCTTGCTCAGAGTCTCACAATACAAGGATGAAATAGCTGTTAGAAGCTTGGTGGGTGTTTTCGTTGAGGAAAATGTTAACTAGAAACCTGGGCAGGGCATAGTCATGGACAGTACATCTGGGGACCAGATGCCGAAGTCAGAAGCAGTCTCACTGGAATCCCTAGGAGTGGGGCCCAAGGCGTTTTTAGTTAGAGTATTTTATGGAAAGTGATGTGAGACAAAGAATAGATTGACCGGAGGCTGTGGCTAAAGGGACATGGACCACACCTACGTTTAGGTGCACCCATGAGGTGCAAGGCGAGAAACAACTTCTTCCTGCAGGCTGTCTTCTGACTTCCACACTCTGACACATACCCCTCCCTGCAAACAAAGTGTAAGGTATTGGTATTATGATGTCAGAGTTAGCAGAATGAGAAATACTCGCTAGGTAACAATCTAAGGTCAAGTGCAGATAAAGAGGGAAAGCGAGAGTTAGAACCTGAGAGATGGAAACCCAGGGCCACATGGGAGTGGACTGGGTAGCTGGCAGTGGTGCTTAGAAAACTACACTTTGGCACCTAGTAGGTTGACAGTGATGAGGGGATGTACACTGGCAGAGTCTGAAACCCAGCCCAGGCTGGAGTTGGAGTGCAAGGGCTGGATGTGAGAGTCATTGAGAATTAGTTAGGGGCAGTGAGCAGGTTTGAAATAGGGAATTCAGAGGCAGTGTTTCTTGCTGTGTTGTTTGTTTCTTATTAACCTTCTAAGAGCTGTTCCTGATGTGGCTCAGTAATTATTTTTACATGTCTGTTCATGCCTGTGATCAGTGAATATTGAGATAGAATTTCCCATTACCCTTGCATCCTTATCAGGTCAAGTTAACATAACAAAAGGCCATAGATTGAGCTGTTTAAAAGGAAATTTGAGCTGGCTTTGGTGCTTGTATTCCCAGCCTTCTGGAGAAAGAGGTTGGATTGTCTTTTCCAGAAAGGCCATTTAGCTACATAAAAGATTTTGTTTGTTAGAACAAAACAAACCATACAAAGGGGGAAAAAGCCCAACTCAACTCTTCCTCCTGAAATTTCTTAACTGCTTTGGAAATTGGAAGTTTGTTAATGGCTACCATCTTTCTCTTACTTTGTGCTAATCTTCTTGACATATGCCTCAGGATATGGGAGATGATGATGAACTTCCTAGCGTGATTTCATAGAGTCCCACTGGTTGCATATTAGAACTCCCACCATTTATCACTTTATTTCAAACTTACTGCCTCTCAGAGGCCTCATTTTTTTATGCCATTCCTTTGTCAGGACTTCAGACAAAATTTGAAGGGCCACAGTTCAATCCATAGTACCCCGAAAGGTATGCTATGCTCACTCTGAATCAGTTCTCCCTCTGAGCCCCTAATGGTAGCCAGTATTCTGGGTTCTAGCAGCATAGATTAGTTTTTCTTGTTCTTAAATAGATGCACACAGCTTGTCCCCCTTAATTTTGAGTCTAGGCTATAGTTTCATCTTTTCTATTGCTATATGATATCCTGGAGTATGCATACTACCTTAAGATAATTTTGTGTATACAGTGATTTTTAAATTTTTTTGAGGTGGGGGAAGGATCCTATATTGTTGTTTGGGTCTAGTAAAATCTATATTGCTTTCCAGGGGGTCATAGTGTCTTTAATGATGTATAACTTTGAAACTTCCTGTGCTGCATAGCTTTATGTCAACTTGACATTGTTGGAGCCATTGACAGGATAGAAAATTAAGAAATTGCCTCCATTAAAAAGAAAAAGAAAAAAAGAAAAAGGGCTGGAGGGATGGCCCAGTGGTTAAGAGCACTGACTGTTCTTCTAGAGGACCTGAGTTCAAATCCTAGCAACCACATGGTGGCTCACAACCATCTGTAATGAGAACTGATGCCCTCTTCTGGTGTGTCTGAAAAACAGCTACAGTGCACTTATATAAATAAATAAATCTTAAAAAAGAAAAAGAAAAAAAAAAAGAAATTGCCTCCATAAGATCAGCCATAGGACAGCCTGGAGAGTGTTCTCTCTCTCTCTCTTTTTGAAAAAATATTTTATTGTTTTCAGTTGTGTGTATAAAGGGGCATATGTGCACATGAATGCAAGTGCCCATGGAGTCTGAGATGTCAAGAGACCCCTGGAGCTGGGGTACAGGTAGTTGTAAGCCACTTGATGTGGGTGTTGGGAATTGAACTCATATTCTCAGGAAAAGCATCGTGTACTCTTTTTTTTTTTTTTTTTTTGGAGCTGGGGACCGAACCCAGGGCCTTGCGCTTGCTAGACAAGCGCTCTACCACTGAGCTAAATCCCCAACCCCGCATTGTGTACTCTTAACCACTGAGCCAGTCTCTCCAGCTCCCAGGCCTTCTCTTAATTAGTGATTGATGTAGTGTGAGGGCCCAGCCCATTGTTGGTGGTACAATCCCTGGGCTAGTGGTCATGATTTCTATAAGAAGGTTGAGCAAGCCGTGGGAAGCAAGCCAGCAAGCAGCACTCTTCTATCTGCATCATCTCCTGCCTCCAGGTTCCTGCCCTGCTTGACTTCTTTGGATGATGACCTATGGTTTTGACGCATACACTGAATAAACCCTTTGTTTCATCACAGCAATCAGTAGTAACCCAAGTTTAAGACACCTATCTTGGTTTACAGAAGAGCTTTTCAGCTTAGAAACTATTAATATTTTGAATCAACTAATTCTTTGTTGAAGGTTATGCTGTATGTGGTAGGATGTTTAGCAGAAACCCTGGCTTCTACTCTCTACATAACAATAATGTGTATTCTCTGTCCCAAATCGTGATATCCAGGAATATCTCAGAATATTGACACACTTGGCCTCAGGTCAAAGTCACCCCTAACCAGAACTTAGAGAAAAGACTCAGAGTGAGAAGCCTTTTACACTGCTTGGTGGCCTGTGTGTCTATGTCAGCTACAAGATGGAGCCTACCTTATCCTGGGATAAAGAATGTCACCTCTGAAGAGTTGCCTCTTTTGAGGAGTTTGAATACAGATGTTTGGACAGGGCCTTAGAAATCACCATGGACATTCGCAGTCACAGGGTGAGAGGGTGGGGTGGAGCTTCCTGGGTCCTCTCTTGCTTTCTGTTTCTAGCTAGAACTTCTGTCCCGGACGGCCAGAGTTCCCCAAACGTCCTTGTGTAGATCATTTATATTTCTATGTGCTACCAGGTTACTTGTCTTTGTTCCCTGGAGATGAACCAGCACAAGCGACATTTTCCCACACTACCTACTCCTCTCTGCAGACACTGAGTCATCCTGGGCAGTACTTAGATCCTTCTTTTCTGTGTGGGCTAATTGGTTTACTTCTTTGTTTCCCCAGAAGACTATTGTGAATTTTGGTCAGGTCTCTCTTTTACTGTCTTATAGGACCATAAAGAATTACCCAACACCTTGCTTTTTGAGTGCGAATGTACACATGTATTCCTGTGTGTAAATATAGGTATGTGTATCATGGTAACTTGCACATTGATCAGAGGACCAACCTCAGGAGTCTCCTTGATGCTTTTCTGATGACTGTGCCAGGCTAGCTTCTGAGGGTTCTCCTGTCTCTGCCAGACATCTCCCCTAGGGGTGCTGGGAGTGTAGATGCTTACAGACATTCACAGAAGGCATCAGGTTTCTACTTGGGTTCTGAGTGCTGGTGCACCACTGGGTGGGTACCGAGGTCGTCCTTACTGTCGACGGAGCTGTCCAGCACTGTTTTCTTTTTAACTGTTTAACATTTTAAACATTAATTTTTTTCTATGTGGATATGGTAACTCACACATGTAATCCTAGCACTTTGGCGGCTGAGGCAAAAGGATCACCTGAGTTTAAGACCTTGATGGGACACTTAATGAATTCTAGACTACCTTTGTTACAGAATGAATAAGATTCTGCCCAACAAAGAAACAGAACAAAAAATAAGAATACTTTTTTGTTTTTTATTTGTTTTTGTTGTTGCTTTTTGTTTTTTCCATACAAGGTTCTCTGTGTAGCCCTGGCTAGCCTGGAACTCACTTTGTAGACAGTCTGACCTTGAACTCAGAGACCTGCTTGCTATATATCAATCTTGTGAGTGTGCATAACTCACTTTCTAGATAGGCTGACCTCGAACTCAGGGATCCACCTGCTATGCATCAAAAATCTCCCTTACCCTTCCCTACCCATGTGTGTGTGTGTGTGTGTGTGTGTGTGTGTGTGTGTGTGTGTGTGCGTGCGTGTGCATGCATGCGTACGTGCACTTGATCCTGGGCCTGTGCATGCTTAGGCAAAGGCCAGAGATCAATGCTAGGTGTCTTCCTATTACTGCTTTCCATATTATTTTTTGAGCCTTTTGTCTTAACCTGGAGCTTATCCACTTGGTGAGACTGGCAGGGATTTGTGGGGGGGTGTACTTCCTTCTCATAATCCTCTCATCTCCATTTCCCAACACTGGGATTGTAGGTGTACACCACTAGGCCTGGCTTTTTAACTTGGTGCTGGGATCCAAAATCAGGTCCACATGCTCATATAACAGGCATGTTCTGTATCAGTCAATCTCCCTAGCCCTTAAATGTCTCTTTGACATGGAGGCCAGTAGGGAACACAAGAGAGAGAGAGTGATCTTAACTCCTGAGCCATTAAAAGTGCTGAGGAGGACAGGAGAGATGACTTGGCGGTTAAGAGCACTGACTGCTCTTCCAGAGGTACTGAGTTCAATTCCCAGCAACCACATGGTGGCTCACAACCATCTGTAATGGGATCTGATGTCCTCTTCTGGTGTGTCTGAAGACAGCGACAGTGTACGCACATACATTAAATAAACAAGCAAAGAAACAAACACATCTTTTAAGAAAAAAGTGCTAAGGAGCTGGGTGTGGTGGCTCATCCCTTTAATTCCAGCACTCAGGAGACTGAGGCAGATGTATCCCTGAGAGTTTGAGGCCAACTTTGTCTACAAAGTGAATCCAGGATAGCCAGAACTACACAGAAAAGAAAAGTTGTTGGGGGGAGGGGTGAGGAGTACTGAGGATTAAAACCAGGACACTGTGCTTGTTAGTTAGGGAGCTGCATCCCCAATCTTTCTTTTAGCTTTTTTTTCCTGGAGAGCAGACATACTTGTTTGCTTGCATATTATCTGTGGCTGCTGTCGAATAACAGTGGTTTTACTGAGTTGTGACAGAGTCTGGCCTAAAGTTTAAAATAGTCATTGCCTTTCCCTTGCTCCTAGGAGACAGACCTGAGAGGGCTGCCTCCATGTCTTTCATGCTTGCCTTTGATTGTCAGTTTTGAGGCTGTGAAGACTCTGGTCTCTGGAAAGTATTCAGAGAGTAACAGATTTGAAACAAAAGAACCATGGAGTTGTAGCCATGCCTGGGATGGCCCAGTGGTCTTTTTTGCTTTTGAGAAAGTGTGCCATGTAGTCCAGGTTGGCCTCAAACTGTAGCTGTATTAGTTATTTTTCTGGCTGCTATGATAAAATACCTTGACAAGAGCAATGTAAGAGAAGAAGATGTATTTTGGCTCAAAGATTGATGGTCCATGATGGGGAAGGCATGATGGCAGGAACCTGAGGGCAGCCATTGCATCTGCTGCTAGGAAGAGTAATGGACTGCACTGGCACTGCACTGGCTTCCTCCTCCTTATTGAGTACAGGGTCTCAGCCCATGGAAATGTACCACCCATATTTAGGTTGGGTCTCCTACTTTAATTAACCCATTGAAGGTAGCTCTTCACTGCCACGCCCAAACGCTAACCCAGTCTAGGTATGTACAATCCTCAAGGTATGTACAGAAACTCACTCTACATGACTATGCATCCTTTCAAGTTGATAATCAACAGCCGAGAGTGCCTTTGAATTCCTTATCCAGTTGCCTACAAGTGCCTGGATTATAGGCATGTGCCAACCATGCTCAAGGCAGTAGACTTTAAAGAACTTAGTGAACCTCCAATTTGGAAGTTGTCACAAGGCCTGTTAGGTAAAAAGAATACTTATTGATGGTGCTTAAAGGCAAAGGGAGAGAAACCAACGAGCTAGTATTACCAGGAACAGGTGAGTACATTTTGACATAAAAGCAGGAAAATCATTAAGGGGCCACTTAGAATACTGAAGGGGCATTTTATGAAGACACTGACTTAGAATGGTTTAGAGGCTCTCAGTAGTTGGAGCTCTTAGATATCTATTCTTTTCTGGCTCGATTGAATATTTAACATGGTTAAATGGCAACTCCTCCTCATACCCAAGCTCATGGCAACCATCTTCTTCCTTGTGGCCCTTCTCTTGGACCCTAACTCTTTGTACCTTGATCTTTCTACCTCGATCTTCTCCCTCAGACCCCTGGCCGGGATATAAAGTCCAGCCTTTCTGTTTACTCGGCCCAGTTATTGGCTATTCAACCTTTTATTAACCAGAGAAAATTGGGGAGCATTCGTTACACCACACTGATCTAGGAGACTCTTCAGTATTCATGTATCCTGACTATAACTAGATCTCAGGGTACAGAAATTAGCATCTGAACGTATAGTTTACAAGATCAATCTCCAGTACAAACCTTTAGTCCCAGCAGAGGTAGGTGGATCTCTGAGTTCAAGGCCAACTTGGTCTACAGAGTGAGTTTCAGGACAGCCAAGGGTACACAGAGAAACCCTGTCTCAAAAACCGAAAAATTAAAACCAAACAAACGAACAAACCAACCCTTCATATGTTTTAATAGCAGCTGAACTGAAATTATCTGATGTATTTTCACTATCTTTATAATGAGTTCATTTACTATATATGCAACTGTAAGGATTGTTTTAGTTAACTTTCTGTTTGTTGTGACCAGATAGCCTGGCAAGAAACAGTTTAAAGAAAGAGTTCATTCTGTGTCCTGACTAGTTTTATGTTAGTTTGCCACAAGCTAGAGTTATCAGAGGGGAAAAAAATGTCTCTGTAAGATCAAGCTATAAGACATTTCTTTTTTTTAAAGATTTTATTTTATTTACACGAGTACACTGTACCTGTCTTCAGACACACCAGAAGAGGGCATCAGATCCCGTTACAGATGGTTGTGAGCCACCATGTGGTTGCTGGGATTGAACTCAGGACCTTTGGAAGAGCAGTTAGTGCTCTTAACCATTGAGCCACCTCTCCAGGCCATAAGACATTTTCTTAATTAATGATTGATAGGAGAGGACCCATTCCCTTGTGGGTGGTGCCATCCCTGGCCTGGTGTTCCTAGGTTCTGTAAGAAAGCAGGCTCTAAGTAAACCATAGAGAGCAAGCCAGTGAGTTGTACCTCTCCATGGCCTCAGCATCAGCTCCTGCCTCCTGGTTCCTGCTCTGTTTGAGACCATGTCCTGGCTTCCTTAAGTGATTTACAGGGCTCTGGAAATGTAAGCCAAACAAACCCCTTTCTCCCCAACTTGCTTTTGGTCATGGTGCATCATCACAGCAATAGAAACCCCAGCTGGATAATGGCTCCTGCTGAAGGACTGCCTTCCACATCAGGAAATTCACAGCCAGGAAATGTGTGCATACAAGTGAGGCTGGATTATAGCCTCCAGGCTTTGTCCTCAGGGAACTTCTTCACCTGCTGCAGGTGCACAGTGTCCCCTAGCAAGTACCACGGCCAGGCACCAAGTGTTCAACCACTGAGTCCTTATTGGGAGCGTTTCACATTCAAACTGCAAGTATTTGCATCTACCTCATTTGAGAATGTTACTGCACCCCCTGTGGGGGACATGTTTAGACATTGAATGGCAGCTGAATGCAAAACAGCATGAAGAAACAGAAGAAATTGTGGACAGTAGTTATTGAATTTAATTTTCTCAGCAGCTACCAACCCACCACCACTTACATTCTTAAGGTTCAAAGACTATATTCCAAAGATCCGAGAGGGATACCAGGGAACTCCAGGCTTTGAGTTCAAGAGTAGTGCAAACAAAGCACTTCTCATTTTTTATTATTAAAGTAAGCAAAGCAGGAGGTTTACAGTTTAGCTTAAGCAAATATAGGTACCATGAGGGAATACCCCTGGCGTTATGCCTTACCACCTTTGGTCATGTGCAGAAAGCCAAGAATATTTCTCTAAGGCAATAATGTGGACATGCTGGGGTATGTTAAATGTTTTTAAGTGCATTTATTTATCATAGTTTGTGTGATTTTTAAATTTTTTTTGGAAGGCTACCTTCTGGGAAGAACATTCCGCACTGTAGCTCATCTGTAGTTCACAGTAAGTTTAGAGCTTTCTTACAAAGGTTCCCAAGTATATTCTAGGCTGGGGAAAGAGATGTAGATCATGGGATCATCACAGTAAGAACATTATTTGTTTTCTTTTTTGGGATGGAGTCTTACTGTAACCCTGGTGGCCTATAACTCACTGTATAGAGCACCAACCTAGCTGCAAGCTCACAGAGATCTGTCTGCCTGTATCTGTCTCTGGAGTTGTGGGCTTAAAGCTGCGTGCCACAAAACTCAAAATACTTTATTTTGTAGACAGAGTCACACTGAGTAGGAGCCCACACTGGCATTGTATTCACAGTCCTGCCTCAGCCTCCCGAGTACTGGAGTACAGGTATACCTTGCCACTTTAGTCCTGCCAATTTTAATTTTAGTAGTTTTAAAAATCAAAGTCCTAGCCAGAGCAATTAGACAACAAAAGGAGGTCAAAGGGATACAAATTGGAAAGGAAGTCAAAATATTACTATCTGCAGATGACATGATAGTATACTTAAGTGACCCCAAATTTCCACCAGAGAACTACTAAGCCTGGTAAACAACTTCAGCAAAGTGTCGGGGTATAAAATTAACTTAAATAAATCAGTAGCCTTCCTCTACTCAAAGGATAAACAGGCTGAGAAAGAAATTAGTAAAATGACACCCTTCACAATAGTCCCAAATAATATAAAATTCCTTGGTGTGACTTTAACCAAGCAAGTGAAAGATCTGTATGACAAGAACTTCAAGTCTCTGAAGAAAGACATTGAAGATCTCAGAAGATGGAAAGACCTCTGATGCTCATGGAGTGACAGGATTAATATAGTAAAAATGGCCATTTTGCCAAAAGCAATCTACAGATTTTTTTCCAATGGAAAAAAGATAGCATTTTCAACAAATGGTGCTGGTTCAACTTGAGGTCAGCATGTAGAAGAAAACAGATAGATCCATTCTTATTACCCTGTACAAAGCTTAAGTCCAAGTGGATCAAGGACCTCCACATCAAACCAGATACACTCAAACTAATAAAAGAAAAAGTGGGGAAGAGTCTCGATCACATGGCCACTGGGGAAAATTTCCTGAACAAAAAACCAATGGCTTATGCTCTAAGATCAAGAATTGACAAATGGGACCTCATAAAACTGCAAAGCTACTGTAAGGCAAAGGACACTGTCATTAGGACAAAATGGCAACCAACAGATTGGGAAAAGATCTTTACCAATCCTACATCTGAAAGAGGTCTAATATCCAAAATATACAAAAAACTCAAGAAGTTAGACTCCAGAGAGCCAAATAACCCTATTAAAAAATGGTACAGAGCTAAATAAAAAATTCTCAGCTGAGGATTATCGAATGGCTGAGAAGTACCTAAAGAAATGCTCAACATCCTTAGTCATCAGGGAAATGTAAATCAAAACAGCCTTGAGATTCCACTTTACACCAGTCAGAATGGCTAAGATCAGGTGACAGCAGATGCAGGTGAGGATGTGGAAAAAGAGGAACACTGCTCCATTGTTGGTGGGATTGCAAACTGGTACAACCGTTCTGGAAATCAGCCTGGAGGTTCCTCAGAAAATTGGACATTGCACTACCTGAGGACCCAGCTATACCACTCCTGGGCATATACTCAAACAATGCTCCAACATACATCAAAGACACATGCTCCACTATGTTCACAGAAGCCTTATTTATAATAGTCAGAAGCTGGAAAGAACCCAGATGCCCTTCAATAGAGGAATGGGTACAGAAAATGTGGTACATCTATACAATGGAGTACTACTCAGCTATCAAAAACAGTGACTTCATGAAATTCGTAGGCAAATGGATGGAACTGGAAAATATCATCCTGAGTGAGGTAACCCAATCGCAGAAAATCACACATGGTATGCACTCATTGATAAGTGGATATTAGCCCAAAAGCTTGAATTATCCAAGATACAATCCACAGACCACCTGAAGCTCAAGAAGAAGGATGACCAAAATGTGGATGCTTCACTCCTTCTTAGAAGGGGGAACAAAAATATCCATAGGAGGGGATATGGAGGCAAAATTTGGAGCAGAGACTGAAGGAATGGCCATTCAGAGCCTGCCCCACATGTGGCCCATATATATATATATATATACAACCACCAAAACTAGATAAGATGGATGAAGCTAAGAAGTGCAGGCCGACAGGAGCCTGATATAGATCTCTCCTGAGAGGCACAGCCAGAGCATGTCAAATACAGAGGCGAATGCTAGCATCAAACCACTGAACTGAAAACGGGACTCCCGTTGGAGGAATTAGAGAAAGGATTGAAATTGCTGAAGGGGCTTGCAACCCCATAAAAACAATACCAACCAACCAGAGCTCCCAGGGACTAAACCACTATACAGGGACTGACCCATGGCTCCAGCTGCATATGTAGCAGAGGATGACCTTGTTGGGCACCAAAGGAAGGAGAAGCCCTTGGTCCTGCCAAGGATGGACCCCTAGAGTAGGGGAAGGTGGGGAGGGGGGATAGGGAGGGGATGGGGGCTTCTGGACAGGAAACCGAGAAAGGGAATAACATTTGAAATGTAAATAAAAATATATCCAATAATTTTTTTAAATCTGTCTGTCTGTCTGTCCATCCATCCATCTATGTATAGTGTTTTTGTTTGTTTGTTTGCTAATTTATTTATTTATCTATTTATTTATTTTTTGAGACAGGTATTTTTCTGTAGTCCTGGCTGTTCTGGAGCTCACTCAGACCAGGATAGCATCAGGGATCCACCTGCTTCTGCTTCCTGAGTGCTGGGACTATAGGCGTGTGCCACTACACCTGGCACAATTTATTTGATTTATGTCTGTGTGTGTGTGTGTGTGTCTGTCTGTCTGTCACTTGCTCTCTCTCGCTTTCGGTGGGGGGGTGCAGAAGAGGGTGTCAGATTTCCTGGAGCTGGAGTTACAGGCAGTTGTTAGCTGCCCAACATAAGTGTTGGGACTCAAACTCAGATCCTCTACAAGAGCAGTAAGTTCCCTTTCTTGCTCACAGAGCCGTCTCTCCAGTCCTACGTATTAACCTTTCAGAATAGCATCTTACAGCTTGGCCTCAAAGGCAGTCTGAAGTTCAGCTGAAACTGGGGAGGAGTGCTCTGGTAGTAGAAATGAAGAGAAAGGTTTAGGGCAGGAATGTGCCTCTTTCCCTGGAGCCAGTAAGGAAGCCCTGAGGGTGGACAGAGCCCAAGGAAGAAGGGAATCAGGTTTGGACAGTCAGGGGTAGGTAGAGCCCCACCTGGAGAGCACCACTGTACCAGATGTTTAAGCCCAAGCATAGGACCTGCATTTAAAAGGATCACTGCTTGCTAGGTTGGGAGTAGACTTAGAGCAGGCCTGGAGGATGTTAGCTCTGCCCTCCTCGTTCTCCCATATATAATGACAGGTGTAGTCTGAATGTATTGGATTTAATATGTATATATACTTTTCTAGGAACTTTAGTTCTAAAACTTACAGTGTATATGATTTTTGTTAAAGATTAAAGCCAGCTTAGAACCACATGAAGAAAACCAAAATACTTCTATGATTACTCTGAGAGGATCTATTTTCGTTTTAACCAGCCTTTAAAGTTAATGCCCTTTAATGCTCATTTCAAAAAGTCCTTATCTTCCAGCTATGGATTTAGGATGGTTACTCTGGCCCTGCACATTAGCATATGTTTCTGTAGCTGAGCGATAATAACAGTTTAAGTATAGAGCTAGACCACTGGGGTTTCATGTGTGTAGTTGAAACCATGGACATAAAGCAGAGAAAGAAAGAGTAACTAAGATCTGCAGTCCAACCAGAGGAGTCCAGCTTGACTCTCCACACGCTCCTCAGACAGCTCACAACTAACCTAAACTCAAGCCCCAGGGAATCGGATGCTCTCTTCCGACTCCTGCAGACACCCATACCCACACTGTGCACTCACACAGACACATGAGCATACACATCAAAATAAAATTTATAAAATCTTTAAAATCGAGCTGCTGTTTATAAGGAATTGTCCACCTCATTTTTGAGACAGTGTCTCACATTATATTATAGACTAGCCTAGAACTCAACTTTGTATCCCTAGGCTGACCTCAAATTTGGAGCAATCCTCCCTCAGCCTGCTGAGTACTGGGGTTACAGTTGTGAGCTACGATGCCCCTCTAAATGTTTTCTTTTTAACAATAAACTTGTTCCTAATCTTTTAGCATTATAATTTTGCAGATTTATTTTTTTACGTGTATGAGTTTTTATGTGTTTATCCTGCATGTATGTAAGTGCACCATATCAATGCAGTGCCCATGGAGAGGAGAAGAACTTGTTGGATCCCTTGGAACTAGAGTCATAGGCAGTTGTGAGGTGCCTTGTGGGTTCTGGGATCCAAATCCTGAGTCCTCTCTAAGAATAAACAATGTTTTTAATCACTGAGCCATCTCTCTAGTCTCTTAAAGATTTACTCATGTGTGTATATATTTTTGGGTACTCTTGGGGCCAGAAAGAGTATCAGATCCTCTGGAGCTAGAATACAAACAATTGTGAGCTGCCTGGCATGGGAACTAAAAACCAAACTGGGGTCCTCTGTAAGATTAGCACGTGTTCTTGACTGGCGAGCCACCTCGCCAGTCCTTAACTATTTTTATGATGTTAATACATTTTGCCTTCTGTTAATTTAATAGTGGTAGGAATTAAAAATATTGACTTCATCAAGAACCTTGTATTAGGATGGTATAGTGTATATACACAAGATTCATAGATGTGTATTAGCTGGTAAATAGCTTGCTCGATCTTCTTTTTTCTTTCCTTTCCTTTTCTTTCCTTTTTCTTTTCTTTTCTTTTCTTTTCTTTTCTTTTCTTTTCGTGTTTCAAGACAGGATATACGTGTCTTGTATAGACCACGTTGAACAGAGATCCACCTGCCTCTGCCTCCTGAGTGCTGGTATGAAAGGTGTGTGCCTCCATGCCTGGCAAAGGGCAGCACTTTCTTTAAAAAGTAAAATATTCTTATTTTATGTTATGTGTGTTTTACCTGTTAATGTGTCTGTGCTTGATATGCATGCAGTGCCCTCAGGCTGGAAGAGCGTATCAGGTTTGCAGCGGGAGTTATAGTTGGTTATGAGCTGACATGTGGATGCTGGGAGTTAAACCTAGGTCCTCTTCAAGAGCAGTCAGTGCTCTTAACCACTGAACCACCTGTCTCTCCAACTCCTGATATTTTTTTAAACATTTATTTAAACAGTATGTGTATGTGTGCTTGTATGTATGTGGAGTCATGCCACACCACATGTGGAGGTTAGAGGAAAACTGGCCAGAGTTGTTTTTTTGGAGTCAGTTTTCTTTCCACCGTATGGACCTCAGGAATTGAATGTTGGTCACAATAGCAAATGTTTCCCCATGAGTTCAGTCATCTTCTCAAGCTACAGCACTTTAAATCACTTGTTAGAGAAACAGGTGGCCTTATTAATTATGTTCATGGTCTAAAAGACAGGTATATGTCATGCATAATGAGGCCTTCAGTAACTTTAGAAGAATGTGTAAATGGAGTCCAGGGTGTGAGTAATAAAAACGGATGTCTTCTATGTTCAAGAAGACATGGATGAGCTAAAACAAAGCAAGACTGGGTTTAGTTAGAAGACACTTAGTGTTTCTCTGATCTCAGTACAGCCAGATCACTGCAGGGCGTGTGCCGGGCACATAACTGAGTTCCGTGGACTAGAGTTACCGTGAACATCCTCATGGAAGGCCTTAGGCTACAGCAATGCCTTCATCTTTTCTTTGGGGTGCAGCATATTTCAAGACAGAGTCTCACTGTGTAGCCCTGCCTACTCTATTGACCAGGCCAGCCTCACACTCAAAGAGCTTCTCCTGCGTTGCCTCGGGAATGCTGGGATTCAAGGCGTGTACCATCATGGCCCTACAGCAACCCCTTCTTAATAGGGGCATTCTTCAGGTGGAGGGGTGGTAGTGCCCTTTTCTCAAGATAAATGTGGAGAGATTGGAGGTATAGAAGGATCGTTCTTTAGGCTTCCTGGAGCTGCCACAATGGCTTGCATTTCCTTATCTGTGTTGGGTCTACAGGAAAAGGCAGGAATTCTAGCCTGTGGCTTAATATGCTTGCATTGGTTCTGGTGGTGAAATCAATCTTGGGACTGTCAATATTCACAGAAATGATCTGTTGTTCACAGTCTGACTCATTTTCTCTGTCAGGCCTGTTCTTGGGCTATATTCAGGAACAAATCTTGCTTGTTGATGAACTGCCCCCCTTTCAGTTTACAAAAAGTCCTGGAGTTTTATTATCTTGTAACAGATTGAAGCAAACATGACGCCTCCCTCCCCCTTGACTTGGGTCTTTTTCTTTCATGTAGCATCTGCATCTCCAATGGATACTGAGGGATTTGGTGAGCTCCTTCAGCAAGCTGAACAGCTTGCTGCTGAGACCGAAGGCATCTCTGAGCTTCCACATGTAGAACGAAATTTACAGGAGATCCAGCAAGCGGGTGAGCGCCTGCGTTCCCGTACCCTCACACGAACATCCCAGGAGACAGCAGATGTCAAGGCGTGAGTACTGGTGGGGAAGTACTGTTGGACTGGGTAGTTTGGGGGCAGATCAGTTTCTTCTATGATAGTCACAAGCCGGATAGTCAGGACCTCAGAGTTACAAGCAGATCAGCAAACCTTGCTTTGTTTCTGTGCCTCTCTAGGTTTTTAGAGTTTTAGTCTATTTGTCTGACCAAGCTGATAACCCATATCATAGGATGGGGGAGCTCTGCACCGTAGTTCCTGCTTGGGTTTGTGGTCTGTTGAGTCATAAATGGCCCTTGTAAGTGTGTTAGTAGATACGGGTCGTGCACATAAATGCTACCCAAAGCCAGAAAGCACTCAGCGGTGAACAGAGTTTTTAAGGGTAATTGGAAAAAAATTGATGATTGGTCAGTAAGGAAAGCCATCCAAGTGAGGAGTGATTTTTGTCTGCTTATTGTTGGTGACCCCAGAGGCTGCCTCTGAAAGGCCTTGAAATACAGTGCTCTCCAGCTGATTGCAGAAACAGGAAGGTGGGCGAGCCCCAGGAGAAAAAGGCTTTTCGGGAAAATGCTGATTAACAGCCTTAGCAGGATCCCTAGAGAGGATCTTGATTGGATAAAACACAAACCCAACAAAAAAGTCAAAACCAAACTGCTTTCTGTGAAAAATGTAATTGAATGGTTATTTACGGTGTATCAGAAACTTCTTATACATTAAGTCTTTGCTTAACCATCACAGCCAGCATCAAGTTGCTGATCTGTATATTCTAATTGAAGGACAAAGGTTCAGAGAGGGGCTAGTTCCTTTCTCAGATTATACAGCAGGCAAGTGGTGAGCCAAGATTCAAACCCAGTAAGGCTGATGCTAGCACCCATGTTCCTGTATTTCTGGAAGGGTCCTGGAGAAAGGGGTGAAGGGAGATCTGCTACTGAGATTTTGTTGCGTCCAGAAAGTCACCAGGATTCTGTGTAATTCAGGAGAATGTCTATCTAGTGTTCATTCTGTGACCTTGAGAAAGACTGGTGTTAATCTGAGGGCATTGTTTCAGGGACTTGGTAAATGTCAAAGTGGTGTGGAAGGCTGCATTCCCTTTCTCGGTGATCATGAGAAAGGGAGTGTTTAGTTGCTGGATGAAGTCAACAATAAGCTATGGACCACTCTTGGTTGTCTTGGAACCTGCTCTGTGGACCACGCTGGCCTTGAACTCATAGAGATCAGCCTGCCTCTGCCTCTTAAGTGCTGGGGTAAAAGGCATTTGTCACACTGCCGTATCTTGGTTTTGTCTTTTTAAACTATCCAGCCTTGTAGCAAAACGCTGCCAATGGCTAACCTACACTGGTCCCCAGTACCCTGTAGATATTTCTGCCAACTTGTCTTCCTCGTAGGCCCCAAACTTCTGTTTCTGGCTGCCTACAGTTTCCTTGATTTTAAGCAGACGGCTTCTGCTTGTGCAAGGATGCTGGAGGAGCAGGAGCCCGTGGATGCCCGCTGAGTTGCTATAGTTATAATTTAATTGCATCAGCTTTACAGCCCATTAAGAGCAAAAAGGGAAGATGTTTTCTTGGTAACAATTATCAGTCATATTCTGTTTCTTGTAAATTTCCATTCTTCCTCATCCCTTCTACCTTAAGTTCATTATTTAGGGAGGCTGGGAATTGAAAGAATGGATATTGGGTGGGGCAGGTGCTTAAAAAGAAACCAGAGGGCTGACGACTGTATTTTTCCATCTTCTTGATAGGCATAGTCACAAAGTGTGGTGTGGATATTTTAGTACATGCTGGATGAGGGCAGAGAAGAGAACCGAACAGGATCTTGTGCAGTTTTTTCTTTTCATTTTAAAAATGTTATTCTATGTGCATAGGTGTTTTGCCTGTACCACATGCATTTTTATTTTTATTTTTTTTTTATTTTATTTTTTTTTTTTTTGGTTCTTTTTTTTCGGAGCTGGGGACCGAACTCCGGGCCTTGCGCTTCCTAGGTAAGCGCTCTACCACTGAGCTAAATCCCCAGCCCCGCATTTTTATTTTTAAGAGAACAGTTTTTTTAATGGAATCTTACTGGTCCCAGCTAGCCTAAAACATGCTGTGGCCTAGCGAGTAGCTAGGGTTACAGGAGTATGCCAACACTTCCAGCGTAGAGAGCAAATTTGATAGCAGTTTTGCATGCATGTATTTGATCTTTTAAACTTTTGGTTTTTTTTTCCCACCACACAAGACTGGCATCTGTAAAGCAGGGGTTTGGAGACTGTGCCCATGAACCCGCTGTCTACTACTACATCTTATGGGAACCACATTTACTTGTTGACTGTGTAACTTTTTTATTTATTTATTTATTTATTTATTTATTTATTTATTTATTTATTTTTTGTATGACAGAGCTGAGTGATTGCCACAGGTTATAGGACAAAATCTCACAAACTCCTTGTGTAAGTAATAGAATAGACGAACACTCATGTGTATATTTCCATTAAAATACAGAACATTACCAGTGTCTGTGGTTGCCTGTCATCACTGTCTGCCCACGTTTCTCAGCAGAAGTAGGTCAGTGGATTTATCCACTAAAACAAAGCCTAACAACCTAGAGAGGTACAAAGAGAAAGACAGTAACCACTCTCCTGCCTTAACTTATCCTGCAAGGTAACTATCGTTATTAATTTGTGTAATCTTTGACAGTTTTCTCCATACCTTGTGAAACATCTAACATAATTTGGCCAAAGCTGCATAGTAAATATTCATTTGCTTTGATAATTTTACTAAGCTGTCTTTTTGGCCACTTTTGTGTTTGGTACAGTGTCATCATTTAATGTGAAGTCAACCCTTGAAAACCACATCATCTCCACTCTCTAAGTAAGGAAGATCAGGTCGTAGTGGACAACTAGAGTCAAATTCAGCTTGGTCAATAAAAATCCCTTTTGTCGAGGACTGGAGAGCTGGCCCGTAGTTAGGTCGTTAAGGCTGTTCTTCAAGAGGACCAGAGTTCAATTCCCGCACCCACATGGCACACACAACTGTCTGTAACTCCAGTTCTGGGAGATCCAACACAGACACACATGCAGGCAAAACAACCAGTGCATGTAAAACAAAAATAAATGAATTAAAAAAACCCTTTTGGCACTTGCCATAAGTACTTTCTCAGAGGACTGTCACAGTCACTCTTCTGACTTATTGTCAGAGCTCGAGAAATGGGAGAGGTAGGGACTGATGCTCATGTTTGAAATGCTATTTAAGGTTTTTTTTTCATGAGCAAATTGTAGATGAAATTTGAATTCTTTTCTTTTTCTTTCTTCTTTTTCCTAAACCTTGTATGTACTGGGAACGGTTTTTGTGTCTTTTACTCTTTTGGGCTCTGGAATGTGACTCCAGCTTCTGTGGCTTTCTGATTGTGGGGACTGTCTGTCTGTGTAGACTTAGGATTTGGGCTGATAAAAGGCAAGGGCCTTAAGAGCTGAATGTTGGGTTAGAAGTGTAGCTCAGTGGTAGAACTCCTGCCCGTTGTATGAAGTTTCTGGTGTAACCATCCTCATGTAGGTCTTCACTCTGCTAGAGAGCTTCCTCTCCCCTTCCCTCTTCCTCACCAGCATTTTTGCATAGCTAACACGTAAGCTATGCAATTTAGTTCTTGTAGATGCCTCTTAGATGGGCATTCTCCTCTAATTCCAATACTTGCACTATTTGTGTTGCCCAGGCTAGCCTGGAACTAAATATGTAATCTAAGCTTGCCTGGAATTCTTGATCCCTATCTTAGCCTCTCCTGTGCAGGAATTGCAAATCTGAGCTGCCACCCTGGCTCAAGAGCTGGTCTTTCTTTTTTCTTTTTAAAGATCTATTTATTTATTATATATAAGTACACTGCAGCTGTCTTCAGACACACCAGAAGAGGGCATCAGATCTCATTACAGATGGTTGTGAGCCACCATGTGGTTGCTGGGATTTGAACTCAGGACCTCTGGAAGAGCAGTCAGTGCTCTTAACCACTGAGCCATCTCTCCAGCCCCAAGAGCTGATTTTTCAATTCTGGAGTTTTTTATTCTAGTACATGTCAAGGTCATTTGGACACTGGATGTACTCTCACATGTTACTGGTGAAGATGCAGTGTTAAAAGTGATCTGGTAATTCTGTTTCTAAGGATTCATTCCGAAGACCTAGTAACAGAAACATGCAGTGTCTATGCATAAAGAATCACTGTGGCCTTATTTGACACAGCAAACGTAGGGAACAGGGTCTGTTTTTAGGATGCTGGCTAGGTATGCCAGGCTTGGATACTTGGATACTTCACAGTGGGACCAAGGAATAATCATGTATTCTACCATGGAGTGACTTCAGGACAAGTTATTAAGAAAACATTTCAAGGTAGGGAAAAGTGTCTAAAGTACTAGACTGAAATGTAGTTCAGAAATAGAATGCATGGCCAGCTTATGAAAGGTCCTGCGGTGGTCCCTAGTACAACAACATCAACAACAAAAGGGTCGGTGGGTAGGTGCATAGTGCTTTTCCCTTCTACTTAAGAAAGCAGATAAAAGACATCCTATGTTAGTGGCTTGAGGTAGTTAATATGTTGATATGTTAATATGTTAATGTGTTAATGTGTTAGATGTCAATCTATACATTCAACAGAAACTCTGTTAAAATCCCAGCATCCAAGCCTGGAGAGACAGTTCAGTGGTTAAGAGCCCTGGCTGCTCTTTTGAGGACCTGGGTTCAGTTCTCAACAACTATATGGTAACTCATAGCCATTTGTTAACTGCATTTCCAGAGATTCTGATGCCCTCTTTTGCCTCCAAGGTCATCACACATGCACAAGGTACACAAACATTTGCAAGCAAAATACCTACATACATTGAAAAAAAAATAGACATTAAAAAAAAAAGTTAAAAAAAATTCAGCTTCCCAACTGGCCCTTTTTGCTGAAATTGATGGATTGAACCAAAATACAAGAGCTCTTGCACAAGCAAACAATTTAAGTGAGTTTGGGTGTTTTGTCTGCTTGTGTGTCTGTGTACCATGTACCTGCTTGGTACCCATGGAATTGAACCCAGGTCCTTTAGAAGAGCAGCCAGTGCTCTTATCCATGAAGCCATTCTCTCCAGTCCCCAAAATAATCTTTAAAAGACAGAACAAAGAAGACTAAGAATTTAAAAACTTCTGGGAAGCCACAGTAGTTCCCAGGTGTGGTCATCCATATCCATTATGTCAGCACGACGTGTGAGGCAGGAGAATAGTGAACTCATGGTCTGTCTGCTTGCATAGTGAGCTCCAAAACAAATCTGGGCTATTTAATGTAACCCCGTATTTATAAACAGAAAACCACACTAATCAAGATTATGTGGCATGAGGATGGGTTGTTGGAATAGAATTACAAGTCTAGTTGGGGCTCAGTGATTTAGAGCACAGGCTGTTCTTCAAGAGGCCTTGGGTTCAGTTCCTAGCACCCAGATGGTGACTCCTAATTGTTTGTTACTCCAGCTCCAGGGGATCTGCCATCCTCCTTTGACCTCTGTGAACACCAGATATTCCTGTGAAGCAGGCAGAACACATATTGTATGGTCCTGCCTATGAGTGATGCCTTGAATAGGCAAATCTGTAGAAAACAGCAAACGAGGAAATGGAACTAATTGTGAAGAGTAGAGGTTTTCTCTGGGAAGCAATGAAAATGTCCTAAAGTTGATTGTGGTGATGGCTGGGTAACTGAGTGTACCTAAGAGTCACCACTGATTATTATACTTTGAATGGATAGATTACACAGTGAAAGAATTGAATCACAAGCTTTTCTTAAAGAACAAGTGATACAAATGTATATACGTACTTGCTGATTTAAAAAAAGGAGATGCTTTAAGGTTAAATACTTAAGGTTTGTCTTAATTGAACATGGTCAAGGCAGACAGGGAAATGGCTATCATCAAGGTAGTTTTTCATTCACATATTGCCTGGATACAGGCCGATACACCGCGCAGCCCACCCAGGTGAGTACTAGAACTGTTTGCAGCCAGCTGGGTAGCAGTGGCCTGATGGAGAATGCCATAGTCTCACATGTTGAAACCTTGAAATCCAGAGCTCTGCAAACTGTAATTCTGGTGGTCAGAAAGGCTGCCGCATGGGAGGGGTTCAAGGCTGGCCTCTACAGAAAGGGTTGGCCATGCAGTACAGTGACGATGGAAATGTCACCTAAAAAGTCTTTGCTCATCAGCATGCACATTCCCTCCAGATGGTGAGATTCCAGGAGGTTTTAATAAATGAAAGCTACATTTGCCTGAAGAACCCAGCAGCTACTAATTGCCTCAAAAATAATCATGCGCATGGTATAATGAGAGGAACTTAGACAGTGGTGCTATGAGAGGAACTTAGACAGTGGTGCTATGATAGGTACTTAGACAGTGGTGCTATGAGAGGAACTTAGACAGTGGTGCTATGAGAGGAACTTAGACAGTGGTGCTATGATAGGTACTTAGACAGTGGTGCTATGATAGGTACTTAGACAGTGGTGCTATGAGAGGAACTTAGACAGTGGTGCTATGATAGGTACTTAGACAGTGGTGCTATGATAGGTACTTAGACAGTGGTGCTATGAGAGGAACTTAGACAGTGGTGCTATGATAGGTACTTAGACAGTGGTGCTATGATAGGTACTTAGACAGTGGTGCTATGAGAGGAACTTAGACAGTGGTGCTATGAGAGGAACTTAGACAGTGGTGCTAGTTTATTTCTCCCAACTTTGTGGTTTTATATCACTGTGGCACAGGTTGGATTTCTATCTGTGTACCCAAATCAACACAGAATTGTGGAAGACATAATAGGGCATGCTTATGGTGATATATATCACAGAATACATTTTAAAAAGCTAGCAGAGAGAGGTTATCCATCATGCTCTTTTATATGACTGCAGTTATAAAGCTGTGGTACACAGCTTTAATCCAGAGGTAAGTCAAGGCCAGCCTGGTCTACTGAATGAGTTTCAGGACAGCCAGGGCTACACAGAGAATCCCTGTCTCAAACAACAAACATAGCTGGGTACACCAACTACCAATTGTAATGACAAATGAATAAAAGGCTTTTGTTGGATATTTGTGGAATGAACGCAGGGCTTTATATCCTTATACATTTTTGCTTGTTCTTTTTTTTTTTTTTTTTTTCTTTTCTACTTTTTAGAGCTGGGGACCGAACCCAGGGCCTTGCACTTCCTAGGCAAGCGCTCTACCACTGAGCTAAATCCCCAACCCCTTGCCTGTTCTTTTTTAACCTATTTTTGAATAAGGTTTTCCCTTATAGCTTTGTTCTTATAGTTTGTCTTAGTCACTGTTTATTGCTGTGAAGAGATACCATGTTCAAGGCAACTCTCTCCTCTCCCACCCCCAAGAGTTTTTCTGTGTAGCCCTGGCTGTCTTGAAACTCCCTCTGTAGACCAGCCTGGCCTTGAACTCAGAGATCTGCTTGCCTCTCTGCCTCTCAAGTGTGGAAATTCAAGGTGTGCACCACCACACCCAACCTGACAAAGCAACTCTTTTAAAGAATATTTACCTGGAGGCTGGCTTACAGTTTCAGAGGCGGAGTCTATATCATCACAGTGGGAGCAGAACAGCACTGGAGAAACAGCTGAGTGCTTCACATGCATGATCCCAAAGGCAGGGAGGGAAAGACTGGGTGGGCATGAGCTTCTGAAACCTCAAAGCCACCCTCAGTGATACAGTTCCTCCACCAAGGCTACACCTCCTCCTAATCCTTCTCAAATGGTGCCATCCCATAATGACCAAGCATTCTGTCTGAGACTATGGGGGCCATTCTTATTCAAACCACCCACAGAGTTGTGGTATATTTGTTTACACTTGTAAAACCATTTGAATAAAACCACCCACAGAATGTTTTGTGTTTCCCAAATGACTCCATTTAAAAAGACAAACTAGCTGGGCATGATAATGCACACCTTTAGTCTCAGGCTGATGTCCTCTGTCTACACCATGTGTTCCAGGGCAGCCTCAGGTACAGACCAAAACTGTTACACTTGCATACACTCAGGCATGCATGCATGTGCATGAGGGGGGTTGAGTTGGGACTTGAAATGTAGCTTGTTGGTAGAGCATGTGCTTAGTACCTCAGAATCTTAGGTTTGTTCTAGGACAGCCAGGGCTGCATAATAGAGAGACCCTATCTTAAGAAACAACAGCAGCAGCAAAACCCTCTGGGTTTAGTGCACGTAAATAAGACAAATGCCTTTTGTGCTTGTTTTGAGACAGGGTTTCACGAAGTCTAGACTGGCCTCAGGCTCTATGAAGGGGGATCACCTTGAATTTCTGATCCTCCTGACTACCTCTCAAATGCTGGGATTATAGGTGTCTACCTCTGTCATATTGTCTGACTCCAATAAATATTCTTTAAAGTTTTAAAATTATTTTTTCCAGAATTATATTTTTTTGTATTTTGATCTTTTGAGATTTTGCCATTCAGGGTTATGGTTGTGTAGGTTGTATCTTTTGGGATTATAGCCCAAACCTAATCAAGAGGCAGATAGAGCAAGGGCAGGAGCTTTCATTGTGGTTTCTGTAGAAGGATGGTAAATATGGTTAGAATTAGTTAGGGTGGGGAATTTTTGTAGGCTCTGAGGTACAGAGGCTGTCTCTAGTTATCTGCTACCTGGCTTTGGCATGATTGGGAAGGAAATATTGTGGCTCAGTCTGATCACCTGTGAGAATCTGATGAAGGAGATGATTGGAACATGGGATGTGGATTGATTGGTGTCAAGGGTTACTATCGCAGTGAGACGATACCACGATTATGGCACAGTATAAAAGGAGGAACTATTGAATTAGGGCAGGCATGGCGTAGGAGCTGTGACAGAGCTTACATCCAGATCCGAAGGCAACAGGCAGAAGGAGACTGGGCTTGGTGGGGGTTTTTGAAACCTTAAAGCCCACCCTCCAACAAGGCCACACCTCCTAATCCCTCCCAAACAGTAACTAGGGAGCAAGCATTCAAATATGTGAGTCTGTGGGGACTAGTCTCCCTTGAACCACCACAATTGGTGTGGATAGGAAAGATTTGTTTGCAGTGGAACTTCGGTACCTTTTGGAAATTGAACTCCTTGAGAGGGACACTCTACAGTGTCAGCAGAGCCCCACATGTCAAAGCGTTAAGAGAGAGGAATATGGTGAAGATGACAGGGACCTTTTAATGGACTTGACTTCGGAGTGGTATGTAAATATTTAGTATATTTTTTCAAATAAAGTTTAAGTTGAAAAAAATTCCTAAAATGGATAAAACAAACTAAATGCTTATCAGTTGATAATATCTCTATATTATATTTTAATGTTATTTAATATATAATAGATTGTTACTGGTAGAAGGCTATTACTGTTTTCTGGAGACATATATTGAGTAGGTTAAAATACATTATTAGTTATGGTGGTGAGACTTTTGTGACGGGAAGAGGAGATACAATTAGAGCATCTGAAGCAAGCCTGAAATTCAGTGTTCTTAAGTTTGAATTGAAAGCAGTAATGTCAACTCATGCTGTAATTTGTCACAAGAAACTGAAGACAAAACGAGAAGCTCCATTTCTAGCTCTGCTTTTGAAGAGGCCTAGAAACAGTACAGCAATCCTGGTTGCCCAGAGGATTGTCTGTAAAGTTCTTTAAAGGTAACTAGTGCTCTTTGGAGAGGTGGCTGATCCCTGACTCTGCTTAAGACTCACCTGAAACTTGCCATGTCAGATGGCAGTTACAAAGACTTACTGGAGTCACTTCAGAAAGAACTCGGAAGGCAGTACTGATACCTGTTAAATAGAGGTTTAGTGTGTGTAAGCTCCCAGGTTTTATCCTCAACACCATAAGCCAAAAGCCAAAAGCCAAAAGCCAAAACACACACACACACACACACACACACACACACACACACACACACACACACACACCTCTACATCAACACAAAAATGAAATGAAATTAAAACTTAGAAATAAATGTGAAGAGGCTTCCACTGGCCAAAGGTGAGATCATTTGAGCATCAGGAGGGTAAGAAATGCATAGGAGATTGGAGAGATGGCTTAGCACCTAAGAGCACTGGCTGCTCTTCCAGAGAACCTACACCCACATGGCAGCAGCTCATAACATCTGTAACTCTAGTCTCAGGGCCTCCACAGCATCATGTACATATGTGGTACATAGACATACATGTAGGTAAACATCCATATGTACAAAATAGAAATAAAACTTAAAAAATAAACCTGTAAGAATCCAGTAGGTTAAAACATCAAATGTGTTTCAATTTTTGATGATACCAAAATAACAGTCAGTCACATTGAAGAGTGCTGGAGAGCCAGCTCACTGTTCAGGGTGAGCACATGTTCGACCGTAGGATTCACAAAGGTAGAAGTACGGTCCAGTTTGTAAGCCCACAAGGAGCAGCTGAGTCTAAGCAGTGGGCATCAGTGTCTGCGGACATTCCATACCTCGTGATAGAAATGTGACTAGGACATAGCAACAGACCAGTGGCTCCTGCATGTAATCAGACCTTTAGCACTTGCTTTGAGCGAACTCTTCATATCAGTAACCTAAGTGTCGACCACAAGGCTTGTTGAAATGACGAGTATCAGGCTCTATACGCTATCCAGAGCTGTTGAATCAGACCCAGCATTTTCCCAGATTAGGTGACCCATATGATTAAATCTGAGTTAAATTGTCTTACAGGCACACCTAAACTCGTCTACAAAGAAACTAGAAGGAAAAAATGAGTTGGAGGGGAAAACCTATAAAGAAAAAAGATTTAGGGGTTGGGGATTTAGCTCAGTGGTAGAGTGCTTAAGGCCCTGGGTTTGGTCCCCAGCTCCCAAAAAAAAGAAAAAAAAAGAAAAAAAGAAAAGAAAAAAAAGAAAAAAGATTTAGAAAGCATACCAGTCGCCCACAAGATCATATATGGCACTCATTCAGACAAACACAGATTTTCAAATTATGAGGCAACTGGGAAATACATTGATTTTACTGTAATATACCTCAAAGTAATTGGAGCAGTGGAGAAAAATAGGATAGATGGCCAACAGTGATCATGTCCTATGAATTGTTGAAGCTGGGTGATAAGTATGAAAAATATAGTATTTTAATCTTGCATTTAATCATTTTTTTTATAACAACCAGAAAGGGAGACTGACAAGATAGTGTAGTCATAAAGGTGAGGATGTGGGAATTGTAGATTGCTGATGGCATGTAAAATGGTGTGACTACTTTGGAAAAAGGTCTGGGTTCCTCAAAAGACTTAACAGAATTCTAATTTAACCCAGCAGCTCTACTTTGAGGTATATAACCAAGAGAAATGTAAACATTTATGTGAAACTTATGCGTAGATGTTCTTGGCAACATTTTTCATAATAGGGAAAACCTTAGGAGCAGCCCAAATGCTCACTGATTGATTAATGGTTACATAAAATGAGGTATGGTATAAAATATAATGAAGTCTTAAATCAACCCCAGATAGATGAGCCTCAAAAGCATTACACTAAGAGAAAGGAAGCAGTCACAAAAGACCATTGTCTTACTCCATTTATATGCATTGTCAGGGTCTTATACGGGGAAACAGGGAAGTATTTCTCAAGACAGAGCTTACTTTGGGGGATGATAAAAATATTGTAGAATTGATCGTGGTGATGGTTGTGTACTTCTGTATATGAACATACTAAGGTTTCTGTACTGTATGTACACTGTACATACTGTATTGTATGTACACGGTAACTGATGAGTTCTTATGTATGCAAGTATATATTAGTAGAGCTTTCCTAAAAGGAGGGGACATTATACTATACTTGATTCCCCACTTTGTCCAGGAGAAGTCAGAGTAGGTCTTTGTGTAGGCGATCCTGAGAGGGAGCCAGGATTGAGAAGCACTGTGGAAGGAAGATAACTGTTAAGGATTGTTGGGAGAGAGGTAGGCTGTCTATCAGATATGTCAGCTTAGAAGGGAAGTCCAGAGATGGTGGCATAAGGAATTAAGAATCTCCTGGGAGGAGCTGTCAACATTTACCAGAATACAGCTAAGCATAGGGGACCCTTTTTCTTCTGTTAGATTGGGAGTGAAAATGTTGAATTATGCTCACAGGTGTCTTGTGAGGTCCCAGAGGCTGCAGCCCCCTTCGTCCTCCTCCGTCTCCATCACCATCTGGGGTCTCATTCAGCCTGGCTTTCTAGCTTCTTACTCAAGGTGAAAGCATACTTCGTTAGTTACATTTTGGGAATATCAAATCATAATACAAAATTAGCAATCTAAAAAATAAACCTGGCTAGTTAGGCATGGAGACATTTTCTATATTTGGAGTTGAAAGTGAGACTTCTAAAAACAAATAAAACAGAAGTAGCTGGAGAGAGGCTTAGAGGTGGAAAGCCCTGGTTGCCCGTCTAGAGGAGCTGCATTTGCTTCCCAGGCAAGCACCCATGTCAAGTGACCTGTGAATCTAGCGCCAAGGGACCTGGTGACTTTTGTGGTGACTAAGTTAAAAGACTTAACAGAATTCTAATTTAACCCAGCAGCTCTACTTTGAGAGAACGCACTGGTGCACATATGTGTACATACACACACACACACACACATCACGAAATAGAAATAAAAGCAAAACTAACTAGCCAGGTTTATTTTTTAGATTGCTAATTTTGTATTATGATTTGATATTCCCAAAATGTAACTAACGAAGAAAGCTGACCTAACTTACCCAAATTTCTTTCTTTAAAGAGCTTTAGGTATTAGGGAGGATCTCTTGGCTTTTGTTTTGATTTTTGAGAGAAGGGCTCGCCTGTAGCCCAGGCTAGCTTGGAGCTTGCAGTCTTCCTGGTTCAGCCTTTCTAACTGATAAACAATGTCATACTGGACCATTCATTCGTTCGTTCATTCATTCATTCATTCATTCATTCAAAATGTATTCATTGTTTTGCTGCCTAGATGAGGAGAAATGAAGTTGGCTATATTTCTGATTTACTTCCAAAGCATTTATTGTTCAGAAAACAGCCTACTATCTTATTGGCTGAGCAGTAGAGAGAGAGAATTTGAAGGTATAGTAGCATGGTACCTGGAGTTTGAAGAGAAGCCATGCAGAATAGACCTTGACTCTGGTCTGACTGTTTCTGTGCAAGTTATCTGCTACTGCCCGAGACAGTTTCCTCAGCTAACGTTTAGACGTGGGTACTCATGGAGTTAAAATGTTGTGCTCTCCTGCTTTTCCTTCCAAAAGCAGTTAAGCATAGAGTGGTGGTGAAGAGTTTGTTTTCTAGTTCTAGGATAGAGTGATTATCATCTGTGTTTGCTGTGTCCTGGCTGTGTAACTTTGGACAAGTTGGTTAGTCTTTTCACACCTGTCTTAATTAGGGTTTCCATTGCTGTAAAGAGATACTATAACAAGGCAGCTCTTACAAAGGACAACATTTAATTGTGGCTGGCTTACGTGTTTAGAGGTTCAGACCATTATCATCAAACTGGTAGCATAGCAGCTTCCAGGCAGGCCTGGCACAGGAGGAGCTGAGAGTTCTACATCTTGTTCATAAGGAAGCTAGGAGCAAACTGTCTCTCCCGGCATCCAGGAGGGTGTCAAAGCCCACCCCCACAGTGACACACTTCCTTTAACAAGGCCATATCTACTCCAACAAGGCCACACTCCTAATAATGCCACTTCCTGGGCCAAACAATCAAACCACCACACCACCCTAGCTTCTTATACGCAAAACAGGGTGGAGTAATGGCATCTGTCTCATGGATTTCCTCAAAGTGTTTGGAGCTCACTAGGTTTATGTCATATCGTTCTGTAATGAGGTCCTCTCCCTAAGTCAGTCATTGCTAGCTTGGATGTCTTTCTCACTCACACATGCAGTGTTATGTCTGTTGTTTAAGTTTGTAGACCTTTATGGGAAGGTAAGAAAGCAGCCATAGAAAAGCAGCTGGTCAGAAAGTGAAGCTTTTCTCGGTGGTGCTCTACCATTTGTTCTGGTCTCCTACTCTATTCCAAGGTAGGAGGTTTTGAATGAAAACAACTCTCTAGTACTTTTCGGTGTGTAGTAGATACCCTAATACTACTTTCTCTCCCTTGTCTAGTACTTTTCGGTATGTAGTAGATACCCTAATACTGCTTTCTCTCCCTTGTCTTCCTGTCCTCATCCCCATATAGATCAGTTCTTCTCGGGTCACGTGGACTTGACATATCCCACATCTCCCAGAGACTGGAGAGTCTGAGTGCAGCCACCACTTTTGAACCTCTCGAGCCTGTGAAGGACACGGACATTCAGGTAAGGGCTGCCAGCTGCGAGCACAGTGGAGCTTGTACCCAGGCTGTAGGCCACAGCCCTTTCTTCACCAGTTAGAACACCACTTTCTTACTTGATTTTCTTCTTGCCCAGGAACTAAAAGAACAAGAGATTCGGGTTTGGAGATGAGAGGAGAATCATTGGGTTGTTTTCAGAGTGCTCTTTGTGGCTAAATTTAAGAAAGCAGTTCCAACCTGTTACTTTTTAGATAATTTTGGTCCTGAGTACAGATTTCACTTCTTTACTTGGACTTAGTCCAAGGGTACAGAGACAGGAATTGTTCAGTTTCTCTTGCTTTCTTTACTAGATATCAGATATTTTACTATTTATTGTTTGAATTTCTTTTTGCATCTTGTTGTATTGGGCCTTAAAGTACTATTTACTGAAACTGACTCAATGATTATCAGGAAATATTTCCGCATTAGTGATACCAGGAAATGGCCTAATAGCAGACCAAGTCTCTCGTTGAGCCAAGCATTCCACTCGATGTTACTCGCTATTTTAATCTAATCAGAAACTGCTATAAAACTGTTAAGAAGAAACCTCATGGTTTGAGTAGTTTTGTGTTGGAATGAAAGCACGTGCTGTTTGTGTTGGTTTGCTTGAGATAGGACCCACTCTTGCGTGGTCTGGCTCATGGTCCCAGAGCTCCTGAGGAGTTGTGACTGTGCTATCACCTACTCCAATTTCCTTTGAAATTGAAAGGATTCAGGTCCCACAAAGGCAAGTCCAGGAAGAAATTGGGTGGTAATTGTGTTCTCTATGAGGCAGACTTAAATCAATACTGTATGCCACTACCCTTTGAAGACCCATTTACTTTGCTTCTATATTTCTGCATTTATTCTAATTTGGAAACATGTAGTTTTGAATGGAGACTAGAAATTACTGATATTCATGATTTCCTCAATTACTGAATGTTCCCAAAATGTAAAAACCCTGAGGTTTTTATTTTTATTTTGCCTTTTAACAAGTTAAATACTAGCCGATCTCAAGTATTGGTGCTCTGCCATAGTACGTCTGGCATTGATCAGACGGCATGAACTGGATAGAACTCAAATACTTTGGCAGGGAGCTGGCTCTGGCTGTAGGAGGAAGAGTGGTGATTTCTTCCAGCCATTTGCTTAGTGTAAGAACATCTTCTCCAGCATCCTGGTGGATGGTTTCCTAGCAATGTATGCTCAGTCACATCAGAAGGAATTTCTTAATTTGGAATGATTATTGCAATGAGTTTTAGTCTTGTGTGGGAAAAGCTTTGAACTTTAAGACTAAAGTTGCTCTACTTCAGATTTTCCAGCTCTCACTTGGACTTTGCCAGAATGCATAATAATCCAAGACAGTTGGGTGTGTATTCCCATGTGTTCACCCACCTGTATGTGATTTTAGGGGAGGGTACAGGTAGGCACGGGAAGAATGCTGAAGGCAACCTTTTTTATCTATTTTTGGGCACTTTTAACCTTTTGTTTAAAAAAGGGTTTCTCATTAGCCTGGAAATTGAGCATGTGAGGCAGGCTGGCTGGCCCGTGAGGTTCTGGGCACCCACATATCTCTGCCCTCCTTCTCTCCACTGCTGGATTGTAGGTACGCCCCTCCCCATGCAGCTTTCACAGCTGAACCCAGGTCCTCGTGCTTGCCCAGGTTTTCTTCCTACCCTACACCTGCAGAGTAGGGGAGAATTTATCGTTTAGACCTGAAGAAAAGGTCAGACTTGGTAATATTAAGCTGCTGTCAGCTTCATCTTCTTGTCAAGAAAGGGAAAATATAGCTTTGGCCTGAAAAGACTTTGAACTGGACTACTAACTCAAGTTTATCTGTAGGAATTGATGGTTTTAATTGTGGTTTGTAGCTCAGTTGATCTATGCCCGTGATTCTTAAACTATGGATCATGACTTCTTTGGGGGTTACATATTAGATATCCTGCATATCAGATATTTACATTTTGATCTATAACAATAGAAAAACTGTAGTTATGAAGTAGCAACAAAAATACTTTTATGGATGGGGTTCACTACAACATGAGGAACTGTATTAAAGGGTCGCTGCATTAGGAAGGGTGAGGAGCACTGCTCTGTGCTCTCATTTTATGTTAAAGTCCAGCAATATCATGTTTGCGCCTGATTATTGTAGTGCCACTGTTAGCATTGAGGGTCTTCCTTTTACCTTTCTTCTGGTGTGTTTTGGCTGTGGATAATAGTAAAATTGGACATTGTCATTTGCTCAATTTTAGAAGAATATCTGGTAGTCTGTTTTTTTATTCACATACCATATACTTGATCTTTTTTAATTAGTGATTTTATTTTATATAAATTGGTGTTTTGACAGCATGTATGTCTGTGTGAGGGTGTTTGACATCCTGGAAGAGGAGTTATAGACAGTTGTGAGCTGCCACGTTGGTGCTGGGAATTGAACTCAGGTCCTTTGGAAAAGCAGCCAGTGTTCTTAACTGCTGAGCCATCTCTCCAGTCCTGATAAGGTTTTTTTTTTTTTTTTTTTTTTTTTTTTTTTTTTTTTTTTTTTTGAGACGGAATTTCATATGTGGCTATGACTGACTTGAAACTCACTAAGTAGCTTGGGAGGCCTACAACTTGCAGTGATCTTATTGCCTCTGCCCTCAGAGCGGAGAATAGTGGGAGTCACCTCCTCCCGTGTGATTGACTTTTGCATTGATACATGAGCTTTTGGTTTTCAAATGTTGCATGTCTTTTGGGCACAAGAATATACTGTGTGGTAACCCTGTATGCTGAGTATCAGAGTAGAACTGCCACATCTGTTTATAAGATCTGTGCACTGTCACAGACGGATGGGCTGGGGCGCTCTGACAGATGCCGGTCGGGCTTTACTGCTCATAGTTTGTCATCTTACAAGTTCACAGGGCATTTTTCCACGTATAAACACTGACTATATTTCCTTCTGTTTCTAATTTCTTGAAATTAACATGGGTTTTGCTTTTACTCTCTTGTTTATCCTAGTCAGTGACGTTGGCAAGCATTGAGAATGCAGTGATGTTGGCACACATTGAGAATGCAGTGACGTTGGCACACATTGAGAATGCAGTGACGTTGGCACACATTGAGAATGCAGTGACGTTGGCACACATTGAGAATGCAGTGACGTTGGCACACATTGAGAATGCAGTGACGTTGGCACACATTGAGAATGCATTGTTAAAAAGTTGCTGTGGCAAGCAACAGGAAACCACTTAAATATACATAGGAATGATACTTAGTAGACATTTTTAAAATGTTTTATTGATTTTATTTTTGGAAACAATCATAAAGAAGGCCTACCAACCTGTGTTAGGAGCAGTAGTGTGCTATGACAGGCTGCTGAGTGGACTGTATTGGACTGGTCAGTGTCTGTATGGTTTTAGGCACAAGGTTTACAGAAGTCCACCTGCTCACTTCAGTGTATTGTTAAAGACAGATTATATGTCCTCACCACCGTCTGAATAGCCCTCATGTATCATTGACACAAATGAATTATATAGTATAGTTTCACATAGTCCTGTTTTTTTTTTTTTAAAACTACATTTCTTGTATATTTCAAAAGGCTATACATCAAAAAGACTACAAACACATATTTCAAAGGCTATGGGTAGGGCGTAAAAATGGGAGTTGCATTTTCCAGTGTTAATCTGTAATATTTCTAAATGGCATTAGAAAAAAGCAGTATTGGAATAACTGTACAATTGAATAATTGCCAGAAACTAATATTAATAGGTACCTAAAACAATGGGGATTTATTCTTTTACAGTTTTGAGTCCAGAAATTTGAGTACCAGAAATGTTAAACCTTTCATTAAAAATCCTGAAACAACTTCAGCTGAACCCATGGAGAGTACTGGAGTAAGCACTTACATGTCCTGTGACTAGGCAAACAAGGGCAGTGCGTCTCCCACTTCTCTTGGGGGCCTTTAGGACAGGGGGCTGACTACTCACATCTTGATTCCAGAGTTCAGTGCCACCCATTCTGTCCAAACAAGTCACGGAACAATAATGTGTTAGAGAGACTTCAGTTCAGACCTTTTCAGTTACAAATGGTCTGCTGCACACAAAGCCCTGAACAGAGCAAGCTGCCCCCTCTTTCTTCCATAGAGTTTTCAATGTAGCCTTTGGTCTCCCAGTAGTACAGTGTAGCCCTTGCTGGCCTCCAGCTTCATAATCTGCCTTAATTAGTAGATTGAACTGTTTTATGAGAGTAAAGAGAAGTATTAAATAAAGGATACATTATCATGAGACAATTCAGAGTCGGGAAAGTTGATCTGTCACAGGCACAGCATTGGTGTTGAGATGCTTGGTAAGCTGTTTGCTTACCACACTGTATTTATGATAAAATATTCTGTGTTTTCTTTCTTTTTCTGTTCTTGGAAATGTAAAGTATGCTTAGGACACTCAGTTTATTTTTTAAACAGTGAGAAGAAAAACTAAATGTCTTTGTGAGCTTAAAAATGAATCAATGTTGTAACCCCTTATCATCTAAATTGGTATTTTCAGTTTGTCTTTTGATTTTCTATCTTGAGAAGGAGACATTACCATTTAGACACAGCTATATAAAACATGAAAGAGGGAAAGAAGTTGTGTGCTCAGTAATTGTGCACTTGGAACAGGTTGCAGAGATCCTGTGTAGTTTGCTGGAGAGAGTGCTGGGTTTGCCAGAGGGATTGGCACAGTGGGTAGCAGCTCTTGGGAGCGTCGCTGTGCGGATGGGAATTCTGTAATAGTGCAGCTGGAAATGCCTTAGTCAGAGTGGCAGACAGTATCTTAGCACTCGGACTTCTTTACTCTGTGTGTGTGTGTGTGTGTGTGTGTGTGTGTGTGTGTGTGTGTGTGTGTGTGTGTGGTGGTGGTGTTGTAGGTGTAGACTGGCCTTGAGATCTTCCTGAGGGATGGGGTTAAGTTGTGAGCCATTATGCCAGGCTCTAGGACAGGGTCTAGACAGGGTTTGTGACAGGGTCTCACTGGACAGCCTTGGCTAGCCGCGAGCTTACTATGCAGAACAGATTGGCCTCTGCCTCTCAGCACTGGGATGTGCCCATTTTGAAAGAAGTTAGTTGCTTTGTCGTGAGTGGGCCAAACACACCTTCCTTCTGTCTCGCTTTACTATACTTCATATGCTTGAGTGGGTCTCTGTGTACCAATTGGTATGTTCATGTAATAGAAAACATGAGGCCGGGTTGGGGATTTAGCTCAGTGGTAGAGCGCTTGTAGAGCGCTTGCCTAGCAAGCGCAAGGCCCTGGGTTCAGTACCCAGCTCCAAAAGAAAAAAAAAAAAAGAAGTAAAAAAAAAAGAAAGAAAACATGAGGCCAGTTCATGTACTCTGTGGTTGGAAGTTTAGTTAAGCATTTGTGTTTATTAATCTTCTTTTATTGTATCTCTTCCAACCCTAAGAGAGCCTTTGGGAAGTTCATGGTAACCTTTTCTTTAAGGTTATAGAGGTTTAATTTTTTTGTGCATTGTGTGTTTTTTCTCTGTGTATGTTTGTGCACCATGTACACAGAGCCAGAAGAGGAGTTGGGAAAGATCCCTTGGAATAGGAGTTAGGGACAGTTTGGAACTGTCAGGTTGGTGCTGGGAGCTGAACGCGGGTCCTCTGCAAGAGCTCTTAACAACTGAGTCACTTCCAACTCTGATCATAGAGGATTTCAATGGACATCTGGACCTTGTCTTTTCCCAGCTTGACATAGCATCTCTCCCAGTCCTAATGTAGGCTGTGGTTAGTGTTCTTAAGACTCACCAGCAAATGAATCAGTGTAGCAGCATCTGAGGCCTGTTGGTTGAAGAGAAACCCTTTTCTGGAATAGCAGGTAAATTTTAGGCCAAGATTGGGCATGACAGCTGAGCTGCATTTAGCAAAGCTTACATCTGTGCCCAGCTCTGCATAATTCGGAGGCAAGAGTTATGCCAGGCCTTGTTCTCCATGTGAACATAGTGGTTTCCATACTCATGCTGTTCAAACATAACTGCTGTCCTTGACACTGAACCTTGACCCAGTGTCAATCTCACAGTTGGCAAAATCCAGTAAACTTGTAAAAATCAAGTCTTCCCGGCACCCAAGAGGCAGAGGAAGGAGTTCCAGACTAACCTAGTCTATAGAGTGAGTTCCAAGACAGCTAACACTATAAAGAGAAACCTTGTCTTGAACCACTACCTCCAACCCCCCCAAAAAAGGTGTCTCCACAAAGGCAGGGCACTGTGCATCCTGTTTTGTGTTTATAGTTATTTATACTAAATCAACCATGGTGAGGACTAAAATGATTACATTTTCCTGCCTGTTTGTGATCAGACAAAAGGCAGGCATTATGAGGTTTGGTAGCAGAGTACAATTACATTGTTTGGTGAATGGAAATAAAAACTGTAACCTTTGGAATCAAACAGGGTTTGTGGAAAGTGTGAAGCTGCTTTTCTGTAAGCCAGGGATATAAAATTTCAGTCCTTTTATTCATCCATTCACACTCGCTTCTGAAAGCCAGGTTTTCAGAACAAGCAAGCAAATGGCTGCTGAATGCGTTCTGAGCGAGCAGGAAATGACAGGCTGTTTTGTCTTCCCAGGGCTTTCTTATACCCCGTAGTGAGCCAGAGAATATCAATTACTACCTTAAGGAAGAAAGAAGTTGGAATAGTTCTTTTTGAATATTTGGAACAAGCCCACAGCTAAAATATTTATCTAACATCTGAATAGAGCAGGGCGGATAGATACTGTCAGGGCTGTGCCTTTGAACTGGCACTGAGGCATCCCTTCCTTCTTCATTAGCTCTGTTAACCTGCTGCTGTCTCTTGATGCAGCACCCTCTGTAGCTGGGGAACATAAGTTGTCATTTTCAGTCTAGCATCTTTAAAAGGCTTTGTTTGTTCAGAACCTGAAACGAGCGTATCCTTTTATCATCTCAACTGTCCGACACTCGAGTGGATATGATTTGGGTTAAAGCCTTGTCAGACATTGACAGCACTTCTTGTGGGCAGCCCTTGACCCTGTGCCACTCTGATCTGCTGCACACTGTGCTCTGTGGTCCATCTTATCAGCCTGTTGTGACCCCTTTGCTTGACCAACAAAGTTGGAAAGTGTGGCTCTGTAGTTATGAAACTTAGGGCCTAGGTCTCCACCACCAGTACCTCCTATGAGAAGAAATGGAGGGAGCGGCTCAGACTGGAGTGGCTTTTACTCTCGTTTGGTGAGAGGAAGGAAGCTAAGAGTAGAATAGTAGCATCATTTGTTACTTAGAACCAGTTGTGTTGTTGCTGCTTAAAGCATTTTCCTGCTCCACAATTGTGCATCTTCCATTTTGGGTTTGAGGGGTAGAAAAATCTCAGCATTGTTAAGGCCAGCTTGCTCCGGTGATGCCAGAGTGAGGCCCTCCATTCTGACAGACACGCCCCACCTGTGTGTCACAGGAGCAGCACAGGCCCATGACTGCTAGTAGTCGAGGGTAAGCTCGAGGCCTTGCCGCTCACTGTAGAGTGGCTGAGACTGAGGTGCAGATGCAGGAGCCTGTCTGTGGTACTTTTCAGAAGCATGGGGCACTTGGGGCACAGCAGCAGCTGACAAAGCGTGCCGAAGAAAGGGCGGGTCTCCTGACACATATTTACAAGCAGGACTGCTCTGTCTGTGCAATATCTAAAACTAGAGGAGCTTCAGGGCAACAGACTCTGAAGTGGACTGTGGCTTTGTTGACTAAGGTTTATTACTGTTGCCTAATTTGGTTATTTCTTGGAATGACGTGAGCAAGAGGATATGTACGTGCATTCCTCCAGTGCCTTTAAAATGCTGTTACTGTCTGAAAGCAGGCAAACACCATAGGAGTTTATGATATACTTAATTTCCTCAAGGAAGCAGAATACATGGGTATGCTATTCTCTGGGCACTTTCTCCTCTGTTAGACTCTCCCATACTCAGAGTATGTCAGGCTGTCACAGTAGGGCTGACCTCTAAATGGGCAGGACCTGGTGGATCCGCATAGGTTTGTGAGTGTTCACAGTGACATCTGACTCCATCATGAGGCCCCACGATGTCCTGGACCTCTTAGTGTTGAAGAAATGTGGTGCTATGCAATCAGTAATTCAAAAGCTGCCTTTTTTGGGGGAGGGGAGAGTTTTCGAGACAGGGTTCCTCTGTGTAGCCCTGACTGTCCTGGAACTTGCTCTGTAGACCAGGCTGTCCCTAAAATCCCAGAGATCCTCCTGCCTCTGCTTCCCGAGTACTGGGGTTAAAGGCATGTACCACCACCACCCAGGGCTGTTCCTCCTTCCTTAATAAGCATTCTATTTATCTTAAACATGTTGAGAAAGATACATGATTTTTTAAATTTAAATTGTATATGTATGTAGGCACAGACACCTCTGCATGCATGGGGCCAGAGGAGAACATTGGTGTGCTCAGCCTTACTCCCTTAAGGCAGGGTCCCAGTGAACTGGGACCAAGGTGGTGGCAGTAAGTCCAGAGGGCTACCTGTCTTTGTCCCATCAGTGCTGGGGGTGGACTATGTGCATGGCTAACCCCAGGTTTTTTGTGGGGGTGCTGGGGAACACAGGTCCTAGCAAGCACTGTTACCCACTGAGCCACCTTCTCAGGTCAGTGTGCTACCTTTTGAATGAATGTGGTAGGTGTTGCTTATTTTGGGGGAGACTTAATAGTAAAATAATGTTGAATGAATAAAAAGCTGGACAGCTAAACCTTGATGCAAAGCCCTGCTGGATTTGGGGAGAGATGGGGAGTGGCAGGAGGACCAAATCCTTCCACTCACTCACATTCCAGGTGCTGCTTCCCAGCTATTGTTCTCTGCTTGCTGGGCTGTCAGTGTAATTTACTGTCCGAAGCACAGCCTATTATTTATCAGCCTGCTGCCCTATAGGTGCACAGTAAGACTTGTGTGTGATCCGGGAGCAACTGTGGTTCAAAATGCCAGGTTCGTGTTTGTGCAGAATAGGTTGTGTACCACTTCTTGTTTGATCGTCCTTGTGTTTTGTTTTTAAAACTGAGCTTGAGTTAGAAGATGATGCTAGAAGCAATTTAAAGGGCACATCACATCTTTACTGTAATACTGACTATTGATTGTTGACTGATTTGTAGGCTTAATGCAGACCCATTTCCTTACTTTGAGTCTAAGTGGCCATTAAGCTCTGGCAATGTGCCGGAATGTTGAAATCTTGTATCGTGTAATATGATTTGGCTGCCTAAGGGTATTATATGTGTTTGAATTTTAAAGACACAGACAAAGCTCTCAACTTTGCATGTATTCTAGAATATAAGAAAAAAGATCATCTACAGCAAGATTGCCCACTTCTAGGAGGCAGGAGTTGAATTCATCAGAACATTAATGCCTGACATGAGTGTCATGTACTGCAGACTAACTGGTTCTTCTATTAAATACAAACTAATACTGTGGAATCATGAAGAGAACATCTAGCAGCCAGTGCACACGGAGTGCTCACATTTAAACACTGTGATCAAATACTCTGACAAAACCAAGAGAAAACTAGTTTATTTGGTTCACAATTCAGGTTACAGACCATCCTGGCAAGGAGTTTAGATCCGTAGGAGCATGGGAGAACCTGTCGTTTGACCATTAAGACCAGAGAGCAGAGAAGTGATGTGTGCATGCTAATGCTCAGCGTGCTTTGTCCATTCTTAGTAAACTTCCTTCCTAGGACATAGAGCCACCAACAGTGGGCACACTCCCATATCAATTAATGTAATCAGGATAATAACCCAGACATGCCCACAGGCTGTCCCAATCTGGATAATTTCTCATGGAGCCTCTCCAGGTGATTTTACGTTGCATCAGGTTGACAGTTAACATTTACCATTACAGTGAGACCTGCTTAATTCAAAACTATCCTGGGAAATGGATCTAGCACACTACCTTGACTGACATGCTGTCTCATAAAGTTGTTGGAACAGCCACCATTTGAAAATGTTTATTTGGACAAGATAACCAGATATCAGGGTTGTGAAAAGTCCTGTTTGAAATGACAAAGAAGGCTTGGGATATGACTAAGTCAGTAGAAAGTCTGCATTGCATATATGAGACACTGGCGGTTTGATTCTCAGCACCACATAAACTGGATGTGGCAGTCACACATATAATCCTAGCACCCAACAGGTGTATGCTCAAGGCGAGGATCAGAACTTCAAGATTGTCCTCTGCTGCTTATTGTTAAAGTGGAGGCCAGATTGGGCAATGTGACACCCAGTCTTTAAAAAAGAAAAAGTAGAAAAGAGAAATTGGCATGTTTTTAAGGGAAGCGAGGAATTTTTTTTTTTAAAGATTTATTCATTTATTATATATAAGTACACTGTAGCTGTCTTCAGATACACCAGAAGAGGGCATCAGATCTCTTTACAGATGGTTGTGAGCCACCATGTGGTTGCTGGGATTTGAACTCAGGACCTCTGGAAGAGCAGTCAGTGCTCTTAACCGCTGAGCCATCTCTCCAGCCCCGAAGCGAGGAATTATTACATCAAGCATACATTAGAGATGGCTTGGAATGGCTGTTACTACTGACAAGTGTTAGGGGCCTGTAAAACAGCATGTGGGGTTTTATTTTATTCTGTGATTGAGAAGCATTCCGTTATGTGAAAAGGGACACATAGATTTTATGCACAGTCATTGAGTCATTTTATTATCCCCCTCGGACCATTTGGAACTCTTGCTAGTCTGAAAATCTTTGCTTTTGCCCTAGTTGGGAAGATTTGGGGGCAGAAACCAGTCAGGAGCGTTTGGGGAACTGTTGGTGTGTCAGAATATTTCTGCTTTTTGTGTAATTCTTTTCCAGTGGACTTTGCCCATTCCTCACCTATTCCTCACTGTAGTACTTGCCGGTCCAACGATGTTGGCTTCACCTTAATTTAGAAATTATGATGATTGATATTACCAACTTGACAGGATCTAGAGACACCTGGGAAAAGTATCTCTGGGCGTGCCCATGGGGGTTTATCTGGATTGGGTTAAGGGATTTGGGAAGACCTATCTTAGTTGTGGGCAGGATCATTTCCACAGGCACACACATCCCTCTCTATCTTCTGGTTGTGGTGAAATAGGATCAGCGATCTCAAGTCTTGCTCCCTTGTCTTCTCTGAGGTGATGAACTATACTATCTTAGTGTTCTTTTGCTGTGAAGAGACACCATGATGATGGCAACTCTTATAAAAGAAAGTATGGGGCTGGCATACAGTGTCAGAGGTTTAGTCCATTGTAGTCATGGTGGGGAGGTTGGTGGCACACAGGCAGGCATGGTACTGAGGTACCTGAGAGTTCTGCATCTGGATCTGCAGGAAGAGAGAGTGAAACCCTGGGCTTGGAATGGGCTTTTTGAAACCTCATGCGCCACTGCCATACTTTTTCCAACCAGGCTACTTCCTTTCAAATGTGCCAGTGCCTATAGAACCAGTCTCCTTCAAAACCACCACACGTACATTAAACTGTTAGCTAAAACGAATGCTTTCTTTCTTAAGTTCTTTTTGTCGCAGCAATGGCAGAAAAAACTAAGAAGTAGAAGAAACTGGCAACAGAAGAGAGTAGCTGCTGTAAGATCTGAGATTTGAACCCCTATCTTGCCTTATTGAAGAGGGCATCAGGTAGTGACCTGGTAGAGTGACCTCCATGTCTCTGTTTGCTGCAGACACTGAGCCAGTTCTTTCTGTTATTTGGCAGGCTTGGTCTTGTTTTGTTCTTAGAAGATAGTCCCATGTAGTCCAGGCTGGCCAATTTATTTAGTAACTGAGGATAACTGTATACAGTTGTTCCTCCTATGTCTGCCTTCCAAATGCTAGAATTACAAGTGTGGGCCACCATGACTGACTTGGTTTTGTTGTGTGTTTGTTCGCAGATACACCATAAGTGAGTGGTTGGCTTTTTGGGGGGCTGAAGGGGGTGGAGGGGGATGTAGTTTTGTTTTTTGTTGTTGATGCTGTGAGACAGTCTTGCTTTCTAGCTGAGGACAGCCTCCTCCTTTGGCCTCCTGGATGCTGAGCTTACAGGTGTTTCTCAGCATGCTGTACTGGTTTTTTTCATTGGCGGCTTTTTAAATGCTGTGCCCTTATGTTTCTTCTTGGATATCTTCTTGCCTGTTTTATTTGAAGTTATATTTCTGTTTATTTTTTTCTGTGTGAAAGATTTTGGGTCAACTATCCGGTTTATAAGGATGTATAAGATACTACTTAGAAAAGTAATTTGTACTTAAGGCTCCCATGGCTTTACAGGGAATAATGGTGACCCTACTTTTTCTTCCTAAGGAATACTTTGGAACAAACACACTGATGTTTGCTGTTGCTACAGACACAGCTCACTGCTGTGTGAAGGGCTTGAAGTTTTGAGATTTGCCCATTAGCTACATTTAGACCACATGAATCAGTCCTTGATGCCAAGTGTGCTGGCTGGTCTTACATCACCTTACACACAAACTAGAGGTAGCTGAGAGGAGGGACCTTAATTGAGAAATGCCTCCATAAGACCTAGCTGAAAGGCATTTTCTCAGTGATTAATGGGGGAGGCCTCAGCCCATTGTGGATGGTACCATCCTTGGGCTACTTGTCCTGAATTCTATAAGAAAGTAGGCTGAGCAAGCCATGGGGAGCAAGCCAGCAAGCAGCATCCCTCCATGGCCTCTGTGTCAGCCCTTGCCTCTAGCTTCCTGCCCTGGTTGAGTTCCTGCTCTGACTTCCTTGGATGATGAACAGTGGTGTGGACATATAAGCCAATAACCCTTTCTTCCCCAACTTGCTTTTTGTTAAGGTGGTTCATTGCAACAGTAGGAACCCTAAAATATTAAATAAACGCAAAGTGGCCTACAAGAGTAAGTTTGAACTTTAGGTGGACCAGAATATCAGCATTCAGAGTAGATGAGAAGAAAGGTATTTTGTTTTTACCTTTTCCCCCTTTTTTTATACTTGATCCTTCTCTCCCTCCCATCTGTCCTTTGTTATCTTTCTCCCTACCCTACCACCTTCTCTCCTTGCCTCAGCATTTTCAGACTGGCTGTCAACTGATGCTGCGACTGCTAATGGAAATGTACCAGACCAGACTCTCAGAGTGCCTGGGGCATAAGTGAGGTGGAGAAATTGAATATGGTTAGTCCGTTCTTCTGTCTGTTCTCAGGGTTTCCTTAGCCCTGCAGTGTTCACCTGCCACAGCTGACTGGCACATCAGGGTTTGAGATGAGCTGGGTCTGTGGAACTGGTGGCAAGTGCCCCTTGGAGGTCTTACCTTGCTGTCCCCATCTGGACCATTTTGTTTGCCTACTGCCATGCCTGCTCTCTCAATAGTAGTTTTTAATTTTAATTTGCATCCTTATTTAAAAAATTAGAATTTAGCTTAGCCAGCTCTTAACTATATTTTATACTTTTCTCTTTTCCTGTTTTCTGAGACAGGGTCTTAATATATAGTCAGGCTGGCCTTGGACCTAGGGTCCTATTGTCATTGCCTCCCAACGTGCTGAGAGTACGGCTCACCCTGTTCTTTTAACAAGTGTCCTGAAGCGTATTTCTTTACTTTCTTTCTTGGTTCTTGCTTAAACCCTGGGCTAACTTTCTACTCTTGATTTTTAGTGTTTAACTCAGATTGTGTTGAAGATCTATAAGAATTTTCTGTTACAAATAGCGATTTGGAGTGGAAGCTGTTAGAACTATTCATTTTAAAGGATGAACAAATTACACATGAAAGCAGACCACAGAGTAGAGGAAAGGACTCGGAGGGGCAGAGGAAACAAGACTGTTCCCCTCACACTTTGGGAACAAGGTTGTAAATTAATCTACCTCTGGCTTCATGCACTCTGGTTCTTACTTTTGCATGTTCCTGTGTCTTCTATTTTTCTGTGTTTTGTATTAGCTTTCTACATGATGGTGGCTTTAGTTCCTTCCGTGCGACTCTCCTGCCCCGTGCATATTTGGCAACTAGAAGCTTTTGGTTAGTGGCCAAAGTGCGGTACCCAGGACAGTGGCATTTATATCACTTTTAGGACTTAGAAGTTGGCATGTCCAGCCCTCATAGAGTGATTAGCCCTAGGATAAGGCCTGCACCATGTGTGTAAACGTTCTTGTTTGAACCAACTGGGTTGTATGAGCGCAGAAGTCTAGTGCAACTAACCCACTTATTTGTACATGTTCTTGTGCCTTTTGGGTTTAGTCTACCTGTGAATAACCCCAGAAGAGATTTTTTTTTTTTACTAAATAATTTTTAGCACCAACCTATAAGCTGTTTATCTTTAAAAGTTCTTGAGTCCACAAAAGATACATAATCATTTGTGGTGGGTTTTGTTGGGTTGCTTTTTTTCCTCTGTTGCTGCTGCTATTATGTGGTTGGTTTTGATTTTTTGAGATAGGGCCTCAAGTACCCAAACAGGTCTCCAAGTTACTATGTTGCCAAGGCTAGCCTAGAACATTAGTCCTCCTGCCTCTACACCCAGGTGTTGAGATGATAGTTGGAGCCACCACTTCCTTCTTAGAACCATCCTTGTTTCTAGTTGTGCTTCTTCAAGGACACAGGAGTCAAGAACTACGCTTGACATATCTGTTATGACTTAAGATTTGTCAATTACGACTTCTTTCATTATGGGAATATTGAATAAAAATTGAAGCTTAGCTCAAAATATACTACCTAAAAAGCAGTCATATACAGGAGGATGAAAGGGAGAGGGAGACATAGACACAGGGCGTGGGCTTAATAATCCCATTTTAGTTCATCATCATTGTCCTCTCTGATGCTGTGAGCGGATGTGCTATTGCTTCTGCGAGCATTAATAATTCATGGGTGGACTATGCCAAAAGGAAGCCTTAAATCTGGTCTCTCAGCAGATTAAATACACCGTCTGCCATCAGTAGGAGCCAGAAGAACTGAAAGATGGACTTGTTTTCATTCATTGACCTGCTCCTTTCTCCCAGCCTCCTTTCCCCACCCCCCACCTCAGTTCAGTGAACGCTGGGGATCTTGGGTTTACCGTTAATGTCATTAGGTTTTACTTTTCCTTAGCTGCTACTGACAACAGATGCCACGAGAGCAAGCAGAGGAGCAGAGTGAAGCAGCTCCTTGGAATTGTGGAAATCAGTCTGCATTTTTGAAAATTGTATTAGAATGTGCAACCTATGTTTTAGGAATCATTTTAATTGACTTCTCTTTGAAGAATAACCCTGTAGTGAGGTTTCCACTCCTGTAGCGTTTGAAGGTACAGGCATTGTCCCTTTGGACAATGGGTCTGGGGTTTGGGGGGGGGGGACTGAGGCACAGAGCAAATAGCTTGTATGGAGTTACCTAGGCCCCATTTGCTTTGGGGCTCCAACTTCAGCATGTGTTTCAGGAGATATCTTTGTCACTTGATTTTAGAGATCATATGTGGTACCTTTAATGAGGTACTTAAACAGATTAAATTGTAATAATTTGCCAAGGAGTACTTCAGTCCGAGACTGTGAGTATATGGTGTGGTGTTCACAGTTGCCTAGACATTGTAAGAACTTCCAGATAATGCCTTCTACCCCTTACCACCCAGAGACTTGCTGAAGCACACGTCCTGGAAAGATCTTTGTGAAGTGGATGCCAAATCCCCATGCTCGTTACACTTTCAGTGTTCCAAGCTCTGTAACAGGATTTGGCTATTTGAAATGCCCAATAACTCGAAGGGATGTGAGGTGACAACTGGATATTTGGTCTTCTTGGTTGGTTGGTGTGGACTGCTGTGAAGAAGCGTGTTGATAAAACAAGGCACCTATTTTTAAAACCACTTGCTGTGGTTTTAAGCTGGTGGAGAGAATGGTGCAGGGAAAACAGCTTCCAAATCAGCCTGGTTTTTTTTTTTGTTTTTTTTTTTAAAAAAAAGGTTTAGAATTCCAGATCCTGGTGTCCCTAATTCGGAGATGAGAACCTGACAGTGCTTTATAAGGTGGCATAAGAAGCTTCCTGGACTAGATAGGTTGCCCGGCCGTAGTAGTGAGGACAGAGTGGGTATCTCTTCCATTCTTTGTCTAGACCCACTGTTCTTCCAGGCATCAGTTTGTGTCCTGGTTTTTTCATTCCTTCCTTCCCCTCCCCTCCCCTTCCCTCCCCTCTGCTACCCTCCCTTCCCCTCTGCACTCCTCTCCTCTCTCCCTCCTCTCTCCTCTCCTCTTCTCTCCTCTTCTCTCCTCTCCCCTCCTCTCTCCCTCCTCTTCTCTCCTTTCCCCTCCCCTCCTCTCCCCCTCCTCTCTCCTCCTCTCCCCTCCCCTCCTCTCCCTTTCTTTTTTGAGACAAACTTTCTCTGTGCAGCCCTGGCTGTTCTAGAACTCAGAGATCCACCTGCCTCTGCCTCCCAAGATCTGGAATCAAAGGCACATGTATTAAGAATGTGTATTTCTGCGAATAGATATGAAATTCTGACCTTAAAATGAAATAGTTTTTGTCCCATTTTTAAGTTGCTGAGGATTGAGTAAATGACTAATTCTGTTCTTTTACTAGAGAGTCCGTTCCTTGTTCTTACGTGTTTGTTTATCAGCTAGGATCTCACTGTGTGTTTGTCTGGCTTGGAACTCAGACTCAAAGAACTCACCTGCCTCTGCCTCCCAAGGCCTGGAACTAAAGGTGTGTATCACCGTGCTCTGCCAAGCAGTCCTGTGTTTTTAACTAGTAATCAAAAAGGTAGAAATAATAAATACGTGTAGCAAAAAGCTTGTGTGGAAATGGAGATCCATCTTCCCTCTAATAACCTCTCTGCCTACATTAATAAGCAATCCACACTTTGAATATGTGGATTTATAGGACAAATTGGTATGTTTCATTTTAGTATTTGTTCACATAACAGCTTCCCTACTAAACTCAATATGGATTTTAAGAGGATTCTGTTTGCAGTCAACCTGGCAAGAAACACATCTGTTGTGTAAAGTACACAAGAATTAGCTTGTGGTAACAAGAATTAGCAAGCTAGAGGCTGTTCTTTTCCGAACCCAGGGCCTTGCAGTTGCTAGGCAAGCGCTCTACCACTGAGCTAAATCCCCAACCCCAGAGGTTGTTCTTTTGAAATTACCATTATCCCCCAGTGGTAATGTCATATTCCCTGAAACTTGGGATTAGGCATGTGCCCAGTAGTTTCTCTCAGTGCCCTGTCACTGGGCAGTAGCTTGGCCAAGAGCAACAATGTCAAGGGTTGGGCTGAAGTCAGAACCCAGGCCAGGTGGTTGCAGGACTCTGGCTAGAACTTAAGTTAGTTTTTCTGCACTTCATTTCCATAACTTGTTCTACAAAGGAAATGAGTATTCTCAGGAACTTTATAGCCATGAATTTCATGAATCTTCATATAATTTTATCATTTCATTACCTTTTATTGTTGCACATACATCCTTTTAGGTTTGTTTTTTTTTTTTTTTTTTTTTTTGGATTGTTTTTGTTTTTTAAAGATAGGGTTTCTTTATATAGCCTTGGCTGTCCTAGAATTTGCTCTGTAGACCAGGCCGACATCAAACTGAGAGACCTGTCTCCCCCTCCAAGTGCTGTGCTGTGATTAAAGGCATGTACCACACCCGCCTGGCTTGTCCCATCTCTCTCCATCCTGAAGTCTGTTAGTGTTAGAGCTGAGAGAGACAGAGGCATTAGACAATAAGAGAGACAAGATAGATGGATGACAAAGAGTCTCATTTTGTGTTTCTCAAAATCAGGAAACTCCTTGAAGCTGTAATAAATGTCTACAATTTCAGCACCCAAGAGGCAGAGGCAGGGGGATCACCAGTTTGAGGCCAGTGTGGACTATGCAGTGCAGTCTGTCACAAACCTGAAGGAGTACCTGTGGAGGATAGTTCCTCATCCTAGTTTAAGCCCATTGGTTACTGCCTTTACCAGGGGATAGCTAGAGTCTTCCTCTCAAATTTCTTCCACCTAGGGTCTGAATAAATTTTATCTTACTATATTATATATCATATCGTACCATACCGTAGCTCACTCTTAATACCCCATCCCTCTATGGCATACACTTGCCACAGAAGAAGATAGGAAGAACCTTGCTTCCAGGTGTCAGGAAGACCCCCTTCTCCAGGCAGGGTGTGCTTGTGGTTTCTTTTCATGCGTTTTGGCCCCTGGTCCAAATGGCCTGAATAGAAAGAAGAGAGAAAGAACCTTGACTTGTTTTACTACAAGGTAAAGACATGAACAAGTTCTCTTTTTAACCAACTGCTACTATATAGTAGTGTTTCTCATGCAGTGTCCTGGATAAAATGTGTGCCGTGACTTTGTGGACTCCTTGTTGGTGTTGGGCAGATCTGTAAGGGCAGACGAGCTGTGAATGCCTTACCACTGTTGTTGGTTGGGAGCCTTCTCCTTTCTCTCAAGCCTTCTTGGCTCTGTGAGATGCTGCTGACTCTGGGAACTGAGTACTGCTTCAGATGATGCTTGGTCACAGGGCGCTCGTTCGGTGACTTTCTGCATGTTGGCTAAGAACCGCCTCAGCATCTGCCCCTCACCTAGGGCTGGGAATTGTCAGGAAGCTGGAGAATTGAAGGAACCAACAACAATCAGAATAATACTTGCTTTCCTTTTCAACTGTCACCTTCTTCTTCTACTGGGTGAGACGTGGTAGTGTACAGGAATGGTTTTGTGAGCACTATAACACCATTCGGTAGCCACCAAAGATAGTTAGAATAAATTTAAGTTCTAGGCGTTGCCTTCCAGAGCCACCTTCCTGTTTTCCCTCTAGAGAGTCAGGACTAATGTCCTACAGCAGGATCGAGCTGCCAGCTGATGGGAGTGCTATGAAATTCTGAATGCCCTGGGAATTCTGAGGCGGAAGAGGCAGTGACGAGTTCTGGGGAGGCTGGAGAAGAATCCATGGAGTAATTGGGACCTTCATGGGCTTTGAGAGATAAAATAGGTTCAGCTTGCAGAAAGTGAGAGAGAAGGATAATACAGTCACACCAAAGCCAGGAAGTGATGCACTAAGTGATTCTTTTGGTCTGTACATGGATTTGTGCATGAACATCTGCCACGCGGCGGGATGGAGGCAGCAGGTGCTATGGTGAGAGCAGGTAAATACGAAGAAGAATAAAGGAGCGTTACCCTAGTGTTATCTCAGCTACCCAGAAACTTGAGGCAGGAAGATAGTGCCGTGGCCAGCTTAGGCCACCTGATGGATGAGCTGCCATAAAAAATCAAGATAGGATATGCCACTAGCAATATTGTGTGATCTTCACAGCAGCCCGGGGAACCTGAAAACAGAGTCCACCCAGTTTTGGGTGACGTCTGCATGCGCTTGTTACACTTCTTCACAGTTGTTTACATGAATATGATTTTATCTGACGATGCTTAAAATTCTGTATGAACTATAGAATTTCAGTGGCTTTTTTTCTGCAGTCTTATCATTTATATTATCTAATGTTAATAATTATTAACATACTGTTTCCCCCTTTCTTCATTTACTTGTTTGAGATAGTATTTTTTAAAAGATTTATTGATTTCTAAATGTGTGTATGTTTGTGTGCCTCATGGCTTATGTTCATCACGTGAAAGCAGGTGCATGAAGGTTAGAGTGAGTCAGGTCTCCTGGGGTGGAGTTACAGACTGTTGGGGGCTGCCTGATGTGGGTGTTCTGGAAACACATTCAGGGCTCTTAACCCCTGAGTCATTCCCCTACTTCTAAGACAAGGTAGCTTAAACTGGCTTTGAGCGCTCTCTCTCTCTCTCTCTCTCTCTCTCTCTCTCTCTCTCTCTCTCTCTCTCTCTCTCTCTCAGGCTGTCTTTTGGATTTGAAATCCTCATGCTTCTGCCTCCCAATGCCAGGATTGTAAATATGAGTCAACAATCCCAGTTTTGCTTGTTTTTCATGTCTAGGACTAAATTAAAAATGGATGACCTCATAGACATTTAAGAATGGGTTGGGGGCCGGAGAGATGGCTCAACAGTCAAGAGCACTGACTGCTCTTCAGAGGTCCTGAGTTCAATTCCCAGCAACCACATGGTGGCTCACAACCGTCTGTAATGAGATCAAATGACTTCTTCCGGTGCGTCTGAAGAGAGCAATAGTGTACTCACATACATAAAAATAAATAAATACATCTTTAGAAATGGACTGGTTTGTTTTTGGCTAGTGACACATGTAGAGATCCTTCCGTTTTTGTAAGTGACACCTTCCCAGTGTTTTTCTGACCCCCACATCCAGGCATTTAGTCTGAAGGCAGACTAGCTGCACCTCTGTCTCCACTGCCTTGGCCTCTTCTGCCAAAGTGTTCTGCAGTCCTGAGCTGAGCGTCCTGCCTGGTTTTTGTTTTTTTTCGTTTTTTGGTTTGTTTTTTTTTTTAAATATTCATGGACAGAGGGAAAGGCTCTGAACTGGTTTAAAATTTATTCTGCTACAAAGAAACATCCTGTTAATTTTGGGGGTGGGGTTAGTAAAGAGTAAAAAGGTCTTATAGATTCAGCGCAGTGATATTTTGCTTTTAAGTAAACAAAGAGTGTCTTCTCACTTCCCCATGTGACATCAGATTCTGTGTCAGTGGGGTATTTTGACTTTTACCACACTTGGGATCTTTTTTCTTGCTCCTTCCATTTTCAGACAGAACCCTTATTGCTGCATGTCTGCTATGCTCAATACAGATTTATTTGATAAAAGACAAATGAGTTTGCTTCTTGTACTGGTTCAGAGAGAAGTCCCCCAGGATTGTCTTTTGTTCAGTAATTGGAGGCTAAGCCGAGCCTGGTTAATTTCAAAGCCACCCCAACACATGCTCCTGCCTTCCTCCTTGTGCAGTTCTGAGCTGCTGGTGGTACCTTCCTTGTATTGGGTCTGGAACAAAAACCTGAATTGTTGAATGTCAACAACAACTATTGTGACATCTGCTATGGCACTGAATAGCACTGTTGGTGCGGTTAATTTTAAGTTAGGATCAGAAACTTAGAAAGCTTTTCAGCTTTATCGCCCTTGTTAGCAACATGCACATCTGAGCTAGGAATTTGCTGCTGTCGCAGTGAAAGACCAGCATCCCTGGGCATCTCTCTGTGCCAGTGTCCTAAGTTCCCTCCGTGTCTGACTCTGTTCTGACACCACTGTGTGGTGTGCTCCTGCGTTCATTTCTTTTGTCAGTGGCTTTGATTTGTTTGTGAGGTAGAAATGTCAGAAGCATCTCAATTTGGGTATCTAATTGACAAGTTTTGATGTAAGAAATATGTGAATTATATTATTAGGATTTTTTTTAAGCACCAAAGTCTATGACTTGGTTCTGTTTCTTAAGATACAAATGATGATGATAGAATAAACAACCTTAAGTACCCAAACTCTGGATGCTGAGTGGCCAGATTAATATTTTTGCCAAAGTGCATTATGACATTGGCGTGTATCCATATCACTCAGGTTCTGTACGTGTGGGGTTGTAACTGTAGGGGTTGGGTTTGCAGCCAACAGATTACACTCTCGGGTTCTCTGATATGGCTTTGCAGAGGGGATGTCTCAGGTTTTCTCTCCCGTGCATGCCCTCTCACTAACTGGTCTGACTTTACCCACCTTGGTGCAGTCTAATCTTTGCTGTTTTATAGAAACCTTCTTGTCATTGCACACTTATTCGCTGCATTGAGTTTTCTTTTGTTACAGTGAAAAACATTCGTATCTTGATCTTTAATTTCCAGGATGTGTATTAAACATGTGCAGAAAAAATAACCTTTTTCTGACAAGCACCTTAAAAATTGTTGCAGTAGAATGGGAACATTCATTACATACACATCATATGTTTTCCCCCGAAATGTTGTACTAAGAAGTGACAGTTGAGCTGAGCATATGTTAATAAAAGGCCAGCATTTTCCTGTGTCACTGACAGTTTCATTGGCTGTATATTCCTGAAATGCAAATAACCTCTGTTCTGTTCAAAGATATAATTAACCCAAGTAGTTATTTAGTATCAAAATCTTTTAACTACTCAGAGACCAAGCATTTAAGATGGTGAATTTACTGCTCTCTCTGAAGGGCAGTGCAGTTGACAAGGGCATGGTGTCTGAGACAATCCTGCACGTTGGAGCTACATATTCTGTAGACTAAAATAGCAGAATCTGCCTGCTGCTGTACAAAGTCTTTAACTACCATTTATTTTAGCATCATGACATGTGCAGATTTCTGCTGCTCAGTTAAGGACCCGCTTTGCACAATCTGTGGCCATAGCACTGCATCACAATGCAGCAAATGTATTTCCCACTTTAACCGAACATGACAGAGAGGTGATTATTAGCCATGCAAGATGTCGGAAGTCATCAGAAATTTACATCAGAGGAATTGTAGTGGCTTGGGTTGAAGGAAAAGTACCCTAGCATTCCTTGCCTACATGTTGTCTCTCCCCCTCTTTAATCTTAACTTGGTACAGTCCGTTAACAATAAAATACCCTTCTGTAACCTATAAACTGTTACTCCCCATCAGTTTGTGCTTGCAAACTGATAGCTGACTTTTCTGATTTCCTGTGGAGCACTTCTGATTGCAGTGCTCTGCGCAGGGACCTGCCGTGCACCCCATTTAAGAGGATGCTGCAGTCTCATTGTCTAATTGGACTCTAGTGCTTTAGTCATATTAGCACTTGCAGAGAGCTTGGATTTTCCCCCTTTTTCTTTCCTCTCTTTCTCTCTTCTCTCTCTTCCTCCTCCCACCGGACTTTTCAATCCAGGCAGTTGAGGGTGGGAAGCCTTGAGCACTGGAGCCAGCAGCACTCGCCCCACTAGAAGGGTAGGGAAAGCTGCAGTGACTGACGGATCAGATCACCGGCTGCAACTCCTCGCATTTTTGAGAGCAGCAGGTAGGATTTCTTGTCTCATAAAGAAAATAAGATAACTGTGCCCCGAATTAGAGTGATGGCACATTGCAGTATCTTTAAAAGGTAAGATCTTAGTTTGTGTGGAATTTTGAGATAAATTTGGTAGCACTTAACTCATTTGTTAGAAAAAGTATTCTGTTCTTCTGAGAATCACTCAGATTTGTGCCTTACTATTTTAATGTTTTTCTTAAAAACAAAAAATTGTTTGGGTGGGGCAAAGATCTGCCTGAAGACTTAAATAATTGGTTTATTTTATTTTTAATTTTTTTTGTCAATTTTATCTTTAGCAAATAGTGTAGACTTTAGGATTTTTTTAAAAGAGCTAGGTGAACTACAGAATTCTTGTATGATGTGAAATATGAAGTTAAAAGTAATTCTTGGGGTTGGGGATTTAGCTCAGTGGTAGAGCGCTTGCCTAGGAAGCGCAAGGCCCTGGGTTCGGTCCCCAGCTCCGAAAAAAAAAAAAAGTAATTCTTTTTTGTTTTTTGATAAAACCAGTTCCTTTTTTAGAATTTAGGGTGTGTGTGTGTGTGTGTGTGTGTGTGTGTGTGTGTGTGTGTGTGTTCATAGAATCCCATAACTTGGGTTTACTGTGTAAGGAAAAAATTATTGTCAGATTGGAATTATCTCACAGGGAATGATTTAGTATAAGATTTTAAATGAGAAAAATTAAATATTAGTACGTAGCATAAATTCTTAATATCAGTTATTGGCAATTTAAATTAAGACAATAATTTTAATTTCTCAAATTCCAACTGAGAACTGTATAGGTCTTTTACATATATTTTACATATATCTCAGATTTTTGTGATTTTTATAAGTGAAATAAAAACTTCCTAAGTCATGTAAACAGTGTTTGGAGAATAACAAGATAATAATAATGTTTTCTATAAATAGTACTTAATAACTTGATTAATATCAGAAATAAAGTAGTTTTAGTTCAACATTAAATCAGTTCATTGTCATGCCTTAAAAAGCAATTAAATCAAAAAAACAAAAATACCAATTTATACACACACACACACACACACACACACACACACACACACACACACACACACACCTTTTCATCTCAAGACTCTGTTTCTGTTGTGGGGCCTGTGGGGTCTGGAGCTCCTTTGAAACGGAGACTTGGAAATTGCTCACCTGGCTGAGCTTTGGCCCCTCAGAGGTGGGACTTTCTTTACTAACAATAGGAAGCTGGAGAAGCTGTCAAGTGCGAATGGAGGAGACCTGCTCAGAAAGGGAGGGGAGCTGTGAGAATTTGGTTTCTCTCAGTATTGGGGTGGGGGTGGGGTCTGGATTTACTTGTGCCTAAGATTCCTTTAAAACTCTGACCCGATGCAACACGGCATAGAATTGATTTCTGAGATGAGACAATGGCTGTGGTTTGCATTTTGTAAAGATGGAGGAACCTGTGAGGCGGGGTGGGGGGGGGCAGACCCTGTGCACAGGGAGGTGACTCAGTTACCCACGCCTTGTACACTTGCAGTTATTTCCCTTTGTTTGAAGTGGGTGGATGCCAGTGCCCTCCTCAGAGCTCCTGAATGGAATGTATGGAAATGTCTCCTCCACCATTTTCACCAATTAGCTGTATCCTGGGCGAGATGAGCAGGATTCTGAAGGCAACCGCAGGTCCACCCCAGTTATGTTAGCTGCTGTGGCACAGAGCTGTGGCCTACACTGGTTTACACGCTGTAGAGAAGTTCCTTAGGGTGGGGAGATATTCCCAGAGAAAACGGAATCCTTTGTCTACAGTAAGTATTTCCCATAGTGATAAAGGTCGAAAATTTGTCTCTGGTTGAATGGGTAAAATAGACTTTAAGCTAAGGTTGCCACTGTAAAAGTATAGCAGAGATCCTTGGATTTTTTTTTTCTGAGTTCTATGTCAAAAATTAGGTATATTCTTAAAATATGGGATTCATGAGTAATTTTAGCAAATGACCTTAATTAATTATTCATTAATAATGATAAATATGAATTTATCACTAATCACAGATGGAAATGATTTCTGAGGGAACAAAAGGAAGCATAAGAGTAGTAACTTTCAGAGTTTAGGTTCTTTTATTGTCTTTAAGAAGAATGCTTTTTATTCCTGAAAAGGATTGTTGAATTTTAGAGCTTTTTATTGTTAAAAAAAGACTTCCATGTTAATAGTCTATAAATACATGATTAAAGGCATAAGGAAAAAGTGTTTGGAACAAAAGAAGATTTTGTTCTAAAAAATACTAGATTGAGTTCTGTCTCTCACTTATGGGGACCATAGTTAGTGCCTTTACTTAGTTAAATACTTGTGAATTCAAAGCTACTTACATCAAACCCATTTCTGTAACTGTAAGCTTATGAACCTGGATTCTTAAATATAGTTGGACTTGACTTGATTCAGATCTGATTGCTGAGAGAACACGTGTGGACTTTAACTGTGACTTGTGTGTGTGTGTTTTTTTTTTTTTTTTTTTTTTTTTTTTTTTTTTTTGGTTCTTTTTTTCGGAGCTGGGGACCGAACCCAGGGCCTTGCGCTTCCTAGGTAAGCGCTCTACCACTGAGCTAAATCCCCAGCCCCGTGTGTTTATTTTTTAAAGGCAGAAGGATTTTTATCTTTTTAACCCTGAAGAGTGTTAAGTTTGACAGTAAACTGTGCTTGAAGAGCTGGCTCACCAGGCTGAGGGGCTGTTTCAGTTCAGCCTTCACAGAACCGGGTTCACAGAACTCTTGACTTGTGGCAGGCTTAGGAAGCCTCCTTCTGTAGGTTGTTGGGGCTGCTGTTCCTCCTGGACGCTATGCACTGTCTCTGTTTAGTACATGTTGGATGCTCAGGAAAGAGCAGTTTTCTTCACAGCAACTTTATATTGACACGGCAGACTCAGCTAGTTGTACAGACTCTGACGGGAATCCTAGAGACATTCTGTAAACCCTCTATGCTGATAGAATCCTCATACAGAAAGAAGCCTGGCCTTCATTGTGGGTGTTTAATGTCTCAGAGAGCCTGCATTGCATGCATTAATTGTTCATAGATGTTCTAGAAAGCAAAGGTCCCTTTCCCTTTGATTTCACAAGGCTCACACCTTGAAATCAAAGTGTCTTCAGGTAGTGAATTAGAACTGCATCCCTACATAGAATGTGGGTAGATGGTTTAAGGAGCTCTGCAAAGCCTTCCTTTGAAAATCTTGAAGTACTCTTTGTTAGAAGATTCTGTGAGCTCTCCCCTCCTTCCTGTTACTGGCTTTATAAAAAAGCTCTGTGCCAAGTACCTTTTTAGATCATCTGGGAGGTGGCAGAGGTCTAGTGCTTTGTGTCTTCTTCGCTCCCAGCCTGGTCTACTCCAATTTGGCTGCTTGATGAGGCTCTTCCTGATACTTGTGTTCTTGAGGCTCTGCAATTTGGAAGCTCTTCAGTTTCCACATACAATTTTAGCCTTTTGAGAGTAAAGAATCAGGAGTTGGTTCTTTCCATAACAGAAAATAAATTCATATCACACCTCTGACTGTGCTGCAGTACATAGCAGACAAGCACACATGCCAGCCAGCCTGTAGGAAGCACGCAGTGGCACGAAGATGGCAGTGAGGAGGGAGTAAAATGGCGTCATGGGGGCACCATGAGGAGAGCTGGGCTGCAGTTATCTTCTGTTGCAGTCTGAAGACATCCAACAGTTCACGGTTACTCGTGATCTATAGAAGATAGACGTTTCAGATTTTCCTAAAGAGTTGTTAGCACTTGTGTCTGTGCCACCTTTAAGAGATTGTATTAACACTTTGGGGTGGCCTCCGTTGTGTGTTCTTTAGTGTAGAACTTGTTATATAGATGCATTTTTAGAGAACACAGAACAGTTTCTTAGTGGCAGGGTAAAGTAACATTCCTGTAAGACTGTATTCTCTGTCTCATTCTAGTTGTTCATGGGCTTTGTTATTTTATATATGAAATATGCCAGAGCTTTCAAAACGAAGCTTACGGTATTTCTTATGACTCTGGGGATAGATTGTTCTGAGATGAAATATGGTCAGAATGGTGATGACGATGCTGCTTTTCTCATTACCATCTCTTACAAGTTTGAGTTTTTGGAGCCAACCATAAAGTTTATCTGGTACAGTCAGCTTATCTGGTTTAAGTAAAGCAAGGTTTACTGCAGTAAATAACTTTCTCAAGGTCAGGCATAAGAAATGATGTCTTCTACATCCATAGCACTGTATTCCTGACCCACATGCTGTCTGCATCTACTTCCCCCCCTCCTCCTCCTCCTCCTCCTCCTCCTCCTCTTCCTCCTCCTCCTCCTTTTCCTCCTCTTCTTCCTCTTCCTCCTCTTCCTCCTCCTCCCCTCCCCCTCCTCTTCTTCTTTCCCCTCCCTCTCCCCCCTCCTCCTTTTTTTGTTCTTTGTTGGCCGGCTGGTCAGAGTCATCACAGTCAATCTGTCTGTCTGCTGGAGCAACCTGACTTACAGACGTGTCTGTTTGCAGCTATCTCAGAAATGACTCCTGAGCTGTGCTGAGAGTCTTCCTGGGTTTGTGTTGAAGATGATGTACACTTACCAATTTGTCCTTTATACACACACAATTAAAAATATGGTCTGCAACTGAAGCTCCTAGGCTCGTGGTGAATAGATACTCTGTTAGCTGGAATGGGGCTGGGTTCTCTGAAGTCATCCCTAGTAGAACGTTCTGCAGGACAAGAATGAGTAAAAGGATTTAGCTGCCTTTAATCTGGGGCAGTTTCTACTTGATAAATGGCCTTGCCCCATGTTCTCCACTGCTTATATTTTTCAGACCTGCGGCCGTGTCTATGGTGACAGTGGTAAGTGGTGCATTCCGCAGCATTCCTTGGCTCCAACAGAGTAAAGTCTGAAGGTTTCCAGCCTTAACAAAGAGGTTTGGGAGAGAACAAAACTTCAAGCACTTTTAAAAAAGGAATGCTTTGACAAATTACACTTAAACCAATGTGAAGTCAGAGGAAATGTCTTTGGTTGTTTCCAATTTTTTGAAAAATGAATTTTTGAGTATGAAGGGACTGCAGTGAAACCAAGGCTCTCTCTTCTGTGATGCCCATCCTGGCCTGTGCTCAGACCTATCAGCTTGGGAATGGCTGCAGAGCAGGGAGGCTGCAGAGCAGGGAGGCTGCAGAGCAGGGAGGCTGCAGAGCAGGGAGGCTGCAGAGCAGGGAGGCTGCAGAGCAGGGGAGGGGAGGCTGCAGAGCAGGGGAGGCTGCAGAGCAGGGGAGAGGGGAGGCTGCAGAGCAGGGAGGCTGCAGAGCAGGGGAGGCTGCAGAGCAGAGCAGGGAGGCTGCAGAGCAGGGGAGGCTGCAGAGCAGGGGAGGGGAGGCTGCAGAGCCGGGGAGGCTGCAGAGCAGAGCAGGGGAGGCTGCAGAGCAGGGGAGGCTGCAGAGCAGGGAGGCTGCCATTCTTTTTTTTTTTTTTTCCCCCCCGGAGCTGGGGACCGAACCCAGGGTCTTGTGCTTGCTAGGCAAGCGCTCTACCACTGAGCTAAATCCCCAACACAGAGGCTGCCATTCTTGGCTGCAGTGTGAATGACCGACACTGGGCAGCAGCGGAGAATTAATGTGAGTGTGAATCCTAAACACTGTCCTCCCAGCGTTCCTGTGCTGCTGAGTGGAGCTCAGGCTTCATCCTGAGCTCCTCAGAAAGCAGGCTGCTAGCTCTCACTCACTCACTGAGACACACTTTCTGCTAAAGCCCTACCTACTCCCAACCCCCAGCTCAGTGTCCAAAGCTTGCTTTCATTTTTTTCCCCAACAGGATAGAAGGCACAAGATCAGATAAAGCTCAGGAATCCATTCCTACTCTTGTTTCCTGTTAAAAGTAGAGATTGCCTTAGTGGGTTTTTCAGAGTCATTGTAAGGGCCGTGGAGAGGATGCTGCTCACAGACCAGGCCATTCTTGGTGTATTCCCATTTATGCTGCAGGGTAGGTTTAGTACCCGGAGTCCAAGGTGAACTTGGAATGCTTCCTTTGTCCCTAATGAGCCCACCTGTTCCTCCCCTAGAGTGACTGTGGGTCCAGTTGTGAGATCCTATTCATGTCTCTGGGTGAGGAGAGGCCTCTGCTGATGCTCTCTGAAGCCAAGCACACAATGTACTATTAATATTCCTTCCATTTGCAGAGGTGGATTGAAAAAGTTCTTCCTGCAGAATCCTTCCCTTTCTTGTGTCTCCATAGTTTAGCCTTAGCAAGTGTGCTGAGGTTAGGGCCATTTGATGAAGGAAGAGAGGAAATGCTCACATTTTTTTCTCTTTGGTGTCATCGCAGTGTCAGAGCTGCTGACTGGCCCCCCTTATCCCTTGTCTACCACTGTGACAGCCACATCCCCCCCCCGTGGGGGGGAAGGGAGGGAGTGAAGGAGGGTGGGAGGGAGGGGATGGCCAGCAGAGGCCATGCTACCATGCTCCATCCTGGTCTCTCTCACTGGGTGTAGGCGTGGACATAGTTTTAAGGTGTGCTGTGTCAGCAGTGCTGACTGAGTTGTCCCCTCTCCAGTCCTCCTGTGAAAAAGCAGTGCTTTATGCAGGCCTTAAGGGCAGCAGAGCTCTTTGGGATGTGGAAGAAAGCAGAATGTGTAGAAAAACATTTTTTTTTCCTTTGTCACCAATGTCAAAGGAATCACTCATTTATATGATGTGATCAATACTTGTACCCTCTGTATGGAGCCTCCCAATAACTATGATGTGTGACTTGTTTATCATTCTTGAATATCTAGAAATGGCTGGTGTAATAAGGCAGGTAATAAGAATGCCCCTCTGCCCTTACAAGGGGCAGAAGAGGCTTATCGGTAGCAGCATAGGATATAAGCAGCCTCAGTGGGACGCAGCCTCTAACACGGTCTTCCTCAAGTTAGCAACTCCCTGTACTAATCAGCCGCAGTGCGATGCCTCGGTGCAGAGCCAGGAAGAGGCATCCAGCGTTTTTGTGCCCACGTTATGTTGACAGGACGGTGTTTACACATCTCTGCAGCCCTCACCACCTGACCTTGCTGCTGCTTGTCCACAGCTTTAGCTGACTCTGAAGTCTTAGAAGTTGGGCTTTTGTTCTAGGGTTTTGCCTGTTTGTGGGGTGGGGAACATGTAAGGAGGAAATATGCATGAAGCATAAGTGGGCTTACAGTAGTGCCCCTCTTTAAGGCCCATGCTTTCTTAGAAGGCAGTGGTGCAGATGGACTAATACTGACATGATTTTGAGGAGACCAGGTGTGTCAGCGCCCTAAGGTCAAAATGTTGCCCACGTGCCCTTTGTTGGTCTGGGAGGACATACCACCCATGCTGGCATTTATTAGCATCTCCTCGTGGACACTGCATTCTCTTCCTCCTGGGGGAGAACTAGAAGACTGCCCCGTAAACCAGTTTTAATAATAATCTGATCTGCTTTAAAGCATCCAGATCCAGCATGCAATTTTATGACCTTCCTTATAGCCTAACACTTGAAGTCCATTTTGTCCAAAATACAAAATGAGACAGTCATCATGACTTGTACAGCACCGTGTCACATTGCCAGGGGCTGCCACCTCTGTCTCCAGACCTGTCTGAACAAGCACCTGCTGCCGCCTGCTGAAAGGGCTGTGAGGCTCAGCACAGACTCACACCAGCTTCAGGCTAGTGACGTCATTCTAGTCTGTCTGACATGACTTTCTTATGGGGAACATATGCAATCTATCAACAGATGATTTAAGAAAACAAGCAGTGGGACTTTAAATCTGAGTTGGAGAATAAAGCCTGAACCTTAGTGGAGATCCAGCCTCATTCTATATTCCCTTATCACAGTAATCTCTACCTGATAAAATAACACAAAGTACTTTAAGACATTAGTAAATCCTCTTACCCAAATGTAAAACTATCTGCTCTTTGAGTTCATCATTTGCACTTGAGTGATTCCTTAGGAGGGTGTGGGAGGGGCATCACCAGACGCCACAGACAGGGTAATGAAGAAGCATGTCCACAGCATTCCAGAGGCCCAGCTCACTGTGTTCTGTTTCATCTCGGAGTAAGAGTTACCCTGTTTATTTATCCACCTCCTTTGTCCCCACCTCCCAAAAGACAAGGTTCAGTATATGGCCCTGGCTGTCTTTGACTTCTCTCTGTAGACCAGGCTGGCCTCAGATGACAGAGGTCCACCTGCCGCTGCCTCCCAAGTGCTGGGGTTAAAGGTGTGTGTCACCATGCCCACCTAGCCCCTTCTTGCTTATCCACCTTTTGTTTGTGTCTTGGTACTTCATTCAGTCATAGTGTTAATATTTTGATTTGGGGCTGGCTAGATGACTCAGCGAATAAAAGCATTTGCTGCCAAGTCTACTGAGTTGAGCTCAATCTCTGGAGGCCATGTGATTGAAGGAGAGAACCAACTCCCACAGGTTGTCTCTGACCTCCATGTGTGCCATGATCCCTGGCCCAAATAAGTAAATGTAAAATTTTAAACTTAAGTATTTTGAGTGTTGGTTCTTACAGATTTCCTGTTAATTTGTATCTATCATATATATGACGTGGGAGGCAGCACAAAGGTTCCATGGTGTCCACTGTGGGTTTTACATCGTGTCAGATGCCTTTTGGTAAATGTCCACCATCCAGCCTCACTCTCCATTTGACAGCATGGATTGCTGGTTGGTCTGTTGGAGGAAAGAGAGAATAAATAGTGTTTTGTGTTGTGAGAACCATATAAAACATGGCTTTTCCTTTGTGCAGCAGCTTCTAATTGTGTGTGTGCCTGCATTACAGCAGTGAGGAACTTTATATGTTCAAGTCAAGCTTACTTGTAGGTGGGAGCAGAGACCTGTAAAAGAAGCAGTATAAATCCTGTTTTTTTAATGGCTTTTCTTTTCTGACTAAACTGAACATGGAAAATTTTCTCATTAGAGATTCTTTTTTAAGTGATTATGTTATGTGCACGTGTGTGTGAGCACATATGTAGTGTCTATATGAGTTCTAAGACTCTGAACTCAGGTCCTCAGGATTTGAAAGAAAAAGAGCACGTGCCTGCTGAACTGGTTCCTCACTGTTAGAAGCAGATGAACTAAGAACATGTGTGCGTTAGGCAAGGCAGTGTTCTTGCCTATGCTGCTTCTCTGGAGTACTCTGAGTACCAGAGTCTGTATTAAGTTAAATAAGGCTCATCTTCCGGCCTACAGTGATTTAGGAGCCACTTTGACCATCGGATCCCTAAATACTATTGTATCGCTACGAAAGTGGATGGGATCTGGAAGCTTTGGTCTGGGTTATTCTAGCAAAGATGCACTGGAGAGATGGCTCAGCGGTTAAGAACACTTGCTGCTCTTGCAGAAGACCCATATGGTGGCTGTAACACCAGGCATGCATGTGTTATCACATACATGTAAATACTCAGGCCTGTGTGTATGCGTGTGTGTCTGTGTGTACATATACATATAAATGTATAGTATGTATATATACATACTTTAAATATGTATATATTATATATATATACTATAAGTTTGTGTGTGTGTGTGTGTGTTTGTACGTGTGTGCGTGTGTATGCTATGGATCTTTTAGACTTGTGATGTCTGTGCTTCTTTATTGTTAAAGGATTGACCCTAGATGTTGTTGAGTTGCCTCATTCCTTCCTGAATGGGAGCTATTGAGTGTTCCTGAAAGCCGGAAACCAAAACCCATTCCAAGAGTCCGTGAAGTGTCTAATCCAGGGCTCTGGAAGGGAGGAGCAAATAGGAAAGTTGGGTATAGACATATTAACTCCAAAGGCCTGCAGGCATCTCCGAGGACAAGGGGAGCCATGCGCAGAGACCTTTTAGTTGTGGAGACCCAGCTCAGCCTACCTTTGTACCCTAACTTGTTTTCCGGAGAACCCACTTTTTGGTAAATGATAAAAATGCCTCTCCAGGATGAGGATAGGCTTTATAGTTTTAAGAAGAGGCTCAGAAACCCAAAAGAAAAGAAGCAGGCTGGAGAGATGGCTCAGTGGTTAGAGCACTGACTGCTCTTCCAGAGCTTTGAGTTCAATTCCCAGCAACCACATGGTGGCTCGCAACCATCTGTAATGGGATCTGATGCCCTCTTCTGGTGTGTCTGAAGACAGTTACAGGGTATTCATATACATAAACAATAAATCTTAAAAAAAAAAAAAGAAAGAAAGAAAAGCAGCACATAGACAAAGTCTATTGATCCAATAGTAAGAATAAGACCACTACCGCAATTTTTGAGCCAAATTTGAAGCTAGCTTTATTCAATACTGGCCAGAATGACGGATTCTGGATTCCCATGGTATGGCACTGAATTACATTAAGCAGGAACTATATTCTAACCACATTCGTCCAATCAAAGGCACACATACATCCTGACATACATAATGCCTGCCTATGTGTGATCAAACACATCGTGTACAGTTGGGACAACCAAGGTTGTTCACAGAAGCAGAAACCCAATTCTTCTCTTACATTAACAATAGCCCCCGGCGTTCCAGGGAGTTTTCTGCTCTTGGGCAAGTGGGGCTGGCAGGTTAGAGGCATTTCTGTTTAGAAGATCTCTGAGCACAGTAATTTAAACTTTTTTTTAAAAGATTTATTTATTATATATGAGTACACTGTAGCTGTCTTCAGACACACCAGAAGAGGGCATCGGATCTCATTACAGATGGTTGTGAGCCACCATGTGGTTGCTGGGAATTGAACTCAGGACTTCTGGAAGAGCAGTCAGTGCTCTAACCGCTGAGTCATCTCTCCAGCCCAGTAATTTAAACTTAAAACATAACTAGCCACAGCAAGTCAAGGAAGAGGCTTAGAAGCTAGGGTGGAGACAGACTGTGTTCTGTCCAACTGTTCAGTTTATCTTGTTATGCTTTAGGTTTTGGTGTTTTGAGACAAGGTATTACGCTGAGGCTTAGGTTGGCCTTGAACTTGCAGCATTACTCCTAAGTGCTGAGATTACAGTGGTGAGCCACCACAGCTGGCCCTGTCCAGGCTGTCAGAAGGAAGGGGAGGAGAAGACAGGAATCTTTTACCCATTTCGATGTTTAATTTTGCTTTCATTGTTTTATATGGTAAAATACATTATTGCTCCCATTTTTAGTTCAGCGATTTTATTCCAGCCTAGTGTTACTGTTCCAGAGTTGTGAAGACTCATCCTTTATAAAGCTAGTTAGGGCTACTCATGCTCTATAGAGAGCGAAAGAGAGAAGTAAGACGGACGAACAGAGCCAGCATTTGGAAGCAGAGTCAGGTGGGTCTCTGAGTTTAAGGCCAGCCTGGTCTACAGTGAAAGTTACAGGACGAGAGGGCTACACAGAGAAACCCTGTCTGGGGTGGGTAAGTGGTAGTGGTGGTGGTGGTGAAGAACAGAAGAAGATTTATTTAATATGACCGTACTGGGAGAGGAACAAAGTGGCCCCCAGTCCCTCCAAATCCATCTTCATGTCCTGACATGAGGTTTAAGTTAACACAGAGCAAGAAGTCTGCCTAGCCAAGCCTGCTGGTCTGATTGTGTTCCTCCCTGTCTCATCTGGACTCCAGTCTGTCCTGCAGGGTGGTCTGAGGAATTGTCAGACCTGTGTTAAGTGTCTGTCTTGGGGACAGGTTGCCCCTCTGTCTGGCACTAGTTTCAGCCCTTTTCCTCCCATCATGAGATACTTGGGGAAATTAGAATTTCTTGGGTGGTCTCTATAGTTTGATAGTCAATGGGAGAGAGAGACGGTGTCTTTAAAATATCTTCATTCGTTTTTTCCCCCAAGGGTGTGTTCTTTAGAAGACATTAATCACCACTAGATGGCACAAGAGCCCATCACTACTGTGTACCTGCTAATTCTTTTTTAAAGATCGGCTGCTAATGTATAGTTTTAAAAAATATAATATGTATAGTCTATTCTAATGTTTCCTTGTAGAAAGAAATAACAGATAAATATCAAAGATCAGAATAAATGTAATTGTCCCTGTATATACCCAAACATAAACATTCTAGAATAAACACTGTCTAACCTGCACAGTGTGGTGGCACTGACCTGTAACACCGGTGCTTGGGAGGCTTGGAGAGAGAATTGGACATTTAAGGCAGCCTTGGAGAGAGAAATGGCAAGATCTGGTGGAGGGGTATTGAGTAGATGCAGATTTTCTTGTCATCATTGCCTAAATAATATGGTATTTAAGCTCTTAACTCGGCATTCACATTGCATTAGTGATCTATGGCTTAAACTGTGCACAGGGCACACGCAAATACTGTGCTATCTGGGAAAGGATCTGAAATCCAAGTCTCATGTACAAATGCTTCGTTTAATATGTTGTCGTTTAATATGTTGTCATTTTTAAAAACAGTTTTTAAAAGGCAAGGAGCTTAATCTGACCCTAATCGTTTGTTATTTTCCCTTTTCTATGATAATCTTTTATTTTTGGAAATTATAATATAATTACATCATTTACCCCCTTCCCTTTCCTCCTTCCAGTCCCTCCCATGTAAACCCCACCCCACTTTTCTTCAAATATATGGCCTTTTTTTCTTGTTGGTAATGTTTGTTTTTATGACTCTGTGTGTGTGTGTGTATGTGTGTGTGTGTGTGTGTGTGTGTGTGTGTGTGTGTGTGTGAGAGAGAGAGAGAGAGAGAGAGAGAGAGAGAAAATTTTAAATTTTAAATTCAATTAAGAGCCCCATTTACAAGAATTTCGCTTTTGAACCAATGTGTCTGACCACTGCTTTCATGCAAGTATGCATGTATGTGAAATGCATGAATGTAAGCGTGGTTAAAGAAATTAAAGTGCTGATCATTTGACTTGGGCAGATCGGGGAAGCATAGAAGAGAAGATAGACTATCAGACTTAACCAGCATACTGCCCTCTGCATCAGCCATAACAGGAAAATTAAACTAGGCCTTAGCAAGCAGTGGCTTCTCCTCTCGCTCCTACCATTGTTCACACGGCTGCCTGAAGCAGCAGCGCATGGTCCCTGCCTGCCATTGTTGAGCAGTATCAGTTCACAGCATGATGCATAGTTTTGCTCGTAACTGGAGACACTGTAAGCCTTTAATACAGCCTTAGCCATTGAAGTCCTCATAAGAAAGATATGAGTTGGATGCTATACAGTTGAGACCCTGTCTCAAAAATAGAGAATTCATAATAAAAGTTTGACTTCTTTCATCAAGGGCAATATATGCATATTTTATAATCACATAATTTGTCTCCCTTTCCTACATGCGGGGACCATTATTAAAGAGGGACTGAAACCCCTCCGTAACCCTCACCTCATGGCCCTGTTATCAGTGTAGATGGAAGTCTGCATTGAATCCTGAGAGCTGCTCTAGAGCCGTCTTTCTGAGACGACTGTTGGCTGGCTGCTGGCTGCCTACCTCAGTGCATCGTGTGGTTTGGAGTGTGAGAGCAGTGTGGGCCAGTGCATAAGGAATCTTGGAACTCTAAGGTTATTATTAATATCTTATCCAAACTATATTCCTGTATTGCCTTCCACCCACAATTTGTTAGCCAGCAGTGTAAGAACTAGGCTGTTTGACAGAGTGCAGTGAAGCTACGCTTGTTAAAATGCAAGTATTCAAACCAACCATATCTTGGGAAATCATCAGGGCAGCTTCAGTGAGCTTGCCATTTAAAAGCCGTTGCTTAATTCTTTCTATTATATTCCCAAAATTCTTTTAAAAAATTATAAAGAAAGCAGGTCATTGAAATGTATAAATGTATGAATAGTGTGCTTGCCAACTGTGCTGTTCAGAATGTAGGTGGATCTGGGGTGCGGCATACCTTGGAGTCTTTCATATTACATCCAAAACTTTGGTCTCCATACTTGAATCTATAATACTAACTGTAGCTGTCCTTGTTTCTACTTCGGCCCCTCAGCCCCAGGCTGTGGAAAAGAAGCTTTACCTATGTATAAAAGACAGGGTGTTGACCTGGTGTCTGCCTGTGTGTATCTGCGGCTATTGTCACAGTCTCTTGTGTCCTCTCTCAACTGACCTCAGGCAAATAGAGACAGTGGACAAGAACAAGGAGGTCATCCTGAGCTCCCTTTCCTTAGTGTCTCCCACATATCAGGCAGTCCGTATTAATGATAGGGCTGTGTATTGAGCCTTGGGTCCAAGAGCTTCATTACGTTATCTCCTTGTTATACGTAAGTCAGCTGACATTTAGAGTTTGGCTAATGTCCTGCCACTAGGCTTTGGCAGGGGCAGTGAGAACAGAGAGTACATGAAGTCCCAGTATCCCAGTCTGGCCGGCATACTTCCTGTGTTACTGAAAATGGCCTTGAGCTCCTGATACTCCTGTCTCTACCTCGGTGCCAGAAGGTGAAGACATGCTCTGCTTTGCCAGGCTCCTGGGGTTGTCTCTGCTCAGCAGTCACTTCCTGCTATTTGAAAGTAACCTTGGTTATGTGGCTTTACTTCATTTTCTAGGGCTTCCTGAAGAATGAGAAAGATAATGCCTTGCTGTCTGCTATCGAAGAGTCCCGGAAGAGGGTAAGAAACAGCCCACGGGAGACGCATGAGTGACGTGTTCACCAGTGGAGCGCAAGTCCGGCCTGTTCTGCTTCCTCATCTTACTGCATGATGGCGACGCTTTTTTAAAATTAAAACTTTGCTTTATGCTGCCTTTTATTCCTAGTGTGGGGCGTGTGGAACCAGAGGACAACTTTTGTGGGTGGGTTATTTCCTTTTACCATGTGGGTTCAGAGTTCAGACCCGGGGGTGGGGGTGGGGGTTTCCGGATTGGCAGCAAGCCATTGTACATTCTAGCCTGTCCCCGCCTCTGTAAATGCTCTCAACCGGAAAATGTCAGAGCAGATAGTTTTACCCAGGTGTTCCTGGATGATTTCATCCTGGGAGAGAATATGATTGTTAGGTGAGATCCCCAAGGCACAGCAGGATAGCATCCCATGTCGGATAAATGTGCGTATTTTACAGACGTGTTCCTTCATGATGCTCTTAGGGTCATCTCCTTCATTAACTTGAGTCAGCTCCTCTTGCTTCTGACAAGGACTGAAGCCTTTCCGTAACATCCCAGTTCAGAGAGTTTTGAGGCTTCTGAGAGGTTGGGGAAGAGAGAGAGGTGGTTAGCTGTCAAGCTAGCCCTGGCTCTGAGACGACGCCTTCTCCCAGAAGCACCTACCAGTCTGTCTGCTGTGTCTTTCTGCAAAGGAATTGGAGGACGGAAGGCTGTTTCTGTTGCAGTGTTTCCTTAGCTTGACTGTCAGGTGAAATGTGTTTATGTATTATTGTGAAATCTGCAAGTAATAAAGTGAGACGTGCCCCTGCTTGGTGCGCTCTGTCAGTTTAGTCTACAGGGTAAAGTCCTCAATAAGACTGAGAGCAGGCATGGCTGCCCTCTCGAGTGTGTGAGAAATGTTCCAAAGGCGTTACGTGACCAGTAGAGAAATTCCAGTTTCATTCATTACATTGTTGGCAACAGTACTTAGGCCTGGAGATAGAGAAATTCATTTGGTTTAGATTTGAAGATGTTTAGAAAGGATTTTGTTGTTGTTGTTCATACTCTTGAATTTCTCACCAAAATTGTCCTGTTATAAAAGACCAATGAAATTAAATTAGGATTCTTGAGTGCCTCCAAACCTTATTAATACATTTACCCTGTAGAATGTGTTTCTGAAATTGGCAGTCTCTAAATATTGTGCCATACTGAGACTAAATGTGCAGCCAGCCAAAACATTTAGGTGACATGCCATAGCACAAAATGTGTGCATATGTGTTTATGAGGAAGACATTCCAGTGTTGGGAGCTAGCCTGAGGGGATACCTCTCACTTGGCTGGACATTGGAAGGTTGCTGCTGAGCAAAAATAATTTTCAATAAAAAATAATTAAAAAATCAGCAGCTTCCTGGCATTTCAGCTACAATTTCATGTCTGAATGACTTGCCAATGTCCTGCTGAAATGCCAGGAAAACAGGCTAGAAAACCACAAATGGATCTTTGCTTTTCCCATTTAGTGCATCCCAGCAGAGACAAAACGACACTCTCAGAACATACGAATGTTTCTAAAAGCCGCAGCAGCTCAGTAATGATAGGATGTGAAGCCAAAGCAGTTTGCTTTCTTCATTTTGGTCAAGTGGAGTACAGGAGCTCCCGACGTGGTCTTAATTCAGTTGCCTAGTTTGCTCCCTGCCTTCTTTTCTTAACTGGTAATGCTTTCCACAGGTAATGCTCTCCTCACACAACAATAACGTAAGGGTGACTCAGCTTTCCTTTGTCCCTTTTTCTGTGGTTGCTTTTGCCCTCCTTTTGGTTTTTAGGTCTCTACATTTCCTTTCAGTGGCTCCTTACTCTTTCAGTGTCCCGTTCCTACCTTGCCTCAGACCCTGTTCTCTAGCTTCTCTTCTGCGTAGCTTTGTTGATCGCTCCTCTTTAGTCGCCATTACTTTTTGTGTCTCTAGCTCAGTATTGCAGACTCCACTGTAACTCCAGCAGGCCGCAGCTGGGCAATGGGTGCTCCTCATCCGAGCAGGCCGCAAGTTAGACATTCCACAGTCTCTAAGATAAGCTGGGGGCGATATGGTAAGACAAGAGAATCTTAATGTTGGGTCATTGTTTTTATCATACCAACAATAAATAGAATGACAGTGTTTAGGTTCCTGGTTGTTTGTAAATGAGTAACTTGGCATACTTCCTAGGGACGTGTGAGCACTTGAGCCCCCAAATCTTCCACTCATCAAAGTTGTTTGGTATTTCTAGAAGTGCCAGGAGAGCTTAGTAAATGGAGTGGCGTGGGGATGGGGTAGTTAATTTCCACTGTGGTTGCTTTGACCCACCATCCTACTCGAGTGACTAGATTATTGTCAACTGGCAGAGACAAGACAGGAAGATACCAGAACAAAGGCACTGGGGACCAGGGAGGGGAAGAGGGGTGGAAGGGAGAAATCAAGTACTTTCTACAAATGCACTGAGCTTTGAACCATATTACAATGTAGGCTAAAGGAGCAAGGGATACAATAACACATGCGGGGTTGGGGATTTAGCTCAGTGGTAGAGCGCTTGCCTAGCAAGTGCAAGGCCCTGGGTTCGGTCCTCAGCTCCTGGAAAAAAAAAATACACACATACACACACAATGACTAGAAAGAAGGGCAGCACGTTTTATACCCTTTCTACAATGTACTCTGAAGACGTGGGAGAGAATGAACAAAACTGTGGGGAGAGGCTCAAGGTTAAAGAGGCAGCAGCTTCCACTAAGAAGAACATTAGAAAAGGTGTGGTGTCCTTGTGTACACATTGGGAGTCACATCCAGGAAATCACCTCTTTCAGCTCCACCTTTCTGATCTGTCACAAATGCACAGCCTTAGTGTTTATGTTTATACATATTAACAAGAGACAAAGGTTTTCTGTGTTCCAACCCTGGCTAACTGGCTGTCCTACCTCTATACCTGACACCCATGCTGTCTGGTTTAAGTTTTGTTCATTTCTCTAATAGTTCCCTACAGTTTGTATACATAACTATTATCAGTATAAATTATCTGCATGGCCCAGAATGAAGCAGGCATTACTAATATGTTCTCAGTGCTGCCTGATTACATGGCGATCTCACTGCAGGTGAGGTAGCCATCTGAAAAGTGGGATTAATCTAGGAACCCTGACCCACCAAGTGCGAAGTTACAGGCCGAGAGCAGCCTCGGTTCAGTGGAGCTATAAACTGTGCTTGTTCTGACTTCCTTTCATCCTTTACTTCTTGATTTTCTCCCTTCCACCTTCTTCCCCTCCCCGATCCCCAGTGCCTTTGTTCTGGTATCTTCCTGTCTTGTCTCTGCCAGTTAACAATAGTGTAGTCACCTGAGTAGGATGATGGGAAATCAATCCCAGAAGGCTTTTTTAAAAAAGTGCTTTCTTCCTGTTACAAGAAATATTAGTGCTTTAAAAAACATAAATAAATAAAATCACTGGAAGAGCCCTCCACCCTTTAGTGTGTGTTAACTCTTAAGATACAAAGGATCCATCATTGTTTTATATCTTACAAGGAAAAGGTACTACTGTGGCTTTTAATAGCCTAATTCAAGAGCTAGTAACGATGTCTGTCTTACTAAGCATAGGGAGAGATGCTCATCCTCACTAATCATTAGGAAGGCACAAATCAAAATGACAGTGGACGACTATCTGACGCTTTTTATTAGCAACAGCAGCAGCAGCAGCAGCAGCAGCCGAGAGCAAGTGTCGGTGAGGGGGTAGAAAATGGAAACCCTGACTCAGTGTCAGAGGGATTCTGAAGTGCTGCATCCTTGATGGAAACATGGTAGTCGCAGGAAATCCAGATTGACCAAGACGATGGCAGCGACTCTGCATCTGAGTATATCCCCAGACTTGAAAGCTGGGACTTGGAAAGATATTGCATAGCCATGTTCTTAGCAGCGTTGTATACAAACGGAAGGACATTTTGGCACATGCTTCAACATGATGGGACTGCTAGATAAAGTAAGCCAGTCGTAAGAAGATAGAGTGTATGGTTCCATTTCTGAGAGATGACGGGAGTAATCCCATTCGGAGAGAGAGAACTGGATAATGGTTGCCAGGGTCTGGGTAGAGAAAGGAACGGCCTGTTATTAGTGAGTGAATAACTAATTTAGTTTTGTGTCAGCATTATAAGCATGGAAGGTGGTGGCTGTCCACTTAAAACTGGAAAACTTGGCTTGGAGAAACGGCTCAGCAGGTTAAAGCACTGGCTACTCCAGAAGATGTGGGTTCAGTTCCCAGTCTCCAGCATGGTGACTGACTCATAATCATTTGTAACTCCAGTCTCAAGGATCTGATATCCCCCTCTGGCCTCCCTGGGCACCAGATATGCATGTGATGTGCAGACATCCATGCAGGTAAAACAGCTATTACATAAAAATAAAATAACTTTAAATGGTATATTTTATATAAATTTTCTCACAATTTAATGAGTTTTTAAAAATGTCTTCACATCAGTGAATAGTGTATTATAAACCATTGCTAACAAATTTTTAAATGATAAATTTTTAAGTAGATGGTTTGGGTCTGCTTCTGGAACTGGTCAGTGAATGGAGCTCCGATTTTGCAGTTCTGCATTGTTTTAAAGGAAACCAGAATCATCAGGCCCGCTCTCTTCTGTCTGGCAGACCTTTGGCATGGCTGAGGAGTATCATCGAGAGTCAATGCTGGTCGAGTGGGAACAGGTGAAACAAAGAATTCTGCATACGCTGCTGGCATCAGGGGAGGATGCCCTTGACTTCACCCAAGAAAGTGAGGTAGGTTCAATCAGGCCGTCACCATCAGTAGAAATACGAAGCCCTAGTGCTTGTCTGCTTGTCTAATTGGCAGTTGTACTAATTGAGATTGTTCTTCTCTTTGAAAGATTTAATTAAACAAATAAAGTGTAGGGCCATGGTTCAAAACTTAAAACACCCGGTACTCCATTCTGTCCCGCTTTGTAGTCTGCAGGCCATCACTTCCCCTCACACACAGATCTCACATTGCTTTACACAGGTGCACACGGCTGAGCGTGTGTGCGTGTCTGTGTAAAGTGTTTGTGTGCTCCCTTTCTTCTGTCTCACTGCAAGTTGGAGGTCCTTCCTGCAAGGAATTTCGGGGGCTATTTTTAGGTCTAACAGACCCGTCTCCTCCTCTTCCTCTTCCTTTTTCTCTCCTCCTCCTCTCCCTTCCCCAATTGTCCCCTCTCCTATTTTTCTCAAGATAGGTTTTCTCTGTGTATCCCTGGCTGTCCTGGAACCTGCTTTGTAAACCAGGCTGGCCTTGAACTCACAGAGATCTGCCTGCTTCTGTCTCCTGAGTACTAGAATTAAAGCCCTGTGTTCTTTCTAAAGGAATTTCAGAGTTGAGGAGGTAGTTCATTCAGAGCAACGTGTGCAAGCCCTGGTCAATTCCCAGTGCTCAAGAGGAGAAAGATTACAAGTTCAGTATCAAAGCCGGCCTAGGATACATGAGATCCTATGTCAAGTTAAAAAAGAAAAAGCATCTAAAAGTACTTTCAGAAATAGCTATTTAAAGTTTTTAAGGTTTTAGAAGTGATGATATTAGTATTACCAGTGCTTCTTGTTCAGTCTTTTTGGTGAGGACTTAAGATTTTACTATGTAGCCAAAGCTACCCTCGGGTTTGCAAATTTCCTATCCTGTGGTACTGGCTTACAGGTGCATGCCCCTTAGCAGGTTTCTACACGCTTACCTATATGGAGGTAGGACGCTCAGGCTCAGAGTTAGAACATGCTGCAAAGCCCAGAACTTCAGGTCTTGGCTGTATTGAAGTGTGGGTCAAGGATTTGGTGGACTTGAAGTTGATTTAAGAACCAGTCTTTCTGTTCAGTCAAGTGCCCAGGTAAATAGCTACTGGTGTCTGGTTATTTTGGGAAATTGCTCCTTAAGGACACTGTCCTATATTTCTTAGACTCAAAGACTTCAGCTGAAAGCCATCTTTGAGGAGGAAGAACTAATATACACAAGACCCTTGGCTAATCTAGTGTTCTTCAATTCTTCCGGAGTCTGAGCCAATAATTAGAGCAACTCCTGGTTTCATAAACTTCATTTTTTTTAAATGGTGTTAATAGGTTGTACTCTGTACAGGGATTTGAAAGTAATTATAAACTACAAATGAAATATTCTTCCTTGATTGCTCTTCTCTCAAAAATAGACAGTCTATTCAGTAGGCTCTTATTCCATGACCTCCAGGCCCTTGGAGAGAGTTACCCATGCCTGTACTGTTCTCCATTGGGATTTTTGGCAGAGTTAACAATGTTGCCGTGTAAGTTGGCAGGTGGTACACACAAGTCTCTTCCATGTATCCAGAGAATTACCATTTTCTGAAAACTTGTGGGAAGTTTTTGTTTCTTTGTTTGGAGACAGAATTAGGGTTTTAATATATAGCCCGAGTAGTTAACTTTCCCAGGGTGTGGTGGTTCATGTCTTAATACCATCCTCTTAAAGAAGCTAAGACAAGAGGATCCTTGTGGGTTGAACAGCAGGACTTCATTCATGAGATCTCTGCCTTATTCTTTGTAGTGTTGGAGTTATAGACCTGAGCTTACAATGGCTGATTCTCAGCTTACATATGGTTTTCATTGCCTTTATTGTTTTGAATTTTCTCTATAAAGTATAACATTATATAGTAAAGCATAAAATCTGAAGTATGTAATTCAGTAAATTATTAAAAATGAACAGTTACTAAAACAGTCCCAGCATCTCAGCAGTAACCTCTGACCTCTGCCCCATTCCCCCATGGTCCCGCCTCTGTGAACTTTATACAACTGGAGTCATAAAACGTCTTCTTTGTAGCTACTTTTTTGCATCATACTCTACTCATAGATATTACTGTAGTGGTAAGAAATTCACTTTGTGGCTGAACAGTGTAACTAGTTTTGTTTGCCCATTCTAGTGTTGATGGACATTTGGATACTTGGCTTTTATAAACTTTATAAAAATAAATTTTATAAATTTCTTTATCTTTTGATGAAAATATATTTATATCTCTGTGGGGTACACCAGAGAGAGTGACTGGGTATGTGTGTTCAGCTTTGGAGCTGAGCCGGGGTTACTGGAGGGCACTGAGCGTGCACAGGCCCCAGGTTCAATTCCCAGCACCCACCTCTCCTTTGTACCCCATTCCCCCCATACACAGTTTATTTTTGTTGTTCTTTTGTTTTTTTTTTAAAGATTTATTTATAATATATAAGTACACTGTAGTTGTCTTCAGACACCAGAAGCAGGCACCAGATTTCATTACAGATGGTTGTGAGCCACCATGTGGTTGCTGGGATTTGAACTCAGAACCTCTGGAAAAGCAGTCAGTGCTCTTAACCGCTGAGTCATCTCTCCAGCCCTTTTTTTGTTTTTTTGAGATAGGGTCTTACTCTGTAGTCCAGGCTGGCCCAAAACTCACTGGGTAGTCTAAGCTGACTTTAACCCACAATGATCCTCTTGTCTTAGCTTCTTTAAGGGGTTGGAATTAAGACATGAACCACCACACCCTGGGAAAGTTAACTTTACTAGACATTGCCCCTAAATGGTTTCATTATATGTCCTCCACCGTCAGTCTGTGAGAAATCCATCTGTTTCCTGTCTTTGCCACACTTGTGTGTGATCTTTCAGAATTTGGCCATTCTTGTAGTAGGTAGAGCCCTGTATTTTCACAGGCACTTTCCATGTAATTTCCTTCAAAATGATGGAAAGATATATTATCTCCACTTCATTCATCCTGTAGAGGAGAGCACACAGTTTGAAGGACAGATGACAAGTATCAGAATTAAACCTGAGCCTGGATGTCTCTTTGTGAAACACCTTTTCTTCTGCTGTAAGGCCTGGGAACAGGTATAAAGCTGCAGCCCAGTGTCTGGCGTGGGGTGCATGCTCCACGCCTGTGCAATGTTGCAAACTCAGCGTTTGGTAAGCTGCACATTGCTAAGATCAGTTGTTTCAATATGTTTTTTTTTCTCTTTTGATTTATGAAGTACTGCTAAGAATGAAAAAATCTGATATAAGTAGAAAAATAATAATTGAAGAAGTAGGACTTGGTGAGTATAGCCAGCCTTCTTTTTTGGGCATCTTATTGGTAGCAATTGTTGGATCAAAGAGTTGTCAGAGAGGAGATCTCAGATCATTTTGAGTTCATCTTATGTTTGAAGGAAAATATCCCAATTTGGATAATTTAATATAGAGCTGAGCCTGAGGCTTTCGGGAGACTTTCTAAAGGCAGAAATGAACTGAAATGTGGTAGTCTCTAGAACAGTTGTTCCCCCCAGACTTTCAATAACAGAAGAGCAAAGATACTGTTAATGTCTATTCCTGGCAAGTTTTAGTAGCATAAAGTTACTTGGAAAATTAATATCCTTAGGATGCCATTGAAGAAAGAGATACAGCTAGGAAGGTAGGAATTGAAAGATTGTTAACTTTTCGTGTTCGTCTAGATAAAAATAATGTGCCTTAACATACGTCCCTCGAGGCTGTTTGCCCTGCTGTGGATTCTTGTGGCCCAGTTCTTACATCTGGTCAGTGTAAGGAAGGACTCCAGTGTCTGTGGCTTGCATGGCAAGATGGAGTTGAGCAGTGTGGGAATTCCTAGATATATTTTAACTGACATTTAAAATGTATTTTGGGGCTGGAGAGATGGCTCAGTGCTTAAGAGCACCGACTGTTCTTCCTGAGGTCCTGAGTTCAAATCCCAGCAACCACATGGTGGCTCACAACCATCTGTAATGAGATCTGATGCCCTCTTCTGGTGTGTCTGAAGGCAGCTACAGTATACTCATATACAATAAAATAAAATCTTAAAAAAAAAAATAAATTTAAAATGTATTTTGGGGCTGGTGAGATAGCTCAGTGGGTAACAGTGCTTGCCATGAAAACCTGGTGGCCTCAATATGAACCCTGGGAGCCATGGGCAGTGGAAGAGGAGGCTTCAACGTATGTATACATGTGTTCATATGTTCATGCATGCATACAGATGTGCATATGTGTATCCCCCCCCCCCCCAGACACACTTTTGTTTGAAGGGGGATTTAACTTTGGTGGGTTGGATTCTGGCCATGGTCACTGGCGCATCCCCACACTATTGTCTGGAGAGTGACTGAGCAGCAGCAGACTTTCGAGGGAAGCGGAACTGAGGCTTCATGACGGATGACACAGCTGCCGCTCCGCTCTGTGTGGGACTCGTGACTGCTGAGCAGCCACTGATTTTTATGAGACACTTCATACCGTATTCAAGTGTCAGTCATTCAGTCCCCATATTTTAACATCTCAAATCACAACATCTTACTCAGTTATGGGCGTGGTTTGGCAGCATTTTTGTTCTTTCTAGCATATAGTGGCAAGTATGACATGTCTTAAATGAATGATGTACTTGATTGGAAAATGTAGACCGACATTTGAATTTGACAGCCTCACACTAGATGCTTCTAAGCTGTGTATTGCGCTCCCTGTCAGGTTGCTGAGGGATGAGCCTAGTTTCATGTGTTGGGGTTCGAGTGGAATTCCAAGCGCAGAAAGTGCTCCACTGCTCTATGCAAAAGATGTTTAAAACTCTGTTCAACGGGCCCTTTGTTTACTGCAGTGATGTACCACAAAAGCTTCCTCACATGGTGCACTCTTATGACACCCAGACAATTTCTGTCAGTCCTTCTGGTTCCCTGTTAGGGACTTCCATGTATGGATATTATATGTTTGTGCCATATTGTTTCCTCGTCAACTGTATAAGCTATATCGTTGTGTATCTGAGGTTCTACAGTTTTGCTTTGCCCTATATTTTACTGACAATCGAGGTTTTGGTTTTGGTGGTGGTGGTGGTCCACATAGGAAAGGGCATGTTGGTTTTCTTGTGGTGAATTCCCTCATAGGAATGGCTCACATCCTCTGCTTGTTTTATATGTTAGGCTATACACAATGGGTTGCATTTAGAGCTCTAATGTTCAGGTCCTGGTGTTTGTTTGTTTGTTTGTTGTTATTTTTCTAATTAAACAGTACCATGCTTTTATAACAATTTTGTAAAGTAATCAGTTTAATTTCTCTTTGTGTTCATGAAGGCAAAACATTCTATGTAGGAATTCATCTCTCTCCTTGTGTGTGTCACTGGATTTAGTTTTCACCGTAGACTTGTTCTGTGCGAGTGCTATTACAGTTCCTTCTCCTCTGCTTAGAGTGCTAGAGGGAACCCTCTCCTTGGGAAAGTTTTACACACCTCTGCAAACACTTTGTACAGTCATGGGTGCTAACCCTTCTGCTACACGCCTGTCCCAGAATGGCTATTTTCTGAATGCTCTCTACTCTGAGAAGCCCATCCCTCCCCCTTTGTGTGTGTGTGTGTGTGTGTGTGTGTGTGTGTGTGTCTGTCTGTCTGTCTGTCTGTCTGTCTGTCTTACACTGCTTACTGCTGTCTCTTCACATACCTCCAGGCTCCTGGTGAGTCCTCTTCTTCTCCAGCCTTGTTTGCCTGGCTTCGTTGCTTTTCTGATCTCTGGTTTCCTGGGCCTGCTACACATTCTTTTACTGTGTCCTGTCTTGTCATAGCCAGTATGGCTTCATATATAGACTACATTTTTTCCAGTGACCTGGTTGGAGGTAGGAGGTGTAGGGAACGTTCTCCCACACAGTGTGCTGGCATCCATGTTCCCAGTTCTTAGGCAGCCCTGACTGTGGAATTTCGGCTGAACATTTGCCAGCCACTTCTATTCAGGAATTATGTGCACACATCCTGTTGATGGATAATTGACTTTAGGTGCGATAAAATAGTGGCTTGGCCAAGGACAGCTGAAGGAGAGGTGCTTTTGACAACAGGAGCATTAAGCAAAAGTCATTTAAATGGAAATCCAGAGGCTGCAATCAAGTACTCTTTAAATGCATAATTTTTAAAATTAGGTTTTTAGTACTGGAAAATATTTCCTGGGGCTGTTAGAGGAGCTGTGTCCTTGTAGCACAGCCTTGTGCTCTTCTTCTTTGCTTTCCCTATTCAGGTTACAGACATGGATGTGTTTTTGCACTCGAGTATTGTTCTTAACTAATCCTGCTGTGTCTTTACCTACAGCCGAGTTACGTCAGCGATGTGAGTCCTCCTGGCCGAAGCTCTCTGGATAGCATTGAGATGGCCTATGCCCGGCAGGTGAGCATGCCTCTTAGGAAGATGTGATCCGGGAGAGAGTCCGGGGAATCGTGACTTCACAGCAGAGTCAGACCTGAAAGCACGGGGGCTTCTCGCTCATGGGATTAGTTAATATTTCACATGAAAGCCGCTGTTCTACAGTCTGTTAAATGGGGTAATCTCATGACTCAGACAGTGCAAGGTAATAGAAATTCGCCCTTCCACTGACCAGGTGTTTCTTTTGGCATTGCTGGCAATAGCTTCCTGGAGAACGAAGCAAATGGGGTTCTGTATTAACTGAATTGCTTACTTGGCTGGCTAATGGTATGGTCAGCTCCTTTACCCTAGTTGATGGGACTTTCAAAGGGCTGTCTGATAAACACACCGTGCTGACACTACTTAGCATTGCAGTGGCACTAAGGATGTGCCTGCTGGGTCCTGTTCCTGGTGGCTGATCATGAGCCTGCATCAGTAAGCACACATCAATCAAGATCAAGGTCTGTGTGGAGCTGTGTGCAAGACTTACCTGGGGCTGACTCTTGGAATAAAGGAATGGCAACTCAAGCCCGTGTTTCATTGTAACTGCTGCTTTCCTCCACAGAGTGTCCAGACCTGTGTCATTTAGCCAGGACTCTGAGAGAATATATTTCTCCCCCCTGCCACCCTGGCGATGGCGACTACGAAAGGAGCAGGGCCTATGAGGAACTTAGACCTTGTGTTCTGCAATAGAGGACTCTCTTCAGCAACTAGTTTTATTAATGGAGTTCTATATCAAGTATCATATATCAGAAATCTTGATTAACACATGGAGATAAATATCCTAAGTGCTTTCTTAGTGTAAATGTAGATGCGTGTTAAGAGATAGTAAAACCAAGAGTACACTGCACAGGAGGGTAGCAGACTTAGGATTGAAGGCTCTTCCGTCAAACATTGCCGCTTCACACTCCAGGCAGCTGAGGCCCACCTCGTCCTCCAGAGATGACATCCCCTTCTTTTCACTCCATATTTCACACTAGACTTCAGTTCCTTCTCCAGTTTTTCCATCACTCGCCCTCCTTTTCCTTACTCACTCCACATCAGCATCCTGTAGCTTTCACCTGGCTAATTCCCTTGGTTGCTGTGGCCACCACCAGCTCAGACCCAACAAAGTTACAAACGCATGGAGAAACAGGATAGCTTCTTCCTCTGAAGAGTTAACCTCTGCAGCACCAGGACCCAGTAGGTGGGTCTCTCCCACTGATAGTGACTGCTTCGGTGCTCTGTAGACGCAGCCTTCCAAAGGGAGGCTCCTAGGGCACTCATTGAGTGAGTACGTACTCAGGACCTGTTAATCTGTGTGACAGCCCTGGAAGCTAAATGACATCAGCACCCTCCATCTACAGTAGACAAGGCCGAGGCTCCATGGGTCATGATGTACCCTCACTTTAATATTTTATAAGCCAGATCCAGAGTAAAATGGTGCACCATCTTACGCCTTAAGCATGACACTAAACTATCGCTGTGGCTTCATAGTTTGTTTCTGTTGTTTTGCTTGTTTGTTTCTTGAGAGATGTCACCTGAAGAGCAGACAGAGATCCCTTCCCCCTTCTGTGCTGTTTTACCCACTGTCGGGGCAGTGCTGAGAGGGTGAGAGGGCGGCCAGTGGGACTCAGCCTTCCTTGCACTCCCGTGTGGGCCCAGAGGTGCTTTCTGGAGTAATGTTCCAACTCCTAGTTTGTGTGGCAAACACTGTCCTGGCAAAGCAGAGGGCAGCCGCACCCTACCGCAGTCCATGAACCCTGGTCCTGGGACCATTCAGTCCTCTCGCCTGGCTTTACCACAGCCTGGCTGTGCTTCTGTAGTGTGCCATCTTCCCATTTTGCTCCTGGCCTCTCTGTCCTCCGCTGTCTTGCTCCGTAAGGCTGGGCTAGTGGTTAGCTTTAATGTGCTGGCCACAGCTGCAGCCCCGGCCTTGCGGACGATGAGGCACTCTGATGAAGGGAAGGACGGCATACGCCTCTATTGACCACTGGCTGGCTTCAGAATGACTTCAGATCTTAAAAAGAAATGAAAGTAGCCTATGCTGTTTCCTTATTTCAGATCTACATCTATAATGAGAAGATCGTGAGTGGACACCTACAGCCCAACCTGGTGGACCTGTGTGCCTCTGTCGCAGAGCTGGATGACAAGGTAGTGCCCAGACCTAACCTCGGTAGACACCCACATTCAGTATTCAGGAGGGCTCAACCCCTTACTGACTGACTGCAGTATTCTAAGAGTGACTGTTCTAAGACATGACATTGTTTTTTCCAGTGTTTTATATAAATTTGGATTTTGGGGTTTTTTTTTTTTGTTTTTGTTTTTTGTTTTTTTTTTTTTTTTTTTTTTTTGGTTCTTTTTTTCAGAGCTGGGGAGGGTTTGTTTTTTTTTTTTTTTTTTTTTGTGGTGACTTTTAAAAAAGATGTCCTCAAAAGGCCCTGATGGATTAGTCAGTGGCAAGAGGTCCTGAGTTCTGTTTGGCCGCTTACCCATTTTCTCTTCTCAGGTACCAGCACACACTTCAAGGACAGCCGATGGCAGAGGGCATAGTTTGTGCCATTTCTTTGAACTTAACCCATTTTCTTTTTGAATCCCTTCCCCCGATTTTTATTATCCTCACCCTCTTAATTCCCTGGCCAGCTTTCTCGTTTTGGAAGGGGCAGCAGTGGGTGGGTGGAGGTGGGTGCATTAGAAGGTGCTGGAGGGAAGGCAGAAGGAAGGGAGGCCAGCACAGAGGCACCCGTACACAGGTTTGTTTTTCAGAGGGTGCTTTCCCCAGGAGTAAAATAAAAGGCAATACAAACAGGTCTGAAGACAAGTGGGAACTCACTAGTCACGTTTGCTTGGTATTCATTGTGCAGCGCTCACCTCTGAGCGAGGAGCCATGAGAACCAGCGTCTCCCTACTGCGGTGCTTTTCTCTGGTTCTATCTTTAGAGTGTTGCCAAGGGGCCAGAAAACATGTTTCTGGGGAAGGAACACAAAGAAAAGGCTCTTTCCTGGAAGCGTTTATGAGGAGGAGTGGGAGGGAGAATAGGAGGTTGTGGCATTCACTGATAAAGTGGGCTATGGTGGCAGCCCAGAGAGCCTCTGGGAGGACAAAACCTTGTTATTTAGGTTAACCTCTTATTTTAAGCCTTAAGAAACTTAAATAACCTTGTAAGGCCTTGTGTTTAAATTCCTAGAGCTCTGGGTAATTAGAAATGCATTCACTCACTCTTAACGGGTGACCCACTGAGACTCAGCTCTTCTTACTTTCATGTACCTTTAATCATTGAGGTGCTTCTGCCAGGCCTACCATGGTAGTTGCTCTGAAAGCCAGCTCCAAGCAGGGAAGCGATACTCATCAATGCTCAGAGCCTTACAATTGCCAAGGCAGAGGCCCATCTTCTGAACTGAGCAAGGGGCATCTCAGACATAAACCTTCAACCCTTCCTCATTCTGCCTGCCATCACAGTCAGAGCCAGGTAACGCCTCCACTCTTACAGCATTGTCATACACAACCTCTTTATGTGCAGAGCATTTCTGACATGTGGGCCATGGTAAAACAAATGACAGATGTGGTCCTGACACCGGCAACTGACGCCCTGAAGAGCCGAAGCAGTGTGGAAGTGCGCATGGATTTTGTCAAGCAGGCCTTGGGATACCTTGAGCAGAGGTAAGGCAGCTCTCTCTTTCTCTGTCTCTGTCTCTGTCTCTCTCTCTTTCTCTCTCTCTCTCTGTGTGTGTGTGTCTGTGTGTCTCTGTGTGTGTGTATGTGTCTCTGTGTCTGTGTGTCTGTGTGTCTGGTGGGGGCTAGCTTTTACCTTCCCTAGTCACCTGTTTCTCGGTTCCTATGTAGTTCTGAGATTGGGTGTGTTACACCTGGAGTACTTTAAACTGACTGGAGCTGAGCTAATTCTGTCGTCAGAACACTTATCTACCAGACTGTTCTGTAACTGATGAAACAGTACGTGGGAAGGGTGGTGAGGGGGTACTGTTGGCATCTCTCTTATTTCTCTGCTTCCCATCATTTAACGTAGTGACGTGCTGATTACATCATGACGACTTAGGTCATCATCCCGGTTTCCTTATGGGATTCAGCATTCACTCCTCAGCTTCCTTTGTTTTCTTACAGCTTTTTAACTCACTCCTGCAGTGAATGACTTAGAAACCTTAGCACGGCCCCTATGGCTTTACCTTTCCTGGCTCTGCCCAGTTAACCCCCGAGTCAGTGCTTCGTGCCTGGGCTTTCTTGCCATCCCCTCACTAGTCAGGGTTGGTTGTTGACAGATTTGTTGGTGGTTACTCGTACCCTGTTGTCCACTTCATCATTAGGGCCAGCGCCATTCATTGTCTTTGTGAAAGACTACAGAATCCCAGCAGGGACAGTCAGGCGTGCGCAACAGACTCTAAACAGAGACGAGGTGCTGGGTGTCACCCTGCTGGCCTGAGAGGAGAAGGCTTGGTTGAATGTACTAGCTGAGTTGCGCCCTTTTCAGAGTCTCTGCATCTGCCGTGCAGCGTGGTTGCTCTTCGTCAACAAAATAATACTTCATTAGGAAGTTCCCTGAGGGAAGTCAGACTTGATGCTGCAGGGACTGGTTTTCATATCAAATATCACTCTAATTACACCTTAGCAACATGAGATGTGCACCCTCACTAGTCTCCATTCCTGTTACAAGAAATCTGGAGCTGTAAAGTGGGGTCGTTGTTTAGTTTCTCTAGTCTCTCTGTAAAGGCTTTATAAGTAATTCCTCAGACTTTGGCTAGACTGTCTTCACTTTAGTTTGCAGTTTTATTTTTATGGTTGGTTTTGCTGCATGTCCCTCAAGTGTACAGGGTCCACGGGGGCAAGATGAGGGCATTGGATCTCCTAGGACTGGGGTTAAAGACACTTGTGAGCCAGCCTTTATGTGGGTGCTGGAATTGAACCTCAAGTCCTCTGGAAGAGCAGTCAGTGCTCTCAGTTGATAAGCTGTCTCTCCAGCCTCATTGGCTAAACTTTTGTGATGGAAGTTTGGCTGTATTGATTGTCAAGTATAAGAACCCTACTCAAGTAATATCTGTTCATTTTTAGTTAGAAAACTGAGTCAGATAATTTTATACCAAATAAAAATCTTAAGGAATTAAAAATTAAAATAAAAAAGTTTAAAAATGCTTTTTCTGATAAACCTAATCATTAAACTGGTGCTTCAGCCACCAGGCTGTGTTCCATTGTTTATGATCCCAGTTTATTGTTTATTCTACTTAGTGTTGAACTTTGTAAATGTATTTATTTGTGTGTATGAGTGTTCTTCCTGCAAGTATGTATGTGTACCACATGTATGTCTGGTGCCAGTGAGGTTGGTACAGTGAGGCCGTAACTGTATGGAGTTACAGACGGTTGTGAGCCACCATGTGGGTTCTGGGAACCCCACGTAGGTCCTCTGTAAGAGCAACAAGTACTCTTAACAGCTGATCCATTTCTCCAGCCCAGAGTTTATTTTTCCATTGCCCATTCTCTAACTGGACTTTAAGAGCTCTCTTGAAGCACCTGCCCAGTTACTAAAGCCCTTTCTCCATCTCTTGAGTAGCATTACCCTCCAACAGCATCCTTTCGACTCTCCTTGTCACCTGTTTACAATAGCTGTCTCAGGGTTACAGTTCTGCAGATGCTTTTCTGCTGATAGTATACACAGTGTTTCAAGTTACATAATATACCAGATGGTAAAGCAGACCTATTCCAAATATGCTTTTAGATATTAGGCCAAAGATGTTGAGAGAATACAGGCTTGGTTTGTCCCTTCCATGTTCCAAGGCTGGAGGAATGGTATGTTTGTCGTGGTCCTCAGGAGTTTAGGACTCTTTAATTTAGGCTCTTGCCAGCATACAAGTCTTGTTGCAAGTTGGAAGAGGTGGTAGCGAGCATCTGTTTGTTCTGGCTACTGCATAGAATTCTGTTCTCTCTTCTTGTGCATTTAAATACTTACTGTGCGGAGGGAATGCATTTATTAAATTACCTTGTGCTTCTTTTCTGTTATACATGCTTTTTTTATAGAAATTTTGGAAAGTGATGAAAAGAAGACCTACAGAAAGGAAGAGAGGTCGCTATTCCTCATACCCAGAGGCTCCTTTTGCCTCTTTGTAGTTTCCTCCCTCTTCGGTCATGAGTATTTAGTTTAATTTTTTGTACAGTTATGATGTACGTGTGTGTTTGTGTGTGTGTGTGTGTGTGTGTGTGTAGTTTTGCATAGTTCATTTTTAATTCTTGAAAACCATTATTACTAACTGCATCAAATTTTATAATTTGTTCTCTGAAATTGGCCTTTGGATTTATTCACCATCTTTTCCCCCTTTCTCACCTCACATGCTCACAGCATCTAACTTAGCATTATAAATCTTTGTGCTCGTGGGAAGCCTGACCTTTAGGCAGTCAGTTATGTTCTCAACAGAACATGTTTAGAAGGTTCTGACTATAGTATGGACTCATACTGAACCAGAGGTACTTAAAAAGAAACATGGTAGGAAGTAGGGAAGTGACACTGGAATGATAGCATTCTGTAGTCACCGCTGTAATAATGGTTCAACATGGACTGCCAATGGGAGTTAAAAGTGTTAGGTAAATTTAAACTGACAGTGAACAGAGTAGCCACACAGACACAGACTAGGAGAAGAGTCTTCTGGTCAGTGCTTGGTAGCCAAGAGAACCATATGTAGTAGCTGCCAGTATCAGACTCTCATTGTAAGACCCTCACTGTGTACGAAGAGTTAGTTACTGGGTGACAACTTAAGCCTGAGCTGAATCACGTAGAAATGATGTAGCTGTGAGGCATTCTGTCAGACAGCTTTTCTTGGTTCTCTGAACAGGTGGCTATCATGAAAGGCAGAAAGGTGGGATCACTCCCTGGACTCAAGGGCTGAAAATGGGAGCAGTTTCTTCCCTTGGTTTTTATACATTGAGTCTGGGATTTAGAAAGAAAACAAACTATTGGGTCCTGTAGTTCACATCTGTAATTCTAGCACTCAGGAGGCTGAGGCAGAAGGATCACTATGAATACAAAGTGCCCCCCTCCCACAGTTTCAGAACTACCGGGACTACAGAGTAAGACCCTGTCTCAAACAGAAGTGGTGTTGGGTGGATTGTGAATATGACCATAGCAGTCAGGTCAGGTCCATTGTTATAAAACTTGGCAAGGCTCGTGCTTTGGATGGTAGGTTGTTCATATTCAATTTCCGGGTGTCCCGGTGGTATTGGGTTAGGTAGGAAATGTCCTGGCTCTCATGAGGCACGTGGCTGAAGTGTCGGTAGGTAAGGTAACTCTCTTTTCAGAACATTTTAAATGCTTCTGGGAATAAACAAGACCACATTCCTATGTGTGTCTGGGTGTGGGGTAGGAAATGGAGAGAGAGAAGGCGCACAAATATCAGAACCTGGTAATCTAGGCAAACGCCAAGAAGGAATCAGTGGACAATTCTGACTTTTCATGGAATTGATTTCAAGTTCTTTAAAACAAGAAGTTTTGTTTTTTAAAAAGCAAACCCATTAGAGCCATGGGCTCTACTCTTAAAGTAGGTGAACTCCTCAGCTGCGTTCTCCTAGGAATTCTTTGGGCTATCTGTAATAAAAATCTACACAATGATATGGATAGAATTTGCTTCTTTGCCTATGTGTTTCCTCTTCTGTGTGAAATTTAAAATCAGCCCTGGCCTATAGAATTCATAGTTTGGTGTTCTGAACATGGACATAGATGTGTATAATACATGTTGTCAACCTTTGCCAATTTTTTCTTTTAACATTTTTCCAGTTATAAAAATTACACCCTTGTGACTGTCTTTGGAAACCTGCATCAGGCACAGCTGGGCGGTGTGCCTGGGACTTACCAGCTGGTTCGCAGTTTTCTAAACATTAAGTTGCCAGCTCCCTCACCAGGACTTCAGGTACTAGAAACCTCTGCGTGCTCAGACACATTCCGGAGCCACTGGCTGGTCTTGGGCATTCTTAGTTGAAAGCAGTTCTATGTGGTAAAAAGGCCAGAGATGAGAGGGTGGTGCTCACGTGGGACCCTTTGAAAATCAGTCATGCAGGAATCCTGAATAGAGACAGGAGAGGGGGTCAACATCAGGTCTCAGAAAAACTTTAAGGACTCTCAGAAACTTACATGTGGGTGTAAGAGGCAAAGTGAGGAATATGTCAGAAGTTTAAAGCCAAACAACTGAAAGAATGGCATTGGGTGTGATTTAGTCCTTCTGCCTAAGGTGCCTTGCAACTGGGGGATTATTTTAGTGTCTGATAGAATGTACAAGCTAAACTGGAGCTTTGTGCCAAAAGTTTGGGGATATAAAAGATGCTACCTTTATAAAAGATCATACTTACTCTTAAAGAGCAGGGGTTCGGGGTTGGGGATTTAGCTCAGTGGTAGAGCGCTTGCCTAGCAAACGCAAGGCCCTGGGTTCGGTCCCCAGCTCCGAAAAAAAAAAAAAAAGAGCAGGGGTTCACCCTCAGTGGGACTCTAGAAGGCTGTCCCAGGAGGGGAGAACAGTGTGGGCACACAACAGAGAAAGCCACGTATCTGGAGTGGGTAAGCATGTGATAGGGCTTAGCATGTTTTAGGTTAGCTGGTAGAGAAAGGCTGTGAGTGCCAAGGCTGAGCTTTTGGACTTGAATAGCTTAAATGTGTTGAAGAGGACATGTGACACCATGTGATGTCAAGTCTGTGAAGCTTCTGCTACAGAAGGGAGTACCAAGAGTTCTGAAAGACTTGATGAAGCATAGGACAAGTCCAGGCCTGCTCCATGGACGAGTAGTAAGTGGGTGGGTGGTTGCATTGTTGGGAGGGTGAGACAGTCACCCTGCAGATCTTCATATCCAGACATCAAAAATTTGGAGGAACAAGGGAGGTTCAGTAGGGAGGTTCAGTAGTAGTTAGTTTTATAAACTCAAGTGGATGAGTGGCTCTCATTGGTCAGTGACATCTTTAGCCCTTCTATATTTTGTCAAAATAAAGAAGGAGATCCCGGGGTTGGGGATTTAGCTCAGTGGTAGAGCGCTTGCCTAGGAAGCGCAAGGCCCTGGGTTCGGTCCCCAGCTCCGAAAAAAAGAACCAAAAAAAAAAAAAAAAAAAAAAAAGAAGGAGATCCCATCATTGCTGGCTAAGAGAGAACACACAGGTAAGCTCTGTTCACATTTCAGTGACTCCAGATCCATGCTACATTGCCACTCCCAGTTTCCCCTGGACAACTTCGTGTGTTTGCAAAACACAGGGAGTAGGATACAATCGGTGGCTCTTAACTCATGGGGTTATGGTGGGAATTAAATGCCTTAGCTGGGTGTCCACACATCAGAAAGGGGTTGGTTAGCTCTTATTTGACTGTGTGTTTTGTCTTTTAGGATGGAGAGGTAGAAGGCCATCCGGTCTGGGCGTTAATTTATTACTGCATGCGCTGTGGAGACCTGCTTGCTGCATCACAAGTCGTCAGTCGAGCCCAGCACCAGCTGGGGGAATTTAAAACCTGGTTCCAGGAATACATGAACAGCAAGGATAGAAGGTACAGTGAGTGCCCTGCTTTGCTGCAGTCGTAGACTGCATTTAGTGAGTTTCCTGTCAGTGGAGCACTGTGTGGAACACCCTCTCGGCTCAGATTGATTGCTTTGTAAAATACAACGTTTTGGCCAAAAGTGTTGGTGTGTGTCTGTAATCCCGGCAGTCAGGAGTCTGACACATCAGTTTGTGAGTTCAAAGGTAGCCTAGACTACATTTTAACACCTTGTCTCCAAAACCACTAAAATAATAACTGAAATAGAATGAGACTTTTTGTGTTAGACATTGGTTTGTTCAGTCCGTGTGGATGTGTGTGCTTTATGCTTCAAGTTAGAGCTAGAATTTAGTCCGTGTGAAGTTAGCATTGGGATGTTTACCACGGCCCTGAGAAGCTTTCCTGAACTAAGGGCCTGCTAAGCAGAGTTGGGATTGCGCTTATGTAATTGGACTCACGTTCCTATCCAAGCCCAATTGTATGTATGCACTTATAGAGGAAATGTGATGCTCACTCCAGTGGGTCCTGGGAAAGCAAATATTCAAGGGGTAATACTGCCACTTGAAGAGGTTGTCTCAGATTCGCTCATATAGATTAAAGTAGGGTTAGGGCTAAAGATTAGCTCAGAAGTAGAGCCTCTGCTTGTCCAGCATGCACGGAGCCCTGTGTTTGATCACCACTGGAGTGGAGGCAGCATTAGCACCCAACTCAGAAGGAGATCCTGAGCCAAAGATTTGGGTGCAAGTCCATTATTTGGGAGGTGATCCCATGTGAATAAGGGAAGGTGGGGACCCAAGGGCTTATGACAGTTGAAGGAGGAGAGGAGGTTGGAGAGCAATCTCAGTGGGTAAAAGTGCTTGCTGTGCAAACCTGAGTTCAATTCCAGAACCTTGTTAGGCATGGTAGCACTAGCTTGTGATCTCCGCATGATGAGATGAAAAAAGAAGGATTTCTGGGACTCTGGCAAGTCAGCCTAACCTAATTGGCAAGCTCCAGACCAGTAGACATACTATATCAGAAAAACAGCACCTCTGCCTCTATCCTCTACTGCACACATATGTGCATTCAGATAAACAAACTGTAAGACGATTAGGGAAGGACTGCTCTGTCACTGCTGGAGGAATGCTGAGTAGGGTAGAATACTGACCCGTAGCATTCCCCATCTTCCCAAGGAGGTCTCAGGACTTGAGAAGACTGATGGGCCAAAGCGTGTGGTGCTAGTAGTTAGACGGCGGTGAACGTGGTGGATGAGGCAGGCAGGCCCTGCGCTCAGGATGAAGGATGAAGGAGAGCTTCCAGAGTGTTCTGGGCATGCTTGCACTCCACCTTTGAGTCTTCGCTGAGTCTGTGTCTCTCTGTGTCTTCAGATTGTCTCCAGCTACTGAGAACAAACTCCGGCTTCATTACCGCAGAGCCCTCAGGAACAACACAGACCCCTACAAGCGAGCTGTGTACTGTATCATTGGGAGATGCGACATCACCGACAACCAGAGCGAAGTAGCAGACAAGACCGAGGACTACCTGTGGTTAAAAGTAGGCACAGTGTCCTGTGGCTGCCCAAGTTCTCTATACTCTGCCCTCATAGTGCATGACGTTTGTGTGGGGCTCAAGACAGGGCCAATGGGTTTTGTGTCTAGTTGGCCCTATTTTTTTATTGTGTGATTTCCAGCTAATAACTACAGTTAGCTTTCTTTTCCTTCTTTCCTTCCCTCCTCTTCCCCCACTTCCCTTCCCCTTTTGTATTGCTCGGGATGGCATCTAGGGTCTCAGTCATGCTCTACTAACACACAAGCCAACCCCAGAACCACAGTGTGTTGTGCAGCCTCCAGATCACAGCACAGAGCCAGCCTCTGGGCAGGCAGCTCTGATGTGGTGAGGATGTAGTTTGTACCAGTGTGTTTGTTTCCTTTGGGGCTTTAGCTGAACCAGGTGTGTTTCGATGATGACGGCACCAGCTCGCCACAAGACAGGCTCACTCTCTCACAGTTCCAGAAGCAGCTGCTAGAGGACTATGGTAAGACCCTGGACGATTGCCATCTTCTTTTGGGGCTTACCATTTTCAATCAGGCACAGACCGTTATGCATTGAGACATATACATCACTTGGATACTTGGGAGACTGAGGCAGGAATATCCTGAGTTCAAGGCCAGCCTAGGCTACAGAGTGAGTTTGACATTTTTTTGGTCTCAGAATAAGAATAAAAGGGTCTGGGGCTGTAGCTCAGGACCGAAGTATTTGCCTCACATTCCAGGGACCTTGAGTTTGATCTCTGGCCCTGCCAAAAGAAAAGCGAAACGTGCGGCTTCCACGGTCATAGACCATAAACATGGTCCTAGTTCTTGCTTGGGAGAGATGTGAATGGGGTCTCAGTTGCTCCCTCGTAGATCTTGCTAGTCACATTCGATTACAGAGAGGAGTAGCTCTCCCTTTGCCCTCAGTGCAGGGTTCGGTGACTCCAACTGTACCTCAGCTTGGCAGTTTCTGCCTCTGTCGCTTCAACATCTCTAACTGTTTCTCTCCTCTCTAATGCAAGCAGCTTAGATTTTTGTAACAGAACCCCGCTTGCCAACCATGAATGAGGCCCAGAGAAGTAGAGGGACTGGGTCTTGTTGCTTTGTTTATTTTAAGCCAGTGTTTTTCTCTGGCAGTTGTGGATCTCAGTTTGTACGTCAGAAATGGCCTTGAATCCACAGAGATGCGCCTGTCTCTCTCTTTCTGTAGCTGTGACTAAAAGTGTTAGAGGTCTGGGCCACCATGCCTGGCTTCATGTAGTTTAGTGTGCAGGGTCCCTTAGGCTCATGTTGCTGCTCTCTCTCACCCAGCAAGGCCAGTAGATACCCAGGGTGGGTCAGACGCTGGAGGCGGCTTCCCTCTGAGTAGGTTTCGCCTTCTCTCCGCAGGCGAGTCCCACTTCACGGTGAACCAGCAGCCCTTCCTCTACTTCCAAGTGCTGTTCCTGACTGCACAGTTTGAAGCTGCCATTGCCTTTCTCTTCCGCATGGAGCGGCTGCGCTGCCATGCTGTCCATGTGGCCCTGGTGCTGTTTGAGCTAAAGCTGCTTTTAAAGTCCTCCGGGCAGAGTGCTCAGCTCCGTGAGTATTTAGGTCTTAGCTGGCATTGATGCGACCACAGCACACCATCCCCTTTGATTACAGTGGTAAAATGGCAACCACTCCGGATTTTGGTCATCTTAGAGCATTGTAGGTACTTGAGATTTTCTATTACTGTTAGAATGCTTGTTTTAACCCCTTGGCATTTCCTGGAATGTTAAAGGGTGATTCCAGGCACTAGCGTTGTGGCCAGGCAAGGCCATAGCCAGGAGTCATGAGTATGATGTTCATTAGGGATCTGGAAGCTTTGAAGACTTTGGAAACACCAGCTAGTCACCTATCTCCTTGCCTACCCTGGTAGGAGAGGCAGGTAGAGAACCAGGTAAATGTGAGTGACTGAGTCAGCACATTCTCCCCAGTACATGAGCCATGATGGTCAGGTACATAGTCATTTCCTATAAAGGCCATCATAGAGACATTCTCCTCTACTGTCTGTACAAAGGAAAGTGAGGGACAGTGGTGAGGTCACACTGGAAAATGCGGAATGCACTGCAGAAGTCACACTTGTTGGCCTGTACATTTGATTTCCATGGGTCCTGGGTTGCAAGGGCTGAGGGACTCTTCCGTTCCCATGTGCAGTCAGCCACGAGCCTGGTGACCCTCCCTGCATGCGACGGCTGAACTTTGTGCGTCTACTCATGCTCTACACCCGCAAGTTTGAGTCCACGGACCCAAGAGAAGCCCTGCAGTACTTTTACTTCCTCAGGTGAAACCTGCTTTTGCCTTTTTACTTGGCTAGCTTTTATTTCTCCATCCTGACAATGACTGTTAGAGACACTGTCTGCATCTGTACCGCAAATCGCCCAAGCTACTTCTTTGCTTTTGTAGGGATGAGAAAGACAGTCAAGGAGAAAACATGTTTCTGCGCTGTGTGAGTGAGCTTGTGATAGAAAGTCGAGAGGTAGGTCAGCACTCTTGTCATCCTGGCTGGAATTTTCAGTGTGCTCTCGTCCTACTCTGTGTGAATGTGTTATACATGGGCTCGAGGGGGAGACAGGGTGGGGCTTGCTTTGGTTTCTAACAGTGACAGTATTGATCTCAGTCTTGCTGTGTTCTGGTTGTGTGAGATCTCTCCTCTGCCTTGTCCCTAAGGAATTGTGTGTTATGTTCATTTCCTTGACCAGTAAGCTGAGTAAACCTTTTTTCCCCACAGTTTGATATGATTCTTGGGAAGCTAGAGAATGACGGAAGTAGAAAGGTAGGTTATATGTGCCCTTGATTGTCAGAATATAATTACACTGTAGGATTCACATCTGGATACAGTAATTGTAACATTTAGAAAGGTGGAATTGTAAGCCCAACTGATAGCCTTAGTCTGACACACATTTTTCTTTCTTTAAAATTTATACATTTGTAATTAGTGTTTTCATATGTTCAAAATGTACCTGCCATTTTTCTTAAAGCTGAGATAGCTATATTTTTGACTCAGAAAACATGAAGAAAAATCTGTGCTTACTATGTCTACTCTCTCCAGATGGAAAAATTAGAAATGCACTTCACCTCTCTCAAAACTCAGAACTCCCGCCAACCCCGGAAATGCCATCTCCCAGGAGCCTTAGCAGCTCCTCTAGGACTTGCCATCCCATGGGACACCATAAGAGAAGGGCAGAAGCCTCGTGCCAAGGCTCAGTTCTAACCCTGGGTCCCCTGTGTGCTTGAAGCACTTATTTCCTTTGTAAACTGCATGGTTTGACCTAGCAGCCCAGACAAGGGCCTGAAGGTACTGATATGGCAGCCCATCGTCTTGGGCAGTATGGCAGAGCTTTGTGCACTTTCTTACGCATTAGGACAGTCACCCACAAAATGACAACCATTAGATTTGGTTTCCCAAATGAAGAAGCAAAAATGAAAGTGGCTACTTATTTTCTTGAAGACCACACAACTGGAATCTGAGCAGATTTCTTTGAGGGGCAAGTCCAGCCCTGAAGAAGCATTAGCCTGGCTAAGCACAGTGTTGTTCCTCCTCTCTGTGTCCTGGGGCTTATCAGACTCTCCTGGTCATGTGCCTACTGATGAATGGTGATGGAGACTTTTTTTCCAAAGTCCTCACCACTACTTCCTGTATATTTGGTCAGCGTCTGTCGTAGAGAGCAAATCTAAAGTCCTGAAGGTATTTCCTCATAGCTTCCTGCTTGCCAGCAAATTAGGAATCGCTAACAATTCAGCTACTCTTAGTCATTTTTGGAAATCTTTCAGAAATCACTAACGTGCCATAGCCGAATCTATAGTACTTCCATTAAATGTGTCCTGTCTCTCATGCCGTGGTCATGGTGTGGGCCCTATGTCTTCGGGAGAGCCCAAATCTGGCCGGGCCAAGCGTTTCCAGTTCAAGTGCTCCGTAACACAGTTGCTGCTGGATGTTGAGTCTTTCCTTCCCCCTTGATATTTGTCTTGTCAGCCTGGAGTCATAGATAAGTTTACCAGTGACACAAAGCCTATTATCAACAAAGTTGCTTCCGTGGCAGAAAATAAAGGACTATTTGAAGAAGCAGCCAAGCTTTATGACCTTGCCAAGGTAAATGCCCTTTTCACCACTCTTCTTTGTGCTTGGGCTCTGCTGGCCTTTGCCATAAATGCTCAGGCTTTTCAGCTCTGTCTTGTTATCACTGTCCCTGCTGAAACATTTTCTCTGCCATGTTAATGGTTCAGCCAGGTGAAGCTCCCATTTTACAGAATGCTAACCGTCCAAAAAGTATCTATGGCCAAATAACAGCATCATGAAAGACTCTCCTGTACATTGTCAAAGCCACCTTGGTTCCCTGTGGTAGTGGCCAGCAATGTGTAGTCCAAGAGCCTGGGTTAAAGTGGTCTCCTAAGAGCATGTGATAAACTCTGATGACTTACGTGCTGTAGAAAGAAGGGCGTCTGGGGCTGGAGAGGTGGCTCATGATGCTCTTCCAAAGAATTGGGGTTTGGTTTCCAGCACCCACATGGTAGCTCACAACCCCCCATAGCTCCAGTTCTAGAGGCTCTGGCACCTTTTCTGCCTCTGCAAGCACCAGGCATGTGCATGGTGTATATATGTACGTGCCGGCATAAAACATGCACCAGGCATGTGCATGGTGTATATACGTACGTGCCGGCATAAAACATGCACATAAAGTAAGTGAATCTTTTTTAACTTAAGAAAGATTTCCTAGGGCTGGAGAGATAGCTCAGTGGTCAAGAGCACTGACTGCTCTTCAGAGGTCCTGAATTCAATCCCCAGTAACCACATGGTGCCTCACAACCATCTGTGATGGGATCCAATGCCCTCTTCCGGTGTGTCTGAAGACACCTACAGTGTACTCATATAAATAAAATAAATAAATCTTAAAAATATTGATTTCCTAATTTTAAAATGTGTTGAGGTCTACTTAGGACATAGGAAAACATCCAAGTGGTAGGCAGGCACTCATTGGCTGAGCTGCCCACAGCTGTGTCCTCACAGCTCCATCTCAGGACACAGAACAGTTCCTTCCGCTCATCACCCCAGAAGGTTGCTGGTTTTATTTTGCTTAATTACTTTGTCCTTTTGTTGATTGTTTCCTTAATCTTAAAAATGTAAACAGAATGCGGACAAGGTGCTGGAGCTGATGAACAAGCTGCTAAGCCCTGTGGTCCCACAGATCAGCGCCCCACAGTCTAACAAGGAAAGGCTGAAGAACATGGCCCTCTCCATTGCAGAGCGGTAAGGCCAGGGCCTGCTCAAAGGAGCCAAAGGGGTCAGGTCACTGTGTCCACCCTGCTGTGTGTTCAGCTTCACTAGGCACACAGACAGCGTCCAGAGGTTACACTGATTCACCTTTCAGAGTGTCTTTCAGTGATGGTGGGGGTGGGGTGGGGTTCCCCTGGTTCTGTACACTGTTATAGAGTCTACCTTGCTCCCCAGTAAAGCTCCTGAGTTCTCAGACTGTTTAACTCCAGAGGAGACTGGGTTTGAGACGCTTTTCCTGTAACAACACAAGACACCCTTTAGCCAGTGAGGCCTCTCACGTAAGCAGTGCTCCTCAGCATTAGCCTTCAGGCTCTTTAGCCCATGGGGTCTTCTTCTCCTTCCTAAAGACTTGGCTGCAGAACTGATGGCAGATGTTAGAAAAGCATGCTTTTCTTAGAACGTGTGGGGTAGAGTATTGCCAGATCTACAGTGGTCAGCCCTTCACAACGTCAAAATGAACAGTTTGCCACTTTCCCCCGTGCCCGTCCAGAGAGCTCAGGAGGCTGATGTATTCAGGTTAGGATTCTGTGGAAATCCCTCTCCACTCTTGCCCCCCTCAGGACTCCTCTCTCTTGTCTTTCAGGTACAGGGCTCAGGGAATAAGTGCAAATAAGTTTGTGGACTCTACGTTCTATCTCCTCTTGGACCTGATCACCTTTTTTGACGAATATCACAGTGGTCATATTGACAGAGCCTTCGATGTAAGTGTCTGCAAGAGTGTTTGAAGTTACCACCAACATACTGTTAAATGATGAAGACAGGTGTGATCCTGGGCATCTATAGATTTCTGTCTCCACCCCACCCCCTACCACCACTGCCCCCAAGCACTTTTCTTTTTTTCTGTCCCATTTAATATAGAAACATGCTTCTGAAAGAAATCTCAGAATTTTAGAATTTAGAATTTAGGGTCTAGAAATTATAAAAATGAAGTTAGTAATAAGTTAGGATCAAAGCTTTAGTTTTGGAGTTTGGGTTTTTTTGGTTTTGGGGTTTTTGTTTGTTTGTTTTGTTTTGTTTTTTGTTTTTTTGATGTTGGTTCTTTGAGACAGGGTTTCTCTATGTAGCCCTGGCTGTCCTGAAACTCACTATGCAGACTAGGCTGGCCTCGAACTCACAGAGATCCACCTGTCTCTGCCTCCCTCGTGCTGGAGCTAAAGACATGTGCCACTATCAGGATCAAAGCTTTCTGTACAGGAAGATTAGCATTTTCTGTTGTTTTGAACAAGCTGACCATTTGGGGAGGGGCGGGGATTTGCAATAATGCTGTATCATATGGCTGGTGATGCCTTGTCTGAAACAGATTATCGACCGCTTGAAGCTGGTGCCTCTGAATCAGGAAAGTATGGAAGAAAGGGTGGCTGCCTTCAGAAACTTCAGTGACGAAGTGAGTCTTTCTCTTTTTTCATTTCAGAATTCTGTATATATGTTCCCATGTGCATGAGCACATATGTGTGGGTATGTGTGGAAGCTCACAGAAGATGTCTTCCTCATTTGCTCTCCACTCTATATACTGAGGCAGACCTTGGGGAAGTAGGGTGTAAATCATGGGGTGTATCTCATGCACCCTGTAGAAATACTTAAGTGCTAAAATATCCTCTGGTGTACATGGACAGAGAGAGAATTAAGCCAAACTCACAGGCCAACCAGAACCCTTTTTCTCCAAGAACCTATTGTATGAACGCACAGACCACTAAGAAAGCTGAAATTGGACCCATTCTAGAAAAATCCAGTCTAGGTGGCTACTGTAGTTAGAACTCTCAGAATACATTAAAATAAAAAGCTGGAGGGCAGGTGGCTCACTGGATAAGGTGATGGCAGGAAGAAGGAAGGGTCTGAGTGTGGGTGCCCACTGCCTGGCCAACAGTAGGAGTATAAACATTAGCATGGCAGCACATCTCCATAACCTTGGCACCAGGGCTGGGAGTGGGGCTGCCAGCCAGAATGTGAAGCTGAAGGTTCAGTGAGAGATATTACCAACCACCCCTCCACCCAAGGAGAGGAGCCTGCTATCCCCTCCACCCAAGGAGAGGAGCCTGCTGTCTCCTCCACCCAAGGAGAGGAGCCTGCTGTCCCCTCCACCCAAGGAGAGGAGCCTGCTATCAGCCATTGTTTCTGTGCTGCTTCTTACCTTGCCCTAGATACAAGGTTTATTGCATCATAGGCTAAAGTAATATACCAAGCTCTCCCTGTACACTTCCCCATGAAGGGCTAGTGGAGACAGGTAGACAGGCCTGAGGCAGTGGGAAGCTTCAGGGACCTGGGGAGCTGTTACACTAAACGCAGACACTTTGGTCCCGTTATGCTGGCAGCGGAGCCTCCGGGCTCCAGGTGCTGCCTGTACTTTGGCATGATGCTCCACCAGAGTACGTAAGGGAGCAGGGAGAAGGACCAGTGGGCAGCAGCTCCAGGAGTTTGCTGACACTCTGGACATCAGGATGCCACCAGGGACATCACGATGTTCCCTTTTGATTGTAGTTCTCCATTGGCAGCTGTGGGATGAAGCATGACCAGGCAGAGGCCATGCTCCCTCCACCTGTTGCTCCCTCTGGGGACTGGGCCCTTTCCCTTATTCTAGGTGTTTTTCTCTGTAGATCAGGCACAACCTCTCGGAAGTTCTTCTCGCCACCATGAACATCCTGTTCACACAGTTTAAGAGGCTCAAGGGAACAAGCCCATCTTCAGCAACCAGGCCCCAGCGAGTCATCGAAGACCGTGACTCTGTAAGATCCCAGCATTCCTGAGAAATATTGCTGAGAATCCCTTGCTGGTTTGGAATCCCATTTCCTAGTCCTCTTTGACCACGTGAACCTAATCACTCTTTACTTTAGAACCTAGCAGTAGTGTTAACCTTACACAGGAAGCTCCTGGGAGAAATCAAATAGTGGGGTTGCTGCTGCTCTCAAACTAGGGGTGGATGGGGTGGAAATAATGTTGATTTGTTATTGGTTCCATGGGATTTTCTGTTCATTTTAACATGCAAGGTTACTTTGAGTCTTGCTCAGAGGTGAACACTTTCAACAATATTGTATTCTACTTTTTTGATTAGTACATTCTTTAATACAGACCTGACATAGGGAACACTTGTTTGTGCTAGGGCTGGTTCCTCAAAGGATTGGGAGAGTCTGGGTATGACTTCCTGTGGGGCTTCCATCAGTTCCTATGCTAAGTAGTCTAGTGGTTTGGATCCTGGGACTCAACAGCGTATACCATTGCTTTGATCCATTTAAGCCAAGAGGCAGAACAGACACTGGCTTTTTGTTGTCATTGTTGTTTTGGGACTGGGGGGACAGTTTGTTTAAATTGCCTTAATAGCTATGTTTTACAGTTTTTGGAGACAAGGTCTCACTCAGTCAGCCAGGCTGGTCTTGAACTCCTGATTCTATTGCCTTAGCTTCTTGCATATTAGGATTTCATGTTTGTGCCACTAGAACCAACTGCCTAGTCTAGTATTTTCATGGGATTTTATGAGCGTTTTCTGCTAACTGAACTTGTTTGGGGGAACCGAGCATGTTAGACAATCATGCCTCCTCTCTCTGAGGTTGTGTGCTGTCCACTTGTACCCTTAGGCACTGTCCCTGATAGAACTTGTAACTGTGAGTAGGGAACAGTGCCTGGGAGTGCTCCATGGAAGTGATCCAGTGGGCCAGTGGTTCTCAACCTTAGTGTTCCTTATGCTGTGGTGACCCCAACCATAAAATAATTTTTGCTGCTACTTTACAGCTGTAATTTTGCTAGTTATGAATTTTAGTATAAATATCTGATATGCAGGATATCTGATATGCAACCCCTGTGAAAGTTGAGAGCCACTGTGCTGGTCCATTGGGACATCAGATACAACTGCCCCTGGGGAGTCTAGAGCCTGTGTCCTGAATGCACCATTGATAGCCCATTCATGCAACCGACCCCTTGCCGGGGGCTCTGTGGCAAAGGAACCTCTGAGCAGTTGTGTGTTTTTATATGTCAGTGGGACCCTGCAGGATGTGCTATAGCCAGCCACTTCCCTCATCTGGAGGGAGCCCTTTCCGCAGACCTTCTGAGCGCAGTGTAGTAGAACACTTGCATAGTGTGCGTGACTTCTCACATCCCATCCCAGCACCGAAAGGGAGAACCGTTGTTATATACATAGCCTACCACTCTGTATTTTCCTCTTCCTCCTCCTCTTCCTCTTCCTCTTCTTCTTTCTCCTCTTCTTCCTCCCCTTCCCTCTCCCCCTCCTCCTCCTCTTCCCCCTCCTTTTTGAGGCTGTGTCTCCCTACATAGTGTGGGCTATCCTGAAATTCACTCTATAGACGAAGTTGACCTTGAAGTCACAGAGAGCTCCATGCTACTGCCTCCCAAGTTCTGGGATTAAAGTTATGTGCCTTTTTGCCCAGTCTCCTGTCTTTCTCTGAGAGGTGGAGACGGATGACCCTGAGTAGAAGCTTATCCATCAAAGCCACCATCAGTTTCCAGTGTAAGCGCTGCCAAATCCCTTTACCTAACTTTCTCCATAACTCATTGAAGGAAACTGAATCGGCCTGGTAGCCTAGGTGGTTTTGTTTACCTTGAAAGAAATACCATGAGGGTTCTCATCACAGAGTAAGGTTTCTTTTTGTTAGGACATTCAAGGCACCATATACATGACAGTTTATTTCACATCTCAGGTGAAAAGCATCGATGGTCTTTGAGGACCTAGTAGTGACCCTAGAGTTTGCACTAAAGTTTCGATCCTGGCATGTGAAAGTTGAGAGCCAGTGTGCTGGCCACTAGAACCAACTGCCTAGTCTAGTATTTTCATGGGATTTTATGAGCACTTTCTGCTAACTGAACTTGTTTGGAGGAATCGGACATGTTAGACAATCATGCCTCCTCTCTCTGAGGTTGTGTGCTGTCCACTTGTACCCTTAGGCCCTGTAGAGGAGGCATGGCCGTTCCTCTATGATCTGTAGAGGAGGCATGGCCGTTCCTCTATGATCTGGATCGCTTCCTTGCTTGCTAGTACGAGAGGGTTCATCTTAGTATGGGCACCCTGAGTCACCAGAGCCTGTCTCTCAACCTACCTGACAGGACCCTAAGTCTACTTTGCCCCTCCTAAATTTCTCTCTTCTGTGTTCAGTAATTTATCACTTGGAAATCGGGCTCTCTTTTTTCAGTTACTGGAAAGATTTTTAAATTTGTAGGGCCCTCTTTTTACCCCCTACAACCCAGGAATTTGATAAAATACTGTGTTTTCAGAAAAGTGCCCTATGTCCTAGAGGGAGAGAAGGAGGGAATGGGCAAAAGGGATGGGAAGAGTGGCTGGGATTGCAGGGACACAGCCTGCAGGGTGGCACTGCCAGGGCTCTGTGGGGCACTAGACACTCAGGTCCTTGCAGAGATGACCAGCAGAAGTCAGCTAGGAGAAAGGGAGGCTCAGGAAACTGGAGCAGGTAGGTACCTAAGCTTCAGCCATGTAGAGCTCACCAGGTGTGTTGAGGTGAGGCAGATTTCTGGCCATCTCCAGCGTTTGTTCAGTCAAAAGCTTTGCCACCCTGTGGGTGGGGCCCCTTTGGACAAGTTTTGTTAAAGGGATGTGAAGCTGCAACAGTGTGGCAGTGGAGGCTGAGGCGCTCCTCACACTGAGTGCGCAGCACAGAAGAGCCAGGTGGGTGCCTCGCCCGGCCTGACAGTTAACCAGGTTTCCTGTCTTGACCCCTTTTCTCTCAGCAACTCCGAAGTCAAGCCAGAGCCCTGATTACCTTTGCTGGGATGATACCGTACCGGACGTCTGGGGACACTAATGCCAGGCTGGTGCAGATGGAGGTCCTGATGAATTAAGCGCTGTGTGATGGGGTCTGAGGTTGCACAGTCTATTAGGCATGTGGCCAGCTGGTGTGGGTTTCCAGTTCCGTTTCTGTTGTGTTGTGTTTTGTTTTTTGTATTATGTATTTTTGTCAATACCAATAAATTTCTTTGATTTGTATTTCTTTTAAAAATTTTTTCCTTTTTTTTTCCTTTAAAATTTTAGGTTTTTTTCTTGTTTTGGGGTGTGTGTGTGTGTGTGTGTGTGTGTGTGTGTGTGTGTACTTAGGAAATGTTGTCAACAGTTTTGGGGCCAGAGAATGAGAGGCTACATAGGTGTATGAATTTGGCCAATGTGACTTTAAATGATTAAAAAGTTACCCACCATGAGCAAGGAATCACAGCCTTTGGACTCCTGTTCACTCAGGTACCATAGTTCGTACAACAGAGTCACAGCTTTTTCACAAGTGTAGTCGAGCGTGAAGCCAGCCTCAGGTGGACCAAGTGCTGCTGTGCTCTTGAGTGGCCTTTGAGGTCATCCAGCCCCAAACCACCCCTCATTCCTCAGCGAAGATTCCAGGTGACAGTCTGCTGGCCTGCAGTTCCAGTGGTGGAGCACAGCATGGGCATAGCCTGCTAGGACTGAAGAGGTGCAAGCACCCACCTCACAGTGCAGTAGGGTGAGCCTGCGAGGGCTGACTCCACACTCCCCTCTCATAAGCCCTTTTAAACATCTCTCCTTTGACACTCACTTGATCTACTTAGATCCTCCAAGACTCACAGAAGCAAGCTTGTGGGCTCATTCTGCATGCTTCACACACAGAAACCATTTGGCATCTGCATTCTGGGTATTTGGTCCCTGAGCAGTAGTTGTCGTCTGTTACTGACCCTACTTCTCCTACAGGACCAATAGCCCTGAACTAAACCAGAAAGATCTGAATGAGCATCTGCTCCTGAGTCAGCCAGTTGAGCAAGGCCTGCTCTCTAGGAACACATTTTCCCACGGGTTCCCCCAAAAGGATTTTCCTAGGGAGAAATCTCTTACCACAGGATAGTCATGTCCACATCTTGTCCTTTGAGAAAGGGCTTAATAGATCAATAATGGACATAGATTTCATGATCCATGAAGGGAATTACTTGAGGGTCCTCCAGGTCATGTTCTATCTTCCTTCTTTGGTCTGATCTTGTTGTTGGAGCCCAAAGCTGAGCTTCACTCTGAAGTCACAGAAGGAAAGACCTATAGATGTGTCTGAGCCAGGTCTGCCTCACTTATGCACCCCCAGAGCTGATAGGACGTTCTGAGTGAACTCCAGACATTCATGGCACTTAACCGACTTTCTTTCTTTCTTTTTTTTTTTTTCCCTCGGAGCTGAGGACTGAACCCAGGGCCTTACGCTTGCTAGGCAAGCGCTCTACCTCTGAGCTAAATCCCCAACCCCCTGACTGTATTTCTTAAATTGGCTCCTTCCCCACAATGTAAGAAGGCTGGAGGTGGTTGTGGCCTCTGGCTTGTCTCTTCCTCTCTCCATGAGAGTCAGTTGTGAGTTTGCCTTTCCTTCATGCAGTCTGGCTGCTTACAGAACTGCACACATGTCCGCCAGAAACCAAACGAGACCAACAGCAAGTAGGAACGAAAAGCAGCTGCTCACACAGTGGTGAGGTTAGTGGCCAGCAGGTTAAGACGTAGTGTAGGGAGACCTTTGTGGGAAGGGTGAGGTACTGTTCCAGAAGAGGCAAACTTCCCACAAGCAAATTACAGCACTTGTTCTACAAGCTGACTCTGTGACTGCATGTGTCTTGCTGGGCCTGTGTAGAGCTGAAACAACCTGAGTTTGCATGGCATGACATCATCAGGTTCTGTTGTTCCCGGAAGCCATGCATGTCCATTGGCTGAATGACTCTGTGGCAGATTATTAGCTTAAGCCATCTTTCCACTCATTTGTTCAGAGAACTAAATCCTTTCCTCATGCATTGTTTCCTCATGCATTGCTTACCTGGAGAAATGAGAAGAAAATGGCTCCTAGAGTGCCTTGTTTTCCAGGGCTGAGACTCTAGTCTTAAAATCAAGGATGTTTTGAGACAGACAGGGTTGGAGGCTCATAATTAACTTCCTGGGGACCATACAGGGGAGGTAAGAGTTGAGAGCACCTTTTTGGGGCCTGGAGATTTGATTTCACCTTTTTTTTCTCCCTTAGTTTCTTTCCTTCTGCTCCCAGGTAAACTCGTAACTAAAGTTGGGTAACTTCAAGTGAACAGTGAAGTGGAACTGGGGGACCCTCATAGAGCGAGCCTTCTGGTTTTGCAGTTCCCGAGCTGGGAGGTTCACTGAAGGACTGGAAGCCCCTTCACACCGGAGGCAGAAAGCAGACCCTACTCCTACACCATGTAAACTTAGACTGGAGCGGAAGGAGTTTTGTGGTTACTGCTCATGATGCTTTAGCCCTGTCAGTTTAGGTCCTAGGGTTTAGGATAGTCTAACCAAAGAATTGTGGGACTTCCCACAGTTCCCAGCACTACCTGATTTAAATAACAAAACAAAGGGTGAGTTTGTTCTAGCTTTGGATTTCAGAACTGCCTATTCTAGTTGAGTAAATGCTCCTGGTCCAAACCCTCAAGGTTGACTTAGCTGAATGTGCCAGCTCCTGCCGCCTTAGGCTCCATCCACACCCATGTTCTTCCTTGGGCATCAGAGCCTCTGTCTGCAGTTCATTGGCTATTTCATGGATCTCGCCAGATTCCCGTGAATCCACTCCTGTCCATGCCATTCATGCCTGGATCTTGCTGAATACTATGTCACAAATAGCCCCCGGGTTGGCATGTTGCCCTGAGCATGCTAAAGTGGGGTTGACTGACAAGCTACAGGATGACGTCCCCAAGACTGAGTACTGTTGCATACTTAGGGGTAGTGTGGGCAGAGACCCAGCATTGCATTGTTCCTGGCATACATTGTTCCTGGCTGCCTTTGCCTTTGAGCATGTTTTTTGGAGGGCACGAGGCAGGTAAAAACATTGGCTCGTGACATTCTCTGACTGGCTGCAGCTCTAGAAAGGGTGTCTAGCTTCAAAGTAAATGTAGCCCTCTGGGGTCCCAGAAGACCCGGCCTAGCCTTTTAGTAGCAAAAGATTGTATGACCTTCACTGGGGACAGGTTTAGCAAATGAACACAGTCACCTCTGGGTTAAAGGTAAGCAGTGAGCGATGACAGCATGAGTTGCAGTTTGTCTGGTGTGCCTCTGTCTCTGCGTCTGCTGACACTCATTACCTGGGGGCCGAGGCCTGGTGGGCTGCTAGGGGCTCTTTGCTGCTTGGACACCCCTCCTTTGCTGCCATTCACACTTGAGAGGTAGCAAAAATGGCAGCAAGATTAGAAAGCAGTAACTGGCCTTCAGGCAGGTTGATTGGGATAACTGGGGACCCCAGAGGTCTTTTCTCCCGTCACCTGCCAGATGTTTGTCCATCAGGAGCTTCAGATGCTGTGTAGAGGGGGAAAGAGGCAAGACAGAGTTAATTCTCAATATGTAACTTCTGCTGGGAATGTGGTGGGCGGATTCTCTATTTTCCTCTTTACCTTTCTGATGTCACTCGTGTTTGTGGGGAGGGAGTGGTGGGGGAGTCAGTGCGTGTTCGTGTGTTCCTTTCCGTGCAGTAACCTGTGTGTTTGCTCTGTTCAGGACGCTTCTTTCACTCCACCCCTGTCTGTTCGGTAAATATTCTCCCATTGTACCATGTGCTACCTTTGTTCCGTTCTTCAGTGGAATGGGAACCCCCTAGCTAAGGCTCCCAGAAGGTAACAGAAGTGCCTCTCCTCGCCTCGGGTAAGGGAGCTCCCCTGCACTCCTGTATGTAAGGCTCCTAAGGCCTACCTGGCCCCTAGTGGGTCTCCAGTCACAGCCACCCACTTCCCTAAGTAGAGGACTTCTGTTCCAGCTCTGAAGTCATTAATAGCCTCAGACCTAGCCCTTTGGCAGCTGGGGAACATCAGACTCAAACTGGTAGACAATAAACGGCATTCGATGACAAAGGCAGCAGGTGGCATTCTGGGGCCGAGGCCCTTCAGAAGCACTGGGTAGTCCATATCGAGGGCTGGCTGTGTCTTAGCTGACATCAGGAAAGGTGAGCCTGCCCTGGGGACTGGGGTTTATTGGCAGTACCTGCTGTGTGTTTGTAGAGGTTTGGGCTCTGGTGTTCTGCCTGGGGATAGATAAATGACCAGCAGTACAGATTGGTGGTCATGGCTCTTGCTGGGGCCCTTAGCTGAGCAGGTCCCTTGGTGGCAGTCGGCTGATCTTAGAGCCTTGCCCTGTACCCATGGCCTCATACCCCTTCTAAGGCTTCATGATGTCCTCTGAACTCAGCACCTACTGAATGCAGAGTGGCAAGGCAGTGTGTGGCCTTGGAAAGGACGTGGGCGAGTGGGCGGAACCAGACAGAGAAGAAATACTACTGCAGCTGTTTCTTGAAGTGTCTACCTTTTTCATGGAAAAGTTCTGAATCTACCTGTGGTTCCAGCTACTTGGGAAGCATTTACAGGAGGACTTGAGTTTAGCCCAAGGCCAACTAAGACCTTGTCTTTATAAAAAGAAGGGGGGTGCGTTATTGGCCCATCGTGATCGTCAGCTCAGCTTTTCCTTGGAAATGACCAGGTTTCAGCAATAAAAACCCTTGGAAGCAAATGAACTAGTGCTGGAGAGAGAGGCCCAGAGCCTAGGAGCTTCACAGCAGCTCTGTTGGGCGCCATCCCCACTGCTCTGAAGATCGCCGGAAACTTCCTTCTCAGTTGTCCTACGTGTGTCTTTCTCCAGCAGCGCCACACTAGAGGCTTCCTCCTCACCGCCTCTGTCATTCACTCGCTCAGAACGAACGGGATCCTGCCATGAGCCCTTGAGCAAATGGGCTGGCTGCACTTTCAGAAACTTTAAAGCAAACCGATTTCTAAGCCATGGTTGGCTATGTGCCATGCGGCCCCTTTGGTGGTAACTGCAGCCATCCATGTTTGAAAGCATAAGCTGCCCCTGAGAGGTGTGAGCGACAGAAGAGACACAGTCGAATGAGGCACTCTGGAGAGCAGAGCCCTGGACGCAGAGCGTGAGCTGGTAGGGGACATCCTATGCCACAGAGCTACAGTGTGGCAGGGCTCTGGGAAGGGCTGGGAGCTCAGTTCCTCTCTGCTCTGAGACACCTTGCCACAGGGAAAACAGGGGTACCAGCTCCCTCTCCCTCAGCTCCTAGGAAGTCATGCATCCAAGTCACTCACCTACCAGGAGCCATCACTCGAGAGACCCTCATCAGGTAAAAGTTACTTTGCGTCTCTCCTCTCCCTGCCTTGTGGAGGTGGCTCTCAAAGCTGAGAGGGTTTCTCTCTGCTGTTTGGTGTATTTCCTTCACAGCAGGGTTTCACATGGCCTCAGGCAGAACAGCCCTCGTGAAGGTGGGCTTTTCCTTTATTTCTTTTATTTCAAGATGAAAACTTAGGTCACAGCCAGGGGGCAATGTTTTGCTCTTGGAGGACAGACACTGATGTGTCAAGTTCAGCTGGTGGTTTCTAAGTGTCCAGGGACTGCTGATTGGAGATTGGGATTTAACAAATGTTTGAGGGCCTGCACAAGGCCAGACAATTGACTCAGCTCACACTGTGTCCCCAGTTTCCCAGGACATGGCCCTAAAACAAAGTCACTGCACGCTTTGGGGACAAGCAACAGGGAAGGACTGTCCTGCAAGTGAGTCAGTCTCCTGACTGACCTCAAGCCTTCTCTGACCTCCTTGAGCACTAACCGGAAGCCCTGAGGCTATATAGCCTGGGGCAGTTTGTGAAGACAGCCCTGTTTTCTGGAGGATCTAGATGTATATACATAAACTAATGAAATAGGCCCCCAAAAGTGCTATAAGAGGGGATACAGAAGGATGAAGATGGGCTTGGTAGTGCACACCTATAATCTTAGCTATGTAGGCCAAGGCAGGGGGATTGCAATCTGGAGGTCAATCTGGGCCACTAAATGACAGGACCCTGTCTCAAAATATAAAAGCACTGGGGTCGGGTTATCTCATTGGCCAGTGCCTGCTTGCCTCCTCCAGGGCCCTGGGTTCAATCCCAGCACTGCCCTCCAAAAGAGGGGGCAAGATGGAAGGCAGGATTTCTGGAACTGGGGATGGAGGAGCTCTCTGTATATGACATAGATTCAGACCCACAGAGGCAAGCGGAAGGTGTGTGTGGCACCAGGCCAATCCCACCCTGCTCCCACTTCTCATGCTCCAGTGGTGCGGCACGTGCGTTCACGCTTCCTGTGGCTTGAAGCAGCAGAAGCCGGAGGAGAACTTGCCAGAGGTCACAGGCCTCATGTTCGTCCCTTCCCTGGCCAGCCTGGATCACAGGGTACCTGCCTTGTTCAAGAGGTATGTGGGGACCAGGAGGGGAGCGGGGAGGGTGACCCATGAGGCAGAGAGAGAAGTTGGTAAGTGACTTGAGGAGACACCTGTTAGTGTAAGGCAGTAATTATCACACCGAGGCAGTGAGTTAGCACAAAGCCATTCTGTCTTCAGTATCTAACCAGAAGAAGAGAGATCTCCAGAAGCTGCCTGCAGCGTAAAGGAAAGTTTTGAAAACTTCCAAGTCAGCATTCCTTTAGCCAGAAGAGCCAGCTTTCGGGCTATACTGCCAAACCTCCTCTCAGCTCTAACCCAGCAGCCCCCAGGCCTGATGACACAGGAGGCTCTTAACTGTTGCTCTTGGGGTCTTGCTGCCATCTGACTTGAGGGGCTGGACACTGGCTGGTATGTTTCAGAAGTTTCTCAGGTGATTTTCTTCTAGCAGGATCAGGAAGCGTCTCTCTGACTTGACTGCAGGGAGTGGTGAGGCAGGGGCCTCTCAGCCTCTAACACACGGAGTCCTTTCCCCTGCCCCACAGCACAGCAGCTTGTTCAGAAAAGCCTCTGAGCTGCGTAAAGAAGTAAAATTCAGCTCGGCTAGGAAAAAGTTCACCAGGCCTCAGCCCATTGCTCAGTGTCCCCACCATGGTCAAAGGGACATGACTTTTTTAAATGGCATCAGATGTAAAAAGTTGTCACGTGGGGAACAGGAGTCAAGGTCATGTTTTTAAGATATCACAGGTGAATGAATCTGCTAACTTGAGCTGAATCCCTAAGCCCAAACCCAACATGTCCACCTGCTCCTGCTTTCTTATGCTGTGACAAAGGACTGGGGCCCTCCAAGAGCCTTTCAATGCCTGGAGTGTGAAGTCCAAGCTCTGGGCCAAGAACCCAAGCTCGTTCCCTGAAATCTTGAGCAGTTTCCTATTGGGACTACAAACACTGTCGGACTTGGCCCCAGCCACCATAGATCCAGTTTGGATCCAGTGCCCAGCTCTGCAGACTGAGGTCAGATGTCCTCAGAAACTGTCCTCAGGTGCTAGAGGCCACTGGTAGAGAGTCAGGGACTTGGAGAGCTCAAGGAGATGGGCAGATCATTCAGGTGTCATGCAAGCACCATGCGCTGCACTCCCAGAATTCTCTGAGTATTTTCTAGTTTTGTACCCAGCCTCTCACCTGCAGACATGGCCAACTCTTTTATTGCTTGGCATCTGAGCCGCTCTGTCCAGCTTTTGCCCGCAGCCTACCACTGAAGCAGCTGCTCACCAGAAAGCATGCTGTCAACTAAACAGATTAGTCAAGGAATTTATCTTCGCACACCTGTTTTTCATGTTAACTGAAGAGCTGAGTCCAGAAATACACAAAGCCTTTCTGTTTACAGAACACCGCAAATGTCCTTCAAAGTCCCTGCTTGATGGTCAGCCCGCAGAGGGAGGGTTCTCTCCATTCGTCAGGTGGTGAGACTGACACCCAGGTCTCAAAGTGTTTGTGGCATGGGACCAGATCCCTCTTCTAGTCCCTCTGTGACTCCAGCACCAGGCTTGGCAATAGAGCTAACTGGGTACTGGGCTTTAAAAGCAACTCTAAGGTGATGTTTCCAAGCTCTTCGTTGCAGGAGCAGGTCATGAGCTTCTGGGGTCCAAAATCTTCAGACCATTAAGTCTATAATCGCAGAATTTGTGAGGTTGAGACAAGAGACTTGCTGCAACTTTGAGGCTAGTGTGGGCTACATAGCAATTACCAGACCAGCAATGTTTCTTTTGCAAGACTGTCTCAAAAATAAGAAAAAGAATTAGGGGTTGGGGGTTTAGCTCAGTGGTAGAGCGCTTGCCTAGCAAGCACAAGACCCTGGGTTCGGTCCCCAGCTCCGAAAAAAAAGAAAAGAAAAGAAAAGAAAAAGAATTAAAGAAAAAGAATTAGACAGTTTGAGCCTGGTGGTGCACACCTATAACTCCAGCACTTAGAAGGTGGAGGCAGGAAGATCACAAGTTCAAGACCACTCTATCTTAAAGTAAAAAAGGCCACCGTGAGCTACATAGTAAAACCTCATGGGTTTTTTGTTTTGTTTTGTTTTGTTTTGTTTTGTTTTGTTTTGTTTTGTTTCGGGGTGCATGTGGTCTAGGCTGGCCTGAATGTACTGTGTAGCTGAGGATAGCCTTGAGCTCCTGATCCTCTGGCTTGTACCTCCTAAATTCTGGGATTACAGACATGGGCAACCACACCCAGTTTGAGATTGCTTTAACAAAACAACAAAAAGCTTATTTAAAACTGAACCCTTGGAGCTTCGCATAGTGGCAGTATTGCAGCCAATGAGGTTTATCCGAGACGAGGCTATTGCTAATAGAAGACTCTTACCAAAAGTGTACCTTTGGAATTCAGATGAGACAGAATGGTCATGTCTTCCTCCATAACCCCCATTTCAAGGGGAAAGTTTGAGGCTAGAAAGCTTTTATAATGAAAGTCTAGACATAAGGGAAGCAAACGGGGCTGAATCACTGGTTCTCTGGCTGTCAGTGGGATGGAGGAATTTACCTGTTACTGGAAACCTGACTTCTCTAGGGTTGCCACTGTCCAGCTGCATGGAGCTCAGACCAGCCCTGCATTGAAAATGCAGCTAAGCCTTCGTGGAGGGCTAAAGGGCTGATGGAGGCTTCCTGCCTTATGAGACAGAAAAGCTAAAAGGAAAGTCAACTCTCACTCGGCCAACAGTAACCATTATCCAGGACTCTACCATTTACCTTGGCTGCCAAGAAGCTCCAAGCTTGGATTGCTGTTTCTCTCTCTCTTCTTTGAGATATTACAAACGCCTTGTAGTTATAGCATCCTTGCCCCAGCCAGAGGAAGCCAGCCCTTTTCTGAACCCATGTAGTATTTTATACAAAGGTTTTATGCTTCTATGCTTTGGTTGTGACTCATGGTTTTGGGTCCTGAGTTGCATGCGTCTGAGGGCACCAACATACTTTGTTCTGCTTATGCTCCAGAACAGTTGATTAAGCCTAATGCATTGCTCATATCCACGGAGGCCCATGGGGTGGATGGTGGCTAAATAGTTAATCTGTCCATGAAGGAAAAGAAGCCAGGAGTTCTTCCTTCCCTAGATCTTAGCCGGAAGGCCAAGAAACAGCCAGGAGTCCTTTCTTTAAGCATGCAGATGTCTTAATGTCTGCACATTTCCCCTTTGTGCCAGCCGGCCATAGCTTCAAGGCATGCTGGTGTCCAGCTACTCTAACACTGTGCAGGTAGCACAGACACCCTGTGCTCTTCAGGGCCCCATGGGAAACGTGCAGTTCAGCCTATTTCTGGCTTCCCAGAGCTGCTGTAGACCTGATATCTCTGTGCCTTCTCTGTCCCTACACTGGGTAGGATTTGGATCTGTCTCTCGTCCGTGGAGTCATCAAGTCTGTGAGCCCCTAGTGGGCAGGGATCTGACTCCATGTTTGACAACTCTAGACCTCTGCACGGTTCTGGGCCTTCATGGGCAGCTCCTGGTCGGGGAAGACGTCTGCATGAGCTTTCTAACCGACTGGAGCCGGAGGAGCCACGCCCCCAGGAAGAAGCCGCTAATTCCGGTATGGTTGCTGCAGCTGGTGTTGTGAATCAGGCCGACGAGCAACGCATCCTCTTACCCGGCTATTTCACGACACCAGGGTTGCACCCTACCCATCCTCTCCAGGCAAGCCTCGCGGGACCACAGGACACAGGAACTTGGGGACAGGGTGGGTTGGGACAACTGACTGTGAAAGATAATGTCCGGCAGCCCATAGTGTGTCTGTCATACATTTCGCAATCACCCGGGGCCGCTGTGTCTGCCCTCCCCACTGCTCTGCCCAAGCCCGTGAAGGCTCAGAGGTATGATCTCAGAGTCAGCTTCCCCAGAGGTTCTAATCCACAGGCAGCAAGAAGGAAGCAGGTAGGCCCAGGGCTCAGAATTGAACTGCTCCCTTGTTCTTGTCTGACCATGCGTGGGCCCTCCCGGCTCCACTCCTTTAGATTACATCACTCAACGGCTGCTCCTGGCACCACAACACCCAGGACAAAAGCAGCTCCTCATCCTGGTATCCAAGGCCCTTCCTGTCAAGAATCCCTACTCATAAACATCTTTGCCCATGGGTTCTCCCACCCCACCCTCCAAAGAAGCCTGGCTTCATACAAAATGCTAATGCCATCATCTCTTGACCTCAGGACTCTCCGCCATTGCCACTTGAAAGTCGGTCTATGAGGCCCCAAGGTTCTCTCTCTCATGTGCACACCCTGCCTACTTGGCCCTAACACACAGGACTTCCTGCTCTGTTGGAAGCCCAAGCCACATTTTCTCCAGGGCCTTTGCTCCCTTCCTGCCTATCTCCCCCCCCCGCCCCCCCCCCACAGTTCCTGCTCACACAGGGGTAGCCAAGCTCAAGATTTGCATCCTCAAAGAGGCCTAGTGGGCCACCTAAGAAAAGCTTTATTTTCTTCATAGCACATATCAGTAAGTGTATTCTGATGATTGCCTGTCTGTTTATTACCGCCTCCCCCCTCCCCCTCTAGAATGTGAGCCCCTGGAGGACAGGGACTTGTCTTGTTTTAGGGAGGATGGGGGCGGGGCTCACTCACACAGAAAACTGTATATGTTAATTACCTAAGAAGTGTGGTGGAATGGGTAGACAGCCCCTTCAGCCTGCTATCCCACCAATTCTCTATTCTTTCAGCCAACCACCCTCCTCCTCTCTCCGTACCCAGCTTTCCTCAGCCCCCATCTCCTGTGAGGTCCCCTCCTCTGCCGGTGCTTCATTCTCTGAGCCTCCAGGTTCAGGGCCTGGTATATACAAGGCACTTTTTGGAGGGGACTCTGTGGCCATGAAGATTGCAGGCCTAGGGTAGGGAGGCTGGGAACTGCCCTCCTGTCCTTGTGGCTCAGCCAGAGGATTTTTCTTTTTTTCTGATCTCTGAGTCTGTCTGGTCCCTGGCTAGTCATGGTACAAGTGTGGCTCCCGCCTCGCTGTGGTAATAGTTGAGGCTCATCCAGTGGGGAGACTCTCTCAGAGACACCCCCACCTCACCCCCAGGCAAAACAAACAGAATGGAAACTTCTCGAGCTCCAATCTCAGGACTGTACTCAGAGTAGGGGTCCTATATCTTTTCAGAAACTGGATCCAGGGCGTTCGGCATCCCATCTGTCACGAGCAGTCCATTTTCAGGGTCTGTGCTTTGGCACAAGGTATCAAACAGTTACCAGCTGGCCTACTGATAAGCCCCTCAAGGGATCCAGCCTAAACCTCTTTCCAGAGAGTGCAGTGGGCAGCAGGTTTTGGGAAGCAAACCCACACCCCTTCCAGCTAACAGAAGTGCTTTGCAGAAAGGAAGGGTTTGTGTGCCAAGGTCACTCAGCAATTTCACAGCCTTTTACTCCTGGCTGAAAACCAGCACTGGCCTCTTCTATCCCAAGATCTTTATCTGGAATTTTCCATAGCTGCCAGGGCACAGTGTGTTGGAATGGTGTGGGGATGCTGGGTAGCTGTGATTTTTACCAGGTAGTTATCGTTTAACACTCTCGGAAGATAAGATCTGCCCTGAGGGCCATGGACCTGTTGGGGGGTGGTGTGGGAGAGGCTTCACTAATCCCACCACCCATGCCAAGAAGGTAGAAATCTGACCAGGAAGGGTCCCTGGCCCCTGAGTCCTTACTTCAAGCCTTCAGCCCTGCTGGGAGCTGGCAAGGGAAAGGCGTTCATGTGTCCACCTTTAAGTCTTCCTCTGCTCACCGCTTAATGTCCAATAGAGGCAGGATCTGTGCTGTGGGGACCCCCAAAGACCCCTTGCGTGCCCACCTCGAGGTAATCCTGCCAGCCAAGGATTGCCCACCAGGCTTAGCTTTCCTTGGTTCTAGTCTCCTTCACTCTTTCCCTGCACAGCCAAAGCGTTTATTGAGCACCGGCGTGAAAGTCCGGCTGGTCGAGATAATCACTGAAGAATCAATCGTGCGAGGTCCCCGCCTTTGCGGCTGCCTTTCCAAGCAATTGAAGGGAACACTTGCCCCCTCGATGAAAAGGAGCACTGAGGTCTGAGAACTTCTCCATGCTCATAGGATGACGCTGGGACAGTCTCTAACTGGTCCCAGCACTGTCTTCCTAGCTAGACACATCTGTCCTGCTCCCTCTGGCCCAGAGCGCATCTTCCTGTTGGAGGTGCCAGGGTCTGGATGCCTTGGAGCAGGTCCCCTAGGGGATATAGGTAGGCCCTGAGAAATAGGCCATGGGAGGGAGCAGTGTTTTCCTCCAGTTTCCTCTGGAAGATGCTGGAGCCTGAAACGGAAGCTGAGCCTAAGCGGAGTCCCAGTACTGAGTGGACAGAAGCCTTCTGAACTTTACTCAGCCCAGGCCTCGGTAGGAACAAGGCAGGTAAAAGGCCTCCTCCAGGAAGCCTTCCTGGGCTGTCCACACCTTAACCCTTCACTGGTGACCCACTCCTGCAGCTGTCTGCTTACCTCACAGCTGGTCTGGCCTGTTGCTTCCGGCTGTAGCTTTTCATGAGCTCTTGCTCCACTGTGGCTTCTCCAAGTCCCTGGCTCCCACTGCCAGAGCATGGGGTGCTAGTAAAGGTCTGTTGGACAGCGATGAGAGTTCTCAAACCTTATTTTTAACTTCACAAACTTTATTTTAAGAAATCTTGCGCCAGATGTGGTAGTGCCTGCCTTTCATCTCAGTACTTGGGAGACAGAGGCAAGAGGAGCTTGAGTTTGAGTTCGGGTGAGTTTGAGGCCAGCCTGGTCTACAAAGTGAGTTAGAGGACAGCCAGAGCTATTAGCATACAGAGAAACCCTGTCTCGAAAAACAAAAAATATCTTGCAAATAAATAAAAAGCTCCATACCAAATTTAACCATACCCGCAAATCATCACAACTTAATGAACTTCTTCCTATACAGGTAGAATTGGTGTAGAAATGGAAGCTGCAGGCCTTCACATTAATTTACACCTTTAGGATCGAATGGATGTTTTGCAATTGTCCCCCATCCAACCCAAAACCAAAACCAAAACAAAACAGAAAAACCGTGACAGTTAGAACTAGGAAAACATTAGCCTTTGTCCCCTTTCCGTGTCCTTGCCTGGTTCAGGCCTTCCCCATCCCTGTATGTTCAGCCTTCCTATGCTCTTTCTTCATGTTATGCTGTACCCACAGGGACTTTGGTTTTTATACATACATAGATGCTTTTGGCTAGATTCCACATGAGGGAGAAGGTGTGGTTTATTTCTGAGATTGTGTGATCTTACCTTATATTCATTCTGAGACCATCCATTTCCTGGAAACATTTAAACTGGATAGCTGAGTAGCATGTGTATATATAATTTATACATACATATATGTGTGTGTATATACATATACATATATACTACATATATATATGTGCATATATATATATGTAGTTTTTATTATCCATTTGTCTGTTGATGGACAAAGTCAATTCCAAATCTTTGTTAGAGTCAATAAAGCAGCAGTAAATACGCACAGTCTTCTCGTATTCTTGTAAGGGGCTGCGTCACCTCACTGGGAAGCAAACTGAGAGCAAATTCAGGGCATGTGTCTGAGGGCAGAGGAAGCAGGCTTTAGCAGAGGCCCTAAGCCTCAGGTGATCCAGGGAAAGCCTGGGTGAGCCTTCAGAGTCAAGGCAGGATGTCAGGCTTTTATGGCTCACAGCCATCAGTTACTGAATGCCCAGCCTCCCAGGGAAAGACAGTTCTGGGTGGGGCCATTCATGAAAGGGCTGACTCTGGGGACCCTCACAGCCACAAGTCCACTGCCGTCTTAGAACATATCGAGCATTCACTACTTCATGCATCAAGACCCAGGGTGTCTTTCATACCAGGGCACTGTCCCTGCCATGGATAATAAGAGCCTTCAGGAACACTGCTTCATGGGTCCAGGGAGGAAATCTCTGGACTCTAAACTATGGCCTCCGTAGGCCAGCCTATGAATGCAGAGATCAGATATGGCACTGGGCCTGATTGTCCTAGAGGCCAGTGACCAGGAGCAAACCCTCACGGTTTGTCAGCCAAGAGGTGGCTGCAGGTCTGGCTTGAGGCCACTGCTCATAATGTATATTGAAATGTATTAGGAGAGACGCTGAGACTGTGAGGGACAGAGACTGGAAGACAGGCTTCCTTTTTGTTATATGCATGTCCTAAGATGACATCCATTCAAACCAGTAAGTAAAATGGAAGAAATACAAGGACTGTTAACCTGCAGTGTAGGTAGGCACTGGCAACAAGGCCTTCTCTGGGTCCTCCCTCATGTCTGCTGCTTCCTAGGCTTAGAAGAGCTGCTGCAGGACTCAGAGATGTGGCTCGTGGCTCTAACCCGGCCCTCCTGCTTCAAAGTGGCCCCTGTATCAAGGATCAGATACATGGGGGCAGGACAGCAGTTGCTACGCTCCGCCTCCCACTCTAGCAGAGACCCTGCTCCTTTGCCATGGGCTGTCTGGATCAAGCTCCCGCCTTCTCCCAGCTGGTGCCCAGCCTATAAAGCCACCCTGAGTGTCCTTGCCCACTCTGTCCCCTCCTTTGACACCCGGAGCCATAATGGCAGAGCTACCCGTGACAGAGATGCCAGGCGATGCTCTGTGCAGTGGGCGCTTCACCATCAGCACGCTGCTGGGGGGTGACGAGCCCCCACCAGCTGCCTGTGACAATAGCCAGCCCAGCCATTTGACCCATGGCAGCACCTTGTACCTACGCACCTTTGGTTACAACACTATAGATGTGGTACCCGCCTACGAACACTACGCTAACAGCGCTCTGCCCGGCGAGCCCCGGAAGGTGCGGCCCACCCTGGCTGACCTGCACTCGTTCCTCAAGGTAAGCAGCAGTTTAAAGACCGGCTGCTTCCCGGCTGTGTGACTTTGGCGTGATTGCCTGGCACATTCTGTCATCTGTGTTGTGAAGATGACTGGGTACCTTCCTCAAGGATCAAGATACCCAAATGAAGGGCTAGGGATTTAGCTCAGTGGTAGAGCGCTTGCCAAAGGCCCTGGGTTCGGTCCCCAGCTCCGAAAAAAAGAAAAAAAAAAGATACCCAAATGAAATAGTGGACAGAGGTGCCATGAAGCTCAGGGGCACACATAATACATATCATCCAGGCCCCCGCAGCCCAAAGATGATAGCGGAGCCTGCTGCTTCTACAAATGCAGGTTGTACACCACTGAGAGAGACTGTGAGTGGGAGGGAGCATGCTGGGCCCCCTCAAATATCAGCTCGTTGGCTTCTCTGTCTGGGAGGCTGGAGGGTCTAATTCCTGTCACCTCACGGTTTCACGGACAGTTGCATGGTTCTTTCTGGATCTGGGGCTTTGCTAACCTTTAACACTCTTCTGTGTTTCAAAGCTACCTCAGAAGGGGCCAAACAAGACCCCTTGTTTGAATAGGAATGCTGAGATGAGATGCTGGGAAGAAGGGGAAGAAGGCCCCAGAGTGGGCTGTGGGATAGGTGGCCCCAGAGTCAGTAGGGATAGGAAACCCAAGACTGCCATGCTGGGGGGGTCCAGGCCTGGTTCAGTCTATCTGTGCCAGAGACCCAGTGTGTGACATGGGACATACTGTTTCACCTTCCATCCTGTCCCTTCTTAGACTGCGGGCTTGTCACATCTCAGCCCTCTGCCCCAGATGGGGAGGAGCCTCCCTGAGCAGAAGCACACTCTGCTCTCTCTGGTGTTTCTCCAAGCTTCAAGCAGCATTGTGTGCAAGGCTCTGTCCAGGGGCTGCCTGTGTGGCAAAGTGAGGCAGGCAGGACTGAATACAGACACTCAGCCCCCAACCCCATTTCCTGACTCCTACCGGTCTCTGGGCCCCCAGCAGGAAGGTAGCCACCTGCATGCCCTGGCCTTTGATGGACGGCCAGGCCATGAGCTGACTGATGGACTTGTGGAAGACGAGACAGGCGCCAACAGTGAGAAGAGCCCTGGAGAACCTGTGCGTTTCGGCTGGGTCAAGGGAGTGATGGTGAGTGGCTGTGGACTGGGGTGTGATGTCTAGACAGGGAAGAGGTAGAGCCCCATTCAGCCTCAGCTTTGACTCCCAGGCCCTAGCGAGCAGTTTAGACTTTGGGCTCAGTTTCCCCATAAGCAGTGACATCATATTTGGTGTAGGCTTCCCACACTTCTTACGTGCTCTTGGCCAAGACCCAACCATGGGAAGATCTCTGCTCACTAATGTGTCCTTAGGGCAGTTACTTAGCCACTGGCAGCCTCAGTTTTCTCACCTGTAACCTCCAGCATTAAAATAGTTACTATGTGTGAAAATTCTTGAATCAACGCCTGCTAGGGGGTTATTAGAAGAAATTCCACATAGGGCCACTAGAGGGCAGCACGAACATACAAATCTACAATTCCTCCCCCTCCACTCCCATACCATACCTACTGGGAGACGGGTGTTAGCTGTAGTAGGAAGCCTACGCCAGCCTTCAGGAAGCAAAGAGTCAAGTGGCCTTGACCTTGAAAGACAATATCGGGTTTTACAAAAATGATGGGATGGAGTGCAGGGGAAACCAGAACCAGAGCCTTCATCTCCCAGGGGCTTTGCAATCAGAGTAGCAACAGCCCTGATCTGTGTTAGCCGGAACCAGGCACCCTCTGATTTTCATCTCAGCCCCAGAAATCTCCTGAGTGTGAAAGTCAAATGTCCCTACCTGGCCCTACCTGGCCCTAGTAGTTGGCAGGGCCAAAGTCCATATCAGGCCCTCCTACTTGGAATTTCAGCCCCTCTGGCTTTGTCTTTAATATGGAAGCAACCTGAGGTTTGATTTCTGCTCTATGTGGGGTGCTGGCTTCAGCTGGCTTTTGCTGATGCTTCCAGAACGCCATGCCCAGGGCCAATAGCTGCTCAAGGCAATGGCTGGGATCTGGCAGATATACGGTCTTGGGCTTGGACCAGGGAGAGTGATGAGAAGGCTAAAGCCCATCCCCAGACCTCCATGGCAGAGTGGGAGCAGATGAAAATTGTCCTCCCATTTCTCCCCCAAGCCAGGCAGGCTGATCCCATGGGAGGGAAAGCCCAAGAAGCATCGGGTGTCCCCTAGACCTGGGAACAAGCACATGAGGGTTTGGCCTTGAGTCTGGCCCTCAGGAAGCCTCTAACTCCGCTCTCCTACCAGATCCGATGCATGCTCAACATATGGGGTGTGATCCTCTATCTGCGGCTGCCCTGGATTACGGCGCAGGCGGGCATTGGTGAGTGCCAGTCACCTCAAGGAGAAGGGAAAGCACATGTGCTTGAGTTCTGGGTCAAACCCCTTGGGCTGTAGAGACTCCAGGCTAGACCTGCTCCTCCCCAGCACACCTGGGATGGCAGCAGCCACCGGTGAGGATGGAGCAGAAGAGAACATCGGATGCAGAGTCAGCCGTGTCAGGGTACCTCGGTGAGCCAACTTCTAGTGCAGAGTGTTTGTGTCAGAGCTGAAAAGAGCAGGGTTCAGATGCTGGGTATCTTTGAGTCCCTAACCTTCTCTGAGCCTCGGTTTCCTGGTGGGTAAAATGGGTTGACAACAGTACCCGCCTACAGGGCTACAAGGCGCTGGGAAGCAACACAGGCATGGCTTTCTTCCTATTGTCAAAGTGGCTGCCGTCCTTTCCACGACCGGAAACTATTCCAACATGGGCACACGAACTTCCTGTTAGTCAGCTCACCAAGGAAGGTAGACAGACCAACCTTAACTGAGTAGGGCAAGGTGCGTGTGTGTGCATGCGTGCATGCGTGTTCAAACATGCTCATGTGTATCTTTGTACTTGAACCTGTAGAAGCCAGAGAAAGCCTCAGGCATCTACCTCAGGAGCCATCAGTCTCCTTTGAGACGGGTCACTGGCCCAGATCTCACTAATTAAGCCAGCAAGCCCCAGGGATCTTCCGATTTCTACCTCCCCAATATGGGCCTTGCAGGTGCATGCCACCAGGCCTTGACCTTTTTTTTTTTTTTTTTTTTTTTTGGTTCTTTTTTTTTTCGGAGCTGGGGACCGAACCCAGGGCCTTGCGCTTCCTAGGCAAGCGCTCTACCACTGAGCTAAATCCCCAACCCCAGGCCTTGACTTTTGTGCAGGCTGTGGAGACCAAACTCACATTCTCGCTCTTGCAAGCCAAGCACTTTACTGTACCTGGCTAACTCCCAGGTTCCCTGGCTTTTGTTTTCATTTTGAGATGGAGTCTGGTCTATCCCAGGTCTCAAACTCACTATGTAACAACCAAGGATGACCTTAGAGTTCTAGCTACCAGGATTTCTAGCTACTAGGATTAAAGGTGTGTGCCGCCATGCCTGGATTATGGGGTACTGGGGCTCAAACCCGGTCCTTGTGCTGGGCAGGCACTCTCCCAACTGAGCTACATCCCCAGTCCTTATTTTCAGAGGGTTTTGTGGGGGCTGCTGTTGTTTGAAGCAGGCTCTCTGTCTCTCTAAGTAAACTTGGCTGTCTTAGAACTTGCTCTGTCGATCAGAGATATCCACCTGCCTCCGCCGTGTGAATGCTAGGATTAAAGACCCGTGACATCATGCCTGGCTCCTCCTTTCTGCTTTGACCCAGGGCCTCTCTCTCTATTGCCCAGGCTGGCCTTGAACTCTCTACCTCCCAAATGCTGGGGTGACAGGCCTGCACTTCAGCCTCTGGTGACAAACTGAGACTCAGAGAAAGGGACTTGGGTCGCATGGGGATTTAGGGGACAGACTCAGGTTTCTCCATGGGTTCTCGCCTGAGACGTGTGCTGATTGAGTTTTGGGGTGCTCCCATTCACCCCCACACAGTCCTGACCTGGCTCATCATCCTGCTGTCAGTCATGGTGACATCTATCACCGGCCTCTCTATCTCGGCCATCTCCACCAATGGCAAGGTCAAGTCGGGTGAGTTCTGGGGCCAGCGTTCCCTGGACTCCATGCTTTCTGAGCTGCCATCCCACCCCTGGTGTACCCCATCATACCCACCTTGCTTCAGATGGGGTCTTGTGGGGGCTCTCTACCTCTCAAAGCGGTCTGGATTACCCACCCTGTGGCCCTCGGTCCTGCCCCCTGCAGAACATGGCTTCTTCTCTGGCCCCCTGCTCTGCCCACTAGGTGGTACCTATTTCCTAATTTCTCGGAGTCTGGGACCTGAGCTGGGGGGCTCCATTGGCCTCATCTTCGCCTTTGCCAATGCCGTGGGTGTGGCCATGCACACTGTGGGCTTTGCAGAGACCGTACGAGACCTACTTCAGGTGAGGGGCCAGGCGTGGGGTGGAGGGAGCGGGACCACCTCCCCACACTGCTCCTCACGCAGGCCTTCCTCCCCCAGCCTAATCTTTCCCACCATTGACCAAAGCTGTGTCTGGTCACTTTGACAGTAAAAGTCTCATAAGTATAGACCATCCTCACAAGATCCCCTTTAGGGTACATGCTGCCTTTGGGCCATGTTGTCCCTGCCCATACAGTAGTTCTCTGGGGCAGGGGTGAGGTATCCTCTCAGGGTATGCCCTAAGTGAAGTGAGAGTGGGGGTCTGGAGGAATAGAGGGGGAGACTGGACACACAGCGGGTCTGCTCCCCACAGGAGAACGGCACACCCATTGTAGACCCCATCAATGACATCCGCATCATCGGTGTGGTCACGGTCACTGTGCTGCTGGCCATCTCGCTGGCTGGGATGGAGTGGGAGTCCAAGGTGAGGTGGATATGCTGGGAGTGAGGAGGTGGGCCTGGTTTTGCCCCTTCTAAGTGTGCCAACTAGGATTGAAGTGTGGCTTCTAGGACAAATAAACAAACAAACAAAAACCCTAAGACAGACTTTGTTCTATTTCCTGTAACTCTCCCAAGGATGTGGTGTAGGGCTAGCATGGTGGTTTCCATGGAGCAGGGGAGAGGTATGAAGACGCCTTCCATCCCGTGACCTTTCCAGCCCTGAGTGCGGTCCTTATTGACCTGGTTCACAATGGCTGCCATCCTGACACCTGTGGTCCAGGCAGAGAGAGACTGGGGAGAGTGAAAGAAAAGAAAGGAATTCTCTATCCATGCTTTTAGGTTAAGCCAAAAGTTGTGCACATTGCTCCTGCTCACACCCCATTGGCCAGAACCTGCTCTTGTAGCTTGCGAAGCTGCAGAGAGAGGCAAGACAATGTGCTCTCCAATCCTGCAAAATCCTGTATCCAGCCAAACCTCAGAGGTTTTGTATCACCGAACAAAAGAATCGCTGAGCTATAAGCCAGCGGGCTGGACCAGAAGGGAGCCTTTGACTTGGGAGGGGCCTGGCCTGTGTGCCTCGCTTCTCCATGTTGTCCTCCTGGCTCTGGTCTCCAGGTGGTTCTTCACTAGCCTTCCCCTTGCAAGCGTCTGCTGCTGGGAACTACTACTCCAGACCGCCTTGCTCATGGAGCCCCCAACCTGACCCCATCATGCCTCCTGCTTCTAGTCGCAGGCCAACTTGTTCACTGTCAACATCCCTGACTCCTTGCAGCCTGACTGAGATGAGGACACAGTCACGTGGTTAACAGAGTCAGGGACCACACAGCCCCCCAGAAGGCTGGAGCCGCCATCTGACCTCCCGTGTCCTTTTACTCCAGGCCCAGGTGCTGTTCTTTCTTGTCATCATGGTCTCTTTTGCCAACTACCTGGTGGGCACGCTGATCCCAGCATCTAAGGACAAAGCCTCCAAAGGTTTCTACAGCTACCATGGTACGTGAGGCCGGTGGCCCCACAGTGGCTCTGTGGATGGGGACAGTCGGGCTGTGTATTTGACTCCTTAAATGGGCACAAGAGGCCAGGATCTCCTCCCATGGCCACAGGCCTCCAGGGATCCTACTGCTGTCTGGCTGGACCATATTAGATGGCCAAGCCCTGAGGGTAGCTCTGACTTAGGCATTGGTTTTTCCAGGGGACATTTTTGTTCAGAACCTGGTACCCGACTGGAGAGGCATCGATGGTAGCTTCTTCGGGATGTTCTCCATCTTCTTCCCTTCAGCCACAGGCATTCTGGCAGGGGCCAACATCTCTGGGGACCTCAAGGTAAGCAGAGGCTGTCCTAACTGTCTGGTACCACAGAGGACCCGCATCCTGGAACCCTGGTATCATTCCCAGGTGCCCCCCAGCTCTGCTCTGAAGACTGACTTACTCGCTCATGACAGGCCTTTTGCCTAAGAGACCTAATCCGCCCTGCTCTGTTCTTGTTACTTTGCAAAGTTCTGTGCCTCTTTCAAATCCCTCCTGCAAGGGCTCTGGCTGGCCTTCCGCCCACCATGGTGTGTTCCCAGCATGAGAGGTCAGCCCAGTGTCTCTGGCTCTGTCTCCAGCTTAGCGTCGGACACGAGCAAGGTGCTTGGTGTGTTTGTTGAATGAATGGTAGTGAGTAGAGTCAAAGCAGCAATGCAAAGTGCTGTGCGGTGGGAGTGAGAAGAGAAGGAGTAGCAGATCTTCTGGGTGGGAGTGGGCCCAGAGCCAGACGCCAAAGAGCTGGGGGTGTGCCAGACAGTAGGCCCAAAATGGTATTGTGTTGAGCTCTTACTTTAGACTCCCTCCCCATTGAAGGTGTCGCGCTTCTCGCAGAATTAAGAATTGGGCACCATGGGCATGGAGGGTACAGTGGGTGCAGTGGATGTGGTGGGCACAGTGGGTATGGTGGCATAGGCTTGGAATCCCAGGACTCATAAAGTTGAGAGGGGAGGATCAGGAAAGGCGAAGATCATTCTTTACTACACAATGAGTTCAGAGCCAGTCTGGGCTCTGTGAGGCACCATTTTTTGTTTGTTTGTTTGTTTGTTTGTTTGTTTTGCCAAAACAAACCAAGAGCAAACCCAGTGTCCTGGAGGCAATGAAGAAAGCGACCCACTCAGCTTGCTAAGCTAGAGCTTCCTATTGAGAAAGCCTGGAGGGCAGGACGTTTACCTAACACACTCGAGAGAGCAGCTGGCAGAAGGCCTTCAGCTTGACCCTCTTCAAGCCCTGTTAAGCGTCATTGTCTTGGTAGGGTTTTACTGCTGTGAACAGACACCAAGACCAATACAACTCTTTTTTTTTTAAAGGTGTATTTATTTTATGTATGTGAGTACACCATCACTCTCTTCAGAGACCAGCAGAGAGTCAAATCTCATTACAGATGGTTGTGAGCCACCATGTGGTTGCTGGGAATTGAACTCAGGACCTCTGGAAGGGCAGTCAGTGCTCTTAACCGCTGAGCCATCTCTCCAACTCCCCAAGACAACTCTTATAAGGACAACATTTAATTGGGACTGGTTTACAGGATCAGAGGTTCAGTTCATTATCATCAAAGCAGGATCATGACAGCATCCAGGCAGGCATGGTGCAGGGGGAGCTGAGGGTTCTACATCTTCATCTGAAGGCTGCTAGGAGAAGACTGGCTTCCAGGGAACTAGGGTCTTAAAGCCCATGCCACAACGACACACCTTCTCCAACAAGGCCATACCTCCTAATAGTGCCACTCCCGGGGACAAGCACATACAAACCATGACAGTCATCAAGCTTCTCTTCCCAGTGCCCAGCATCAGGGCCAGAAGCTATCCAAGAGCCTGGTATGGTGGCGTGCAGTGCCCTCTGTCCTCAGGCCTTAAGTTGGCTCTTGGACTTGGCTCCGCCCTTCCTGTGGGACTCTTGAGCAATCTCTGTAAGCCTCAGCTTCCTCAGCTGTGAAGTGAGCCTCATACAGCAGGTGTGGACTCGGAGGGCTGATTCTTGTTAAGCACTTAGAGCAGAGACTGTGAGAGCAGGGAGGGCTGTCATCTGTGCCCTGTTCTTATCACGCAAGCCCAGAACCAGAGGCGTGACAATGACCACGCAACGGTGAGGGGCCACACAGTGAAAGCTTAGAGAGGTCCCACTTAACGCTATTTGAAAAACGATTACTATGTGTGCATGGTGTGCATGTATGAGTGCAGATGTGCACATGTGCGTAGTGTACAGGTATAAGTGCAGATGGGCACATGTGCGTGGTGTGCATGTATGAGTGCAGATGTGCACATGTGCGTGGTGTACAGGTATGAGTGCAGATGGGCACATGTGCGTGGTGTGCATGTATGAGTGCAGGTGTGCACATGTGTGTGGTGTACAGGTATAAGTGCAGATGGGCACATGTGCGTGGTGTGCATGTATGAGTGCAGATGGGCACATGTGCGTGGTGTGCATGTATGAGTGCAGATGGGCACATGTGCGTGGTGTACAGGTATGAGTGCAGATGTGCACATGTGCGTGGTGTGCATGTATGAGTGCAGATGGGCACATGTGCGTGGTGTACAGGTATGAGTGCAGATGGGCACATGTGCGAGGTGTGCATGTATGAGTGCAGGTGTGCACATGTGTGTGGTGTACAGGTATGAGTGCAGGTGTGTATATGTGCGTAGTGTACAGGTATAAGTGCAGATGGGCACATGTGCGTGGTGTGCATGTATGAGTGCAGATGTACACATGTGTGTGGTGTACAGGTATAAGTGCAGATGGACACATGTGCGTGGTGTGCATGTATGGGTGCAGATGTGCACATGTGCGTAGTGTACAGGTATGAGTGCAGATGGGCACATGTGCGTAGTGTACAGGTATAAGTGCAGATGGGCACATGTGCGTGGTGTGCATGTATGAGTGCAGGTGTGCACGTGTGTGTGGTGTGCATGTATGAGTGCAGATGGGCACATGTGCGTGGTGTGCATGTATGAGTGCAGATGTGCACATGTGTGTGGTGTACAGGTATAAGTGCAGATGGGCACATGCCACAACACACGGATACAGAGGTGGGAAGATAACTTCTAGGAATTTGTTTTCCCATTCCTTCACGGGATCTGGGAATCAAACTCAGGTTATTAGGGTCAGTACAAGCGCTCTACCCACTGAGCTGTATCACTGACCCCATTTTATAGGCCTTCGCATATTTTGTGTACATATGATGTGTGGGGCTCATACGTGTAAACTTAAGGAAGGTATCTGTAATAGAATTCAGGGGATGACCTTGGGCGGCCCTGTCTACCTCCCACCTTGTTTGAGACAGGGCTGCTTCACTGTCTACTCTGGCACACACCGGGCTAGCTGGCTCATAAGCTGGAACTTCTCTCGTCCCTGACTCCCATCTGGCCGTGGGAGCCCTAGGATTACAGATGCGAGCTTCCGCGCTGAGCTCTGTGTGGGTTCTGCAGATCGGAGCCCATATAACACTGAGCTGCCCAGGAATGCAGAGAGCATGGCATGGTCCGTCCCCATCCACACCTCCCATTTATGAGCCCATTTCACCAGGTGGGGAAACTGAGTCTCAGAGATGCCGGGGGGCCTCCCAGAACACCTGGCTAGGAAGAGATGGGCTAGATTTGCGAGCCACCCTCAGACCAAGATAGGGGTGCAAGTAGAGGCTGAGGGCTAGATGTTCTCCCTGTGGCTACATGGTCCCCACAAACCAGAGGCCTTTAAATCTACATCTCCCTGCTCAGGAGACTGGAAACCTCAGAGAAGGCATTGACAACTATGCCCCTCTAAAAGTCTGGGGATGGTCCTTTCTAGCTTTGTCCTAGCTGTGTGGCATCCTGACAATGCCGCCCTGAACTGGCGGTCATTTTAACCTGTCATTCTAACAATGGGGGACATCTTTATGCTCCTTCTTCTTCTAATAGGACACCAGCCATCAGCTGAGGCTCCCTCTAATCCAGCATGCAGCGTGACCAGCTGTGATTGGGTCTGGGAACCCTGACTAGGGTCAGCGAGGGAACAAAGGAAGGACAGACACATGGACAGGGACACTGGAGTCTGGGTCCAATGGAGCACACACCTCCTACCGCCAGCCACCAGAATCTCTCCACTGCATATTTAAGTCCAGCACAGGGGAGAGGTTACTAGCTTGGTAGGAAGTCTCTGTAGGTGAGAATCTCAGGCTGTAGGCATCCCAGAGGAGGGAGAAGCTTCAGATGCTACCGGTCTTTGTATACACGAGTCACTCACTTAGACTCCCAAGTAAAGCTTTGTCACCAGGGTAAGGCTCTGTCACTCTCTTGGGGCTAAGGCCTCGGAGTCCTTGACACAGTCACTCAAGATTTCAGTCACTCAGGGAGTCCCTGCTCCCTTTAAGAATGACCTCATCTCTACTTACCCCTCCAACGACGTCTTTTCAAATAAGGGCGTGTTCTGAGGTTCTGGGTGGAGGTGTATAGAGGAGGTCAGAGAACGCTCAGTACAGCACAGCACAGCACAGCTCAGGCCTGAGAAACCCTCTGGAGTGAGAAACCCCAACAGTTCCACACTTAGTGGCTATGGCCTTTTGGAATTGGGGCCAGGACCTCACTGCACACAACTCAGATCACTGAGCATCGCTAGCAAGGCTAGGGTCATAGGATCCCCAGACAGAGACCCCGGCAGATTCAGGTCTCCCCAGGTTGCAGCCTCCTTCCACTGTGGGGCTCTGCTTTTATCCCTCTCCAGTCTGTTAACCTTCGTTTCACACTGTGATCTGTCTGCTGGGCTTCCCGGGGCACCGGAAGGTTTGCAGACAGTTAGTTCATGGCAGACTTGGCCTTCCCCCTGGGTTGGGTCTGGGCCTCAGGAGTGGAGCAGTCATTGAGGTTGCTGAGGAAAAGTAGCCTGTGCGGCTGGGCAGGAACCAGCTCCCGGGGTCTGAGGCTGTGGGTCTGTGGGTCAGGACTGCACCTGAAGCTCTGTAAAGCCGTCCTCCTCACATCCCACCACCCTCAATTCCTCACTAGCTGGGTGGGATTGTACAGGCCATATCTCGGGAAATTGTGTTTGAGAGAGCGCAGGGGAGGAGAAGGCTATGATCTGTGGGGGTGGGCGTAGGGAGTGGGAAATGGGCGTCGTGACAGTTGGGAAAAATCTTTCTCAGAGCAGGAGAATGCTTGGGGGGATGTCTTCTGACTCGGAGAGCCAGACTAAAAGCTAATGGTGATTTTCTGTGGCACATAGAGCTAGGCAAAGAGCGTCTGGGCCCTGGCTTCATTTCTAGCTGAAGCCAGCTGCCGCGGGTGAGTCTGAGATGGAGAGCCAGCATGAGCTCCCCTCCCCCCACAACCACCAGCGAGCCCTAACATGGGTCTTCTGGGTGTAATACGGCGCTGATAAGGTTTCTCACCTTCAACCCTGGGATCCCAGAGTGACGGCCATCTTGTAGGTCCTCAGTGGTGGACCCTCTTCTTCCAGGGCTGGACAGATTCTGAGGGTCCAAGGTCAGGGTCTGCTGCTCACCCCACCAAGGCACTGAGGCCCAAGGGGATCCATCCCACAGGCTGCCTGATAATACCATGCCCTCCCCCAGGACCCTGCTGTCGCTATTCCCAAGGGAACACTCATGGCCATTTTCTGGACCACCATTTCCTACCTTGCCATCTCGGCCACCATCGGTGAGTAGCCAGCAGAGCACGGATGGGGAGAACGAGAAGAGTGGCTCCGCCCCATAGTGGGGCTGGAGGAGTCTGCAATGTGGACTTGGCTTCTAACTGTGAGAGCTCTGTGGGGCAGCCCTTGAACCCTGCTTCTGGGGCACCCGTTACCTCTACAGTGACAAAGCATCTTCTTGGTGAGGGAGGCCAGACCAGGCTCCTCAGATACCTCAAGACATTGCTTTTCCAGATCCCTGTGTGAAGACCGTGCACAGTGTTTAATGATCACATTTAATCTGGGCACTACCATTGCCTTCGTCCTAGAGAAGAAACCCAGGGCTCTGAGGGGTAGAATCTCTGGATACTCTTGTTTCCAGGTGGCCAGGGGACTCGAACATTCTCATGGGCACTCGGGGCTTAAGAGTCGGGTCTCTGCTTTAAGGACACAGAGCACAGCCCTTCAGCTCTCCCAGCCTTGGGTTAAACAAAAATAAGGATATTGCCTTGCTCAGATTGTCAGGTACCCCCCAAATACCTCCATAGCTGCTGTCATTGATACTGTCACATGATAAGCTGGCCTGTATACAGTATCTCAACTTCTGTAGAGGTGGCCAGTCTTTGGGGATAGGGGAGAGGGTAAAGCAAAGGACACACACACACGAACACACACACATACATACACGAATGCATACACACACAGAGATATGCACACACACATGCATGCACACATGCACACACGCACATACACATGCACGCACACACACATGCACACACATGCACATGCACACACACATACACACACATGCATGCACACACGCACACACACATGCACACGCACACACATGCACATGCACACACACATGCACGCACGCACGCACGCACATGCACACACAATGCACACACATCTTAACACACCTTCCTCCTTTCAGGGTCCTGTGTGGTGAGGGATGCCTCTGGGGACGTGAACGACACCATAACTCCTGGCCCAGGCCTCTGTGAAGGGCTAGCCTGCGGTTATGGCTGGAACTTCACGGAATGCTCCCAGCAGCACAGCTGCCGCTATGGCCTCATCAACTACTACCAGGTATAAGCGGTGGACCTGGCTGAGGGACACCCAAGTCCAGAGAGGTAGGGGAGAGTGTGGGGGTTGAAATGTCAGGACCACAGCCTGCTTTGGGGAAGGGATACCCAATGGTGTTTCTAGTTCAGCACCCCCACATTCCCACAGACCATGAGCATGGTGTCTGCCTTCGCACCCCTGATCACAGCCGGCATCTTTGGGGCCACCCTGTCCTCGGCCTTGGCCTGTCTTGTCTCAGCTGCCAAGGTCTTCCAGGTGAGGTTGCGGAAAGGGGCTGCTGGGGTTCTGGCTGGGAAGAGCTGAGAAGAAAGGGTCCCTGGCTACTGTGAAGTGGGTCATGTGATATGGGTCTGGGTGGAAGGGAGGGAAAACGGGCTCGCAAACTCTTAAAGGAAGTAGCCCTGTCTCCATGGTGAGGAGAGGGCTGGGTTTTACCGTTCTCAGAAATGAAAAGCTGCCGAGGTCAAGGGCACGGTTGGCCCTGGGAAGGGCAAAGGGGTGGGTCCTGGCTAGGGTTTGAGTGTGGCGTTCACTGTCTACAGTGCCTGTGCGAAGACCAGCTGTACCCTCTGATTGGCTTCTTTGGCAAGGGCTATGGGAAGAACAAGGAACCTGTGCGTGGCTACTTGCTGGCCTACGCCATCGCGGTGGCCTTCATCATCATTGGTAAGAGGCTCCTTTTCCTGCCCCCTGTGAAGGTCCTAGGACCTGCTCCCCTTACCCTGTGTCACCGGGCACTTGGCGAACAGCACTTATTTGGTGTTGGGGCCAGGCACAAACTAAACACTTGTTTTACTATCGAGGCACATCCCGGTCCCGGTACATAAACGTTTGTGTGGGCGAGGCCCAGCCTGGAAGGCCACACAATCCTTTCCACCTCCAGACAGGGTGGCCCACACCAAGCCATGCCAGGGAGTGTTGTTAGGAGGAAACTTCAGTGCCTTTCCTGCTTCTGCATTCCAGTGTCCTGACAGCTGGGCCATAACCCCGCCCCCAGGACACCGTTGGAGAAGGGCCAACCTGATATAATTGGCTAGCACAGTCATTACCTTTGCGCATGCGTAAACTAGACAAAGCCAGCCTCTCACCCAAATAATAGGTAGGCTGGCCTCTGCTGGCTTTGCCATGCTCCTGCTGTATGACTGTCATTTCTCTGAGCCACGGTTTGTTCTGCTGCAGAGTAAGGGGCAGTGCATGGATTGTAAGCCACAGATGGGCAGAAAGAGAGTCCATATCAGGGCACAACCCCATACAGACGCACACATCCAATATATCCTGGTTAATTCAGTCAAGGAAGCGGAATTCGAAAAAGAGAAGCAACCACCCTATGACGTGACATCCCCTGCCCGGCTCCCTATGCAGAAGTGGGGCGTATGGTCTGTGGAAAGTCCCACCCCCACTCCTATTCCCCACTCTCCACCCCCTCTCCCAAAGGTACCTTCTTGTTAGAGCCAGATCCCTGCAGCTCCGGCTGGTCCCGTTAGTCATCCAGCCATGAGACTTGCCCCTAGTAGTCTGGTTGCTATCACCCAAAGGAAGATTCTAGATACTAGATCCTGCATTGTATGAAGTGTCTCGCCTGGGAAGCAGAGAAGTCTCGTCGTCCGGCCTTCTCGAGAGCCACCCTGTCTCCTTAGAGCTGTAGGTTTCTGGGTGGTACCTATGGGCTGATGATTCTGACTTAGCCAAGCTGAGGACCATGACCCTAAGTACTCAAGGGAACCTAATAAGGTTCTGTGCAGAAATACTTGTCCCCAAAGAGCTGCTTGTCTTTCTTTTGGGCTCCCCAGAAAGACCCTAAGCTGGACATGCACATGTTTATGTGAGTGTACTACAGCCAGCGAGTCAGGGAAGAGGAAGGACCACTGTGGACAGGACTGGGAGATGCTCTCAGGGGTCATGGGTCACATTGACAAATGTATTCCTTTTATTTGAGGCCAAAACTGTCATGGCTACTGCCCTTGGTCACCCAGTAGCCTGAAAATGTCCATCCCCCTGTCTTCCACCTTCTAAATATTTTTATACATTTGTTATGGGGCAGGGGGAACATATGAGGGTCAAAGGACAGCTTTCGGGAGTCCACTCCTTCCAGCGCTTGTGTGATGGCTCAGGCCAGCAGGCCTTGATGGGGAGTGGCGTTACCTGCCTGCTCCCTCTATCTTAAAAACTGACGCTTAGGTTTTCTAAGACACTGACCCTCGGGAACCTCACGGGGCAAAGGACTCGCTTCCCAGATGAGAAGGTTGAATTGACTGAGCATCCAGGCCTGGCGGCGCTAGGGGCCAACCTGTGAGTGCGCGCCAGGCAGCTCCTGGGAGGAGCCCAACATGTTGCCCCTCTCTCCCTGGGTCTCTGAAGCTGAGCTCAACACCATCGCTCCCATCATTTCTAACTTCTTCCTCTGCTCCTACGCCCTCATCAACTTCAGCTGCTTCCATGCCTCCATCACCAACTCACCTGGTGAGCAGACCCCTGTTCCAACCACCGGAAGAGGGGGGGAGGAGCTGCGGGTGGAAAGGAGGAGGAGACCTGGGCCAGAAAGGGATGAATTTCCCAGTAGCAGAAGATGTAGCTGTTTGTGCACAGATCACCGCTAGGGGCGCTGTTCATCCTGCAGCAATTTAACGGCATAGATTTGGGGTGGAGGCGATACTTCCGCGGCTGCTGCAAACTTTCTAGCAGATGGCAGTAGCGAGCAGAGGAATACTTTCGCCAATGAATCCTAGATCTTCGAAGGGCCTGTTATCCCAACACTTTTCATAAAGACCACAGTGTGCCTGGCACTCTAACAGATGCGTCATGGTACAGTGATCACTAGAAGTAGCCCTGACCTAGCAGAGAGCCAGGCAGAATTAAGTGTCTTTCCATCCCTTTAATCCCTTGGGTCCCATAAGACCCTTGGGATCTGGTACTGTTGCTGATGCTTGGGCTCTGTTTGATCAGGGCTGGATGTTCCCTTCCTGGTATAGCTTATCGCCATAGTGAAATAAATACCCAACAGGCAAGGTTGTGGTACTCCCTAGAGCCTCCCTACCCCACCCCGGGTGTTAAGCCTGGTGGGGCCCTAGGGGTAGTGGGTACAGGCCAGGACCACAGCACTGGCTGTGAAAGCATGGAGATTGCTGTAGCTCTGCGAGGGAGAAGGCTCCTGAGCATGCGCATGTGCACTGGCCTGGCCCCGCCCAGGATGGAGACCCTCCTTCCGATACTACAGCAAGTGGGCGGCGCTGTTTGGGGCAGTGATCTCCGTGGTCATCATGTTCCTGCTTACCTGGTGGGCAGCTCTCATTGCCATTGGAGTCGTTCTCTTCCTCCTGCTCTATGTGATCTACAAGAAGCCAGGTGGGTGGCCATCATTACCCTGGGGCTCAACTCCCTGCCTGGGCAGCCATGCAGCCAAGCCTGTCCTTCCTCCCAGCTGGTTCCTGGCCTTGGCCTCACCCCTAAGTGGGACTCAGGCTGGCCTCCACCGCAGCCTTCCTGAGCTTGGTGCTCAAAGGAACAAGCCCACTGAGAGCCAGTCTTCTACCGGATAGCGTGTACATACGGGGTAGGGTGACCATGAGTGAACTGCAAAGGTGGACACTGAGAAAGACAGTCTACCTGCATGTAGCAGTCCTGAACGGACTGCAGTCTGAGGGAGGTTACCCTAGAGCTCTACCTCTGAACGTGGCCTTCTGGATGGCCTCAGAGCTCTGCTTGTCGAATGGGTGTTCAACCCTTAGCTCCATGACCTTGAACTAGGTGACCATATATGTGGCCTTTGGCTTCAGACCTGCACTCATTAGGGACAGAGCTGCCGGCTGTCTATCCATCCACAGCTGTCTATCCATCCCGAGGTGCTCTGTGCCTAAGAAAGATGGACAGTACCTTTCCCCCAACCCCCAATTGACTGGTTGCTCCCTGCAGTTTTGAGTCTTGTTCTCGCCTCTCTTCCCGCAGAGGTAAACTGGGGCTCCTCAGTGCAGGCTGGCTCCTACAACCTGGCCCTGAGCTACTCCGTGGGCCTCAATGAGGTGGAAGACCACATCAAGAACTATCGGTGAGCAGGGCTTCCGGGCCAGCTGGGAGCCTGGAGCTAGCCATGGTTCTCTGCCCTGGTAGGTCCAGGACGGAAGAACCAGTCGGCCCTGCCAGGTAGGGACAAAGCAATAAGGGGTCCTTGTGTCCCAGCTCCCACAGTGGAAGCCGAGCTGTCAGGGTCACATGGTCTGATTCCCGTGACACGATCGTGGGTTGGTGGCAGTGACAAGCCCTTCAAAGCTGAACGGTGAGGGAAGTCGCTCACCTTCTTCCTCTCACCTGGCCGTAGTAGATTCCGTAAGATCTATGACTGTGACCCCCGATGCTCATGGCAAACCTCGGAGGGTCCTAACCTCAGACACAGAAGAGGACAAATGAAGTTTGGAGATGTTAACTACCTCTGTTTGCCTAGCCGGCAAATGAACCATGGAGTCTGGTTTGGATGGGCAGGAATGTTTAACTCGTGCTGCCTTTCAACACAAAGGTTCCGGCACCCGGCCAGAGTTTGTAAACAATGGCCTCCTTGTGACTGATCTGTACTCTGCTTTTGCCACGCTGGGTTTGGTGGGGGCAGAGGAAGTAGGTAGGCTGGTGCATCTGATGGCCCAGGCAAGGACAGGGAAACAAAGTATCATACCTCAAAAAAAACCATGAAAGATCTCGTGTCACAGCTGGAAAAATGGGTCCCAGTGCACACAAGTCTCATCCAAAGCTATCAGGATTGAGGAATCCAGGAGCATATGCCTTTAGCACAAAGGCCCTAAAGGGTCTTTCCTGACACCTCTCGCTGTGTTCTTCCTTCTCCTAGCCCCCAGTGCCTGGTGCTTACAGGACCCCCCAACTTCCGCCCAGCTCTTGTGGACTTTGTGAGCACGTTTACCCAGAACCTAAGCCTGATGATCTGTGGCCACGTGCTCATTGTGAGTGCTCCTGGGGGCTTGGGAAGGACACCCTGTACTGTGGGGCGTGGGGTGTGGCCACGGGGCGTGGGGTGTGGCCACGTGCTCATTCTGAGTGCTCCTGGGGTGTTGGGAGGGACAACCTGTACCCTGAGGCACTGGGACCTGGATGTAGTATCTATCAAGGGATAAGAGGAACAGCGGAAAAAGATCTAGCAGAGTCTGGCCAGGTCCTTCCTTCAAAACATGGTCTCATGGGGTTGGGGATTTAGCTCAGTGGTAGAGCGCTTGCCTAGCAAGCACAAGGCCCTGGGTTCGGTCCCCAGCTCCGAAAAAAAAAAAAAAAAAAAGAAAGAAAGAAAGAAAAGAAAACATGGTCTCATGAAGCCCAGGCTGGCTCAAGTTCACTGTGTAGTTAAGGCAGAGCACCCAAGTGCCACGTTTAGCTTCCATTCTTTACCTCCCATCTTCCGCTCTAATCAAGAACACCACTAGGTGCTTCTGAGGCTCAGGGGAGCCTCTAGGACACCAGAAGGACTGAGGACAGCCATGACACCACATGTTCCTCACCCACAGGCACCCGGCAAACAGAGAGTGCCCGAGCTCCGGCTCATCGCCAGCGGACACACCAAGTGGCTGAACAAGAGGAAGATCAAGGCCTTCTACTCTGACGTCATAGCTGAGGACTTGCGCAGTGGCGTCCAGATCCTCATGCAGGTGTCCTAGCCAGGCTTCCTACGGGACTTAGCGAGGCAGCAAGCACGGCAGAGGCAGAGTGGGCTGACCCAGCTTAAGCTTCTTGACTGCAGTGGACGCCCCCCACTGGTTTACGTCTCAAGCAGTGCAGGCTCAAGAGCGCCCAGGAGTCTTGGGAACTTGTGGGGACTTTGGGGCTTTGCCCAGATCCTGTTTCTGCTTTATTTTAGTTTAGTTAAATTTAGTTGTTTTGTTTTTTTTCTTCTTTCTCTTTCAGTATCAGTATTGGGCCTTGAGCCTTAGGACCTTTTTACTAAACAAACAAACCAAAAAGTGACTGAGACTGAGTATCACTAAATTATCCGGGCTGGCCTTGAACTCGCTCTGCAGCCCAGGTGGGCTGTGACTTGCAAATCCTCCTGCCTCACCTTCCTAGTTAGCTCCCGTTTTATTTTATTTTATTTTTTTCAAATATAGTTTGCACTTAGCAAAGTAACAGATGTTTGCACATGTGGCCACCATACAGTGGTATATAGCCATTGCTCAGATTGACATCCAGAGTGTTCTGCTGGCCAGTGAGTTCACTGCTCTATGTTTCTACGAGAAACATCAGAGAATCCTTTTCAATGGCTTTAGCTGTTTCTCAGCTTGAAAAAAAAATGTTGGAGGTCGCTCCAGAGTTTCCCAAAAAAAAAAAAAAAAAAGTTTTAGAAGAGGTAGAGAGAGGGACACAGTGAAGTGTGCACTTGGTGTTTGTTTTGTGGGTTTCCTGTTTCTCGTTTGAGACAGGTGATCACCAGTAACCACCATGCAGAGCGTGCTAGCTTTGGACTCACTGTGTTGCTTGGTGTGCCCCAAATTCCTCCAATTCATGCAAAGTATCTCCTTCTTAGCTTTGGGGGTTGGGGGCTGATACTTGGGGATCAAGTACAGGGTCTCCTGAGTGCTAGGCTAGGCAAGCACTCGGCACTCACTCCAGCACTGAGCAAAACCATCGTGTGCCCCCAGCTTCTTGGTAGTTATGACTATTGGCAAGTATACCATGCCCAGATAGATAGACCGACGTATATAAAGAGAGATATGTGAATTGGTTTTGAATTATATACCTTTAAATGATTAATTTCTTTTGGAGACAAGGTCTAACAGTGTGATCCCGGCTAACAGAAACTATCAGTGCAGATCCTCCCGTTAATCTGACTCACAGGGATCTGCCTCCTGTCTCTCTCCACGCCAAAATGGCTAATTTACTATATTGACTTCACTCCAAATATTTTAAAGAATTCTGATATGGAAGAGGGAGAAGGAGAGGGAGAGGCTAGGGGAAACAGAGGGAGGGAAGGAAGGAGGGAGAGAAGGAACGAGGGGGGAACTTGGGGGGAAGTGAAAGAGAAGACCCTGACAGGATGTGAACACCCGCACTTTGGAAGCAGAGGCAGGAAGATGAACAAAAGAGGGAGGGAGGGAAGAAAGGAGGAGAGACAGGGAGGAAGGGAGAATATTCAGACTGGGTGGCCCAAGAGTCCTGTAACTTGACATAAAACTCAAGTCTCACGCTTTCCGTACAGACAGAACCCTGAGCCCCTTGGAGCCTGGGTGGGAGGGGTGGCTGGGAGGGGCAAGAGCCCTTCCCTGGTCATTTGTCACAGGGCAGAGCCCCTGCTGATCCTAGAGTCTCGGGGGGCCAGGCCACTTTCTGACTTGACTCTTCTCCCTACCCCCCTCGAAGGCCTCGGGTCTGGGAAGAATGAAACCTAACATTCTGGTGGTTGGCTTCAAGAAGAACTGGCAGTCTGCCCACCCAGCCACACTGGAGGACTACATTGGCATCCTGCAGTGAGTGAGCATGCAGGGGCAGCCTGTGAGCGGTGGGTTGGCAGCACAGGGACTTCCTGGGTAGAGGGAAGCCGAGCAGAGGCAGCGCGGAGACATCTGAGTCACTTGGCGAAGGCTGCGGTAGAACTAGCAGAGGGCGTCTTCCCCTTGACTTCCACAGACACCGAAGTCAGCAGGGATTTGGCAGCAGAGAGTGGAGCGGGCCAGGTGTGAGACTCTGGGGAGCACTGGGGACTGTGGCAAACTGGAGAAAGCACTGGCCAATCCGGGCTGCAGGAACTTTCAGTTTTTCAGAGGAGCCAAGAAGGGTGGTGGTTAAGGGAGAATCTTTGAAGGTTCACAGCTTTAAGGTAGGACATCAAGCAGAGTTGGGGAGAGAGACCTGAGAACAGTCCCAGAAGGCTTGAGCATTGACTCTCACCTCAGCACCTCCAGCTCTTGCCCTTCTGTGTGTAGGGAATGGCTGTCTAGATTGTCTTTCCACTGTCGTCCCACACAGAGAGAAGCACCATCAAAATACAAGGCTGAGCTTTGAGGCCCTGCAACCTACACCCGGGTCTGCTGTTGACCCTCTATAGAACTCAGCTCTGACAGTAGCTGCTTCTAACACAGCATGGCATGGGGTAGAAAATCTGGCCTCCAGGCTCTCTGGAGCTCCAGTGTCTAAGGCAATCTGGGAAGCCCAATGGGTCAGACCTTCAGGGAAGCCTTGGTACTATCAGTGAGTCAGTAATTATACTCTTGGGTCAGAAGTCTTCCAGACATCCTGTATAGCTGACCTGTCATGTGAGGAAGGCCATTCCTGTGTGCACACCTGTCCATTGGCTTATGGTCCCACCACATAATCTTGGTCCCAGCTACTCAGTTCCTTACTGTCTGATGGTGAGGAAGCTGCCCCCACCCCAGGACAGGTTTTCCTGTGGAAAGTGGAGACTAGAGTCACCAACTCCCACTACTGTGGGCAGAGAGGTTGACAAGAACAACTCGTGAGCATGATGTGAAGCAGCCCCGATTCGGTTTCCCCATGAGTATCCTGGATGGCATTCCAGTTCTGCCTGTCTACTACACATATAGGGAAACTGAGGCCCGCAGACCAGTGCTCGACATCAGATCTCCTGGGAGCCAGGTCACAGGGCTAGCAGCTTGACCCTGCGTCTTCTTTCTAGCGATGCCTTTGACTTCAACTACGGGGTGTGCATCATGAGGATGCGTGAGGGGCTCAATGTCTCTGAGGCGCTGCAGACGCACAGTGAGTACATGCTGCCATCTGATCAGCCCCTGTGGAAAACCAGTGCCTTTTCTAAGCAGTAGAAGAGAGGGAAAAATTAGTTAAGTCATGGACGTGAAGATAGCGAGTTCTTAATGGTTCCTTGGAGTCCATCGGTTTCCAAACGGAAGTGAGATCCAGAAAGAGCAAGTGACCAACTGGGCCAGGGTCATGCTTCCAGCTAGGACCAGAAAGGAGACTAGAGCTCTCCAAGTCACTGTTGTGTTCTGATAACCAATGGGTAAGTTGGACCTGATAGAAGTCAGGCATCTAGAAATACCACAGAGAAAATACCTAAAGGCCATGGACTCTGACCATTGCATCTCAGGTCTGTCCTTGGTACTCAAAGCTGGAACGTGTTTTACGGCATCTGGAAGTTGCACCTGACCGAGAAGACTCTGAATTAGTGATAGAAATGGGGAAGAAAAAGGGTGGTCAGGACTGGCAGACACGGAGGCAGAACTCTGTTCCTTGCAGGCAAGGGTATTGTCGCCTGGGGCCAAAGATATTCCTATGTCCATAGCATCCAGGCACAAACATTTATGTAGCCATTGTGGCAGTCAGCAATCATGCTCTCAGCAGGGAACACAAAGTTCCCCCAACCCAGAGTGGTGAGCCTCTACGGACAAAGCCATGCTTGATGCTCAAGATGGTTACCTCAAACACGAGAGTATCCTGGGGAGGTGGATGCTCAGAGGCCTCTCTGAGGACCAGGGTTGTCTGATGCTGAGGAGGGCAGAGCTGGGCAAGGAATGTCTTAGGTGGGGTACCTTCCACCCTGAGGTAGTGTGTCTGGTGGAGGAGCAAGACAAAACAAAATACCTAAAGACTTGTGGGAAGCCAGGGCAGGAGAGGGAAGCAAGCAGCAGTCAGGTACGCTGGCAGAAGACGCAGAGAACTTCCTTTTAGTGTTAGCAGAGATCCAGAAGATGAGGAGCCTACGGGCAGAACCCCCCACCTCCCCTTGCAGTTAATCCCATGTTTGACCCCAGAGAGGGAGACAGGAGAGCCAGTGGCAGAAAGGCTGGGCCATCTGTGTCTGGCATGGGTCAGCCCCTCCCCCATCTGTTCAGATCAAAGTACTCTTGTCTTATGGGATGCTAGTGTCAGGCCATCTGGGAATTTGGCCAAGAGTAAATGGCTTTCTCTTGTGACAGTGGTGTCCTAACAGCCAGGGCTGGGTTACTGTAGGTTTTGGTTTCCTGTTGAAGATGACCAGTTATGGGCCCAAGTTCTGCCCCTTATAAGACTCCCTCTCGGTTGTTCAAATGGCATATTCAAAGAGGAGCAGCGTGCAGTTGCTTTCTTTCAGGGGCAACTGGGAGGTGGGGAAAGTGGCAGCTAGTAAGGGGATGTCCTGTTACATCTGTGAGGGGAGAAAAGGTACAGGAAGACGGACAAGCTCCATGTGCACAGGGATGTTGCACAGGGATACAGAGATGCTGCACAGGGATGCCGCAGAGATGGAAGAGTGTTCTCCTAACCAGTGGTCTCTCAGTGCCCATCAGCATCCAAGAAGAGGGAGTCAGGAGCGGGGAAGAGGTTCACATAGCACTATATAAAGCATGGGAAGGGACATTAGCTTTGTCTTACCAGGCCTGCAGGATGCCTCTGGCCACTGCATGCTCACCTTGGTGAGGGTGGCTAGCCCACCTATCTGGGAAAGCTGGCTGTTTTCAGGTGGGTCTTGGCAGTGAATCTCCTGCCTCTGTTCTGGCCACCTTCTTTTCAGCAGCCCCAGAGGCACTGGTACAGGAGGAGCAGACCAGCACCATCTTCCAGTCGGAGCAAGGCAAGAAGACCATTGACATCTACTGGCTGTTTGACGATGGAGGTCTGGTCCCCTCAGACCCATCTCTGTCCCTTGGGAGTTTCTGTCCTCAGGGTCTCTGCATATGCTGGCATGATGTTCTGTGTTGCGCTTGCCCAGGCCTCTGGTGGGAGCCTCTAAGTGGACAGGCGCCTTAGCCCGTCTTGGTTTTAAAACACAGCCCTCAGCTTTAGTGGCGCTGTATTTGACAGAGTAAGAAAGAGACCACAGCCCTGCCCTAGTGTCTGTGGGTTCCACATGAGTCCTGTCCTCCAAGAGACCAAAATACTGAAGAAAACTATGTCTGGTTGGACATACATAAGCTAATTTTCCTGTCACCATTTCCAGGAGCCATTATCATGGTCCCTGCTCTGTGGCAGGAGTGATAGGAGAGGACCTAAGGGATATTCAAGGGCAGGTGTGTAGGTGCCCCACAGATCCTGCATCACTCTCTAAAGGGTCTGTGGGACCTGCAGAGGTGGGCATCTGAGGGCAGGTCCTGGAGTCAACTTCCCCGTGGATATCGAAGAGTAACTGTGTGGTTCTTTATGTCACCTGTGTAAGCCGGGATATGCGAATCTGTGCCTGCCTGGAGGAAGGACACTGGACACAGTGTCACGTAGCTACAATCCCATCATTTGGGAGATAGAGGGCGGAAGATCGAGAGTTCGAAGCCAGCCTCAGCTACATAATAAAACCTTGCCTCAAAAAGGCCAAATAATGATAATTCTGAAAAGTAAAGAGCCAGACGAGCAAATAAACCCCAGCCTGCCAAGTGCATTGGCTTAGTCTGGCAAGCTCCTCCATGGCTGAGGAGCTCACGTCCAGAGAGGGGAGAGTTCCGCTGTGGCAGTGTGGGGTGGAAAGACACGGGGTTCTGTCCTGAGTCCTTTACTTTTGGCTCCTGGGGATCTTCCCTGCCAGGCCTCACCCTCCTCATCCCTTATCTCCTGCACCGCAAGAAGAGATGGGGCAAATGCAAGATCCGCGTGTTCGTTGGGGGCCAGATCAACAGGATGGATGAAGAGAGAAAGGCGTAAGTGGGGACCACAGGGGCTGAGCTGACTTCCCATCCCGCCTCCCTGTGGTGCCAGACTCCCGGTTCCTGTACCCTCCAGCTCTGCCTGTGGGTGGCCCTGAGGTTGCCCCAAAGCCCAGGTCAGCCTCTCTCCAGCTCACAGTAATGGTGCCTGGGGCTCGTACAGGAGTTGTCTCCATCTCTGAAGGGTTGGCTCCTGGACCCACCTTAAGGAGACCCAGGTGTCTTGGTGTTTGCTCTGATAGGAGCATGTGGTAAGTCTGAAATCACAGGACTCTTCAAGGACAGACTTGTGGGATGACAGGACAGAGGTAAGTGAAGCAGGATTAGAATGCTTCCTGACAGTGTCCCCAGAGTGGGGATGCAGGCTTAGGGAAAACGTGAGGTGGCCAGGAGATGAGAAAACCACACCAATCTCATGGTGAGAAGTGACTTTTAACTCCCCCTCAGGTCTCGGGATAATTTGGCAGGAGATCTTGGTGTAAAGCTGGCCTATTCTTGAGCTCAGTGGAACTTCTAAGCAAACAGAGCAGGCCCGGCTCATTGGCTTGGCAGGCAATGCCCAATCTTGGCAGAATTTGGTGACACTGGTATATTTATATGGGTTTTCATTGTGACCTCTTTCTGACAATAAGCGCTGTTTCCTACTTCAATTAGGAGATAAAATTTCTTCTGAAGTATGTTACTTAGCCCCTTTTTAATGACTGTAACAAAACGCCTGAGGCAGTCCAGCTCATAAAGAAGAGAGGTTTCTTTTTGCTCTAAGGGCCATGTCTAGTGACATTCATCTTGCTGTCAGACACCTGACGTGATGGTGACACGGTTATCATATGGCAAGATACTGGTGTGCGTGTGTGTGTGTGTTTGTGTGTGGGCGTGTGTGCATGTGTGTGCATGTGTATGTATATGTGTGTGTGTGCATGTGTGTGTATGTACATGTGCGTGTGTGTATATATGTGTGTGTGTGCGTGCGTTCTCCCCTTTTTCTTATGACACCTCCAAAGTTCAGTTCAACCGTGGGATGCAATCTCAGTGACCTGGCTTCAAACCTAAACATGTCCCAGAGTCCCCAATCCAGAAACACAAGAACAGGATTCTATTTCCATGATCTCACTCCCACACGCTGAGGATTAAAATTTAACCTGAGTTTATGGGGTAAACTGTATGCAAATCGCAGCACCAAGACAAAATGTGACTTGCCTTAAATAAACACAGAAGTACACAGAGGTGTGACCGAGGTGGTGTCAGGTTGGCATGAGTCGTAGGGGAGGAGTTGGGGCAACATCGACTTTTCAGCAAAGGAAAGTAATACTAAAGGTCATAGATAAGACATGCTAAGATCAATAGTGGTGTTGTCCATAGAGAAGAGCCTGATGCAAGTTCTAGCACAAGACCACAGTAGGAGGTGACCCCTGGCCTGTACCACTCTTCCTATACCAGGATTCCACCCCTGTTTTTTCTTCTAATCACCCTGTGAGTTCAGGGAGGCCCAGCATACTGTCCCTGCCTCCTCCCTCAGCCCCCTGTACCCTGTGATAACTTCACCACCAAAAGGGCCTTCTTTGGCAAGGATCCCAGACACCTGGCTTTCGGGACTTTTAAAGAGTAAACAGACCAGAAGGCTCCCCGACAGTCTGTGTTTCCTGTCGCAGCTCTGGGTGGCAGCTGGGTTCCTTGAGGTTTGCTTAGCTCAAGGTTGCCCATCGGGTAACCACATGTCCTTCTTTTTTTTTTTTTTTTTTTTTTGGTTCTTTTTTTCGGAGCTGGGGACCAAACCCAGGGCCTTGCGCTTCCTAGGTAAGCGCTCTACCACTGAGCTAAATCCCCAGCCCCACCACATGTCCTTCTTACCATGGTCATAAAAACCCTTCTGTCCCAACTGCCACTTAGTGGGTCATGTGATCTGCTGGCCCTATGACCCAAGGACTGCTTGGGCTCCTGACAGATACATGGATGAAACTGCCATGGCTTTGCTTTTAAAACCCTGCTTCTGGAAATAGAAGCATTGGGGAGGGGGATGCAGAAGAGGCAGAAATTCAAGGTCAGTGATGGCACACACCATTAGTCCTAGCGCTCGGGAGGCAGAGGTAGGCAGATCTCTGCAAGTTCAAACCAGCCAGGTCTACAGACAAAGCTCTGGGACAGCCAGGGCTACTCAAAGAAACCCTATGTCAACAAAACAACAACAAAAACAAACCCAAACCCACCAACCAGCAATCACAAAGGCATAGCAGGCTGGGGGCGAGGGCTGGAGAGGTGCTTCCCCAGTTTATTACAACGGTTGCTTTTATACAGCGCCCAACCTGGGCCCCAACACCCACACAGGGCAGCTCACGTTGTTAGATCTTGAGCTCCAGGGGATCTGGTGTCTCCTGGCCTTCTCAGACACCCTTACATAGATGGCGTACACACACAGAAATACACATACATATGTGTAAATAAAAACATCAATCTTAGGAGAAGAATTTAAGTCCCACCCCTAAGTTCCAGAGCCAGCAGGAGCTGTCTGTGGAGGCCCCAGCCTGGGCCTTTAGGCTCCCCTTCCCAGCATGCTCCATATCATCCCAGTTGCTTCCTCCCCACCTTCTGACTGACTTCCTCCTCCAATGAGTCAGTCAGTGAGCACATCACAGCCTGGAGGTGTCACCCAGACTATGCTTTGCCAGGGTTTCTGGCCCCGCACTGACTGGAGTCTGACTGGTGTGTTCTGCAAACAATCTTGGGAGATTCTGATGTGGACGTTGCCCTATCCCAGTTCCTTGAGCCTAGAGCAACCTTCTCCAGCATGTACCAGCCTGCCAGATGGCTGCTTCCCCTGTGACGTCTTTCATGACTGTGAAGACCACAGTGGGCTTCTCCATCAGATGCCAAGTTTGCCCGTCTAGCACGCTCAGCTCCTGGTTCTCTCCTTAGCTCACGTGTGCTGTTGTCTTTGTCTCTACCACCTCTCTTCAGTTTCTCTCTTCATTTCCTCCCTTCAGCCTTCACTTCCCAGAGTGTGGCCCCAAGCCTAGCAACATCCTAGGTTCCACCCGGGCCGGCTAACACTGGTTCAGAGCCAGCCAGCAGATACTTGGGAGATTCTGGTCAAATACTTCTCCACGTCACTTGCTACTCTCTCACCTACTCCACCATACTTTCTCACTGTCTAGCCACCTCGCCCCCTCTGTTAGCCCCTTCTGTTCTGTTCATTACTACGTACTCGGCAGGTGCTTAAGGAATATCAGAATGGATGGACACTTTTTTAAAAAAATTCTGCATCTGTCTTCCAGGATCATTTCTCTGTTGAGCAAGTTCAGACTGGGATTCCATGAAGTCCACGTCCTTCCTGACATCAACCAGAAGCCCCAGGTGGAGCAGTGAGTTCTGTGTTAGGAGTTCCAGACTGAGGGCCGGCACTGGGCCTGTGGATCCCTCTGCTTGCTGTTTCTTTCTTCCAGACCTGTTGGCTCCTGTGCTGCTTTTCATGCGGGCCTCAGGACCTTTGCACATTTCTCCACCCAGCACCTTCTGCCTTATGCCCACGGCTGACTTCAGAAGGACAGGCTTCCTTCAGCTAGCAGAAAGGCCTCTCCCAGTTATTCTCTGTTACAGGACTCAGGGCATATCTTCCTAAAAGACCGGCCTCTGCGTTTGTTTGCTTCTGCCAGGCTGATCAGGAGTTCAGTGAGGATGGGGTCCAGTCTGTCTTGTTGACATAGGGGCAGCAGGACTTGATGCTACTTGCTAAATGGGTTGGGAGAGGAGGGCCCAGGTCAGCGGACAGCCCGTGGACTTTTGCTAAATGTCAGACGTGAGCCATTCCGTACAAATGGCAGAGTTGTATGGGTTCAGTCCGAGGAGCACGTCTTTGTGTGTGGTAACCCTAGGTATTCTTTGAGCTTCCTCCCAAGTCCCTGGCTCCTCCAGAAACAGGGCCCTGCCGCCCAGCCTCACTTGTATTTTCCTTCCCAGCACCAAGCGGTTTGAGGACATGATTGCCCCCTTCCGTCTCAATGACGGCTTCAAGGACGAGGCCACTGTTGCCGAGATGAGGAGGGACTATCCCTGGAAGATCTCAGACGAGGAGATTAATAAGAACAGAATTAAGGTGCAAGAGAGGGAAGGGGCTCGCCAGGGTTTGGGGTCCCAGTATGCGTCTCTGTCCTGGGCTTCTGGAATCCCCTCTTGGCCCCACCCTACTTGCCCTTAGCAATGTCTGAGATGTCCTTGGGCCACATGAGAGGACAGAGCCCCATGCCGTCCTTAGTGGGGAGACTGACCCTCCTACAGTATAAGTGGTTCTGGCTATTGGTGGCGTTCCAATACCCAGACTCTTACAGCAGACACTAGACTCTTGAAATTGTCTGCAGTGATATTTTTAGTCAGAGTAAATAAAATGGCAGGGACAGCCAGGCCCCCAAGGGACAGATCTAGTTCTCCCCTCGGTGGCCCTGAACTGGGGGGCCACTTGCTACCGTCCTCTAGTAGGGACATTTTGTCAATGGCCTGGAGGTATTTTTGGAGGTCACATCAAGGGATGTGTGCTACAGCTGTTACATATTACGTAGAGACCCAGGGCACTGCTAAATGTCCTACAAGGCACAGGGCAACATCACAGCAAAGATTGGGCATCCAAGATGTCCAGAGTGAGACAATGAAAGTCCCGGACTGGACTAACTCCTCGGATTATTTTTCTACAGAAAATATCTATCCACTCTCAGGTCGGGGGAGGGACTCCTTAGGTTAAGATGTGCCTCCCAGGCTGCCCCACACACCCTGGGACTTTGGATGCTTTCCCAGCCTGGCACCAGCTGGCTCTGTAGAAAGGACTAAATAAGCAGGGTGTCTAAAGACAGCTGGCTCCAAGTTTTGCCACTGTGGAGGCAGAGCCTGCCCCTTTGCCCCGGCTGTGAGTTAGCGCATTTGAATTCTTCCACATCCCCTGGGGAGAGCATTACCATACCCACTTTGCAAAGGTACTCACTGTGCCTTGCCCAGGCTCTCTGCTAAGAAGCTCTGGGGCTGAAGTTTCAACCCAGTAAAGAACTTTCTTCCCATCATTATGGTGGTCAATAGAGTCAGGCAAGGAGAAAAGAAGAAAACAACCAAACCAAAAACCATAAAAAAAATAATTTGAGAGAGAGAGAGAGAGAGAGAGAGAGAGAGAGAGAGAGAGAGAGAGAGAGATTCCCACAAGGGTCCCTGTATTTCTGGGGCTGAGGAGTCAGGAACTGCTTAGGGGAGTAATCCTGTATCCAGATGAAATGGAGGTACGGTGGGGTGCTGTTAAGAAAGTAGGGAGTGACCTTGGCTTTCCCTGGCCCCAGTCCCTTCGGCAGGTGAGGCTGAATGAGATTCTCCTGGATTACTCCCGGGATGCTGCTCTGATCATCCTGTAAGTCATGGGTGGCTGGCTGGTGGGGGGGGGAGTGGCCTGTTGGGGTGTTGGTAGCTGCTCAGAGGGGCCCAGGAGGCTGCAGCCTGAGCCTGGTGGATTCTTAAAGAACATAGCCAGTCCAATGCAGTCCAGTGTCTGCCTGGAGGCCCTGGCCTGAGCCTCTGTCTCAGGCATTGTTGATCTTCCTTCCTTGTTTACTTCTTTTCCTGCCAAACAGGCTTGGCAGACAGAGGCCTCTCATCCCAGAAGCCAGTGTCTCCCCCTAGCTTGGAAACTGTCCAACTCTCATTGGCCCTTTGCCATTCCCTAATGATTTGCGTGCTGAACCTGGACAAGAGGAATGGTGTCTGCTGCGGCCACGTTGTCCCCTGGAACAACACCCAGTCCACGCTACCCTCCAGTGTTGGCCAGGGCAGGGCAAGTGGATGGGGACAGTGGCAAGGAGGGTTCTCTATGTGGCTTTAACCTCTCTGGGGCCAGGAACGAGAACATGGCTAGCCAAGACCTCCACATTTGTAGTTTAGGGTAACCTGCAGATTTGGTAAGACATTTCTCATGCTCGCCAGGGGCCAAGCACTGTTTGCTCAGGCAGGACATCACACACGAGAACTTAAGCCCCTAGCCTAACATCTGGAGCTTGCTATGAATCCCTAGCTGGGACTCAAACCAGGGGTCCTTCTACCTCCGCCTCTTTGGCAGCCAGCAACAACCCGCCTGGAAGTGGCCTTTTCAAGGCGTGTTCTGATATAGACCTCAAGGGTCTTTCTCATAAAATCCTGAGGTAGTGGCAAGGAGGAAGGCCAGAGGCAGGCTTACTTGATAATGATGGTCACAGACAAATGGAGCGTCCATGTGCTTTTAGCATCCTCCTTTTTAATGTGCATGGATCTAAACTGTTATAGAAAATATTTAATCCCAATCAGGGGCTTCCACCCTGCCTTGACTATTCACTTCCCAGATAAAAGGCACATGCTGCCTTTAATTTCTAATAACCCTTGATCAGCACTAAAGCTGGGCAGATATCTACTGTCTGTGTTATTAGACTCTATTTTCCTATTGATAACTCTGAGTTATTACTTACTGTGTTCCATCCGCTCTGCTCTTAACTACAGTTGGCCAGCCCTCGTGGATGTGATTTTAAGACTTTTTTTGAATTTTTTTTTTTTTAATCGGAGCTGAGGACTGAACCCAGGGCCTTGAGCTTGCTAGGCAAGTGTTCTACCACTGAGCTAAATCCCCAACACTAAAAAATTTGGGCTTTGAATTTTTTTTAAGACTTTTTTACCCTATGAAATCTTCTCCTTTCCCCAACTTCCTCTCTCTCTTCAGGTCTCCCCCACCCTAAGCCCGGAAATCCTAACACAACACACACACACACACACACACACACACACACACACACACACACACACCCGCCTATGTCTCTTCTGCCCAGCTATTAGCTGTCTGTATTTAGTCACCAATCAAGGACAACTAGGGGTGGGGAGCAAGGTCACATAGTGGCACCTGGGTCTACAATCGAGTGTCCTCTGGGAGCAACCTGTATTTAGTATAGCAAAAGGCCAAGCCTCAGCACTAAACATCTTGACAGACCTGCAAAAGTGTTATCTGGTCTAGAAAGAAATCTTTACCTGTTGATACTAGCAGTACAGTAGCTGTTGCTGTGATAAGCACTATGGCCAAAAGCAAATAGGGAGGAAAAAGTTGATTTCAGGTTGTTGTCTGCCATTCAAGGATGTCAGGGTAGGAACTCAAGTCAGAAACCTGGAGGCAGGAGCTGATGCACAAGCCAGTAAGCCGCACTCCTCCCTGGCCTCTGCATCAGCTCCTGGCCAGGGAGGAGTGCGGCTTACTGGCTTGTTCTTCATGGCTTGCTCAGCCTGCTTTCTTATAGCACCCAGGACTGCCAGCCTAGGGATGGCTAGCCCACATAGCCTTGCCCCCCACCCTCCACATCAATTAATAGTCAAGGAACTGCCCCACAACCTTGCCCACAGGCCAGTCTGATAAGGGCATTGTCTCAACTGTGGTCATCTCGAAAACTGACTTTATTGCTTGGGAAGCAGAAGCAGATAGATCTCTGAGTTCAAGGTCAGCCTGGTCTACAGAGTGAGCTCTAGGATAACTAGGACTATACAGAGAAACCCTGTCTTGGGAAAAAAAAAAATCGACTCTACCTTGTGTCAAGTCGACCAAAAATTAACCAGGACAAGCAGTGAATGGGTGGAAAAGGCTGTTTGGTTTTGTTAGTTAGTTAGTTAGCTAGCTAGCTAGTTAGTTAGCTAGCTAGCTAGTTAGTTAGTTAGCTAACTAGCTAGTTAGTTAACTAGCTAGCTAACTAGTTAGTTAGCTAACTAGCTAGTTAGTTAGTTAACTAGCTAGCTAACTAGTTAGCTAGTTGGTTGGTTAGTTGGTTAGTTAGTTAGTTTTTCTGTAGAGAGGCCTCAAACTTAGCGCCATAGTCTCCACAGGCCATACCTGACATTAAATTCACAAGAAGAGACTGTTCCTTAGTCCCTTGAGGGGGGGACAGGAGGAAATGGGGTATCCTTCTCACACAGTTAGGAGTACCACCTTTTCAGGGGAGGGTTCCGCCATTGATTCTGTCAGGCAGTGGGAAGATCTGCAATGGCAAATGAGTAAAGACCAAAAATGCCCAGGGCCTTCCAGCAGTTGGACAGGAGAACGACAAGTGAGGTCTGAGGCCCGTGGCAAGCCTACTATCGGAGCCCTGATGCCAGTGGGGTCTGGCCCTTCAGTCTTGTCTGCAGATTCATGGGAGCGCATATGGCGTCAGCGCATAAGGTGCTTTATTTCTACCAACAGAGTTTGGCTAGCCGCTAAAGGTTAGAGTTATGGAGAACTTTCTGAGCTATGTTCCAGGCCAGACTGTGGGGATGGTGTGGGGATGGGGTGTCTTCTTGGACAGTACTCAGTCAACCAAGGTTCAGAAATTACGTCTTTAGTCCATTCTGAACTGTAACAAAATACTACACAGTGGGTCTTTTTATAAACAACAGGAGCTCATTTCTTACAGCTCTGAAGGACTCAGGGTCTAATATCAAAATGATAGCAAGTTTGGTATCTGACGAAGCCAGCCTTCTGGTCAGAGATGAGAGTCACATGTCATTAGGAGATCCCATGTCATTGTGTTCTCACATGGCAGGAACTCTCCAAGACATTTTGTACAGAGGGTGCTAAGCTCTTGACCTTATCGCCTCCCAAAGCCCCCCAGCTCCTAAACCCATCGTCCTCTAACCCAGAAGGAAGCATTTCAATGGGCTGAGTTTTAGCTGACCATGCACTTTCAGACCACAGCAAATAGCTTACTGACTTTGTTCTTGTGAGTTACTTCAAGTGTGCCCAAGGAAGAGAGGCATGCAGGACCCTTAGTGATTTGGTGGAGTCCTGGGTAGAGTGGTCTCAGGATCTCAGACCGATTAGCATCCAAGCACAGAGATCTGAGCTCCAGCAGTTGCCAGTTCTTCTCTGGGCCACCCCAGAGGACACTGGAACCTACAGGCCTTTCCTCAAGGGCTGGCTCGCTGTACTCAGCTCTCAGCAGCCAAAGGGTGGTGTCACAGGCCAGAGGTTGAATTCTGCCTTGGAATGCTTTTCAATTTACAGCATTGAAAACGTCAAGACTGTGATAACAAGGTGTTAAGCCAGATGTGGACCCTCTGGGGTAGGGCCTTCTGAAGTTCCATGACACCCATTGTTGAGCACCTCCCAGGACCTGCAGGAGGCCATGTTTTCCTCCTGAGAAAGTGCTGAGGGGAGTGATTTGTTCCATCAACACCTCTCAGATAATGTTCCTAAAGCAAGGTTGAGTCCAGGGTGTGGCCTGAGTCAAGACAGTGGAGATGGCTCAAGACGTAGAACCATATGGGGATTCTGAGGTGTGAACTGTCCAGGGTGCATGGGTGGGACGAGCTGCAGCTTCCATAGTGCAGTCTCTCTTCAAAGAAACACACTTGCGGTTATGACCTGCTATTGACTCACTGTGCGGCCTTGGTGAGGGACACCATGTCTCTCTAGCCTTGATTTCCCTGAAGCAGGAACCTGAAGTAGGTTCAAGGTTCTCTTTCATCACACTGAGATCCCAAGTTCACTTGCTATAAAATGAATCCATCTCTGGCCTGGGGGTGGGGGACACGCAACAGGGGATTTTACCCCACTTTCTTCTCTTCCCCAAAACTTGAGGAAAATCCAAAAGGCCACCAACTAGTCTTGGCGGGATTAGCTGGTGTGTCTGGTCACCTGCACACACCCCACCCCACCCTAGCCAGCTGTCACCCAACAGGGCCCCAGCTCTTGGGCCAACTCCACAGAGCAGCTGTGTATGTGTCCCAACCCTCCAAGTTGGAGACCAGCCCAGATTTCACAGGATGTAGTCAAGGTCAGCCTCATAAGACTTGGAAACCCTGAAAATGCAAATGCTAGTCTCTTCCAGAAGAGGGCTGGGTGGGCCTCAAGACCTCTGTCCCCAGATATTCTAAGGACAACAAACAAGGAGCGATCCTCACTGAAACTCCATGAAATGGTTCAGCTTGGGGCAGAACCTGGCTCTGTCTGTCTCCTACTCAGTGGCTTATCCGATGACCCACCCCCACACCTCCACCCATGTGTGAACGCAGCTACACCCACACAGGGGTTGAGCTGGCACTGCACAGTAACCATCCCCACCCCACAGCCTCTGAGCAGGTTAAGAGCCTGCCTGTTCCTGTGAGGACCAGGTATTCCTTTTCTCAGTAAGGATTTCCTCCACACTGCCAAAGAGTAATTCATTAAGGCATCCTTACCAGCAGCGCATGTGCCGAGGAGGATGCTGTAAGTATAGGCCTTGCTGTTTTAAGGATCATAACTAAACTGTGTTCCTTGAGACAAGGACACTGTCATAGGAGTCAGGTCTTCTACTCAGGGCCTTCCAGATGGGGAGTGGCCTGGCACTCCTCCTGGATTGGTTCCGTTCAAGGACTTAACTTCTGAAGCGAGCATTCACCCAACATAGCCTTGCAAATTTGAACAGAACTCGTTTTGTTCTTGGCTTTGTTCTAAAGATCAGTGGTTTTAGGGAAGCACATCCTGTTGGCAAGAGCAAGCCTGTCATTGGCTAATGCTAGAATGAGTTAAAGGTGCTGTTCCTGGGACAGGGCCACAGACTCTGCCTAGGGAGGGAACTTCATGCTGAAGCTTGCTGCGGGAGCTGTGGGTGTTTTCTGACTGAGCAGACAGACACCTGTGCCCTGTGGCCTTTAAAGTTGGTGAACTCAGTTCCCCGAATACGATAGCATTTCCCTGATGGCAGAGTCCTTAGCCTCACGAGTGCCTGTGAATTCTAAACTCGGCCTCTCTCTTCTCCTATGCCATTTCTGTGGAAGATCACTAAACGCTTTCAGGTGAAGACGACAGTTGCTTAGTGATATAGACATCCTTGTTCCCACCCACCTTCCCTGCCCTTTGGAACCTTACTTTCTAAAAATAGGACAATGTTTCCTGCATGTTCTGACTCTGCATTTTAGTTAGTGGTCACAGACATGGTGAGGTTGTAGGAAGCAGATGCGTTAAGTAGGAAGATCTAGGAGCCTGGTTGGAGACCCATCTCTACCGCCTGCCTGTACCTTGTGTGACCGCAGACAGCCAACAGGGGCAGTACGTCTTGTGAGTTCTCTATTTAAAGAACTCCGAGGCTCAGGGCCAGTCAGGCACTTTGCCAGAGCCGCCAAGTTGAGGACATTGCAATGCCAGCACTCAGACAACGTCTATGGGGTCAGATTCTGAACTCTGAACCCGAGTTCACATCTGCCTGGCTGGCTGCACCAGCTAGCCCGAGTTCAGCTGGGGCACTGTCCACTGCTGCTCTGTATTAGAGCTAAGATGGAGGGATTGTCAAGGGTACAATCCCTTACAATGCTGTGTAAGCGCTTGTATCCCAAATTCGTGCACCATAGCTGGTACTGTGGGATGCTGTATTTCCCAGGAGCTGAAATGGTCCCAAATGTATGTTTAGAATTCTTAATATGGTAGAAAAAGATCACTTTCTTATCTAAACAGCCAAAAATGACTGAATAGCATTCTAGGACATTCCGTTGCTTGCATGGTGTTTTGCAACTAGGACAAGAGGCCCCTGAGAAACCATGCCGGATTTTTCCCTGACATGCTTCATGGTCCGGGGGGGCAGGACAAGGGTCTGCAGCCACATCACAGGAGCATGCTAGTGACCTGGTGGGGTGACCTCACCCACTCAGCAATCATGCTTTGAGCCTGTCTGTCTCAGAATGCACAGAGGGAAGGACTAGACAAAACTCAGCAGGCAGATGAACATATGTTCCAATGAGCGAGACGGACGACACATAAACACAGCTAAAGACGCCTTTAAGATTGTGGAGAGCCATGAAAACAGTCATCTGGGGATTGGATGGAAAGGTGTGGTCAATCAGGGGAGCTGTCCTTAAGCAGCTGGATGCCCTCAAGCCTGGATGATTCAAAGGAGCCACCCAGAGCTGGGCATGGTGGTTTACCAAGTCCAAAGGTCTCAAGACAGGAGCAATTTACCACCATGGCTATTCAGGAATGATTAGGACCGAGTGAGGTTGGAAGGTGTCTTAGTTACAGTTTCATTGCTCTGAAGAGACAACATGTCCAAGGCAACTCTTATAAAGGAAGACGTCTAACTGGGGCTAGCTCACAGTTTGAGAGGTTGAGTCCATTGTCATCATGGTGGGAAGCATGGCAGTGTGCAGGCAGACATGGTGCTGGAGGAGCCGCCAAGAGTTCTACATCTTGGTCTGAAGGCAGCAGACGGATACTGTGTCACTGAGCATAGCTTGAGCATAGGAGACCTCAAAGCCCCGCCCCCACAGTGTCACCTTCTCCAGTTAGGCCACACTTCCTAAATGTGTCGCTCCTGTGGGCCAAGCATTCAAACACATGAGTCTATGGGGACCAAACCTATGCAAACCGCCACAGAAGGGTTGCAGGGGACTGGATCCTCATGGACCGTGCAGGCCATAGGTCTGCTTAGAAATACTTTGTGGCTGAAGATATTCTTTGAGGGTAATTACTCTGCTGCTGCTCTTCCTCCTACAGTACCTTGCCCATTGGAAGGAAGGGGAAGTGCCCCAGTTCACTGTACATGGCCTGGCTGGAGACCCTGTCCCAGGACCTCAGTCCTCCCGTTCTCCTCATCCGAGGTAACCAGGAGAACGTGCTCACCTTTTACTGCCAGTGATGTCCAGTGTGGCAGTTCCTGCCGAGAGCTGAGCGCGTGGGATAGAGTCGGAACTCACGCTCTCCAGCTGGAGAAGAGGCTTCAATTCCTGCTGTGTCATCACATCTACCGGCTGTGTTTCCAAGCTGGCTGCACCCCATCAGACACACCTTCTAGACCTTGAAGTTGCACGGAAAAGCTTCTGGAAGAGTCTTATCTCTTTTTAAAAAGCTTTTCTTTTTTTTTTTTGTCTTGATGACCGAAATATTAGTCATTGATTCAGTCTTTGATTTGTATACAAATCGAGTCCCAGTATTGGGTGTGCAACTTGACAATCTCTCTCGGGACCTTCCCTGTGACCACCCCCAAAGCTGTCTCATCCCCCCCAGACAGAGCAGGAGCCCATCCTGAGGACCCATGTGGAGTTCTGATGACCACAGGACCCTTTGAGCTACACAGCAACACACATTTCTCCTCCTGTTCCCTTTCAGTGATGGATCCTGGGTGCTCCTACTAGTTATTTAGACCAGGGTCCTCTGGGTTCTTTGATTACAAATTCTATGGTTTCCTCAGAGACTCAGAACACACAGAACAATGGTAGGGAAGCATCACAAACTGGTCCTCACTCTCGAGGGTGCTTCTCTCCCCTCTCCCCTCTCCCCTCTCCCCTCTCCCCTCTCCCCTCTCCCCTCTCCCCTCTCCCCTCTCCCCTCTCCCCTCTCCCCTCTCCCCTCTCCCCCCTCCCCCCTCTCTCCCCTCTCTCCCCTCTCCCCTCTCCCCTCTCCCCTCTCTCCCCTCTCTCCCCTCTCCCCCCCCTCCCTCTCTCTCTCCTTTTTCCTTCTGACAGAGTCTTATGTGGTCCAGGCTGGCCTTGAACTTGTTCTGTAGTCAAGAATAGCTTCAAACATCTGATCCCCCTGCCTCCATTACAGAGCACAGGGATTCCAGGCACATTCACATAGGCATGTTTCACGAGGTGATAGGGACCACACCTACGGTTGATGGGTGCCGGCAATCACCTGCTGACTATGCTACCCCCGCCCAGTCTCTAGTGTGCTCCTTTGAAGTTGATTGCAACCTTCTAAATGATCTTCAAACCCACTCGTGTGCAGTGACCCGTGCTTTGAAAAACAGGTTTAATTTCTGGAGGTTGTGTGTAGGGTCTGTTGCTGGTTGGTTTCTTTGTTGCTCGGGAATTTTGTTTTGTCAACTTGACAGGAGCTAGGGCCATCTAAGCAGAAGGAACCTCAATTGACAAAATGCCTCCTGCTGATTGGCGGCCTGTAATGATTGACGGGGTGGGGGCCAGCCCACTGTGTTGCCGTACCACCATGAGCAGGTGGTCCTGGGGTGTATAAGAAAGCAGGCTGAGCAAGCTATGGGAGCAAGCCAGTGAGGAGTGTCTCTTCATGGCTTCTGCTTCAGTTCCTGCCTGGAGTTCCTTCCCTGACTTCTCTTCATTATAAACCGTAAGCCATAAGATGAAATAAACCCTTTTCTCCCCAAGTTGCTTCTGGTCATGATGTTTATAAAGCAATAGAAGCCCTGACTAACCCGGGCACTGCTGGGCATCACTGCCCATATCCCCACCCATCGCTCAGGAAAGTAAAGGAAACCAGCAAAGCTGGAGAGACGGCCACGATGCGGGGAGGGTTGAGAAAGAAGGCACAAGAAGATGCAGGATTCAAGGAGCCTAGGGTCAGGGTGTTACACTGTGGGGCTGGAAGAAGAGACAGCCCAGATGTTAAAAGCGGAGAGGGTGATGAAGATGGCAAGATGGGTGAAGGAAGAAGGGAGGAAACGTTCTACGCAGCCCAGAGCTGGAAGGATCCTCCAACCCGGATGAAAGAGAGCAGCTTAGCAGACGGCCAAGTGCACCAGGGTAAGGTGGCGGAGAGAGCTGGGCAGGTGGTAAAAGGACTTAGACCCAGCAACAGGGAGTGTGCCAGCGCTGCTACAGGGTGGGTCCCCAAGAAAGGTGGCAGCTATGGTGTAAGAGTGAGACAAACGGGAACATGCATCGAGAGTAGGGCACACAGGAACTCTTGGGACACCAATACAAAACACAATGGTCTTTGCTGTCTTGATGGACAGAGGCAGACAGTCATGTTCTTTGGTGATATGGCTGGGCCTGTCCCTCTAATGCTGAGGAAGACAGCAAGGTAGGGCGTTCTTGGGTTTTGTCATTTCCTTCCAAGGTCACTCAAGGTCATCCGGTCACAAAAGCTATGCCCTTCTTGATGTCTTCCCACCCAAACGCCAGGGCTTCAAGCCTGAAGGCTCTTACCAAGCCCTCTCTGCTTTCAAGGTACACCAGGGCTTGCTGAGCAAGATAGGGATCTGGCAGAGCTTAGCTCTGCTATCTCAGGACCTTGCACCCAATTCCCAGCTCTATAGAAACTCTTGCCTCCTCTAGGCAGTGTTGACTTTTCTGGAAGTACATGATAACAATTTCCTGGCAAATGGTGTCCTCCTTCAGACACCAAGGAGTCCTTGGCTTGAGATTACAGAATGTTTTGGCTTTGGATATTTAGATTTTTTTTTAAATGTTAAATACATTTGTGCTGGCTAGTTTCATTCTCAACTTGACATAAGCTAGTCATCTGAAAGGAGGGAGACCTTAATTGAGAAAATGGCATCATAAGATCCAGCTGAAGGGGGTTTTCTTAATAACAGATGGGAGAGGGCTCAGTCCATTGTGGGTGGTGCCATCCTTGCGATGGTGGTCGTGGGTTCTACAAAAAGCAGGCTGAGCAAGCCAGTAAGCAGCGCCCGCCATGGCCTCTGCGTCAGATCCTGCCTCCTGGTTCCTGCCCTGTTTGTGTTCCTGTCCTGACTTCCCTCAATGACATGGAAGTGGAAGCCAAATAAGTCTTCTCCTCCTCAACTTGCTTTTTGGTCATGGTGTTTATATCACAGCGATATAAACCCTAGTGAAGACAATGTTCGACAATAATAAAAGTCCTATTTTTAAAGAGAAAAAATATAAAAATATTAATTGATTTAGAAGGTTTTACTCACAGACTAGGCTGGGCTTAGCACTTTTGTTCTACGACCTTCCTGAATGCTGGGATTACAAGTGTGGGGTCACCCTCTCTTGACACCTCCCACATTAAAAAAAACAAAAAAAAATTTTTTTTTAAATTAAACTTAAGGCCTAAAAGCAGGATGAAGAACTTACTTGTTTAGGAACTCAACATTTTTCAACTATGAGAAGTGATTTGAAAAAAATTAGCTGTTGTTTCATTGTTTTGCTTTTTGGGTTTGTTGCTTTGTTTTGTTTTCTTCTCCCCTGGATGGGACTTTTCTCTTGGTCCCTGAGGTCACTTTGCTTAGGAATATTTGCAGCTGTTTTTTCCCCTTTGCTCCTCTTAACTACATTTGTAGTCAGTCCACAGGGAGCACATTCTCCTCAGCCCCCTGACTGACAGCTTTTGGGATCTTGCCTCAACCAAAAGGGAGGCTGAGTACAAATACCTATTATGTGGCCGCTTGAAAACTTAAATCTCGGGACTTGAGAGATGGCTCGGTGGTTAAGAGCACCGACTGCTCTTCCAGAGGTCCTGAGTTCAAATCCCAGCAACCACGTAATGGCTCACAACCATCTGTAATGGGATCTGATGTCCTCTTCTGGTGTGCATGAAGACAGCTACAGTGTACTTATATATTTAAACTTGAAAAAGAAAAAGAAGGGGTTGGGGATTTAGCTCAGTGGTAGAGCACTTGCCTAGCAAACGCAAGGCCCTGGGTTCGGTCCCCAGTTCCAAAAAAAAAAAGAAAAAAAGAAAAAAAGAAAAAGAAAAAGAAAGAAAACTTAAATCTGAGTTTCTGATACTCTCCATGGTGTGACTTCAGATGCACTCCCAGCCTCTGTTTACAAAATGAGAGGACTGGGCAGTTTACCAGCCAGTGAATGTGGTTTGACCCATCAAGGCTGATCAAACAGTTTAAATAACATGGATGGGCAGGTGGGGCCAGAATAGACCTTCTCCAGTCCCCACTTCCTCTCTGTGCCCACCCCTTCCTAAAACTGTAGGAGCTTTAGGTCCGGTCTCTAAGGCATTCCATTCCCCCATTAGGCAGCAGCAGCAGGGGCAGAGAGGCCCAGTGACAGCTACGGAGTTCTTTCTGTCTTTGGGTAACAAAATGTTTCACATTGTTACATCAAAAAACAATTTTAATGTTTACTTTGAATTTGTGTGTGTGTGCGCGCGCGCGCTCGCGAGTATGGGTATGTACATAGGAGGGCAGACGTCATCAGAGACTAGAGGTGAGGAATCCCCTGGAGCTGGAACTAACTGCCTGGTGTGATTGCTGGGAACCAAACTTGGGTCCTCTGGAAGAGCGATACATATTCTTAACCCCTGAGCCATCCCCCAGGCTCCACTTTACTGTGTTTCACAGCCAGCAGGTATTGTTTCTGACAGTGCTTTTGTTCTGATGCTCCCACGGGAGGTAGGGCACAGAGGTGATGCCAGCTTTAGCCACTGTTGAAGAAGGTTTCACTTCGCTCCCCTGAGGGCGCTGCTCCAGTAAGTAGCTCTCATTTCCCCCTTGGCCTTTCAGCCTCCAGAATTACCTGTACCTTCGGCTCCCAGATAGATGTCTTGTGGCTTTGAAGTAATTGAGTGCAGTCCACTCTCTGCCCTGTAGCTCTCTTGATGCTTTGGGTCTCATTCAGCTCACTCTGAACTGAATTCCCCCTTAAGTACTTGCCTGGCCTCTCCGGTGTGGTCAGGGTGAGGTGGGTTTCATAGAAATGAGACCTGATGGAATATTCCAGAGGAACCACCAGGCTGGGAAGCCCCTAAAGCAGTCAAGCAGCCTGACTGGCCTCACACAGGTCATGGCGTCAGCATCAAGGCTTCAAGAATGTTTACAGAACAAAAAGTCCAGCCACTGTCTGGATTGGTAATAAGCCAGTTTGTGAGAAATTTAATCTTGTAACTGAAGACACACGTGCCTCGGAAGGCACCTGCTTCCTTAAACACACAGGAGCAGTTCACTTTCTGAAGACGTGAGAGCCATTGGCTGGGAGGCCCACAAACGGAAGTCCTCTGGGTACACAGGAGACGGTGGCTAGTGGCAAAAGCAAGTGGTTCTGTGAGTTACAAAGAAAAACGTTTCCGTAGCAAACGATATGAGAACACTTGGTAACAAAGTCAGACAAGTCCCTGTGGAGAATATGGCACTGGAAAGAGGCTTGGAGAGCTTGTGTGGTGGTGTTGAACCGATCAAGAATGAGACCACTACCACTAAATTTGACCCAAATTTGAGGCAAGCTTTAATTAAATACTGACTGCTGTGTTTTATAAAACGTTATGGAGAAAAGGAATAGGTTTGGTGGATGTGTAGTTAGGTGTGGGGGAAGGGGGTGCCTCTGCAGGGCCCATGCTGAGACATCCCTTCCCCCTGAGGGAGAGAGAGAGAGAGAGAAAGAGAGAGAGAGTGTGTGTAAGAGTAGAGGAGTAGAGGCCAGCCATGAGCAAGTGGAGAGAGATGGGGAGGGGGAGAGGACAGTGAGAACAAGAAGGCAAGAGAGAGAGGAGGGGGAAAGCAGCCCCTCTTATACATACCTGGCTGTTGCCAGGTAACTGTGGGGTGGAGCCTAGACAGAATGCTAACACTGGCCACTATAATACATTCTGCCAGGATCATCCTAGGGTTCCCAGAAAATGGGTACCAATGACATTTAGCAGAGACCTATAAAGGCATGGCTATAAGGCTACCATATTTCCCATCAGGTCCAATTGGGCAAGTATATATCCTGACTTATTTCTTGCCTACACATCTTTTAACTACCTGTGATCAAGCACACGATGGGTACAGTTGGGTTAAACATTTGTTTAGAGAAGTGAAAACATGCAACTAAAATTTTCCACAAACATTAGCCTCCAGCTTTTCAGGAAATATCTGTGCTTGGGCAAGAGGCTTATAAATTACAGACATTTTTGTTTATGGCTCTCTTAGGCACAATGATTACAACTTAAAATGTAACTTCGGATCTCACAGAGCCATTCTGCAACCTCAACTCTTGGGAGGCTGAGGCAGGAGAATTGGCCCTCCCCAAAAAGAACCTTGGAAGATGGGTGTAGTGGGTTTGGCCTAAGGTTACTTGTATTCTAATGTTAATTTGGGTCCCCAAAACTGCTTACATAAGTGTTTGCAGGTCGCTTCTGGGAACCCACCCCCAGTTGGCTCTGATTGGTAAATAAAGGTGCCAGGAGTCAATGGCTGGGAAGGGCAGATTGAGGCAGGACAGTTCCTGGACTTGGGATGGGGGTGGTGGTGAGGAAAGAGGAGAGTGTGGAGGAGAGGAGATCAGCCATGTCTGAGAAGAGTGCTGGACAGAGAGGCCAAGAGAAGGAGTCGGGGAAGTGTGGCCCAAGAGGGCTGCCCAACTGGGTCCAGGGTAGTCGAGATAGAATGTAGAGTTTAGTAAGTAATAACTTGGGATTATTGGCAGGAGGTGGATTAACCTTGTGAAGGTTAGACAGTGGCACAGCTATTGTGCTGCTTAAGGCATATTAAAATATAAAGGCTGTGTGTGTGTGTGTGTGTGTGTGTGTGTGTGTGGTGTGTGTGTGTATGTGTGTATGTATGTGTATGTGTGAGTGTGTGTCTGTATGTGTGTGTGTGGGGTGTGTGTCTGTATGGTGTGTGTATGTGTGAGTGTGTGTGTGTATGTACGTATGTGTGTATGTATGTGTATGTGTGAGTGTGTGTCTGTATGTGTGTGTGTGGGGTGTGTGTCTGTATGGTGTGTGTATGTGTGAGTGTGTGTGTGTATGTACGTATGTGTGTATGTATGTGTATGTGTGAGTGTGTATGTGTGTGATGTATGTGTGGTGTGTGTGTATGTGTATATGTATGTGTGTGTGAGTGTGTGTGTGTGGTGTGTGTGTGTGAGTGTGTGATGTGTGTGTATGTGTATGTGTGTGTGAGTGTGTGATGTGTGTGTATGTGTATGTGTGTGTGTCTGTGTGTGTTTGTGTATGTGTGTATGTGTGTATGTGTGAGTGTGTGTATATGTGTATGTGTGTGTGAGTGTGTGTATGTGTATGTGTGTGTGTATGTGGTGTGTGTGTATGTGTATGTGTGACTGTGTGTATATGTGTATGTGTGTGGTGTGTGTGTGTATGTGTGAGTGTGTGTGTATGTGTATGTGTGACTGTGTGTGTATATGTGTATGTGTGACTGTGTGTGTATATGTGTATGTGTGTGAGTGTGTGTATGTGTGTGGTGTGTGTGTATGTGTGAGTGTGTGTGTGACTGTGTGTGTATATGTGTATGTGTGTGAGTGTGTGTATGTGTGTGGTGTGTGTGTATGTGTGAGTGTGTGTGTGTATATATGTGTGTGTATGTGTCTGTGTGTTTGTGTATGTATGTGTGTGTGTGTGGTGTGTGTGCATGTATGTGTGAGTGTGTGTGTGGTGTGTGTATGTGTGTATGTGTGTGTATGTGTGTATGAGTGTGTGTGTGTGGTGTGTGTGTGTGTGTCTGTGTGTGTGTGTGTGTCTTTCCAAAATGTAAAGCATTGAGGTGAGTAGCAAACCTGCTGCTGGAATTTATTAATTATTAAATTCAACGGATGATTAGGATTCAATAGAAGGAAAAATGGAGAAGCAGGAGCTGGGATGGGAGAAACATGCTATCAGGAGGAAGAGCACGAGCAAGGACCAGCCTAAAAGCAACTCTAGATATGCTGGGAAAACCAGAACCAACCAGTTTTCCTAGAGTATGCACCCAGGCCAGTAAGAATGGCAGGGCCACCGCATGCAGACCCCAGGTATAATGCTGGCAGGCAATTGGCATGGGGAGGCATGTCTGTAATCCCAGGAGAGGCTGAGACAAGTTTGTGAGTTCGAGGTCAGCCTGCGACATGTAGAAGACCCTGTCTTAAACTACACAAGGTGGTGAGGGTGAGCTTCCAGATAAGCCAGAGGAGCTCAGTACTGAAGGTGGGAAGGGATAAGCCAAGCTTCAGGAAGTGTTAGCCAGATGGTGAGGGTGGGAAGGGAAACCAGGAGGATTCAGTGGGAAGCAGAATGGAACCCCAGAGCTCAACATTCTAAGCAAGACGGATAGAAGGGAAAAGAGGAAGGGTGCAGAGCACGGTAGGAAGAAATGGAAGTAGGGATTGCCTGGATGCATGCATGAGTAGACAGGGTCCCCGATACTGAGTTGGGGCAGTTCTAAGAATGAAGGACATTGAGACCATGGGGTCAGGGTGTTACGGCCTAGGTAACTGTCATAGGACGCCATTATAAAGAAACTTCCTTGTGTTTCTGCTGTCACTAGGAAACTTTCTAATGCCAAGTTGATTGCATATTCTGCCACACTCTGTGCCCTTGGAAACCGATCACAATGGAAGTCAGTAGAACTGCTTTATATAGTTACCCACAATAGGCTTGGACCCGAACCAACCACCCGGCAGCACTTCCTGCACCTGCGTATAAGCTTCTGTGGTATTTTCTTTTATAAGCTGTTCCTGGGATGGACCCAACATAAGAGAGACGTGCACCAATGTAAGACACTGTTTGGAATAAGACTTCTATTTTTGATTAGTAATGGATTAAAATTTAAGTTCCCAAGACCTCCCCAGGATTTGATATCCTACTTGGCAGAAGGAAGCATGTACTTGGGCAACTGACGTCCTGGTTGGCAAGTTAAGACATGAATGTTACAAGACAAGTCCCATCCTCGTAGACAAGTTAAGACATGAGCGTTAGGCAAGACGAGTCCCCTGCCGCAGTTGAATACCCCAACCAATGGGGACAGAATAAATGTACAACAAAGACGTTCCTAAGGAAATCATCTGGCCCTAGTTGGTGGAATAACTTGGCACAGGTATTTGTAGGTCTCAGGCTTTAAAAAAAGTCATAATGCCTTAACTCAGGGTCACAGTTCAGTCAGTCCCCAAACCTGGAGCCTGGCCCTGATCGATCAGTCCTGGGGTGTATGCTCAATGAACTATCCCTGTCTGAGATTTGCGTTCTTGTGGTTTGTGAGGGGACTCCTGGACCCCAACATAGGGAATAGACTTATGGAAAGAGAATGAACAGATTTGGCTGTACTGTGATATTGGTTACTTTTCTCAGTGATGTAACAAAATATCAGAAAAAAGCAACTAAGGAAGAATGTTGGCTCTCCGTTTGACTGGCTAGGCCGTGTGATCAGGAGGTGTGCTCTCAGAGCGGGAGGCAGCTTGTCAGGAAACAGGACGTGGAGCTCAGCTTGCTTTGTTCCTCCTAGTCAGTCCGGGAGCCTATCTGTTCCTCCTAGTCAGTCCGGGAGCCTATCCTACCCAGGGAAGGAAGGATTTTCCACACATCTCAAGTGAGTCTTCTCTGGAAACATCATCGCAGACCTACCTACCCTCTCTTAGGTAATTCTTAATCACATCAAGTGGATGGTCAAGATAAACCCTCCTGGGTATTTTAGCACAAACACATAATCCATCAGAACTGTGACCCAGGAGCTGTGGAAGAGCTTGGGCATTTCACCACTGGCTGGAAGCTCTTGGAAGCCATGAGCAGAAACAGACCTGAGAGATACACTCGTGATCAGGATACAGAAAGCATAGCCACGTTTTAGATTAGAGAGAGAGAGAGAGAGAGAGAGAGAGAGAGAGAGAGAGAGAGAGAGAATATGAACGAGGAACAGGGAGCAGATGCCAGAGCTGGGGAAAGCTCCATTTAGCAGGCAGGAGGAAGGGGAGGCAGCCATTGATGGAGCTTTCCAAAGAATATTAGAAGAGCTGGAGAGTTACCTCCATGGTTAAGAGCACTTGCTGCTCTTCCAAAGGACTCTGGTCGAGTGCCTAGCACCCACATATGGTGGCTCACAACTGCTTCTAACTCCACTTTCAGGAGATCTGACAAACCAGGCATGCACATGATATACACACACACACACACAGATACACACACACACACACACACACACAAACATACACACACACGCATATGCACACACCAACATACACACAGATAAACACACACAAACATACACACAAGCATACACACACAAACAAACATACATACACATACACACATAAACATACACACACAAACATACACACACAAACATATACACACATGCACACACAAACATACACACACACAAACATACACACACAAACACACACACAAACATACACACACAAACATACACACACATACACATACAAACATACACACACACACACACACACACACACACTCATACAGATCGAATATTTTTTCAAGACAGGGTTCCTGTTTATGCCTGACTATCTGAGAATTCTCCTGTAGACCAGGCTGACTTCAAACTCAGAGATTTTCCTGCCTCTGCCTTCCAGGCACTGGCATTAAAGGCCTGTAACACCACCGCCCAGCTACATATTTTAAAATTTAAAACAGTTAATGCATTTTAAAAATTAAATTAAAAACAAACAAAGAGCGCTGCTGGTGGTCAGGGAAGCGGGTAGTTCAGGGGGCTCCAAAGAAGGAGGAGCTGAAGGACTGGGGGGACTCACACCACAGCTGCCTGGCTGAAGCCACAGCAACACTGCTGCTCCCTACAGAGGACGGTTTGGTGACATGGCAGGCGGGGAGAGGACTGAGGAATGAAGCCCCTGTCCTTCCATCCCTGCTTTGCCGGCTGTGTGGCTGGAGCAGTCACTCTGGTCTTCACATTACCTCCTTATGTGGTATTCAGGTGTAGAAGCTACGTCTAGTTCTTCCTCCCAGCCCTGTGCTTCCTGAAGTAAGACTCAGAATCAAAAATCAGATTTTAAAAACACCTTGGCTATGTAGCTAAGCTCTTCTCTGACTAGGTCATAACTTAATATACCCCATCTATTCTGAGCTACTTTCTGCCACGTGGCTGGGTGCCTGTGCTCAGGGCCCATCCCTCTGTCTCCTCTTCCTGGGTGAGTCTCCCACACCTGCTCTATCCCAGAATCCTCTCTGCCTTCTGGGTGCCCCACCGTCTGTTCTACCCTTTCCAATAGGCATAGGTTTTTAAACAGACAGGTGATGCATCCATACAATACACAACAGATTCTCTCTGCATTTAGGAGCCCTGCCAGGGGTAGGTCCCTCAAGACTGCCCTGGCTGATTTGTGACTTTGAACCACACACTTCACCTCTGCCTTTCCCAGAGCCACATTTTGGGCTTGCTATTCCTCTCTCTCCATGAATTGAGCCCCCTCTCTCCCCTGAGGCTCCCTCGCCTTTTGAATCTCTCCCTTCTGACTTATCAGCAGCATCTGGCCTCTTCTACTCATCTCCAGTCTTGAATGGAGAACTGAACTTAATGTCTATCCTCTTGTTCCCCCAGACTGTCCCAGCCCCCTTGCAGTTGGGTAGAGCCGGCCTACTCAGTTAATAGACTTTGAGAGAAAGCACACAACTGCTGGGCCGCAGTATTAGAAGTGGAGAGAACAGCTCTCCCACTTTATCAGTGACCAGGAAGCTGCTCACTCATTAAAGTTAGACTTACAAGATCTCTCATCTTTGATCATGGAACCTGAAGGGGCCTGAAGAGCTGCCTGACCAACATAAAAATATTTGGAAAAAAGAAATACATGCTTTGCAGACCACAAACACTTGGTGGGCCATTTCTTACTGCAGCAGAGCCTGCCACCATCCTGACTAATATGCTCCCTAAGACAGCGCAATGAGACACTTCCTGTAAAGGGTGAAACTCCTTTGAGTTTCTACTTCAGCTTCCCAGGTCTCTCCATTGCTGGCTTACTTGAGTATAAAGTTGTATCCACGTCTTCTGTTTTTCTTTTCTCTCCACACTTTCATTTCATCTCAGGTAGGCATTCAATAAACATCTGTGCAGTGAATGAATAAAGAATGAGTGGATTACACTCGAAGGAGTGGGAATAGATGTCAACAAAATGAAGGTCAACAGAGCAGTGCATTGTGGGAGCAAGTGACAAGACGGGCACCTAGAAAACAGTTCTGAACATCAATAGGCCATTCCTGAAGAAACCTTCAGGAAAAGAGACACAGCATCAGCTGAGAGGCAGCAAGAGGGAGTCAGGTTGTGTGTGCGGCGCGTGTCTGTGTGCGTGCGTGTGTGTGTGTGTGTGTGTGTGTGTGTGTGTGTGTGTGTGTGTGTGTAGCCTCCTCAGTGGGGAATGCTCAAGGGTCTTTTCTTGGAGGAAAGCATTGGTTAAGGTTGAGAGGTTTGGGGTAATAGCTCAGATGTATTAGTCAGCTTTCATCACTGTGACAGAATCCCTGAGACGGTGAACTTATAAAAAGGAAAGGTCTGTTTTCACTCTCGGTTTTAGAGGTCCCAGTCCGTAGTCACTTGGTTGCACTGCTTCTGGGCCTCTGGTGAAATAGAACATGGTGGAGAGTGTTGAGTACAGCAAAGCGGGGAAGCAGGGAAGACTCACTGAGGGTCACACCTCCACTGACCCCACTTCCTCCCACCAGGCCCCACATCCTGGGGTTGCACCACCCATCAATAGCACAGTAGGTTACAGCCAAGTGTCTTTTGAGGCATTTACAACCCAAACCATACACCAAGGGACAGGAAGGGATCTGGGCCTGTTCACAAAGACCCAGACCCAGGGTTGATTCCTATAGACTGACTAGCTACCCTGGTCCTAAGAAGAAAAAAATCCTGCCCTGAGCAGATCAGCAATGAAAGACATGGAGTGGGGTTGGGGATTTAGCGCAGCGGTAGAGCACTTGCCTAGCAAGCGCAAGGCCCTGGGTTCGGTCCCCAGCTCCGAAAAAAGAAAAAGAAAGAAAGAAAGAAAGAAAGAAAGAAAGAAAGAAAGAAAGAAAGAAAGAAAGAAAGAAAGAAAGAGATGGAGTAGCAGGCAGAGGCATTTGCGTGGGCTGGATAGACAGGAGGGAAGAGTCTAAGATTGAGCAGGAAATTCGAGAGGGAGACACTGGAGACATTCTGGAAGGTCCTACCATTTTTTTTTTCTTTTTTCTTTTTTTCGGAGCTGGGGACCGAACCCAGGGCCTTGTGCTTGTTAGGCAAGCACTCTACCACTGAGCTAAATCCCCAACCCCGAGGTCCTACCATTTTAACAAGAATGGCCTTCGAGCTCTTTCTGTGTCTCTAGTCCTCGCCGAGGCGCTGGGTCTAGTGCGAAACTGGTTTCAGGAAGGTAAGATCGTGTGGCTTCCTTGTTTGTTTGAGGTTCTGGCACCACAGACGCTAAGCACGTGCTCTATCACTGGACTCCAGCCCCAGCCAGAAATGGGATAGAGATGGGTGGGGGAGAAAGAAACCAGTCAGTAAGCATTTCAAATACACAGCTCTTGATGTCTTTTCTCCCCCCACTTCTGTGTGTGTGTGTGTGTGTGTGTGTGTGTGTGTGTGTGTGTGTGTGTGTGTGTGGTGTGTGTGTGTGGTGTGTGTGTGTATGTGTGGTGTGTGTGTGGTGTGTATGGTGTGTGTATGTGTGTATGTGTGTGTGTGGTGTGTGTATGTGTGTGTGTGGTGCGTGTGTGTGTGGTGTGTGTGTATGTGTGGTGTGTGTATGTGTGTGTGTGTGTATGTGTGTGTGTGGTGTGTGTGTGTGTGTGGTGTGTGTATGTGTGTGGTGTGTGTGTGTGTGTGTGTGTGTGTGTGTGTGTGTGTGGTGTGGTGTTATTTTGTTTTTCAGAGACAGGGTTTCTCTGTGTAGCCCTGGCTGTCCCAGAACCCACTCAGTAGACCAGGCTGGCTTTGAACTCACAGAGATCCCCCTGTTTCTGCCTCCTGAGTGCTGGCATTAAAGGCCTGCACCACCACTGTCCAACTTGGTTTCTGTCCCTTCAAAGTAAAATGCCCAGTGGCATTTTTAGTCGAGAGGTTTGTGGGGGAGGCTGCTCCGGGGTGAAAGGTTAACTTCCTCGGTTACCTGGAGCTGGTGTTCAGCTGTGACTGCTCCCTGGATGCTGGCTGGTGTCCACGTGACTCTTATACACATCCGGAAGCCAAAGCAAACAAACTGGAGCAGCCAGGGAGAACCAGAAGTCTGGATCTGGACATCCCTGCGGGCTGAGCCGTGTCAGCTGCTGCTCTGAGAGACGGGCAGTCTGATCAGATGGCCCTCCCCACTGCTCCACTACAGCCGAGCCCCCTGCCCTGCGGGGAGAAGAGGGGGATCTATAAGCATTTGCTATGTGGCAGTTGCTATTTTGTCCTCTCTCCACTGCAATGGCTGGGAACTCAGATCGAACAGAACAACAACAATACCACGTTTCCACCGTGTCCCAGTGGACCCAGCACCTTGCCCATGTGCGAGAGCTCTGGAGCACCAATGGTTTCATCACCCTTTAAAAGAAGTTCTGGATGGGTAAGGCATTCACTCCCTACCCACTCCCTGGCAACCACTAATCTGCTCTGTCTCTATGGATTTGCCTATTCTGAATATTTCCTATCAGTAGGTGGAACTTGTACCCTTCTGTGTTTTGTTTCTTTCTCTTAGTCCACTGTTTCCGAGGGTTGCCACATCACCAGGGGTTCGCACTTGACACCTCTTGAAGGCTGGGTAGGATTCCCTTGTGCGGCCCCTCCACGGTTTACCCATTCTTCAGTTGACATCTACCCGGGTTGTTTTAGCTTTGGGAGCTGCTGTAAATCATGCTGTAGTGAACATTCATAAGCAAATTGTTTCCTTTTTCTCTTCTTAAACTGTTTTCAGTTCTTGTTTTTTTGCTGTTGTTAGTTTCTTGTTTTGATGTAACCCTAAGAGTAAAATTGCTAGCTCAGAGGATCATATTATGTTTGACTTACAGTGAAATCTGGGTACATTTTTAAACAATGTTAGAGGAGAGGGGTTTTTTGGGAGTAGGGGGCTTAGGATGTGTGTGTATTCTTTTAGGTGTGTGTGTGTGTGTGTGTGTGTGTGTGTGTGTGTGTGTAGGACAGAGGTCAACAGGGAAATGAGTCCCATAAGTCCTCTCCTCCTTTAAAAATGACATCGTGATGATGATGATGACGACGACAATGACGACGATGAGTGCCGGCATGTGTGGTGGTGCACGGGTACCCATGGAGGCAAGAAGAGGCATTTGTGTGCTACTGCATATGGGCCCCAGGATCTGAACTCTGGTGCTCAGGACTGAGCGGCAAGGGCCCTTAACTACCAAGCCATCCTTCCCCTCTCTCAAGTGGAAAAGCACTGGGGACAGTTAGGAGGGGGATCTGACTCCAGAGCAGCTTCTGGTAAGGCAAGAGAGTTGCTCTGGTTACCGTGGTTATCATGGGCTTCAGGAAGACAGATTTCAAGAATGGGGAACATGACACAGGGAACATGTCGCCTCTTCCTGGCGACAAAGATACTTTTGGATGTGGTTCTGCTGACCTCAGAAATGACTATAAAAGGCAAAGCTCTTGGTGCTTTATTTAGGGGATTTCTAGAAACCAAATAAAAACAAGAGTTCCAAAAATGAAATGCAGAAGTTCTACCAGGCCCGTGACACCGGAGGGTTTGAAGCAAAACGTGGGCATGCTCTGTCTCTTCCCCAGCTCCGGGTCTGTGAAGACCTCTTCTGACCCTCAGACATGACTGTGCACGAGTCAGCCCAGGTTCCTTCTCGCTTTCCGTGCCACGTTCAGAATGGAAATTGTTTTACGTCTCAGCACGATCGAGTTCTAACCGGCCACAGCCCTTTCATTTGCAGATACCATCTAAAACCATGGACTTCTCATCAGCTCCATGACTTTCTTCCCTTGGTCCACTTGAACTCCTATCTCTGAGGGGCACAGAAACCAACCAGTGATGGCAGAGAGGAGTGACAGGAGCCAGGAGGTTGACTAGGAAGGGACGCTGAGGAGTGTGGGCGACATTGGAATGCTCTGTGTTATGGGAGTGGTATGGGTTACATAGGCAAATACAGTTGCCAAGATATAGGTCAATCACAACTCAGGCCTAGTTAAATACCAAGACTAACAGAGCCGCTAGCATTCTCAGTGCTTGGTTTGCCTAGCTGTAGGGTGGAAAGGGTGATCCCATCCTCTCTAAGTCAGCGCTGGTCAATTGAAGATGAGGTCGTGCACATTCCCCGAGGTGTCGCTATGGTACCAACCCTAGTGCGTGCCTTGTGTGTGGCAGCTGTCTTTACAGTTTATATGCAAAGGCAGTCTTCACTGTCTAAGCCCTTGTTCCTCCTGCTTTGGTTTTGCAGGGTCTCCCCTCCCTCCGTGTGTTATTCCACCTGACTGCAGGTCTGTATCTATTCTTCCATTGACAGTAGGAAGATCCAGCCTCAAGTCTCTCCCTCTCTGTAATGGCTTTGTTCCCAACTATCCCCAATTCCCCAAATGCTCACACTTCCAAGAGGGTCTTTGTTAAGCTGCCCTAAGACTTTTTTCCATTCAGTCTCACTGACATTAACATGGCTATCATCATCATCATCATCATCATCATCATCATCATCATCATCATCATCACCACTATCATCATCATCATCACCACCACCACCACCACCACCACCATCACCTAAAAATAAACCCTGTACTTGTTGTCAGCTTGAGTGGGGCCTTTGAATGTGTACCCAGTTGATCATATCAGGCCCTACCAGGTAGGTCTGAGAAGCTTCACAAACATTTGCCCTTTAAGGGGAGGCAGGCAGGGTCTCACGGAGTAGCTTATCTGACCTAGATTTGAGATCACCCTGCCGAGAGCTCCTGATTTCTGTGCGCCACCATACCTGACTTGTCTGTCCTTTGTAAAGTCTGTATACTTTTAAACTGAAGTTGCATATAAATGCAACAATGTGCACACATTTATTTATTTGGTTTTTCAAGACAGGGTTTCTTGGTGTAGCCTTGGTTGTCTTGGAACTTGCTCTGTAGACCACCAGGCTGGTCTCAAACTCACAGAGATCAGCCTGCCTCAGTCTCTGGAGGGGTGAAAGGCTTGTACCAGCACTGCTCAGCAATAATGCACAAATTGTAAACACACAATTTGATCATCCGTTTGTTTGTAGTGCTGCGTATGTAACGCAGAGCCTTGTGGGTGTCAGGTAAATGCTCTCCTATTGAGCTACACCTCTAGCCCTAATTTGATTAGTTATGACAAACTTAGATGCCAGAGTAAGCCATATTCTAATCAAAACAAAGGGTAGATCCTCCTCTAGATATGCCCCTGGTGCCTTGGAGTATGCTGACATAACTAACACAGATTCCTAGGAAAAGGTTACTGGTGATCTCTGTAACCGTTTAAATGAACTAATATTTATAGCAATCAAGGCATGGGAGGCTTAACCGGAGGTAAGCACCTGCTGGCTCCCCGAAGCAACTTGTTCTTTGAACTACATACAAAATATCTATCTCCAAGCCTGATGCTACAACTAAACTGCTAGGGCTTTAGAAATCTTTTATGGGGGGTGGGGTGGGGATTTAGCTCAGCAGGCAAGCGCCTAGCAAGGGCAGGGCCCTAGGTTCGGTCCCCAGCTCCGGGGGAAAAAAGAGAGAGAGAAAGAGAGAGAGAGAGAGAGAGAGAGAGAGAGAGAGAGAGAGAGAGAGAGAGAGAGAGAGAGAGAGATCTTTTATCGATGCCACTCTAAGGAGTTAGGCTACCTTTATCTTGAGATCCTCTAAATCCAAGCCTTCTTGTTCTGCCCGCTATTTCTCTGTTGTTTCTGCAAGCCCACGAGAGATTCCCCATCTCTTCCCTGGAGCTCCATCCATGAAGGCTGTTCAAAGCCTACAGCTGGGGAGAGTGCAGGAGTGCAAGAGAGGACTGGGAGGTAGAGGGAGAGAGAGGTGAGGCGGGGTGGGGGTGGGGAGAAAGCTCTCTATTAAAGGTTCCATTGCTTAGAAAAGAAGTTCTAACCCCTCCCCTCCCCTTGGCAGGCTGAACCACATCTCCATCCTGTGGGGGAATAACTCCAAACCAAGTGGTGGGGTAGCACAAAGTCACCCTGCTGACTTTGCCTGTGTTATAGAGCAAAGACCATGAGACTTCTCCCAAGCGACTTACCTTAAACCAGGCAAGGACATTCCATTCTTCAGCATCTTCCCTATGGAGGCTTTTGGAGGCACCCCCAAAAATGCATCCCTTCAGGACACGCCTAACTGCATCCGACAGACACATCTACTGGGGCTTTTAGATTTTGCTAACAACTAGCTTTTCTATGTACAATAATCCAATGTCCTGGAACAGATCTCCAGTGTTTGTTGACCTCCCTGGTACTCATACTCTGACATAGTCAGTCACCAGCTATCAGTGTACTGAGTCAGAGTTGGGCAGAGTGACTTACAATGAGTCTTGGTGAACCAGGACAACTGGGACCATAAATGTACCCCACTCGAGGCCATGCCCACTGCCCTGTTCCCTCCCAAGGCAGCTACTATTTCCTGTCACCTAGGCTTCTTCAGAGTTTCCTCTGAGTGGAATGGAGTAGCATACGTGGGGACCTACATGTTCCATTGGTACCCGTGGAGAATTTGTTTCAGGGTTCCCTGTACTGAAATCTGTGGATACTCCAGTCCTTTACACAATTGACAAACTCCTGTGCAGAACCTGCACGCATCCTCCTGGAGGCTGCAGTCATCTCTAGATTAGTTAACAATTTGAGGTCACAGAAATTGTCTTGGGAATGATGACAACAGTTTCCGTATGGTTCAGTACAGACATAAACTATTTGGGTTTTGTTTTCATTTTGGAATCAGGGTGTTGTTTCGTAACCAAGTTGGCCCTAGATATGTGATCTTCTTCCCTCAGCTTTTCAAATGCTGGGGTTACAGGCATGTGCTTGGCTCCAGACACAACTTTTTAAAAATATGTTTCTTTGCTGGCCACTCCTGGCTCTGCGATCCAGTGATCTTGCTGCACGCTGACACAGACCAATCCGGTCAGAGGGTTGCTTGGAGCACCTCTGACTGTTCCAGTGTGACAGCAACTCTGCCGTGAAGAAGGTGGCCTTTGCAGTTCCGGTTGGAGGCTTCCTAGGCAGCCGCAGGCTTGAAACAGCCCTGTCTTCAGAATACTCAGTGTGACACTCTGCTGACTGGCATATCCAAGTACAAGTCCCCCAGACCCCAGGAAGGCTGCTCATTTTCGTAGGCACATCTTCCAAAGGTTTCTCAAGTCACTTCATGGACTGGTTACTGAATAGTCAAGAGAAGTAACTTCTAGGTTTATGACAGCTTCCCTGTAATGTATGCGGCACCAAACACAATCTTCTGTCTTTATAGCCCCTCTGAATTTTCATGGATTTCCGATCCATTTAACTATCAAGATTTAATTATTTTAAATACAGTGGCTATATCATACAAAACAATGTAGCATTAAACATGGCTCTGCTGAAGTTGATTAGATCCATAAATGCAAAACTCATAGAATCTGAGGGCCGACCAGGTTCATTGTGTCTGATTTGTTCATTCAACGTGGTTTTAAAGTTTGTTCTCGCCACTGAGTGTGTCAGTTATCCACTCGTTTTTATTACTGAGTAATATTACATTATGGACATCATAATTTATCTGACTCCCTGGACTGTTCCCAGCACAGTCCAAACATTCTTGTGGAAGTCTCAGTACAGATGTTAAGTTTTTCTTTCTTTCCCTTGGGTTGGTTCCTGCTCCTATAATGGCTGGATTCTGAGGTGTGTGTGTGTGTGTGTGTGTGTGTGTGTGTGTGTGCGTGTGTGTGCGCATAGCTTTGTATGAAAATCACTAAGCCAAATTCCACAGGGCTGTGCTGTTTTGTAATTTTTCTCCCTGTGGATGATTATTCTCTTTGCGCCTCGGGTCCATCTTATGCTGCCGCTGTAACAAAAACATCAAAGTCGGATCAATTCATCATGAACAGAAGATGTTTACTGGCTCGCAGTTTTGGAAGCTAGCCAGACCAATGTCAAGGTGACGGCATCTGGCAGGAGTCTCCTCTCAGTCTCCTCACGTGGAGAGAAGGAAGTGAGATGAGGGAACATGGGAAGATGTGAGCCCTCGGTGAGAGAAGGAACCGTAGCTCCTGTGACCATTGAGTCCGGTCAGTTCACATCACGGCATGATCGGATCTTAAGGGCCACGCATCTCAATATCCTCCGACGGCAATTGAATTTCAAGATGAGTTTGGAGGAGGCAAACTTTCAAACCCTGGTGTCCCTTTGAAGAAGAGTCCACTGGGTGACTTTGGTTTCAGAACCTGTCGGCTGGAGTCGCTGCTGCTCTCCAAACACTGACGGGTATTCGCTGAGCGCTCACTAGACGACCGGCTCTGTCTCACCAACCTAGTAATGTCTTCCCATTTGAATGGGCTTGAAGACAGGCAGTTTGGCTCAGTAGTTTCACCACAGAGCTGTACCCCAACCCCTATGCAAATTCTGTGTATAAAGATAACTAGCCCCGTAGCTATTAACCACCAACTGTTTTTATGTATAATAAATATATTGACATGTAATATACAACACATATATATTTTGCACAAGGACCTGAGTTTGAATCCTCAGAACTCGAATGAAGGCAGATGCTGTCTCTAGTGTTCTATAATCCCAGTGCTCCCATGGAGAGACGGGAAGCAAAGACAGAAGAATCCCTAGAAGCTCACCCACCAGCTGGCCCACGCATCAGGAGCAAGGAACCAAGAGACCCTGTCTTAAAGGAGGTGGAAGGTGAGGACCACCCTCCAAGGTTGTTCTGGGACACAAGCGCCATGGCAGGCACATACGCATGTTCATATACATGAATGAGTACACACAGACACAGAGACAGACACAGACAGACACACAGACAGACAGACAGGCAGGCAGACACCACACACACACACACACACACACACACAAACCCTCAGAAGCTGAGGCTGGAGGATCATGAGTTCAAGACCAGCCTGGGCTACATGGTGAGTCTCTGCATTCAAAACAAAACCCTGAGGCTTTTGCAATCTCTTTGGCATTTCTGTTATCACTGTCCCACAGCTGTTGCCCCTCGGAATTGCAGGGCCAGGAAGAGCAGGGTCACATTGCACCTATCTTTCTATCCTTGGCAATTTAATGAGCTAACCCCAGAGTTTCTGAAACACACTATAAGCAGAATCCGGCCTCCGGGGAGGGGTATTTTACAGGGAGATAAAATCCAAGGCAGAAACAAATTGGATGTGCTTTTTTTTCTTGGGCTGGGGAAGGGTAAAGTCAAGAATGCAGATTCTCTCCCCACTCCACACATACACACTACTGAGGCTCAAACCCAGACCCTCATATATGTCTGACAAGCATATTACCATCAAGCAGCATCCCGAGCCCATCCCTTTCCTGGGTAGTAAGTACTTCGTGGAAACGGACGAGCTATCTTAGGGACTCTAAGGTTTGTCCCTGAAGGCAGGGGAAAGCACTTTGTAGGCACACTTTATTTGCCAATGAGGTCTGTATCTCTCACCTGGCTGCCTCCCCAAGGCCTCTGGCTTGTCTTATCTAATATTCTACGACTGGCGGTTTCTGGCCAGCAAGCCTACCATACCATAATCTGTTATGTTTGCCCTTCCAGAAGAAGTAGGAAAGGCTTCATAATTTGTGGGGGCCAGAGAAAAAAAACTGAAAATATTAGTCTTATGAAGAAGTCTTAGAGAAAAGGTAGGGCTGGAGTTTAAATCACTTTTTCAAAATCATGAAGACTAGAGTTCAGCTCCCAGCAGCCACACAACAAACTGAGCGTCCCTTGCAAATGTCTTTCAGTAGAGGGGAGACAGGAGGATTGCTGGTGCATGCAGCTTGTGGGCTAACAAGAGCCCAGGGGGCGGGGATGGAGGGAGAGAGAGAGAGAGAGAGAGAGAGAGAGAGAGAGAGAGAGAGAGAGAGAGAGAGAAACAATTTTAAGGGAGAAACAACACGGTATCAAATCAAATGTGAAGATGACTGTGGCAGATATCACGTGCCCTTGGGGCCAGTCTTTATGCAAAGGGACAGAAGCCTTCTTGCTGCTCTCTGATTAGTTTCTGAAACTCTGCCTGCTTCTGGCTCCAGATGCAGGCATTTATGCTGTAACACCACACCCAGCCTCAGTGGTCCTCAACACACAACCTGAGAGGGAAAGCATCTGGTGTTCTGTGGCGTGTTTCTGGTGGACCACTGGCAAATGCCCAGCTGTGGTGAGGTGAAGTGTGTCCTCCAGAGAGACGCTGAAGTCTCAGTCCCAGAACATGATGGCATTTAGTCTTTTTTTTGCTAAAGATAATAAAGATGGTGTCTTTAGCCACTACAATACAAATGATACCCTTATCAAGGGGGAGGGGTGTTGGACAGAGATATACATAGAGATCATGCAGATACACTCACACACGTGTCTGAGCATGCACACACATGCACACCCGGAGAATGTCATGTGATCAGAAAGTATTGGAACAATTCTCAGCAAAGATGTGCCAAGGACAGTTAGCAAACCTGCACAAGTTAGGAGAGTGGTACAGATAGATTCTCCCCCCCAAAAGGAAGCAAGGCTGACCTACACGCTGGTCTCGGACTTCCAGCTTCTACAGCTTCGAAATACATTTCTGTTGCTTGAGCCCCCGGTTTATGACACTTTCTCATGGTTGTGTTTCTCACATAACCATCTCCAAACAGGCTCCTCCTATTACCCCCTCTGACCTCTATAAGCTCCTGACATGGCTGAAAACCCGGGCATCCCAACAGGATCGGGACAAAGATGGGTCAGAGCAATGCCAGTTTTGTTTTTCAAGCTCAGAGGAAACACTGGAGCACCAACAACATTTGAGGCCTCTGGTCAGGTTTCCGGTTATCTGAGACCATAGCTGTGCTTGTCTCAACCCCGGTTTAAAAGCAGATGTTGTTAGTTCATAAATGATGACCCTTTCCAGTGTCTCCTAAAGGGCTTGTCAACCAAGAGGCACTTAGTGCCATTCATAATAAGGGGCATGTCCCACACTTGATGCATCATTAAAGACCAGAGCTGCAGGCAAATTGGAAAGTGGCCGAATCCTTCGTCCTCTTAGCTCAGAGCAACACAGCCCTGGTTTCTCTTCGCTTCTAAGGTATCACCTCAGCCTGGCTGGTTCATAAGGCTTCCCTGGATGCTAGGCAGCGGAGCCACCCGGGAAAATGCAAGCGGACAGACGTACGGTCAGGCGCATGGGGTCAGAAAGGGCGGAGGGCCGCTTTGTGAGGGAACAATTTGCAGAGCCTGCTGATCTGGGAGTCAGGCGAGCCGCCGGGCTCAGGCACCGCACGCACCCCGCGCTAGGGAGCCTGAACCCAACCAGCGCCCCAGAGGGCACCCTGACATGGCCGCCGAAGACCGGCTCCCGCGCCGCTGTCGGGACTCAGGATGACGCAACCACGGCGGGTTGCATCAGCCCGCACCCTCGCGCTTAGCCCGCCCCTCCGCCGCCTTTCCCCGGGCGCTGATTGGGCCACGTTGGGCACTGACCTCTGTCTCAGCCAATGGACGGCAGCCACAGAGAGCACTATCTGCGGAATCCTGGCACGGGGCGCCCATAAAAGGTACCCGAGACGGGGGCGCGTGTCCCAAAGACACCAAGTGTCGTTGTGGGGTCGCAGACGGCTGCGTCGCCGCCCGTTCGGCATCCCTGAGCGCAGTCGAGCCTCCAGCGCCGCAGACATGGAGCCCGAGCCACAGCCCGAGCCGGTCACGCTGCTGGTGAAGAGCCCCAATCAGCGCCACCGCGACTTGGAGCTGAGTGGCGACCGCGGTTGGAGTGTGAGTCGCCTCAAGGCCCACCTGAGCCGAGTCTACCCCGAACGCCCGGTGAGTGGGACCCCGGGGTGCCACGCCTGAAAGGCTGCCTGAGCTCACCTGTCACAAGCCACAGGGCGCGGGTCTCCTTCCTGCCCCACCGTCCCGGGTGCCCCTCTGCTCGCTCCAGCGCCTGTCATCCCTTATGGGCCTCCACCCCTCCTCCCTTGCCCTCTTTACTTCACCTCCCCGTACACCTAACTCCCAAGACTGTCACACGTCTGCCCCACGTCCCTCTACCCACTCCTCATCCTCCCAGGTAGTGTACAGCCTTCGCCAAACCAGGGAAACAGTAATTTGACCTTAATGAGTCATTTCCCCATCCAAATCTCAGTGACCCTCCACAGACTAGTAGGTGACTGGGTGTTCCCAGTTCCGCTTGCATCTGATGGGTAGAAATAAGAAAAGTAAATGTTGCCAGACATGATTTCTGGGTGCACCGAAGACAGACGAGTCTATGTGCCAGCTTGGGCCATTAGCTAGAGGGCGGGGTGCGTGCCCAACTTCTGAAGGTCCCACACCCAGAGGCTAGACATGGTTCTTCTTCTGCACCCTTCCGTTGGCTGCCCCTCCCTGTCGCGCAGTACTTAGTCTCGGGGAGGAGCCCCCTTAACTTTCTAGCTAAGGATGACTGAGAAAGGAAGCCAGCAGCTGGCGTAGCCCTGAGTCTGATTTGACGACAACCATGGGTCAGTTAGGAGACTTTCTTGTTTTGTGGGGTTCCCTCTATCCTCTTTGGTTGACACGTCCGTCAACAGCTCCCTAGCCCCACCCACCCCTCCGGTCCCTGCCACGTGACGGAGGCTGTGCTCTGGACCTTCCTGTATTTACTTTGTTCTCTGATGTTATGTAAGTGTCCACGAGTGCAGTTGTGGCTCAAACAGGAGAGGGCAATCGGGTGGCTGCAGATGGGGACTTCGAACAGTGGCCTTTGAGCTCCAACCGGCAGTGGCGCGTGGGTTTCGGTTTGTTTTTGTTCCGCGTTGTCGGGAATGTCAACAAGACTTTTCCTTAAGAGTTGGCTAGGAACTTTATCACTTTGGGTGTAAGCTTCTAATCCTCTGGGACTGGTTGGGACAGTCTGCAGGATCTTCCGCGGCTGTTTTCAAGAAACCAGGTGTCCTTGATGAGAGATGGCAGTTAGCTGCATAAAATGATGCTCCTGTTATCGCTGGTTGCATCATTTGAAAAAGGCTGTTTTGAGGCCTGTTTTCCTCGGGCGAGGAACATTGGGCCTCTTGGATTTGAAGACCTAAGGTGATAAATACAGGTCTCCTGGGTATACAAATCCGTACCTTAAAAAATACGGTGCGGGCGCAGTGGCGCGCTTCTGTGATCTCTCTCTGGAGAGACCAGGGCAGGAGGAGCAAGCATTGCAGACTGGGCTAGATACATGAGAGTCTCTCAGAAATTAAGGAAGAAAGCATGCTCATATTTCTTTTTCTGTAGTAGTACCAATCAGTGGGTGATGATAATAGTTTATAATAGTTATTCGCTTAATATTTAATTTTCGAATTGGCCTTCCAGGTGAGAACAGAGCTTCAGTTTGGGTCTTTAGAAGAGGAAAACAGTTCAAACTGGCTTGCAACTGTGTGTGGTTTTTTTTGTTTTGTTTTGTTTTTGTTTTTTCTTGTTGCTGTTTTTACTATTTGCTGGTGGTTGGTTTCACACTGAGAATAGCATTATGCAAATTGTTGTGAACAGCATTTGTCAGTGAAGCCCCCCCCCCCCAACACTGCATCCAATATGCTTTTGTTTTAGGTGTGGTGTCAAAAAGTCCTAACGGATGTTGATAAGCAGATGAAAGGTTTCGCTGTCCTTGTTTTGGATGGTTTGAGGCCAGGTTTCCTAACACAGGCTAGCCATAAACTATTGATCTTTCTGCTCCTACCTCTCAAGTGCCGGGCTTGTGAGCATGTGTCACCATGCGTTGGTGGGGACAATTCTCCTGGTCTTTTGGGGGGGAGGTGGCAGCATTTTGAGATAGGGGCTCTCTGGCCTCAAACTTCTGCCCGAGCGACCTTCATGCTGAGAGTCTAGTCTCGGATTCAGTTGTTTGTTTGTTTGTTTGTTTGTTTGTTTGTTTTTTCCCAGACTGGAAGGAACATCTTAATTCCAAGTTTGGCTTAATGGGTTATTCTGGTGTGCAGGCTGGTGATCTGCAGGGTGGTGTCCATTCTTGGAGTCCATTGCTTTTAAGCAGATACTTTTAAAAATATGGCTTAAGAGAAACTTAAAAGTAGACTTTAGGAATGAGAATTACATCAAAGTATATGGACTCTATGTCTTTAAAGTCCCTGCTATAGAGGAGGACATGGGTTGGAATCTTGATTCTAGCAGCAGGTAACCTCGGGTGGCCTGGGCGAAGACTGACCAAAAGTAAATTGAGTTTTCTCCGGTTTTAAAGTTCATTGCTGCCGAAGCCCTAAATCCAGTTTGTGTTTTTAGTAGCAGAAAGCACAGTCCCTCTGAGTAAGAAGTAAGGTATGTGGTCGTAGTTCTTATGGACCAGGGGGTCATTTGCCTTCCAAATTTGAGATTAAACTCAAGCACTTACTAAAAAAAAAAGTTTTACATATGAGAACTATTATTGTTATTATTATTATTATTATTATTATCATCATTATTATTATGTTTTGAAAAGATCTTCCTGTGGTGTGGGAAAATACTTGTTGGGTTCTATGCTGACGTTTGCTTTTCTTTCCCTTTACAATCAGCGCCCAGAGGACCAGAGGTTAATTTATTCTGGGAAGCTGCTGTTGGATCACCAATGTCTCCAAGACTTGCTTCCAAAGGTATCTGTCATCCTTAGCTCTTGCCTTGGGGTGTGGTCAAGCTCTGGCAGTTGGAATTCAGGTCCTGAAGTGTCTCTTGTTCCATTCAGCAGGAAAAGCGACATGTTTTGCACCTCGTGTGCAATGTGAGGAGTCCCTCAAAAAAGCCAGAAGCCAGCACAAAGGTATGGTGCCTTTTCATGATAACAGCTACCTGTGTCTCTGATTCCCAAGGGAGGGAGAAAGGAAGTTGAGTGAAACTTAAGATGTTATGGTGTTTCCCCTAAGGCATGCCAGAACTTAGAGGCTGTGTTCTCAGTAGAGCGAGGGCTGAGTGGTAACCCTCAGTGCTTACCACTGGGCATAGTAGAAAGCAGACTGCCATATGCATGCCGTGTGCAAAAGCAAAGTCACGCCTTTGACCTGAGGTCACCGTTTGCCCAGGATGGCAGATGAAAGTGATGTTTACAGAAATGAACACGTTTCTCTAAGGGACTTTATTTATTTATTTTCAAGACAGGGTCTCTCTGTGTAGGTCTCTCTATGTACCCCCAGCTGTCCTGGAACTCACTCTGCAGATCAGGTTGACCTCAAACTCCCAAAGTCCTGCCTGGCGTCTGCCTCCTGAGTGCTGAGGTTAAAAGCATGTGTCACAACCACCTGGCTAGGAATATTAATTTTATAAAGAGTAGAGCCATAAACATATTTCCTATGGAAATTTCTGTCATGATTATTTGGGTAGGAATAGACCACAGTCTTCATTACATGATCTCTAAAGACTTTGGTTTGACAGTGAAACACATTTGCTCTTCCTCTCGACAACATCTGCTTATGTGAACACTATACCCCTTCTAGAGTGGTACTTGACTTACATTTGTAGTTCACTTGTATTTCCTGCAACTTCTGAGTGTCACACGGGAATTCTCTTTCCTTTACGTTGCTGCCTAGTTATGTGTCACATTTGATTTCTAGACCTACTGGGTTCCACAACATACATGTTAGCATTAGTGGGAAGCTTTCTCAGTAGTGGTAGCTGTAGTCACAATATTTTCCTGTGACAACCGTAGTTATTCTTAGAGAAAAACATGGATTATCCTTTTTATTTTGCATGTGTGTATGTGTGTGTGTGTATTGGTGTCCGTATAGAGAGTTTTTGCTGGGGCTCGAACCCAGGGCCTCATGCAGGCAAGGGAGAGGTCTACCACTGAGCTACCTTTCCTCAGCTCTAGCTTCTGTGTGTTCACAATTGTTGCAATGAACAAATTCAGAATCTTCCTATGACATTGCACTTAATTTTGTCAGGCTGAGGGGCGGGGACAGGGACATCAGTCACTTGGTGGCAAAATAATTAGCCTGATTGCCAACAGTTGCATCGGGCCCTTTGTTCTGACATTTGTGTTACTCGCTTTAGGGTGCTGAGTCCACAGAGCAGCCGGACAACACTAGTCAGGCACAGTATCCTGGGGATTCCTCAAGCGATGGCTTACGGGAAAGGGAAGTCCTTCGGAACCTTCCTCCCTCTGGATGGGAGAACGTCTCTAGGTGAGTGTCCATGCAGAAAACAATCGTACTTCATTTGTGTCAATTGAAAAATAAGGTGTGTTTAAGCTGGGCATCCTGGCGCATGCCTTTGATCCCAGCCCTCAGGAGGCAGAGGCAGGCAGATCTCTGTGTTGGAGGCCACCCTGGTCTACAGATCAAGTTCCAGGACATGCAGGGCTACACCAAGAAACCCTGTCTTGAAAAACGAATTGGTACAATGTGAACTTCAGGACGTACAAGATGGCTTCAGTCTAAAGACCTCGTGGATTTTTTAATATTAGTCTCTTGAGGTATATTTTTAAAAGTAGAGGGGCTGGGGATTTAGCTCAGTGGTAGAGCGCTTACCTAGGAAGCGCAAGGCCCTGGGTTCGGTCCCCAGCTCCGAAAAAAGAAAAAAAAAAAAAAAAAGTAAAAGTAGTTATATGAGGCAAAAACACGGGTTGTTTAACCCGTAAATGGACCCAGTTGACCAGTCCTGTCCCTGTGGCGTTAAGCTACAGTGTTGAAAAGCTATAATCTGTGATGAGATCTGAGGATAAAGGTGAGGCAGAGCTTAACGATCAAATGCAAATAAACAAGTTGTTTTATTTTTTCCTCTTGGAGACTTTACTTCCATAAATGAAATAAGTTTTTGAGGCGCATCATTTGATTCAGGGATAAGAAGGAATAAGTATTATAATAACTTAAACCTCAGGTCAGGAACATTCTGGCCCAACACAAGATGGTTTATTGTTCTGGACATCCTTACTGTGATGTCTTTTTAGGAGCAGAAGCATTTATTTCTATGCGGTTTGTATTTTATCAGTCGTATCGAGGTTTCTTGGTTCCTAACTGGTAAGGAATGTAACAGGTTCTAGACTGTGGGGCTTCCTCCTTCTCATGTCCTCCTCTGACCTATCCTAACTGATTAAGACTTGCGCAGCCTGCCAGGCAGTGGGTGCGCACGCTTTAGTCCTAGAATCCAGGAGGCAGAGGCAGGCAGATCTCTGAGTTGGAGGCCAGTCTGGTCTACAGATGGAGTCCAGGACAGCCAGGGCTGCACAGAGAAAGGGGAGCGGGAGGGAGAGGGCACAGCCCTTAGCTTCTCATTGCCTGCTCCCGGCAAGCGAAGGCTGTTCCTTGCCTGAAGAAGCGGGTCTGGCACGGCACAAATGTGTCTGAGAGTCCAGCCTGCTCCTTTGGCTTCTGAGCTCCTGCAACAACCTGTGTGAGGGACCAGATGAGCTGCAAACACAGGGAGGGTTGTCACGGCACTCAGAACTGCCACAGTGTGGATTTTTACCTGGGGTCGGGGCACGACAGAGTTCTTTCAGGATGGACTTGGCAATGTGGTTTGAGCACTCCCCTCTAAAGCACAATCCGTGGATTTAACCCCGAGTGAGGCTTGAGAGGGAAAGCATTAGCCCGTCAGCATGCTGTGCAGAAAGCACGCAGCCTCCCCCTGCCAGGGCCGGACGGAGCTCATGTTTCCCATGGGATCTGATGAGCCACGGTGCTGCTGTCCTCAACATATAGGATACATCGTAGAGTTGACTATTGTGTTGTCTGTCCTGTCTCTTTAACTATTTATTATTGCTGATTGTAATTTAGTATCAAGGTCGTCGTTCCCAACCAACTCAAAGTGCTCTTTCGTTTGACCCTGCGTATAGGCCTGAAGCCGTCCAGCAGACTTTCCAAGGCCTCGGGCCTGGCTTCTCTGGCTACACCACCTACGGGTGGCTGCAGCTCTCCTGGTTCCAGCAGATCTATGCAAGACAGTACTACATGCAATAGTGAGTCTTACTCCGGCTGTGGGTGGGGGATGGAGATAAATCCCATCATTGCTGTACAGTGCCAAATGGAGAGATGGGTGTGTCTTCCTGACTCCTGGAGCCCTGTTCTTTGTGGTCCTGGATGTAGTAGGGTGGAAATGATAGCAGCTTCAAGACTTGGGTATTGATGTAGAATTAGTTCCGGATAAGCTTTGCCATAGAGCTCTCCTCAGAAAAAGACGTTTTATAGATGTGATGTTTAGTGCTGCCTAGCTTGCGGAGAGAGCCCGGTCTCCACGACGCCCTGCCTTCAGCCGAGTCTGCCTGTTTTCCTTTTAGCTTGGCTGCCACTGCTGCTTCAGGAGCTTTTGGCCCTACACCAAGTGCACAAGAAATACCTGTGGTCTCTACACCGGCTCCCGCCCCTATACACAACCAGTTTCCGGCAGAAAACCAGCCGGCCAATCAGAATGCAGCCGCTCAAGCGGTTGTTAATCCCGGAGCCAATCAGAACTTGCGGATGAATGCACAAGGCGGCCCTCTGGTGGAAGAAGATGATGAGATAAACCGAGACTGGTTGGATTGGACCTACTCAGCAGCGACATTTTCCGTTTTCCTCAGCATTCTTTACTTCTACTCCTCCCTGAGCAGATTCCTCATGGTCATGGGCGCCACCGTAGTCATGTACCTGTAAGCAGATGGCTTCTCTTTTTACCTTTACGGAAAGTGACACTATATTGTCACTTGAGTACAGATATTTTCTTCCAGTCTGTGGTCCTTAAAGGGGGTGTACTTAACTTTTATCATTCTGGCACTTTCGTTTCAAGGAATGCAAACACAGAGTGCAGAAATCCCAGGTTAGCAAAAGAAGCATATTTTCATCGTCTGCATCAGCAGATAAATGGGCTCATGGCTCATGGGCTCATGATGTAACAGTACAGAGCCATCCTGAAGCATAAGAGGTTGTATTTATTTCCAGAAGGACAGATGGTTTTTATCAGGCTGTAGCTGCCTTTGCAGGACAAAGTTCAGACAGTGTCGTCACAGCCATGAAGGGCCAGTGACCTTTTACACACTTTGTGTTTGCTCCAGCCAACTGGAGGTAATTCTGCATCTTCCCCCGGAGGACATTTGGCGGTATCTGAAGGATGTCGGAGCGAGAGGGCTGGTCTGTGGTTGAGTAGGGTAGGAAGGGATGCTTCAGAGTTTCCAGCAGTGTGCAGGGGAGCTCATCTGGAGGATGCAGCCCAAGAAAGCTTGGGCTAGAGGGACCATTCTGGTTAGAATGCAAGGAAGGAACTTTTCCTTTGCAGTGAAACTTATGGGTCCTATTTTCGTCTTTTAAAATGTAAGAAGCACAAGCATTCTTCATATTTCGTCTTGAAAGTTGAATTTTGTTAGATTTTTTTTCCAGTTAAAGGCTTTTATCAAACATTTCTATCTCTAGAATCAAATATTTCTGTGACCAAATTGAGGTTGTTATTATATATACATATATATGTATATATGTGTGTATAATCATATATGTGTGAGTATATGTATGTGTATGTGTATATATACATATGTACATATAATCATATACATATGATTACAGCAGCTTTATATATGATTATATTTCCCATTTCTGTTGTTTGGTTTGCTCTGATTCTGTGGTGCTGAAGTAGAACTCTAGGCCATTTCTCTCCACGCAAGCAGGCACTTTCCACTCATAGTTTCGGCTTGTTTTTTTTTTGTTTTTGTTTTTGTTTTTATTCTTATTTTTTGTTTTTGAGACAGGGTCTTGCAGAGTTGACCAGTGGCATGGACCTCACTCTGTAGCCAAGGCAGGCTTTGAACTTTGGTTTCTTCCTTAGCCTCCCAGGGGGCTGGGATTATGGGATTACTGGGCCCCATGCCACGATACCCTGGCTCCACTGAGGTTTTCAAGTGCCAGGCGTAGTTCGTATCTGCAAGCATTTATTAGCACCCGCCGCATCCAGTTATCTATTGCCAGGAAATGAGACACGCACCCTGCTTTTAAGGACCAGAGGCCTGAGAGAATCTAGGGTCTGACAGGCTTCTGTGAGGTGGTATCGCCTAAGTGTTGGGGCCTTAAGAGTCTCGTGTGAATCCCACGGCGACTTGGCTGAGTGGTGCCTATTTGTGCTTTCTTCACAGGCACCACGTCGGGTGGTTTCCATTCAGACAGAGGCCAGTTCAGAACTTCCCAGATGACGGTCCCCCTCAGGAAGCTGCCAACCAGGACCCCAACAATAACCTCCAGGTACAGGCCTCACCGCCCTGCCTGCTCTAGTCCTGAGTATCAGCCTTGTGAACTAGTGCTTTGCCGTGTGTAAGGCTAAGCGTTTTATGGATAAGAATTGTTCTCGGGGTTGGGGATTTAGCTCAGTCAAGCGCAAGGCCCTGGGTTTCGGTCCCCAGCTCCGAAAAAAAGAGGAAAAAAAAAAAAGAATTGTTCTCATGGCAGCTGTTTTTAAGACTTCGAATATTCTTTTTTTAAACATTTTAATTCAATTAAATTTTAATCTTTAGAAGTGTTTAAAAATCCATTAATTCTAAAGAGGAATCATGTGTGGAAAGGTGTGAGGCGACACACTTCTGGTTCGCCCGTCTCTGGTTGCATTAGGCCAAACCACGTGGAGCGGCAGCTGTGGGTAGCAATTGTACGAAAGCATTTGAAATGTCAGAATCCCGGTGCTGGCATATTTTAACTGTTGCCAACCCACAGGCTTCGTCTCTGTCTGCACTGCTGCTGTGGGCCAATCATAGGCTTCGTCTCTCTTGGCACTACTGCTGTGGCCAATCACTGGAGACTTTGACTATTCTTTATAAGCACATGGCAATTGGGAGTTTTGCATATGCAATGCTGGGGGGTCGACCCACATTTTGAGAATAAGAGAGATGTAACTGTGCGCTTAACTTTGGAAACTGCTGGTGGATTTTTATTCTGATGGACCGGGTACATAACCGCGCCTCAGAATAGGTTTTCTTCACAAGGCAGATTAGTGCATAATCCTGAAGGATGTACTTTATAACAGAAATCGCCCCTGTAGTCTGGTTTTAGAACACTGAGTTGCCAGGTTGGTTTCTTAGCTCAGGGCACCGCCCAAATTAGAGGACTGGTTAGCTTGTGGCAAAGTTAATTACTATTTGATAGTAACCGGAGGTCACTTCCTCTGACACTGGCCGAGAGGAATGTTTGGAACTATGGGAGGTCAACTGCAGAAGTGCTGTAGACCCCGAGAGGTACCTTCTGCACTCGTCCCTCACCAGGCTCTACCCTGACCTGACTTGAGGATAGGAGTTCCTCTAGACTCTAATCATTTTTCTCATTGTCTTTGCCTATAGGGAGGTTTGGACCCTGAAATGGAAGACCCCAACCGCCTCCCCGTAGGCCGTGAAGTGCTGGACCCTGAGCATACCAGCCCCTCGTTCATGAGCACAGCATGGCTAGTCTTCAAGACTTTCTTTGCCTCTCTTCTTCCGGAAGGCCCACCAGCCCTAGCAAACTGATGGCCCCTGTGCTCTGTTGCTGGAGGCTTTCACAGCTTGGACTGGATCGTCCCCTGGCGTGGACTCGAGAGAGTCATTGAAAACCCACAGGATGACGATGTGCTTCTGTGCCAAGCAAAAGCACAAACTAAGACATGAAGCCGTGGTACAAACTGAACAGGGCCCCTCATGTCGTTATTCTGAAGAGCTTTAATGTATACTGTATGTAGTCTCATAGGCACTGTAAACAGAAGGCCCAGGGTCGCATGTTCTGCCTGAGCACCTCCCCAGACGTGTGTGCATGTGTGCCGTACATGGAAGTCATAGACGTGTGTGCATGTGTGCTCTACATGGAAGTCATAGATGCAGAAACGGTTCTGCTGGTTCGATTTGATTCCTGTTGGAATGTTGCAATTACACTAAGTGTACTACTTTATATAATCAGTGACTTGCTAGACATGTTAGCAGGACTTTTCTAGGAGAGACTTATTGTATCATTGCTTTTTAAAACGCAGTGCTTACTTACTGAGGGCGGCGACTTGGCACAGGTAAAGCCTTTGCCGGGTTTTCTGTTCAATAAAGTTTTGCTATGAACGACTGTGGCAGGGACTCCCACTGTCCTGGCAAGCTTGCTGTGTCTTTTGTCACTGGAGACTCAATAGTTGAGCTGCAAATCCTTAAGTAACCCAAACACTTAAGGGCTGTTTGTTCCAGGGAGGCAGCAGTGAGACAGAAGCTCTTGGTGACTAGGCCTGTGCCTGGGTATGGCCCCATATCCTATCTAAATGTCACTAGCTTGTGTAGGAACCCTTCAAGATTAGATCCTCCAAATTCAAGGTACTCGGCCTAATTATTTCTTAAGAAACTTCGCTTTCAACTGAGAAAGGAATGGATGAGCCCAGAGGTTTTTAGTCACCAACTTAAGATCCCCATAAGGAATTTAAAGCTGATTCTGCCCTGAAGGCAGTCCTTACGCCTGGGCAACTAGAGGCAAAGACTGCCAGAAACCAAGCTCAGAGTCTCGTCTCACATGAGTTCTCTGGTGTTCTCTGGATGTGAGAGATGAGGCTGTGGTGGCAGAAATCCAAAGCGGGCTAGCCTGGAGTTCTTTTGGGCACCCACTAAGCAGAGATTCTGATTCAGTGCTCTGGTCACAAGGGATTAGGCAGGGCTCTATCTGGTTGACAAGAAATGGACCTAAAAGTCTCTACCAGAGGAAACAAATTCTGGGGCTGCCTTTGTATATTACAGGGTAATGGTCCCTAATGCTTCTGGAGTCTGCAGTGTTAGACGGGACTTTTCAAGTATCAATTCCTCATCAGAATGTGTCTATGATAAGGTCCCATGCCAGTGGTCCTCACCCCCTGCTAAATTCCTTTCTCAGTCTGCACCTAAGCCCTCATGCAAATTCCCTGTGACGAAGCACCCACTGACACGCTTCAAAGATAGCCCTGCATGACATGCAGGCAGCACCCAGAAAAGGACAGCTACTGGCACCCTATCCTCTCTCGCCCTCTCCCCACCACCCCCTATCATTCCAGAGAGATGGCGGTGGTATGTGTATGTATAGGGAGCTCTTTCTTGTGGGCATAACTTTAGGTAATGGAAGAGATAGCCAGAGCTGCCAGTGTATACTGATCAGACCTTGTTCATAATTACACTGCAGTGTATACTAATTACATTGTGGCATATGCCAATTCTGTACATGCTGGTCATGGGCTGAGGCTGGTGGTTTAGCTGGTTGGGCAAAGACACTGAAGAAACATGATTGAGAAGCTGGCGACAGGAGCTGTGGAAAGAAGCATGTATATCTGAACAGGCAGATATACCTTGGTATATGTCCTATGTAAATTCTCACTAAGGAAGAAGTGAGCTCCACAGAAAGACTTCTAGAAAGTGGACAGCGGGACTTATTTGTGGATACCAGCCAGCCTCCTTCCCTCACCCCTCCTCCACCGTTGTCCTACTTGCTCATGAACAAAGTATCAGGGTGACGGGGATGGAGGTCTTGCCTAGATTCAATAACATGAACTCTTCTACTAATGGTGAACCTACTCACGGCCACCACCGAGCGTTCAGTCTGCCGGTCACAAGACTGGTTATCAAGGCCTTTGTTTCTGCGTGTGGAGAGCGTTCTTCTCTCTGCGTGGCGTTTCCTGTCCATGCTGTACTGTCTTCAAGGTATCCTATGCAGCATCACTTCTGATAAGGGCCTCCTCATCAGCACATGCAGGGGGCAGTGGGTCGACACTCAGTGGGATTTGCTGCCTTATCCTGTTCACCACACTGGACCAAATAGTGTTCACTAAAACATACCCACACAGAGTCTGTGAAGGTGACCTATTCGGAAATGGAGCATAAACAGAGACAATCTAAGATGAAGTCATACTAGACAGCCTTCTAGGAGCCGGAAAATCTGTACACTGAGGGAGGACCGTCTTATGAAGACAAAGACTAGACTTACACTGCCAAGTATCACCGGTGCCATCAGAAGCCAGAAGAAGCAAGAAGTAATCTTCCATGGAGATTTCAAGCATGAAACGATTTCAGGCTATTTCACACTCGTCCCCTAAACTGTGAGGACAAGTGCCTATGTCGTATGGCAATGGCTCGTGATTGTTATGGAAGGCTGAAGAAACAGCCTGTATTCGGAATTAGCTGTGGAACGGCCTTCTGAGGACTCAGTTACAGCACCACCATGTGGCAATGCCTTGCAAAATGGGGACAGCATCCACTAAGGGATTGTTGTGTATGCAATCAGCCAGGATTGAGAGTGGCTCTGTCTTCCTAGTGAAACCTTTGCACCTTGACCCAACATCTAGAGGGCATAGGTCATGTGGAGTATATAAGATTCCTAGGACTCCCAAAGAACCTCAAAACCCAAACCAGTTGGCCTAAAGACATCCTTGAATTCGGGAGGCTTGGGGTCCGAAGGTGCTCCTAACTCGGGGTTCCGATGGAAAATCCATTCTGGACTTAGCAACCCAGTGCTCTCTGGCTAAGTAGCTATACCACTCCCCTTTCTAGCCGCACCGTCACCTGGCCCAATCCCTTCTTTCTGTGCCTCTGCACCTTCATATTGCCTTATAAGGATACCAGCCATTGAATTTAAAATGGAAAATGCCGCATTTCCATAAAAGCACATTCTGAGGTTCTGGATGGACACAGATTGGTGGCTGATAGGTTCAGAGTCTGTTTTCCTCCTAATTTTCATGGTGAAAACGATCTCCAAATTCATATACTGATGGTCTTCCAGGGCAACGCCTTTGGGAAGTAGAATTAGCTGCGGTCATGAGAGTGGGGCTTTCTTGATGGGGTTCGTGGCTTTCGGGAGTAGACCTCAGTTTATAGCTCCCCAGTTCTGCCCATGTGAGGGTCCTCCTGACCAGGTGCTGGCACCTTGACATCGAGACCCCTCACTTGCTGAACTGTGAGCTACAAATCTCTCTGTTCTGCACAAACTCTCAGGCTGTAGCATTCCGTTATAGCAACAGAAACAGCCCACCACAGGAGCAATCTAATTAATCACAACAGAGAGTGGTTAACCTGAATGCCAAGCGGGACATGGCCTGGCTGCTTGGGGACCCCTGTGCCTCTGCAGTGACAAGAAGGAAGCTACCCCATTGACTGGAGTAGTCGATTCTGGTGATTGAGAGGGAGTTGGGCTGCTTGGCAGAAGTAGAAGGGAAGGTGAGATGCAGAAGCCATGTTTCAGTGCTGTCTCCCTTCCAAAGGGGCCATTGCATCTCAGTTCAGGCAGGACTGAGAAAGAAGTACGGATCCCCTCAACAGTGAGTGAAGCCCCGATGGCCACGGTGCTCCTGCAGCACAATGGAAGGTGGAGGACAGAGATGAAAGTGCAGTCATGTGACCGGCTTCCTGTGAGCAACGCCGTTGCCAAGTGTACACCTTGTTTTGTTGTGAATAGCTGGTGGCAACTTGTGGGCAACACATCCACGTCTCTCTGTTCCCCTCCCGCTCCTACCCTTTATCATTTAACATAAGATACTAATTAATACTTGTGATTTATGTCCCGGAATCTAAGCTCCAGGGAACGAAGCAGCCGTTTCCAGGGACTTCGAGTGTCCTTCTGTGAAGAAGGTCTGTGTGTTTCCTCTGCGTAAGGAATAACTGTCATTCTGATGGAAGCAGGATTCCCTCCCGCCCCGCCCCGGGAGGTTAAGGATGGCCTAAGCAGATGTGCATGGGTGTCCAGGTGACATAAGAGAACTGCACTGCTCCAACCCAGCCTGGCTAGCCCAGGTCTCCAAACACATAAACAGTGTGTTCTGGCTTGTACGCATAGAGTTCTTAGTGCCTTTGAATCAAGGGTGCCCACCCTCCCCAATCTGGGAAGGCCCATTCAATTAACTCATGGACGTGAGGTCTCCTCAGAGAAATTAGGCTGCAGCCTTAGCTCCTTCCTGAGGTCCCTTCATGGTAGACCTGCCCAGCCATGAGCACAAAAGCCCATGACAACAATGCGCACACATCCCAACTGCTTCCGCTTCTCTGGCAGTACCTGGACTGCTTGCTACAGAGTCTCAACTCCTTGTCCCTGTATGACATGTTGGCCAACATGGGTTGCCTGGTAGGCTGGGACACTTGTTACATCAGGGGCTCTTCTGTTCCTTGCGTCTGAGAACAAAGTGTGTGTGTGTGTGTGTGTGTGTGTGTATGGGGGGGGTGTCTCCAGCAAAGACTGAGATTTCCCCATCTTGGTTGGAGTCTATAGGAAGAGACAGGCCTCAACCCAAAAGATTTAAGTGAATCAGAAGATTTAAATGGTGAAGAGACCTGGGGTATCAGGTTGGGCAGATGTTTCCACCTATTGTCTTGACTGGAGAGGAGGCATGCCAATCAGCCCGTGACAAGACAGCTAAGAAATTCAACTTACCAGCAGGATGTACGTTAGGAGGTTCAGACTACAGCTGCTTGGCTCTGTTGTCCCCAGGCCTATGGTGAGATGGAGCAGAATGACAGAGTCCAGTGAGCAGGGAGCGAGTTGGGGGAGGAAGAGAGTGGGAAAGGGGGTATTACTAGGAGGAAGGGAGGAGGGACGAATGAAGAGGTGGTGAGAGGGAGGGAGGAAGGCATAAGAGAAAAAGAAGAGAGAAGACTAAGAAAGATACCAAGGATAAAATATATCCAAACATCAAAGGGCTCACTGCTCTGGGACCAGCTTCCTCCAAGTAAGCCCACTCCTAAAGTTCACATCACCTTCCGGTAGCCTAGTAAGCTATGAATCAACCCACCGGTGGATTAGACCACCAGTAAGGACAGTGTCTGCATGATTCAGTTACTTCCCAAAGGCCCAACCTCTAAACACTGGGCACCAAGCCTTCAGTCTGGACCTTTGGTGAGGCACTTGGGAACCAATACATGAAGGTGTGTGTACCCGAGGCCAGAGGTGCTTACCGATATCAAGGTATGGAAGCCACAGCCAGAGCATAAGCATGTGCATGGTGTCGGCGGCCCTCGGGAGTCAGCGTTGGTAAACCCACGTGGGGTTCGCATCCTGGTAAGTCAGTAAAGATTGCACAAGGGTGTAAGAAGCTGTAGGATGTGGAAGGAAGAGGAATTGTGACTTAGTGAAGAGACGTTAGTGATTTGGTGGGGAGAAAGGGGAAACTAGACAGAGGTCCAGAAAGGCCCTAAGGAGACTGAGCAGATTGAAAAGCTGAAAATGCCCTGGGGCAGGAGACAGCTTGGCATGACACACATCTTGCATAATAGCATGTTCTTGAGGCTGAGCCAAAAGAAGTGATAGGAGATGAGATCCAGAAATGGACAGAACAGCTCATGTGAGACACTGTCCACTGTGGGCTGGAGAGGCGGCTCAGTGGTTAAGAGCACTGGCTGCTCTTCCAAAGGTCCTGAGTTCAATTCCCAGCAACCACAGGGTGGCTCACAACCATCTGTGATGCGATCCGACGCCCTCTTCTGGTGTCTGAAGACAGCTACAGTGCACTCATGCAAATAAATAAATCTTAAAAGTAGCTAAGGCAGGCTGGGACCCTTGAAAGAAGAGTGACTCGTGAAGTTTGATGGTGGAAGGAGCCCTGGAGATCACATGTGTGGATCCCGGACATTAAAACAAGAAGCTGTAAAATAGAAGTTGCCGTGGAGACCCCAAGATGCTTGAGATAGCAGAGCCATGGGTTATCTGCTGGGGAGAGATGCTACCAGGGAACGGAACCAGCCGAGGAGAAAGAAGTTTGTTGCAGTCAACAGAGATGAAAACGGAGCTGGAGTTCTGAAGACGGCTTTGACAGACCTGGAGATGCAGAGTTTGGAGTTTGCCCAGCTGGTTTCCTGTCTTGTTTTGGGGGTTACAGTTAAGTGATTGGATGAATCTCAGAAGAGACTTTGAACTTTGGACTTTTAACATTATTGAGACTGCTACAGACTGGGGGCTTTTGAAGTTGGACTAAATGTATTTTGCATTATGCTATGTTTAGGTATAACCCCACCCCCTCGCCCTAGACTTATGTTTGAATAAGCCTATGGGGGCCAGGGAGTGGAATGTGACGGTTTGTATATGCTAGGCTCAGGGAGTGGCACTTTCGTGGTATGGCGTAGGTGTGGCCTTGTGGGTGTGATCTCCTAGCTGACTGGAGCCAGTATCCTGCCAGCAGCCTTCAGAGGAAGATGTAGAACTCTCAGCTCCTCCTGCACCACACCTGTCTGGATGCTGCCATGTTCCTGCCTTGATGATAATGGACTGAACCTTGAAACCCATAAGCCAGCCCCAATTAAATGTTGTCCCTATAAAGAAAGAAAAGAAAAGAAGGAAGAGGGAAGATAAGCCAAGTGTGTGCAGTGACTCGTTAAAACACTTCTGCCACTTCCTCCTTCCACGGGTGGGTAGACAATGACAATCCCATAGATTGTATCAGCCAGCACCATAGCTCTTATGAGCATTCTTGTGTTTGCTTTTAAAAGAAAAACTTGAAAAATAATGTGTGTGTAAGGGGGGAGGCGGTGTTGTGAGCTTCCCGGTATGGGTGCTGGGAATCAAACTCAGGTCCTCTACAAGAGCAGGACACACACTTAACTGCTGAGCTGCCTCTCCAGCTGTTTCTCCTGTGTTCTTAATAGTCACCGAAGACCGCATCTCCTAGCACAGCTCCCTTATAGGCAGACAAAGGAGGTGCAAGATCAGACTTGCTGCATCCTCACGGAGGAGGGTACAGCAAAGCTACTCAGAGCCAGCTCATGGAGGGGGAGCAGACAAGGGGACAGCGGAGTGTGCTGACCAAATCTGATGGGCAGCATTGGGAACAGGGGCACTGTGACACACCTTGTACTAGTGGCAGAAGACAGTGGGAAGGCGGAGGGTTGTTCTGATGACAACTGGCTGGCTGGGACTGGCCTGGGATTGTTCCCACGGAAGGACAGAAGAGTTGACACAAGAGGGCCTGTTTGTATCCAGCAGGATGCCTAAGGGCAATCACATCACTTCCAACTCTTGCTTCCGCACAGATTGACGGTCTCTACATGAGACACCAGCTCTGCCAATACTGAGTTCCCAGGGCTCCAAGGAAGCCACGTGTGCCTTCTAAAGGTCTCCCTGGTGGCAGGGCAAGCCAGATGAAAGACAAGTTTGTTTACTGTGTTATTTTCTTAAGGTATTAAGTAAATGTATTCTTCATTTAAAGCAAGGACATACAGTTCTCCCTTTAGAATTCATTTAACTAAAAGAGCAAGTGAAACTTTTTCAAAAAACTAAGCAAACAGGAGCCAGTTGCATAAGCAGAAAAGGCAACTATCTGGGTGGTGGTTCCCTCAAGACTGACTGACAGGAGACACTTACTACCCCTTAAGATCTCTGTGGACACCATGATTATATGATGTGAATTCTAAAATGTGTGTACTGGGGTGTGTGCTATGGGACTGCATGTGTACTAATGGTGAGCGTGCCTCACAACCAGATTTCTCTGGGTGTCTGTATGTAGTTGGCATGTGAATATCTGCACATGAACATACTGTACACACAGGTGCACTAGGCTTCCTGCATACAAATGTCTGTCTGGGAAGGTATGTAGGCGGAGTGTATCAGGTGTGTCTATCATGGGTGGCTGCTGTTAACAGAGCTATGGAGGTAGCAAGTGGAGTAATTTTCTCCCAACATTCAGCATTATGGTAAGGGCTTTGGCTTGGCTGGAAACCAAGATGGTCAGCCACCAGTCACCAGAGGACAGCATATGTCTGGGTAGAAGCTGATTCAGCCAGTCCCAACTGTCCCATTTGCTTGGGTCTTTGGTGGGTAAGATCAGCTCTAAGCCTGACGCCAGGAGCCTTAGCATCTCTATGCCTCGTCTCCATTTCTCCTGACCTCCTTCAGCCTTATCCAGACCCCTGGCTGAACTTTCTGGAAGGCCCAGGGTTCAGAAAAAAACAAACTGGCTGTTCTAAGGTGGGTTAGGACCTTGAGGCAACTTTGGATCCTTTGGAATGCCAGGAAGGGTGGCCCTGGCCGGGCAGCTTGGATTCCTGAAGTGCAAATGCCAAGGAGCAGGGCTGGCTTAGCCCTTCTGTCTCCTCCACAGTTTGGGCTCTGTTGGGAGGTCCTGCACTGAGCACTATGGAGCTATCTGCCATTCCTTCTCAGACCCTGGGCCTGATCAGAACATTGCTAAGCCTTGGCCCTGGCTTGTGGTGTGGAATGTGGGGATTCATAGTAGGGACCATGCATCCACAGAAACACCCCAGATCATTTTGGTGGTGGCTGCAGTGATCAACGGGGAGCTCTGGTCCTCAAGTTTACAGTTTACTGAACTTCTGCTCTGTGATGAACTAACTTTCCATGTTGGGCAGGTCATCTCCTGGAGGCCCTCAAGGCCTCACTGGAGCACAGACACTGGTTATCAAGTGCTTCTTCTAACCAGGGAGAACAGGGCAGAGATCTGTGGACTAGGCACTGTGCACGGTCCTCCCCTCTACCCACACAATAGCCTGTCTCGTCACTCTCTGTAGAGAGAATCTCTTATAGGCTTCACCTGTCAATAAAAAGGCGATAGCCAATGAGCTGAGGCAAGAAATAGGAGGTGAGACACCTGGCCGGGAGAGAGAGAATTCTGGGAAATTGGATGAGCGAGATTCCCTTGGGGAACACTGAGGAGATGGACGTAGCCAGCCACACAGCTAAACTCGGGTTAGAATAAGGGATATGTTCTCCCCAGAGTGCTGAGGAGACAGATGTAAGAAGAAAAGGAGAGGAAACCAGCCACGTAGCTGAACTCAGGTTAGAATAAAAGGGAAAAGAAATTAATAGCTGATCGGAGAACAAGCCAAAGCTATGTTATTAATAAATAATTAGTCACAGAGTCACTATTTATGGGAGTTAAGTGGCCAGGAGGGAAAACTAGATTTTACAATCCCTTTGAAAGAAAGACCCCGAGGTTTCGAGAAATTCCTTAGCTGTCAAGTATGCATCTTTTATGTGGCTAAAGCTGGACTCCCACAAGACTCCGTGTCATCTGGTAATTCTGCCGTTTCTTTAGAGAGCCTTCAAGCTCATTACCTACTGTACCTTCACTCAAATGTGAAGAACTCGGCAGTCCTGTGGGTCTCAAGGGTGACAATAGCCCCACCCCAGTCTTTCAACTTAATAATTTAATGTCTGTCCTTCCAGAACATTCTCTATAGAGCAACATACACACACCCGGGGGCTGAACTATCTGGTTTATAGAAATGAGACTATGTCTTTACCCATGGCAGCCCAGAGTCAATAACCCGCAAACAAAAGACTGAGCTTGATTCCCAGAACTAATGTAAAACAAACAAACAAACAAACAAACAGTCAAGACAAAGAACAAACCCAGGAACGACTGCTACTTGCCTGTAATCCCAACACTCAGAAGGCAGAGGCAAGAGGATCCTAGGGACTTGATGACTATTGAGTGAGTTCCAGGCTAGTGAGAGATCTTATCTCAAATAGTGGGGAGTGGGGAGGGGGGAGCCACCCCAGAGGTTGTCCCTCGGCCTCCACATACATATGCATACATGTGCATGTGTGCCTGCACACACAGGAACACTCATAAAGTTGCAGTCATGCTGACATGTTAGGTGAGGTTGCCCCCTCCCTGATGCCTGCTCTTTCTCCTCCCTGATGCTCACTCTTGCTCCTCCCTAATGCTCACTCTTGCTCCTCCCTAATGCTCACTCTTGTTCCTCCCTAATGCTCACTCTTGCTCCTCCCTAATGCTCACTCTTGCTCCTCCCTGATGTTCACTCTTGCTCCTCCCTGATGCTCACTCTTGCTCCTCCCTGATGCTCACTCTTGCTCCTCCCTGATGTTCACTCTTGCTCCTCCCTGATGCTCACTCTTGCTCCTCCCTGATGCTCACTCTTGCTCCTCCCTGATGCTCACTCTTGCTCCTCCCTGATGTTCACTCTTGCTCCTCCCTGATGCTCACTCTTGCTCCTCCCTGATGCTTGCTCTTGCTCCTCCCTGATGCTCACTCTTGCTCCTCCCTGATGCTCACTCTTGCTCTTCCCTGATGCCTGCTCTTCCTCCTCCCTAATGCTCACTCTTGCTCCTCCCTGATGCTTACTCTTGCTCCTCCCTGATGCTCACTCTTGCTCCTCCCTGATGCTTGCTCTTGCTCCTCCCTGATGTTCACTCTTGCTCCTCCCTGATGCTCACTCTTGCTCCTCCCTGATGCTCACTCTTGCTCCTCCCTGATGCTCACTCTTGCTCCTCCCTGATGCTCACTCTTGCTCCTCCCTGATGCTTACTCTTGCTCCTCCCTGATGCTTACTCTTGCTCCTCCCTGATGCTCACTCTTGCTCCTCCCTGATGCTCACTCTTGCTCCTCCCTGATGTTCACTCTTGCTCCTCCCTGATGCTCACTCTTGCTCCTCCCTGATGCTTGCTCTTGCTCCTCCCTGATGCTCACTCTTGCTCCTCCCTGATGCTCACTCTTGCTCTTCCCTGATGCCTGCTCTTCCTCCTCCCTAATGCTCACTCTTGCTCCTCCCTGATGCTTACTCTTGCTCCTCCCTGATGCTCACTCTTGCTCCTCCCTGATGCTTGCTCTTGCTCCTCCCTGATGTTCACTCTTGCTCCTCCCTGATGCTCACTCTTGCTCCTCCCTGATGCTCACTCTTGCTCCTCCCTGATGCTCACTCTTGCTCCTCCCTGATGCTCACTCTTGCTCCTCCCTGATGCTTACTCTTGCTCCTCCCTGATGCTTACTCTTGCTCCTCCCTGATGCTCACTCTTGCTCCTCCCTGATGCTTGCTCTTGCTCCTCCCTGATGCTTGCTCTTGCTCCTCCCTGATGCTCACTCTTGCTCTTCCCTAATGCTCACTCTTGCTCCTCCCTAATGCTCACTCTTGCTCCTCCCTGATGCTTACTCTTGCTCCTCCCTGATGCTCACTCTTGCTCCTCCCTGATGCTCACTCTTGCTCCTCCCTGATGCTCACTCTTGCTCCTCCCTGATGCCTGCTCTCCTCCCTGACACCCATATTACTAGCTTTCTTTTTCAAATTTATTTATTTTTAAATATTTATTTATATGAGTATACTGTCGCTGTCTGCAGACACACCAGAAGAGGGCATCGGATCCCAGTACAGACAGTTGTGAGCCGCCATGTGGTTGCTGGGAATTGAACTCAGGACCTCTGGAAGAGCAGTCAGTGCTCTTAACTACTGAGCCATCTCTCCAGCCCTCAAACTTATTTTTATTTCTTTATGTGTGGGTGTATGGAAGCACTTGGAGGTCAGAGGACAACCTTAGGTGTCATCTTAAGGAAGACCTTCTACCTCAAGGTCTCACCAAGCTCTGACTGGCCCAGAACTCACTGTGTAGACCAGGCTGGCCTTGAGGTCAAAGAAATCTGCTTGCTTCTACCGTTCAAGTGCTAGGGCTAAAGACAGTCACCACCACACCCGGTTCCGCAGTTTTTGAGACAGTCTTTTATCGGCCTGAAGTGTACCAATCAAAAGGCAGGGAGGGCAATCTTCTTGCTGGACAGATAACGAAACTGAGACTCACAGTGGCCACGCGGACGCTGTCATCGGTGCTGCTCCTCTCCCTTTCTCCAGTTTCAGACACTCATGGGGAGTGTGCTGGGGAGAACGTGCCGCTATGTGGTCAACAGACACTTTGCTAGTGGTCACAGTCTTAGGGGTTTCTAGAAAGATCTCTCAGAGCAGTGGGGAGTTATCATTCAGCAACAATCACATGACCACCTAGGTCTAAGAGGTAGAAACAGGACCTCCATTGAATAAATGTGCAGAGGTGCTAAAGGCTTGCACACACACCCTATCAGATAAATTTGTTTTGGAGTGGAAAGACTGTTAGATGAGTTGATCTCTTTTTTAAAAAGAAGATTTATTAGTTTTAAATATGCGTGTGTGTGTGTGTGTGTGTGTGTGTCTAAGCATGTACAAGTGTGTTTCTATATGTCTAGGTATGAGCATGTGTTTGTGTTCACAGAAACTAGAGGTATTGGATTCCTTGGAGGGGATTTACATGTAGTTATGAGTAGATAGATAGATAGATAGATAGATAGATAGATAGATAGATACATAGATACATAGATACATAGATAGATACATAGATACATAGATACATAGATACATAGATACATAGATATATAGATACTTAGATAGATACATAGATATATAGATACATACATAGATACATAGATACATAGATAGATACATAGACAGACAGGGTTTTGTGTTCCCTGACTGGTCCTAAACTTGTTATGCAACACACAAATAACCTTGACCTTCTAATCTCTAATCTTTCTGACTCCACCACACAGGTGACAAGCACGTGCCACCACACCTGCTCTTACGCAGTCCTGGGAATCAAACCCAGGTCCCTGAACTTGCTAGGCAAACATTCCACCATCTGAGCTACATTCCCAGGCTTCCATTCGTATTTTTTTAAATATTTTATTTATTTAATGTATATGAGTAGCTGTCTTGAGATACACCAGGATCTGTTACAGATGGTTGTGAGCCACCATGTGGTTGCTGGGAATTGAACTCAGGACCTCTGGAAGAGCAGTCAGTGCTCTTAACCCCTGAGCCATCTCTCCAGCCCCCGTATTTTTAAAATAATATGATATATGTAAGAATTTTCAGAACCACTGGAACTCTTCCAAGGGGTACAATGCTGTGTCAAGTGACTGTCAAAGGACGTGGCCAGGGTGGGCTCTGACTATGGGAAACAGGCTGCAGTAGCTGAGGTCTGGGCACACCCAGCCTCCACTGAGGTTGGCAACTCCCACGATTATCCCAGAGCATAAGTGGGGCAGAGTTTAAGTGGGCAGGCAGACACTGAACCCGGGATCCCTGGCACATGTCCCGTGGAGTATGCACTCTGGAGCTCCAACTTCCACATTATGTTCCACTGGTGACAGAACTCCTTTGCCTCACAGGGCTTTTGGGGACTTCCAGGACAGTCAGCATGAGCCCGAGTGTGATATAGAGATAGAGACAGACAGACAGATGATATAGAGACAGATGATAGATACATAGATAGATTATATAGAGATAGATTTATAGACAGACAGACAGACAGACAGACAATCTTGTTCCTTGTCTGGTTATCTGGATCTAAGGACATAGAGACTTCATAACCCTAGTGATTCAGAAATCCAGAAAAGTTTGATTCCAAGAACTGTAACAGCAAGGAGATCTTGAGAGGGAAGCAGCATGGGAGCCTAAGGTATGCTCTAGCCCTCAGAGATGGGTAATGGGGGTTTTCAAAACTCTTACAGATGTAGACCCAAGACCTGAATGTGTAAAAGAGGCTGCCCCTAATTGCTCTGTGGCCTGTGCCAGCTCCCCTCCCTCTCCGGGCCTTATCTTCATCCTCAAGACAATAACGGTGTAAGGGACAGAGCTCAGTGCTCTCACTGGGGCACCCCAAAGTGCAGGCTGTGCAGGCAGCTGGGAAGGTGGTGTTGTGGGACTGAGGTACGTTTGAATGCTTCAGAGAGCCACAGTCAGGCTATCAGAGGTCTTTGCCTTTCAGAATACAATGGAGAGATTGGTATTCCGGTCCCTACCAGCCAAGACGCTCATCTGCCCCTTCGACATACAGCAGCAAACCCCCAGCTTAGGTCACTGTGGTCAGCAGGAAGCCGTTACCAACAGTCACTGTATTTTGACTTCTCTGTTTGTGGAAAATGAGAGATAAAGTTTAGCCGTGCTTATTTAAGGAGGGAGATACATTCAAGGAAGTGTACAATAGGAGGGTGCAGGCGATTTTGAGGGCCAATGAACATAGTGTGGGGCACTCTGATCATGTTTCCAACGCTGACCCCAGGAGGACGTGTTGGACAGGAAGGAGGTAGATCCTTGGGGACAGAAAACAAAAACAAAAAACAAAAACAACAGCAGCAACAACAAAAACCTGCTTCCCCAAAGAACCTCATGGGGGCTGGGAAATAGGAGCCCAGGCTGTCCAGCCAGGCCACCAGCCATGACTGTGGAGAGTCATGCTAGCTGTCACATTCCCCAGCCTGGCCCTGCCATGGAGCACCAATGCCTGCTCCAGCAGAACCATGTGAGAGGCAAGCATTGTGTGCTGCATCACCACCAAGTCTGCCGTTCTGGTGTGTAAGTACCCGCCTGTCTGCCCGGCTAGGCTTTCTTCAAGGACCTCTGCTGTGGTCAGAAGCTGCTACTGGAGCAGGTCTGCAGATCTTGGCAGCTTCGGGGGGCAAGAGCTGTGACAGTAGGGTGAGGGGCAGGGATCCCCTTTCTCCTCTGACTGCACATTCAAAGTTCATCGTTCCCTGCTAGATTTCGAATAGCCAAATGCATGGTTTGCTCAAGACCTTAGTCCATCTGTAATTCAGAAAACCTGGGGGGAATCAGGTTAGGGACGAAGGTGGTGATTATGTATCCTTGGCTATGGAGGCCAACCTCTGTCCAGTCAGGCATCAGTCGCCAACTGCTGTGTGACCTTAGCCTTCCTGCTCCCTCTGGGGGAGCCTGACAAAGATATGGGGAGAGTACTTTGCATTATCCATACAGAACATTCCATATTAATCGTATTGGGAGCTAGGGGTCTGGGTACAGCTGAGGTTCATTGCAGCTGGAGCTCTGGGCTGCCATTTTGACTGGAATCACAAAGTTTCTAAGTGTCGGAAGTTATAGCCTGGGGTGTGAGCAGGATCTAGAGAAGAGGTTCTGAGTTTCCTGAGGACTGCCCCCTCACTCCCTCCCAGAGGCCTGATCCCTGCTGGGAGGCCTCATCCTAGAGAGCCTGAACAGTGGTTCAGGGTGGGCTGGTTGAAGGTGAGGCTTACCCAGCCCACAATCCCTCACTTAACGCTCCATCCAGTGAACCAGGAGACAGCCAAGGTCATCCAGACAGCCTTCCAGAGAAACACCTACCCAGACATCAAGGGTGAAAGGGCCATGATGCTCTTTGGCCATGTCAAGTAGGGTTTGCACAAGTGAGTGTCAGGGCCGAGGCTGAAGGGGAAGACCTTGGGACATACCATGGCCCCAGGGAGAAGGAACGGCAGAACTGAGGCACAGGACCTGACTGAAATGCTTCGCTCTGCTTCCAGTCTGTCCAAGTGTAAGTGACCCTGGAGTAACTGTCGTGTACCCTCTGAAGCAGCCACAGAAAGAGTCAGGCCTTTGAGGATCCCTTTTCTCTGTTCTAGGAAGATGAAGCAAAGAGAGGCCGTGTGCCGAGATTTCTCAACCAAATGGTTCTCCTGACTTTATTGGGATTATGGTCAGGATCAAGAGCAGGCCACGGGCCTCAGGACTTATAAGGTGTATTTTATTTTTTCATGATTGCGTCTCCCTAAAGGCCCACCTAAACAAATAAGAAAGGAAAGATTGAGGAGGCAAGGGTACTTGGGGGGTCATACAGTGAGGTTGGCACATCTGAGCTGTAAGTTCAGCTTCCGGGACCCAACTTTCTGTGTCTAAGACCCAAACCCAGGGAAGACACTGTTCTTGGACCTTTTTAAAAAAACAAACAAATAAACAATAAAACCAGCATCCTCTTCCCCAGATCCTTAAAACAGACCTGAGACAGTGTGACCAGCTGATTGTTGGAAAGGGAACCTGTCCCTCTTTACAGCCACTACCGTGCTGCACAGTGCTGGAAGCCACTCTGAGGACAGCCACAGATGGGGTGAGAGAAACATGTGTGGTCTCTGTGTGGCCTTGAGTGACAATTTCTCCCTCTGTATAATGAAAATAATGACATACTGATCCTACGTCACAACAGGCCAGAGGCTATAAAAGTGACTTGGAAAGTGACTTTGTCAGGTGGGGCGTTGCTCAACTTTTTTTTTTTTTTTTGTTCTTTTTTTTCGGAGCTGGGGACGAACCCAGGGCCTTGCGCTTGCTAGGTAAGCGCTCTACCACTGAGCTAAATCCCCAGCCCCGCTCAACTTTAATCCCAGCACCTGTGAGGCAGAAACAGGAGGATCTTCATGAGTTAAAGAGCAGTCTGGGGGTTGGGGATTTAGCTCAGTGGTAGAGCACTTGCCTAGGAAGTGTAAGGCCCTGGGTTCGGTCCCCAGCTCCGAAAAAAAAAGAACCAAAAAAAAAAAAAAAAAAAAAAAAGAGCAGCCTGGTCTATACATACCAGGACAGCCTCCTTAGTCCTCCCAGTTCTTCTCTGCCCTGCCCTCTGGTCCTTTTTCTCAGACTCCCCCTGAGGCCCTTCTCTGACCACACGCAGGTCTTTCTCAGGTCCACCCAAAGCCTGGCTCCTCTCTATGTTCAGGGTGCTTCCAGGCCCGCTGAGGCCACCTTCCAAGCAGAGCTCCTCACTCCTCCCATCAATCACCTCTAAGAAGTGTCTGTGTTCATTTCCGGTTTGCCATCAAATGGAGAGATTTGGGTGAGTTTAAGCAGCGCATGCTTGTTATAGTTGTAGGACAAATGTCACTAGGATGCATTCAAGGTGCTGGCAGGGGACTCTTCTGAAGCCATTGGGGACAGGAGGTCCCCTACCTTGTGCACTTTCTAGAGGCAGGTGAAGACTTCTGACCCCTGTATCTCTGAGACTAGCAAGGCTGTATCTCTGCCCATTTACCCTGGTCACGTGTCTCCACTTGCTTTCTTTTGCCACTGTCCAACATTGGGCTTGTGATGAACTTACATCCACCCAGGTGACTTAGTTCCCTCCACCCCCACATACTATAATGTCCCACACCTTCATGGTCTCTTCTTTGGGTAGGAGGTGAACATTTCGAGTGGAGATGGCCACTGGCCAAGTACCTGAATTCCCACATGGCTGGTTGGCTCTCTCTCCTGCAGCTATCCTACCGCATCCTGGCGGCCCTCTGTCTCCTTTCCTCTGCATCCGAGCCCGCACAACTCTTAGGGTCCTGCCCCATGTCTCTTTTCCCAGTCATTGGCCACAGGCATCATTATGGATCAATCAAAAACCAACAGGGGACAGGGACCTTTAGCGTTTGGACACGCAGATTCCCGATTGAATCAAAGCGTTAGAACTGATCTCCAGCACTGGCCATGTGCATGGAAGGTAAAGAAAGATGTGTCGGGGCTGGGGATTTAGCTCAGTGGTAGAGCGCTTACCTAAGAAGCGCAAGGCCCTGGGTTCGGTCCCCAGCTCCGAAAAAAAGAACCAAAAAAAAAAAAAAAAAAAAAAAAGAAAGAAAAAAAAGAAAGAAAGATGTGTCAGGAAGTGGGCGCTCCAGGAAAAGTCTAAGGTAGCAATGTGGTTAATGATTGGGTCCCGGGCATTCCCAGGTTCAGTCATCTCAGCTGGGACATGAGAGGGACAATATCTACTTCCTGAGATCTCTGAGGAATAATTCTGAATAATTCTGAGGGCAGAGCTCAGCATACAATAGGTACTCTATGCATGTACATGACCGCTCAGAGGTTTACCATGATGCTTGGTCCTCTCAGGCCTGGGTGGGTAAACAGATGTCCATAAACTTTGCTCCTTCACCTTGAAGCTGGTCCTGAAGGGACAGGTTACTGACTGGAAGGCTCTAGTAGGCTTTAGCTTGGCAAACATGACATAGGAAACTCTTGGATCCCACTCCAGCCCCCACCCCCACCCCAGCTCCATTCCTCTCCCTTCCTAAAGCCAGTCTCCAAGGTCTATTTTCTTATTTGGCCACAGACTTCATTCCTGAGACAAAACACCAAAGTCCAAAAATCAAAATTCATTATTTGGCTAACATGTCCAATCAGAATTTACTAACTCATCCTAGTGCAGACGCCCCCTTTTCTTCTTAAAATCCCACTCCTGCAAAAATCCACTTGCTTCATTGCTGCTGCTATTACTGCTTCTTTCTTTCTGCCTTTACAGGCCCTACACCCCACTTGCCCCTCCAAGGTAATAAATGTCCTTTATGCTGAGAATTTCTTCTCTGGGTGTGTCCTGTTCTGATTTCAAGGCCAGGTGTCCTGCCTTACAAGAGTCATGGAAGGCTTCCTTCTCTCTGGGCTCTTCCTTTCCTGTACTCCTTCCTTCCCAGTGGAGCCATCCAGACACAGCTGGACAGAGTTGCCAGCTGCCTCTGCCCTGTCCTCCTTGCATGGCTGATAAACAGCTTGAGCCCTCTACTCCAGGTCTGCAAGGAAAGCAACATCATCTCCAACATCATGGCTGACTTTGTCAGTAGAAGCGAGCGCTTGCAAGTTCTGTCTTCATGGTTTATTGTGTAACATTGAGGCAGCCACTCCCCTGTGTGGCTTTTGCTGACTTGAGAGTCATTTCCTCTTAGACACACAGTTGTAGAAGTTGACCTTGGGCAAGACATCAGACCTCTGAACCTTGGTTTCCTTGTTGGTAATCAGGAGGTGACAAAGCACCTTACTTACGCCTAAGGCACGGCTGTAAGTGTGTCTCAGGTAGCTAGTCATTACTTAGGCACTATTTTTCTTACTTATCTCTTTAACTTGCAGTGCTAAATATGGAGCCCAGATCCTTGTGCACGTTGAGCCAGCGCTCTCCCCCTGAGCTCCAAGCTTGGCCAGAGGTTTCTATTCTAATGTCAGTGATTTTGAGAACTATGTAACTCATTTTTGAATCTCTTATCTCTGCCCCTTCAGTGTCACCACCCCATTACAGCCCTCATTATTTAGTTGCTTTTAAATCTTACCTTGTCCTTTCTTTACGTTGTTCTCAAGTCATTGGTTGCTCACCCTCTCGACTGGTTGTTTTGGCTAGCCACCTCCAGGGGTGGCCTCCCTGTGTGGCTGTCATTCTTCTTTACTTCTGAAGTCTTCTCTGGTGGAATTTGGATCTTCTGTGGAAAGGTTCTGCTCCCCAGATTAACTAAATTTTCTAAGAAGAGGGTTTTGCATTTACTTGTGGCTGGGATAGTGAGACAGTCAGTGGCTGGGTGTGTTTTTGTGTTAAACATTCAGCTGGGGAAGCCCTGTACCATGTTGAACTCATTTATAAATACATCCTTCAGTCCTTGTGTTCACAGATTGTTTCTTGCTCACTTTAACATTGCTGCTATTGTTACTGCCCTTGTTCAGGGACGGGGCGTCCTTCACCCTATAGCTAATGCTAGCCTCAGATTCTATACATAGCCCAGGCTGCTCTTCAAACTGTGGGATTGCCAGTGTACACCATCATACCTGGGTCTGTCATCTATATCCCCCAACCCATCCCAAATCTCCTTGTGGCGTCCTGTGGTGAGGGTAGTTTTCAGTATGCTTTCCCCAGACAGGAAATGTCTTAGTTTCAGCTGTATACCTCCCTGGTTTCAGGGAACATCAAAGCACAGAGATGTGCGCCTCAGTGCCACATCCTCTCTAGTTTCTCAGAGGCTTGCTGCATTCAGTTTCACTTCTCAGCTGCTCAACAGACCCTAGCATTGTCCATTTCTTTGTTTTTAAGGCACTCATTGGCTGAGCGGTGCAGGTAGGAGAAGCTGCTGATCCAGTCCCACAGCTGTAGGTCCTGCAGCTGGGCCTAGTTGCCGTGTCACCTACATTCCTTGTGTGGCCTAGCTGACGTGTCACCTACATTCCTTGTGTAGGCTAAGCTCTGCCCACAGGGCCTTGGCTCACTCTGTTCTCTCCACCCGAAGTCTTCCCCCACCCTCTTCCCTATCTGACTCTTTTCCATCGATAGGTTAGACCTCTCCCACCTCCTAATCTATATCAGATCCCCTGCTAAGACTCTTGTGCTCTAGCCTAGTCTCTCTCTCCTTTCACATACTCTTTGGTTACAGTTGTGCATTTTGTTTGGGGGATTCTCTAACGGATGCTGAGTTTTGCTGGCAGAGACCATGTGGATTCTGCTGAATTCAGCTTCTGGACATAGTTGAAGTTAGCGACGTTCCACAAATACCATTAGAAACAACAGCAGGCTGTCAAAATCTCTGTCTCTGTCTGTCTGTCTCTGTTTCTGTTTCCGTCTCTGTCTGCCTCTCTGTCTACCACTCTCTGTCTCTCCCTGTCTCTCTCTGTCTCTCTGTCTCTGTGTCTCTCTGTCTCTGTCCCTGTCTCTGTCTGTCTCTGTCTCTCTGTCTCTCTTTGTCTCTCTGTCTCTCTCTTTGTCTCTGTTTCTCTGTCTCTCTCCTCTCTCTGTCTCTGTCTGTCTCTGTCTCTCTGTCTCTCTTTGTCTCTCTGTCTCTCTCTTTGTCTCTGTTTCTCTGTCTCTCTCCTCTCTGTCTCTGTCTCTCTCTGTCTCTCTGTCTCTGCCTCTGTCTCTGTCTCTCTGTCTCTGTCTCTCTGTCTCTGTCTCTCTCTCTCTCTCTCTGATGTGCCCATGCATGTGTGCATGTGTGTACGTGTGCATGTGTGTGTATTCATTTTTGTAGCCCTGGCTGTCCTGGAACTCGCTCTGTAGACCAGAATGGCCTTGAATGCAGAGACCTGCCTGCCTCTGCCTCCAAAGATTAAATGGTGTGGGAAGGATGGGTGCCACCGTGCACGGCTAAAACAATCCCTCTCCTCTTACACCACCTCTGCTGGGCCACCACAGAGTAGCACCAGCTCTCGGCTCTGCATGCAGGAGACCTCAGTTATTCCCACTTTTGTCACCCCAATTTCATAGACCAGGAAGTGAGACCCACAAAGCTAAGTGAATGTGTCCCTTCCATACCCCCAGAGATGGGCAGGAAAGCAACCGTTTTGCTGTCCCCCACACAAATGACAAAGCTGAGGGCCTGAAGGGGTAAGACTCTTAAATTCTTTATATGTTTATTTATTTTATGCATATAAGTGTTTTGCTTGCATGTTTGTATGTGCGACATATGTGTGCCTGATACCCATGGAGTTCAGGAAAGGGAGTCAAATCCCCTGAAACTGGAATTACAGACTATTGTAAACCACCATGCGGATGACAGGAATCAAGCTAGGGGCCTCTGGAAAGCCGGTACTCCTAACTGCTGAGCCGTCTCCTCAGCCCAAGCCCTAACTTCTGGCTGCACCACTGTTAAGTTAGTATTGGGTCACAGCCCAGAGCCTGAGCTGTAAACTGCTTCAAACTGCCTCCAAACTGCTTCTTACCCACCCAGGACTCTAGCCAGCCTGATCCCACCCATACCTGAGGGCAGTGGCCCTAGTCCTTCCAATGGCCTCACATGATCCCTGTCTCTCCACAGCTGTTGAGTGACTTCCTCAGCAGCCCAGGCTGGGTCACTGTCTACTCCTGAGGAGGCCTATAATCTCCTGCCAGAACAAGGTGTTGTGGTCGGTTCTCCTGCAGGGATGGAATTTCTCTTCCCACAAAGGGATGGGCAAGATCACCTTTGAAGAGGTAAGATGGGTACAGCTTTGGGGTACCAGAGGCTGTTGGGGTCTACCTGTTCTTTTCATCCCCTCTGCTGAGATTCACTGTTTCCTACCCATGGCTCCTGACCATTAAAATCATGGGATGTGATTCAGGAGACGGCCCACAGGATGCCCCAGCTTTGCTAATATCAGTGGAGCACAGGGACATATTTACCATTTATGTCCATGACACTGACCAAGACCCTCTGCCTCTGCCCACATCTACCATTTAGAGTCCCACTTTCCCCACACTGAGGGTTTTAGGAAAGCACATGTGCTGGACGTGTCACTGAGAATCCCACGTAGGGTCTGGGATGGCGCCTGCGATCAAGCGCACATTGACATCTCCTGTGTCAGTAGCCACATAAAGTGAGGCCATATTGGGTACCAAACGCCCTCTGGGTGGCTAGGTTTCATCAACTTAGAAACAGGAGCTAGTGTAGTTGTAAATAAGAAAGCGAGGGTCAGTCTGGCCTCCAAGGCCTTCAGGGTCTCCTTGATATTGTTTAATACAGTAAACTCTAAAGACAGTAGGCATGATGTCTGTGTCTATAATCTCAGTGTTGGGAGGCTAGGGAGGAGAATTGTAAGGTAAAAGGAAAGCAATCCTGGGCTAACTGACGGGATCCTGACTGAAAAAACAAAAAAACAAAAAAACAAAAAAACAAAAAACCACACTCTTCCAAATCCTAAAGGCAAAAGTAATAAAAACCTGTCCTAGAAATGCTGACATTTGAAGGAGACAGTGCAGGGCCCAGTGGGCCTGGGGCCCAGGGCCACAGCCCCACCTCTCTGTGGAGCCTGGAATGGGCTTCCTTCTGGGAGTTCCCTTAAAAACAACAGCAAATCAACTCCTTAGTTTTACATGTTGTGATGATGCGTCGTGGTGGTGGTGGTGGTGGTGGTGGTGATGATGATGATGATGATATGGTGGTGATGATGATGATATGGTGGTGATGGTGGTGGTGATGGTGATGATGGTGATGGTGATGATGATGGTAATAATGATGGTGATGACGTTTTTTTGAGATAGGGTTTTTCTGTATAGCACTGGCTGTCCTGGAATTTGCTCTTTAGACCAAGTTGTCCTCATATTTGCAAAGAACCACCTGCCTCTGCCACCCAAGTGCTGGGCTTAAAGGTGTGTGTAATTTCTTAAAATTATTTTTATCAGGTCAGAGAGATAACTCAATTCAATTCCTGCGAGCCACATGGTGCAAGGAGAAAAGGATTTCCTGTAAGTTGTCCTCTGACCTGCACTCGTGCACACAGCATGCATGTGGATGGACACACACACACACACACACACACACACACCATGACCCACATCTGGAGGTCAGAGAACAACTCTTAGAGTTAATTCTTTTTCTACCATGGGGATCCCAGGGATTGAACTCAGGCGGTCAGGCTTGGAGAGAGATTCCTTTACACACTGATCCATCTTGCCAGCCCCAACTCCTTAATTTTTTTTCTAATAACTTTAGATTTGAATAAAAGTTGCAAAGACAGGACGAAATGCTCCACACCCACCGTCCCGGTTTGTACGATATTAATCTTTCCACAAACAAGCTGTGTTTGTTATAAAGAACAGATCGCCACTGCTGAGCTCTTAGTGACTCCAGAGTTCATCTGAAAGTCACTCATTTTCCCCATCGATCTCCTTTTCTGCCAAGATCCAGACCATGGGACTTTCAGACATTTGAAAAGTCCTCAGGCTTTTGTCTTGTTCTGTTTTCTTAACCTTATTGTGTTTTTAAAAACCTGGGAAGTTCCTAGTATTTTATAGAAAAAAAATATTCAGGGATGCTTGTTAATGCCAGGGGGCAGGGAGCATCTGTAAGGACAGGGGCCACTTCAGTGTCTTTCAGGAAGTGGGTAGGAGACAGTTACTGGGCTCAACTCCAAATAAAGTTTGGCCAAGCAGAAATTGGTACCTAAAGGGTAAGGGCAGGGAGTTGGGGAAGAGCCTGTTAGAACTGACCCAACGGTGTCCTTGCTGAAGGTGGCCAGCGTGGTTAGATATCACCCTCATAGGAGCAAGTGGAGGATGAGTCACCCTGGTCAGATAGGAGGGTGGGTGGCCTTATAGTGAGCATAAACGATGGTTCTAGGAGTTTTCCCTCAGTGACAGGTTCCAGTCCATCACTGAGGGAAGTCAAGGCAGGGGCTTGAGGCAGAAACCATGGAGGGATGTTGCTTACTAAGTAACTCAGGTTTGTGCTTAGGTAACCGTCTTATACAGCCCAGGAAATGGTGCTGCCCACACTGTGCTGTATGTATCACAACTTACACCATTTAACAATCAAGGCATCCCCCTTACAGATATGCCCACCAGCTAATCTGATCTAAGCCATTCCTGGTTGAGATTTCTCTCAGAAAACTCTAGACCGTGTCAACCAGACAGCCACCCTGAAGTGTTTGGCAGCTACTAGGAAGCGGCTCTCTCCTGGTGTCTCAGGAGCGTAGCCTGCCTCTGTCTCCTGCAGGGCTTCCTGCCGCTGCAGATTGAATTGGTTTCCCGGAACTAGTGGACTTCCTGCAGAGCCCGCCATAGAAAGCTTTCAGAATAAAGGCCAGTGGAGCTGGATCCAAGGTGTGACCCCCAACTCACAGTGAAACAAGAGCATTGGAAGTGGGGCTCAGAGCGGGAGCCAAGAGATGGGGACCGACTTCCTGGTTCTCTGATTCCTGCTGCCATAAAACCTCTGTCCAAGATCTCAGAGTGTACTTCTTAGGAAGAGGACAAAGTGGACAGAGCGTGGGAGGAACACATCTCGCCCTTCCTGTCTACGTGTTGAACAAATCCATGGCATTGCCCCTCTGGAAGGTATCCTATTTGCAACCCCCAGGCCCCCTCCCCCAAAGTTAGATCTCGGCCACCTGCCGAAGCCTCTGTGGACATCCTCTAGCAATTGCCTTTCTAGCTCACAGGGTGCATGTGCAACCAACCGAGACCCCTGATTCAGCAGGAAGCTGTGAGAGACACCAAGAGGCCAAGACATATATAACACATCCATAAGTGTCCTTAGGAATAAGGCATATACTCTAATCTGGATGCAGAGTAGAAAAGGCAACATGCTAGGGGCTGTGAGTAGTTCAGAGGCTGGGTGAGCATCACAGCGACATCCTGGGGTACCATCGAAGCAGCAGAGATCCCCTACCTGAGATGTCATCTGCTGCCCTAGGTCCAATTCTCCCCCAGGGTAGCCAGGCCTGTTGTGCAACCAGCCCAGACTGGTGAGAGGGAAGCTCAGCCAGGCGGGTGGTTGCAGGCAGGATCTTGGTCAGCAGTGAGTGTGCAAAGAACACACACGCGGGACAGCTTTGGAGAACTGGTTTAACTTACTAGGAAGCACAGGCTATTTAAACCTTTGCAAGGGGGTGGGTAGGGGTTTTCAGGATGAATGTACATCATTGGCAGGGACCAGGGTGCTGGGGATGCCTCATTTGCATGAGGAGGAAGTCTAGGAATTCTATTGTACTCTATTGTAGCCAGCAGAGGGTGGCTTGGATCTCTTTTTGAGTTTGATCCTTCTGTTGAATAATGTTAATGTGAGTAAAGACCAACTTGGAGGCAGGGACAAGCTGGTAAGAGATGTGTAGGTTGGCTATGTGGTACGGCATAAATGTAAGGGTAGAGCTTTCCTACAACTTCCATTCATCATCATTCATCCCAGGGATCGCCGATGGAAAGCTAAAAAATGAGTGTTAAGGTTGGTGAACATGGTGCCATGACTGGTGGCTTCAATTTGGCATCTCTGATATCTGCAACCTCTCTCTATAGAGAGGTCTCCTGGAGATGGTCACCTGTGTCATGGTGTCATGGTAAGGAAAGAAGAGAAAAGGGCTGGGGATGGAATTGGTGTGTTGAGGAATCTCAATCCTGGTCCAGCATCCTTCAAGTGGGCAGTCCTGGGTTCCTGTGATTTTGATGTGTCCGTTATAAGTCTCCCTGGCTAAGAATCTCCAGTGGTGGGTATTGGGAAGGTTGGGAAGAGGCTGGGCAGAGGTAGAATAAGAATAAAAAAAAAAAAAAACCAGCCATAAGAACAGAGGACAGGGAAGCCTGTGGAGGTCACGTGGCCTAGATGGCTGCCACTAGGTCGTAAATGTCCTTTCAGGAGATCTTGTTGGTAGTTCTGCATTCTCTACACTGTCACTGTCTTCAGACACACCAGAAAAGGGCATCAGATCCCATTACAGATGGTTGTGAGCCACCCTGAGGTTGCTGGGGTTTGAACTCAGGACCTCTGGAAGAGCAGTCAGTGCTCTTAACCACTGAGCCATCTCTCCAGCCCACCTCCTCAGTTCTTGATCTGTCAGATGGTGGGCCATCTTTTTCAGTGGGGTGGTGTCCGACATTTCTGCCTGGAACCCAAATGGGCCTTGACTGGTCCTGTGGGAAGACACAAGCAAAAAGCCCTTCCCAGCTGTAAGGAGGGGGTTTGGTCCCTCCCAAATCCTGTCCAAGGGATAGCATCATCACACTCGCTGAGAGACGTTGGGTGAGTGCCAATGGAGGGAGATGGGAGAGTGTTTGGAGCTCTTGTAAGTATTAATTATATTTAGGGTAGTCAGAGCCATCATTAATTGTATATTGGGGGTAGGCATCTGCTTTTTGTCTTATAAGTTGGGCTTTATTTAGGGTTTGATGTGTTCTTTCTATCATTCCTAGGCCTTAGGAGTTATAAGGAATCCCTGTGTGGTGAGCAATTCCCATTGCAAGCAAAAGGTTTCGAATTGGGAGCTCGTAAAGGTAGGACCAGTATCAGTTTTTATCTGCTGATGGCTAAGGTGGAGAAGCACATGGAGAATTAACTTTTTTGAGTTTTCTCCTGTTTGGGCTATAGTCCATATGAAATTTAGGTATGTGTCAGCAGAAACAAAGACAAATTTTGGACAGCTGAATTGAGGAATGTGGGTGGCATCAACTTTCCAGAGGGCATTGGATTTGTTAGTGCCCATCGTTTGTAAGGCTGGGTAAGGGATACACAAGAGGAGCATGTTTTTATTATCCTCTGAAGCTGAGCAAGGGGGATGTAGGGAAAGCAGACATGAAGCCCTTTTATATATGTGTGTGTGTGTGTGTGTGTGTGTGTGTGTGTGTGTGTGTGTGTGTGTGTGTACTGAATTAACCTGCTTGTTCAACAGAGGTTCTGAACACTCTGATCAGTGAGGGCATTGATATCAGACCAGGCAGGGGATTGTGAGATCCGACATGCTGGATGTAGAAGGAAGTGGCCTTTTCCTGTAAGAGAATAGAAACATGGGTGAGCAGAGGTAATAGTGGGTTGGTGTCAGGTTTGACAAAGGATCTTGATAACCCAGGAAGCAGATTAATGGTGTATTCACTGTCTGAGAAAATATTAAAGAGCCCATTGACTTCTTTATGGCTAAATAGATAGCATATAGTTCCTTATATCGGGGTGGGGTAGCAGGTCAGCCCTCTGTATCGAATAGTGGGGAGTCCTTTCCTGGGGGAGCATCATATTACTGCTGCAGCTCCCCGTTTCCCTCCATCAGTAAGTATTGAGGGGGCTCCAGTGAGTGGTTCCTTTGCAAAGATCTGGGGGGAGAGGGGACAGCCACCACAACAGAGGGAAGCCCATCTTTCATTATGTAATGGTTATCAATTTGTCCTGGGAGTTCTATTAGGCTAATAGTCAAGCAGGAGTGACTTCTGAATAGCCATTGACTATCGGAAAGAGAGAAAGGGGTGACAGGGATACTGAGCTCTTCTCCTAAGGTTTGCGGGGTGCGATCCTTGACATTTCTAATCGTAAGAGTGAGTGTATCTATCTCACTTACAATTCTAGGTGCACTGCCCGCTGGTGTGGGTGGAGCCATTCTGGCCCTCCCGGGGCTGATGTGGGGCTCCTGTAAGTGTAGGGGAGAAATTAAAGATAAGAAGGTATACTGTATGGGCACCGTCAGGTCATATCTTTTAGGGCCACATTGACAAAATTTAGAGCTTGGTTGTCTCAGAGGAGTGTTCACGGGGAGGAGGGGCTTTTATTTCCTTTTAAGAGGTCAAGGAGAGGCTAGAGAGTGCTTGTGGGAAGGGGAGCCAGGGTCAAAGCCAGTTAAGGTTTCCCAAAACAACTTTGGAGGGAGGTGAAAGATTTGGAGGAAGGAAAGGGTTAGTTTAAGGGGGCGTATTGAAATGAGGGAAATTTCCATTCCCAAGAATTCAATGGATGGAATGAGCTGTATTTTGTGAGAATCTATTTTGAATCCTAGAGAAGACAGGCAAGGTACTAATTGATCCTTAAGTGGGTGGGGCAAAGTGGAAGACTCTTTCCACACCAGAACGGTATGGGGGAGACTCAGGATTTATAACTGGTCTAAGTAAGGTTTCAATGGAGTAACCATGGCCTCTTGGCAGAGGATGGGACTGTTAGCCATCCTCTAAGGAAGAACTGTCCATTCATACTGTAAGGCCAGCTCAGAATTGTTGACGGGGCTTCCTGAAAACACAAAGCAGAGGAATAGGAAGAGAGCAGCTTTGGTACCTGTTGCCACCAGAGGAACATTGGCGGGCGTGGCCGAGACACGGGGCAGCCCTTTGAGGAGATCCCTAGATTCACATGGTTTCATCAATTGCCCTTAAATCTTCAAACAGTCTCCATTATCCCTGAGCTCCTTTTTATAGGTGTGCCATGGACTTTGGGAAGGTCAAATATGTTGAAGCAGAAGCTGCTCTTTTGCTAGTTGTGTGAGGGTTTCAAGTTTCTCTCTTGATCTCTAAGGGCCACTGTTCAATGCCGACAGGCTTGTTAGAAAGCCAGTCAAGGGTAGGAGTATTAAATTTAACAGTGGACCTTAAAACTGGGAGTGATTCGTAGGAGGGTTAATAAGGCTTTGGGGGAGTAAAATTCTCCTTATGGGTACAATCATCTGTCCTGATGTGATTCCTTTCTGGTTGGCTAGCAAGCGCCACTTCTAGGGTCTCTAAGTTATCTCTCCTCAGAAGATAGATGGGTAGTGATATTAACTATTAGAGGGTGTAGACTGGTAGCTCCAGCTCGGTCTTCCCATCTGCAGGCCTCCTTAGTGATGAACACAGCGGGGCAGCCTCCTATTCCTGGAAGCTGAGGCCCAGGGATTGGTTGCCAATGGTGTGGGATCTCTTGTTGTCTCAAAATCATCTTGTCTGCCCCAGCTATCGATAAAGCATCTGAATGGCTTGCCATCTGTTTTTATGACGATTTTGGGGTGGAAGCCTTCTAAAGTGCTGGACACCCACACAGTCTCTACGGGAGCGGTGGAGTCCTGTAGAGTGCAGGGTTGGTGGGTGGGTGGCAGGGAGAGGGGCGGGCGGGCTAAGGGTTTGTGGGGGCACTTTTCTCAGAGGGATTGTAGGGGGGTGGTAGGATATATGACTCTAATTTTCTGTTTTGTGGGCTGTAAGACCTGGAACAGGGCCATCTTTGGACCCTGATCCAGACTCACCTGACTGGGGAAATGCAGCATCCTCAGGAGGTCCTACGCATTGGTAGACCGCAGCCATTTGGTCAGGAAATATGGAGAGAGAGTTTTTCACTTCTTGGGTGTCTCTGCATCTGGGTGAGGTAACTGACTTTAGTCTATGAGTCAGGGATGTGAAGATCATCTGTGGCCATATGTGCTGCCATTTCAAGGACTTCCCTCCCAAAATGAGGAGGCCTGCCTTTTGGTGAGTTTTACTCCACTGGACTTTTTTTTTAAGGGCAAATATCGCCCCAATCTGAGGTTTCTTTTGATGTGATGAGGTATTTCCCAAGATTGAAAAAATAAAGTTTTGAAACACGGAGGTCAGCGAGGAACTTTGCCAGGAGCCACACAATACCTGGGAGGATTCTGCAAAGACCCAATCGTAGCCTTCCTGGAGTTGTGAGCGTTCCAGTGGCCACCCTAGTGGTGTTTACAGGTCACTGTGACCAGTTTTACCAACAGCCAAGCAGGCTGTTGGGGGTCCAAACAGAGGTTTAGGGGTCTTTTACCAAGGCCAAGGAGTCACCCTGGCCAGAAGACGTCAGTTGCCCTGTTAACGTGTGTGTGGACCCAACACAACCATACAGACTGAACACAAAGGAGAAAAGGATAGACCATCAGCCCTCAGTGTGAGAAAGTTTAGGGCCTTGGAGGTCATGGGGTGGCACAGGAAACCTCCATGTTTCCCACTTATACCAGTGTAACTTTAGATATTTTTTCAAAACCTGCTTTTAATAATGGTCATTACATTCTCCCTTCTAGCCTATCACCCACCAGCGGTAGTAGAAAAGGTTATTGGGATACAGGCGAAGTGGACCTGTTTAGAAATGGTTCACTGGAGCAAACCCCATCTGCGTCGTTAGGAAATCAGCGGTTCAGTTTGTGGGTCAGCTGCAGCAGCTCAGTTCACGAGTAGACCCAATACACCAGCCGTCCAGTTCCGTAGAGTTGGGATAGCAAACACAGAATCAGCAGTGGTGGCAAGACCTAGCAGAGATAGCCAGGAAGGCCTCAGGCTGAATTGGCGTGTGTCAGCAGGAGGAACTGAGGCCAGCAGGAACACCAGGAGAAGTTCTCTGCTGCATCATTGAAGCCTGGAGGCCAAGAAGTGTTTGTTGTAAAACTAGTTCTATTCGCAAGCCCCTCTCATAGTCCGCTGAGTTCTATTTATACTCTTACCAAACATCGTGTGTCCTCCATGGGTCTTGCCTCACCATGCGAGTCTGAGCTAGCAAAACGCGACATGAGTTTGTCTCAGGTGGCATCACTCTGTCAATTGGCCAAGTCTGCAGAAGCAGCAAGAAGCCACAGCATACCATCAAATGTTTTTTGGTGCATTTCTCTCTATGGAGCCACAGTAAATGGATCCCAGCTATGCAACGAAAGGCAGACCAATACATTCATGTCCTTAGCGTAGAATCCTTTACCCTATTGCATGCTTGAGAACTTTCATTGTGTTTGCTTTAGCAAAACGCCCCCTCACCCGTGTCTGCTTCAGTAAAATGTTCCTTCATGAGTCTTCTTAGCCAAACATCCTTCTACCTGTGTTTGCTTCAGGAAAGCAGTGTTTGCCCCCAGCAAAACATCATCTGAGGGGTTGGGGATTTAGCTCAGTGGTAAAGCGCTTGCCTAGGAAGCGCAAGGCCCTGGGTTCGATCCCAAGCTCCGAAAAAAAGAACAAAAAAAAATCATCTGACATAGTGGCTTTCCAAAGAACCCTTAAATTTCCAGTTCACACCAGAGGACCTGAAACAACTAGGTTGGGCACCAGCTGCCGCCCTGTGTCTGCTTCTTCCCTCCCCCTGACCAAGCCAGGCCAGCTGATCAATCTGGCTGGAGGGAGGGAAGCTCCCTCAAGCAGGTGGATGCAGGCAGGAACTTGGGTGGCAGTGAGTGCTGCCCAAGGGCAAAAAAACGCATCCCTGAGAACAGCTTCAGAGAACTGGTTCAGTTCATTGGGGGTTGGGGGGTGGGGGAAACAAAATCTATTTAAACCATTGTGGGGTAAGGGCTATCAGAGTGAGTGTACCTGGCTAGCAGCTACTGTGATCTCTAGTGAGACAAAGGTTGTGGGCACAGGACTATGTGAACTGGGACAAACAGGCCAGGAACAGTGGGAGAGTGATCCTACTCCTAGCGATCTCCGAACAAGATTTCCAGGGTTTGGTGAAATCTAAATTCCTGGCTCTGAGTTACTTTGATGAACAGAAGGCTTTCGTACCAAGGAAGATCACCATCGGGGTGGAACACACATCTTTTGGTGGCCAGTGGTAGAGGGGCCACTTAAGCCACATTTGAAAGGCTGAGAGGGAATTAATTAAGTAGCCATGAGAAAAGGTGCTAGAGCCAGTGGTGGCCTGTGTAGGGTCTGGAAACATTCACTGACTCCCTGATTTGGTGACACAGTCATTTGTCATTCACTCACCTCATTATTCTCATTGTGCTGATTTCTCTGCAGAAGCCTAGATACCATCTCTAGGTTTCTGGGTACATCCCACCCTGAGAACAACCACGCCCTGTTCAGGCAAGAGCATCTCCAGTCCTGGTCTCTTCCTCACCCAAGCATGAGCATTGACAACCCTTCGTTCCCCACCCTGAAATCTCCCATCCCATCCTCTGACCAGCTTCCTTGCCTGAGTCCAAATGGAGCGTCTGACTCACCCGCTGTCCCAGGTGATTCCCAACGGCAGGGTCAGGGAGGCAGGAATGAGGTGGACGGGACAGTCTGAGGTGGGTAGGGAGCATAAGGGCCTTGTGGAGGTCTGGTTTCTCACAGAAGAGAAGAATGGGGTCTCCGAATAGACAAGTCAATTCAACTTTAATGCAGAAAGGAAGGTCCCATCAACTGACTTCAGGCTTCCTCATCCTCCCCATCCCTAGACTCCAGTGCAAAGGGTACTTCCAGTCCCGGAAGCTTTTGTCCGGGTGCGGGCCACTACGCCGGCCCAGTGGGATGGTTTGTTCTCACACCTCTCAGAACACACACTGCAGCAGTATTGAGAAACGGAGCCTTGAGAAGCAAGTGGGATTTCTGTTTTTTGGTTGTTGTTTGGTTTTTTTTTTTCCCCCAGACATGTGAGTTCCTGATCAATCAGGAATGTATTAGTGACTCCCCGAGCAGACTGTTATAAAGCCAGGCCACCCCTTGACTTCTCCCCTTTCCACCTGTGCCCTCTCGCCTGTTTTTACTGGGAGTTGTAAGCAGTGAGATATCGTCTCTGATAACATGCTCGTAAGACTTTCCAGCCTCTAGAACAGGCTATTACATGTACTGTGAGACAAGTAAAGTTGCCTTTTAAAAAAAAATGCATGTACAGCCAGGTGGTGGTGGCACATGCCTTTAAGCCCAGCACTTGGGAGGTAAAGACAGGCAGATCTTTGAGTTCGAGGCCAGCCTGGTTTATGGAGCGAGTTCCAGGATGGCCAGGACTATACAGAGAAACCCTGACTTGATAAAACAAACAAAAATGCATGTATGCATGCATTTATGAATATATGTGTGTGTGCGTGTGTGCACATGTGTATGTGTATGTGCATGTGTGTGCATGTGTGATGGTGTATGCGTATGTGTGTGTGCATGTGTGTATGTACATGTGTGTGTGCACGTATGTGTGTGTGCATGTGTGTGCATGTGTGTGTGTCTATATGTGTGTATGTGTGTGTATGTGTGAGTGCGTGTGTGTGCATGTGTGTGTGCATGTGTGTGTCTATATGTGTGTATGTGTGTGTATGTGTGAGTGCGTGTGTGTGCATGTGTGTGTGCGTGTGTGTGTGGATGTGTATGTGCATGTGTGTGTGTCTATATGTGTGTGTATGTATGTGTGTATGTGTGTGAATGTGTGTGTGCATTGTGTGTGTGCATGTGCGTGTGTGTGCATGTGTGTGCATGTGTGTGTGTTTATATGTGTGTGTATGTATGTGTGTGTGTGCATGTATGTGTGTATATATGTGTGTGTGTATGTGTATATGTGTGTGTCTTTGTGCCTGCTTGGAGAGGTCAGAGGATAAACTCACTTGTCCACTGTCTACCTCTTCTAAGACCAGGACTCTCAGTGGCCTGGATCTCACCAAGTAAGCTATACTGGCCAGCGAGCTCTCTGTTCCCTTTTCACAGTCTGAGCTCCCCTATCCCTGCTGTCTTCTGCCTTTGGATCTCAGAGCATGAGTCTGATACTGGAAGCAGCCAGGAGTGTGGGGAGGGTTCTTGAAAGGCTCCCTGCAAAAATGTTTATTAGGGGCTGGAGAGATGGTTCAACAGTTAAGAGCATTTGCTCTTGCATAGGACCAAGGTTTGGCTCTAAGCACCTGTGTGGTAGCTCATAACTGCACCTAACTCCAGTTCCAGGAGGTCCAATGCCATCTTCTGTCCCTGAGGGCATCAGGTATGCACGTAGAATACACACAAAGAGGCAAAGCACTCATACATAAAATAAAAATAAATCTTAAAAAAAAAAAACAAGAATTCGCCAGCCCCAGATCTCTAATGGGAATTCCAGGCTCTGTGATTGCATCAAGGGCAGCAACACTGGTTAGAGGCTAAAGTGAGGGGCTGGAGAGATGGCTCAGCGGTTAAGAGCACTGACTGCTCTTCCAGAGATCCTGAATTCAAGTCCCGGCAACTAAATGGTGGCTCACAACCATCTGTAATGGGATCTGATGCCCTCTTCTGGTGTGTCTGAAGAGAGCTACAGTGAACGCATAAAAATAATAAATAAATCTTTTTTTTAAAAAAGAAGCTACAGTGGACCAAAACTTCCCCATTAAGGAGGATCTAAAGTCCAAGGCCTTCCCTTAATGCTACAAAGCAAACGCAGGGGAGTTTGCCATCCAGGCAGCCTCTATACCATGTCCAGAAACTCTTACGTCACTAAGGACATTCTGAGAAGTCCTTTAGAGTGTCACCCTTGAAACCCCCACACCCTGGCTGGGACCTTGGAATGCATCCTTATACCATAATGGGAAGCAGGTGCATCTCCCAGTATCCTTGTCTGTCATTGTAGAGCAGGTCTCCAGGTCTGTTCTGGGGAGCACTTACGGGTCACCCAAAGGTGCCCAGAGAGCATGTAGCAGGCAAGATCAATGGCAGCCCAGAGAGCAGAGACTTGTTACAATGGAACAGAAAGACCCTCTCTCAAACCTACTCCTTGCTGTTACCCCCACCCCCCACTCCAGAGGCTCTGCATTGGGTTGACCTCTAAGGACCAGGACGGCCTTGGCCCAGCCCAGACGCTGGCAGAACTGATTAGAATCCATTGCCTGGATGCTGTGCCTCTGCTCTTTCCAGACAGTAAACATTGCTTCCTCTAGCCAGGGCCCCAAGGAGTACATCTTCTCACCTGGCTGCTGGTCCCCAGGGTGAATTAGGGCTAGGCTTTAGGTAAAGGGAATTTAAGGGCCCTTTCTACCTCCTTGGGTTTGGGGATCCACCTGGCTTACAGTCACCTAATATTTTTATCTGTAAATGTAGAGTAAAAGGTCCGAGCCTACCAACCCCTGAGCTTGAAATCCCACCAATCCCTGGGCTTGACTTGAAATCGCCACCACCGAGACTGTACACACACACACACACACACACACACACACACACACACACACACACACACACACACACATTTCCTGTTCAGTTCCCTGCTGCTTCTTACCTGAGCAATGGCAGATAGCCTCTTGTATGAGGTTTGTTACACAGTGGGACTTTGGTATTCCTTGGCTCCTAACGGCCAGGATATCTTTCCCTTAAGCTGCAACAGTTGCACGGGGGGGGGGGGGGGCATGCTCCCCCTCAGAGAATAGCTGTAACAATTCCATTGGAGAAGTCTTTCACTTCAAAGCTGTAACACAGTAAATCCCTAGTAAACTGTACTCTATCCAGGCCTGGGTCTGTTCACCTCTCTTCAATCATCTGCCACCTTAGGCCAGTTCTGACACACAGGGACCCAGCTCTGCAAAGTGGATAACCAGGCAAGCCACCAGAGAATAACCCTGTATGCTTTAGCCAAAGGAACCTGGTATTCATGATATTCAGACCATTGTTTGAACTGTTGTGAAAAGTCTTTCCCTGGGCAGATGTGGACAGCTTCTATACGCTCCTCCTAAAGTCCTAATTATAAACCGAACTCTTGTTTCCCCACAGTTCTCCCTGGGGAACCAGTGAGTTTATTGTACTTTCTAACTTACAGAGCACAGTGGCCCCAAAGCAGCTGCAATGGAAAGTCTCCACCCAGCATAGATGATGGCTTCCCCATTGCTGTATAGACGGAGTCTTCTCCTCTAGTCCTCCCCAGCTTATATACTCTTGCCCCTTCTAGAGACCTCATGCAACTAGGGTAGAATTGCACACAAGTCACTGGGAGGAGTGACCAGAAACTCAGGAGAGGGTCTCATGACCCTCCTGTCTATTCTTCTAATCTTATGAGCTCATAGGATACCTTATAACACAGATTGAACACAGGGTAACTCTGGGAAAATGGTTCTGCCAGAATCCTTACTGGCACGCCTGTTGCTATAACAGCAGGAATGGTACTGGGTTTAAGATCCCGTGTTTCTCATTGCCAGGTGACCTTGACATCGCTGGATCTCATTTCTTCTTTCGTCTAACGAGATGTTAACCTCTGTCTGGCCCCTTCATGGGGCTGTGTGGGTTTAAGTACATCTAAATATGGCCCGTGCTTGTCTCTCTGGGTGGTGGCTACTTTCTGTGTTCACTGACATCCCTCTGTCAGCACGGAAGGGTGTAGGTCCAGCAACATGTAATGGTTGGGGGACTGTGAACTGAGCCTTAATGTTGGGCTGTAACTGTTCTCATACAAACAGCTGATGGCCCACCATGTACCCCAGGCTGGGGCTCCACCATCTGACAACAGGAAGCAGAGGCTGGCTAAAACCAAGACATTTATTTGTTAGAGGTGAACCAGGTAGGGATGGGAAAGCTAAGAGTCACACATAAGTAATCAGTGCAAAATAATAATTCCCTCCCTACTCTTTCCTGTCAAGAACTTTCTAGATTCCCCACTTGATTCTGGGAGGGAGGAGGATAGAGGGTCACAGGAATTCGAGACCCAAAGAAGGGAACTAACAGAAGGGCTTCTTAAGGGTTTCGGGCGCAAACCACATCTGTTCTAATTTCTGGTCTTCTATTCTTATGAAGGAATGGGAAGGTGCTACCTTTGTGGCCCTCAGGACAGATGCCAGAGCCAAAACTCAAGAGAATCATCTAGGGCAGTGTTTCTCAATCTATGGGTCACAATCTCTTGGGAGTCCAGTGATTTTTATTATGATTCATAATAGTAGCAAAATTATAGTTTCGAAGTAGCAACGGAAATAATTTTGTGGTTGGGGGTCTGCACAACATGAGGCTGCAGTATTAAAGGGTTCCACCATTAGGAAGGTTGAGAACCACTGGTCTAAGGCGATGTGGCCAGCACTTAAGAGGAGAATTTGAGCCTGAGGTTTTGGGGTCACGGGTGTGCTCCTGAGCCTACACTTCAATGCTAGTGCGTTGTCCTCGTCTCCTCCATTTCTCCCCCAGAGCATTCTGGGAGAGTTGCTTCACTGTGGGATGTCCTGGAAACCATCCTCCTGAGGAGGAGCCTGGCCTCCTGTTCTGGGACAAGGACAAGAGGCAGGGCAGGCTGTAGAACTTGGAACAGAGACAGGAACTTTCCAGGGCTGAGTCTGGCTCTTCTGCCAACCTCTTTCCATCCTCCCTGTCTCTGCGCCCAGCGTTCTTCTGTAGCCTAGGCAACCCTTGATCCCTCTGGCAGAGACACATCTGGAGACCGTGCCTTTCCAGGTCAGGTCTCAGGTGACAGCGGCTGTCGCGCACTGGAAGTCGGCAGTCAGGACCCTGGACCCAACTCCACTAAGTTTTGCTCAGCGGCTCCTCCTGCCTCCATCCAATATGTCCTCCGGGAAGTGTAGAAAGAAGGGTTGTGCGGGTCCGACGGCGCTCCGGCCCCACCCACCGCCTCGCAGATGCCCACCTTACCCTGTCTTGGTAGTAGGCAGAGAGGCAAGTCCTGCTGCGAGCTCCAAGCCGAGGCGGGTTCCGGGCACCCTTCTTGGGCGCCCTGGGGCTGGCACTTTGAATCCACGTGATTTCTCGGCAGCGGCAGCAGGTTCTATGAATTGGCGAACAGCGCTCTGTGGCCACTTTCAGTTTCGCACAGAGCGCGGTGGAGCCAGAGCTAAGCCCGTGAATTCCCTGCTCAGGTAGGGGCGCGGAGGGAGATTACGGGTTCGGATCTGCGCCTTGAGAGAGGAGGGGGGTGCCAGAGGCCAGGTGGATAGACAAATGGACCGAGGGGCTGGTGGGCACTGGTGGCTTAGCAAAATGCAGTCGGACACTCTGTATAGTTTGGGGACCACAGAATGTGGCAAATTGGGGAGTGACTCAGTTTGGGGAATTTTATATATGTCTGTGAGCCCCTCTCCTGGTACCACATTAGTCATTCCCTGGAGCCATACTTTCTTGCTCTTTTTTTTTTTCTTCTTTCTTTCTAACTTCCTTTGCTTTAATAGTAACCCAGAGTCACTGTTTGTTAAACAAAATTCCGAATTTTCAGGCAAACAACAACAAAACAAACAAACAAAACCCCTCTTTCACTAGCTGGTAGTAGTAGAAAGAATAGAGTTTGGCTGAACCTTAGCACCTTGCTGATCTATAGAAGGACGCTGTCATTTTCTAACAGTTGTCATTTTCTAACTCAAGTCGGTGGCTTCTGAGTATCAACTTTTTTTTTATAGCATTGGCAATAGCCCCCCCTTTTTTTTCCGGAGCTGGGGACCAAACCCAGGGCCTTGCTAGGCAAGCGCTCTACCACTGAGCTAAATCCCCAACCCCTCAACTTTTTTTTGTTGAAACAAATACCAGGTGTTAAACAGTATACAAAAAGACAGGGATCTTTAAAAAAAAAATCCAGAATATTGTGTTTTAAAAGAAAACGCTATTTCTTTAGTGTTGTCCATCACCTGTACTTCTATTGGTCATTGAAACAAGGATAAGTCTGGGCAGCCTTTTGTCCCTGGCCTGCCACAATGCTATGTGGGGTTCAAACCATTTTTTCATTCAGAAATAATGAGCTGGGAGTTGTGGGAGGTTCCTGGAGAGCTCTGGGTCTTCAGTACTATTGGTATGGATTGTTGGGGTTCCTCTGAAAAGGCGGGGTGCGGTGGGGGCTTCATACAGAAAAGGTATTTCGAAAAGTTGACCTTCATGATTGGGAAAAGGGTCAGAGAATGGCCAAAGATGGGTGTAGCTGGGCCATACCTGGAGCTTTCTCTTTCTGAGTCACTTTCTTGCAAGGAAAAAGAAACCCGGAAACCTACCGGCTTCCCTCTGGGGTGCAGCTCAGAGACAGGGCAGACCCTGCGTTGAGTACTCAGCGCCATAAAAATAAGGCACCGGGCCTGAGCTCCCACCAGAAAACAGCGTGGGCGAGAGCCGGTGGCTTGAAGTTCATAAGGCCCCCTGCCGTGTACATCCCACAGACCAGCTGCCCAGAAATTGTGCCTTGCTTGTCCTGTCTCCAGGACCAGCACCCACCTGTCCTGGAGTGGGGACCTCCTGGCACTCTCAGCACTGTGCACTGTGACCACAAGTTAGCGATTTCATCTCTTGGAAGCTTGTTCCCCCATCTATAGTGTAGACATAATGGATAGTTCAAAATGGATCTCGCAAATTGATTGAGACCAAACAGAAGTAGTGCTTGGTCACAAGAGTGAGGAGCCTGGGTATGCCGAAGTTTAGGGAATGCCGTAGTCTGCTTAGTCCTGCCTGCCCAGAAACCACAGGTCCACCTATCTCAGAAGCTGAGCATGCTCAGACCTAGTAAGCGCCTGAGTGGGAAAGCCTACTTAGACCGGTTCCTGGACCAGCCGGAGAGCCGCAGTACCTGGTCTATGTCCATGTGCCCCAGCACACCTCTCTTTCTCTCCCCTCTGGGAAGAACCCAACAAAACTCTGTAGATTCTTTCCTCCCATTTGTTGAGCTGTGTGTTGGGTCTCCTAAAGAAGACATTGCCACTGCCTCTGAATGCGTCCTTATTTGGACATTGGGTGGCTGCAGACTCTTAAGATGAGGTTGTAGGGTGGGCCCTGTAAGACTTCCGCCCCCTAATAGAGGCAATCAGCAGGTTAAAACAGATACCTCAGGGAAGGCAGCCATCTTGGGGAGGCAGAGACTGCAGCTTCAAGCTGAGAGTCAAAATTCCCAGGAACCAAACCACCCCAAATGGAAAGAGGAAGGTCCCTTTTCTTGTACCCTCAGAGAAGGCAGACTGCAGAGAATAAAAAAGCCATGGCTGCCAGCACTTGTTGGAATTTTCTTTTTTTAACTCATCTGATAACGTCATCCCAGCATCCCTCCTCTAGCACCAGCAGAGAATAGGGGCAAAGGAAGTTTAAACACTTAAATTTTAGGGGAGGATGTGGCTTAGGGGGCAAGAGCTCTGCCTAGCTCGCAGAAGATTCTTGGTTCTGTCCTTACTACAGGAGACAAGCAAAAACCTCTTTGTAGGTGTTCTCAAGACGCAGAACATCGCCTGTGTTCACCAAATATGTTTCTGTGAGTGTAGTTGATAGCCTAAACCTTTTTTTTCCGCTGGAATTAATTCTGCCGAAGAAACATGATTTGGAAGCAAAACAGAATAAATCCTGCCGCCTGCCGGCACAGGAGGTTCAGAGAGCAGGACCCCAGGCCTTTACAAAACCCGCGGGGAGTCCTGTGTAAAATCAGGCGGAAGCTGGAAGCAGGTGCCACTTATAGGACTCTGTCATGGTAGCTCCCATTTCTGGGTCCCTGAGGTGGGTAGAGTTGGCATGACCCCCATTCTTCTCTTTAGGAGAGCCCTGCGTCTTCCGTTCTGTGGACCTCGGAGATGCAGGTAGGGGGCTCTGTGATTCTGGTCACCCATGACTACAGATTCACCGTCTCAAATCATAGCATAGGCCTGCCCATTCCTCCAGACAGAGGTTTCTCACTCTCCCTGATGACAGCACACCAGGTGCTCCTCCTAACTCCTCCCAGGGGACTCTTCTCCAGGGGGGCGTTGGCCACCCTCTGTCTACTCACCTATGACTTTCACTGAAGGGTAATTACAAGGAGCTGATAGGCAGAGGCCCTCTAGCACTAACTCGGCCTTTCCATGTGTTTGTTACCATATTTTAATGAGCTCGGATATGATTAAATGTTTTCTCGTATTAAACTAAATAATATGTATGATGTTAACACCAGAGCCCAGGCATGGTCCGCACACCCAGGACTTAGGTGGCTGAGGCAACAAGAGGTGGAACAGCCTGACCTATGTAGTGAGACCCCATCTCCAGCATTTTTTGAATAAATAACTTAATTAACCGATACGTGCCAATAATAAAAATCTAGTCACTCAGATGCTATCTGTGAAGACAACCAGCATCACTGGGTTCCCGTGTCTTATTCCAGTGTCTAATTCAGCCTTTACAGACAAGGGTATCCAGTGTTTTCACCTACACAGTCAGTTTCAGCCTAATAAACTTTAGATCATATACATATATACACATACAAATATACAGATATACATATGTGCTTCCTTGACCTTATACACGCATATACATATGTGTATTCCCTCTCTCACGATGAGAGTGTATTGCATAGCACATGGATAGGTTTCTCTTTTCATTCAATGCAATAAATAATCTTTGTTTTCTCTTTTTTTCTCTCTCTATATTTATTATTTTGGTGCTGGGGTTCAAACATGGGGCTTGGGTATGTGCTTTTCCACTAAATCATGTCTTCAGCCCTCTTTATGGCTGTATACTCTGTGCATAGAAAGACCTATTTATGCAAGTATATCCTGTACTTTGACCATATGTGTGTGTGTGTTTGTGTGTGTGTGTGTAAATAATATATGTATTTTTTTTTCTGGAGCTGAGGACTTAACCCAGGGCCTTGTGCTTGCTAGGCAAGTGCTCTACCACTGAGCTAAATCCCCAACCCCCTAATATATGTATTTTATGCACCTATAGAACAATGTATTATTTTGTGCGTCTGTATAAAATCCAGGATCCACAAATGAAAGAAACACACTCAATGCTTGTTTTTCTGAGTCTGTCTGGTAATCGCTATCTGTGTCTATTTTCTTGTAAACATTATTTTTTTTATAGATGAACAGAATACCATTTGTGTGTGTGTGTGTGTGTGTGTGTGTGTGTGTGTGTGTGGACATGGGTGTGAGCGTGGGCGTGGCGTGTGGTGTGTGTGTATGTGTGTGTGTTTGTGTGTGTGTGTGTGTGTGGACATGGGTGTGAGCATGGGCGTGGGTGTGGCATGTGGTGTGTGGTGTATGTGTATGTGTGTGTGTTTGTGTGTCTATGCCATGTTTTCTTTATCTACTCCTCTCTTGGCAGTCACCCAGGCTGATCACACAACTTGGCTATTGTGAGTGGTGCTGCAATATCATGGGCAAATAGGCAAGGACCTGCACGTGTCTCTGGGTGCTTTGCTTGGAGTCCTTCAGCTGTGTAGGAAGTGGTGCAGCTGGATCATATTCTGTTTTTAACTTTATTTTTTAAGTACCTCTGTATTAATGTCTATGCTGGCTAAAATAATCTACAGTCCCAGTGAGTATACAGGCACACACACGCATACACGCAGACACACACAACAATATGTGTGTGTCTACATGTGTGTGTGTAATTTCCTATTCTTGAATCCTCAACAGGGTTTGTTGTTTCCAGAATCACAGTCATTCTGACTGGGTGAGATGGCATTCATTGTTTTTCAATTCGCATCCTCCTGATCACTTAGGAATTGAAACTTTTTATTTATTTATTCATTTTGTGTGTCTACTGGTCCTTTGTAGCTCAGTCTGTGGGGACCGTCTGCTCATTTCATTGGCCAATTTACTGACTGTGTTTGGGTTTCTAGTGTTTAGTTGTTTGAGTTCTTTATATAGTCTAGCTTTTTTTTTTTTTTTTTTGGTTCTTTTTTTCAGAGCTGGGGACCGAACCCAGGGCCTTGCGCTTCCTAGGCAAGCGCTCTACCACTGAGCTAAATCCCCAACCCCTATAGTCTAGCTTTTGATCAGCTGTCACACGTATAGGTGCAGCAGCTTGTCCCCTCTTCTGTCAGTCGTCTATGTCTTCAGTGGCTCACAAGTCTTTACCTTGTATGAGCCCATCTTTCAGTTCCTAGGATTGTTTCCCGTGCTCTCTGAATCCTTTTTGGAAAGGCTTTGTCTAAACCTGAAATGTTTGGCTTGTGTTTTCCTCTGGTGATTTCAGAGTTCACGTCTTACATTAGAGACTTTGATCCATTTTTAATTGATTTTTTTGTGCAAGGGAAGATATAACTATCTAGTCTCATTCTTCTCTGTGTGGATATCTAGCACCATTTGTTCAAGACTGTTTTTATTCCAACATATGTTTAGCGTATTGTCTTAGTCAGGGTTTGTATTCCGTCATGACCAAGAAGCAAGTTGGGGAGGAAAGGGTTTATTCAGCTTACACTTCCACATTGCTGTTCATCACCAAATGGAGTCAGGACTAGAACTCAAGCAGGTCAGGAAGCAGGAGCTGATGCAGAGGCCATGGAGGGATGTTTCTTACTGGCTTGCTTCCCCTGGCTTGCTGAGCTTGCTCTCTTATAGAACCCAGGATCACTAGCCCAGGGACAGCACCACCCACAATGGGCCCTCCCCACCTTGATCACTAATTGAGAAAATGCCTTACAGCTGAGTCTCATGGAGGCATTTCATCAAGGGAGGCTCCTTTTTTGTGATAACTCCAGCTTGTGTCAACTTGGCACACAAAACCAGCCAGAATTGAAAACCAGACAGCTGCTGTCAGGGTTGTGTGGGTTTGTTTCTTGGTCCTCCATATCACTCACTGATGTCTGTATTGCAGAAACATGCTGGTCTTGTCACTCTGACTCCATATTATATATTAAGTCAGGTACATGACACCGCTAGCTTGTCCCTTTTGCTCAAGGGGACTGCTTTGGCATCTTTTGAGATCTTTGCTTTGGGAATTTTCTGTACTTCTAAAATTTTTACAAATTTTTAATTCTGTGAACTATGTTAGTGGAATTTTGGTGAGGATTGCATTGAATCTATAGACTAATTCTCTGTAATACATCAATTTTCCTGTATTAATTCTACCTCCATGAGAGTAGGAAGTCTTCCCATACCATAATACCTTTGATTTCTTTGTGTGGTGTTTTAAAATTACACTGATAAGTGTAGAAGTCTCGATCCCACTGTCTCAATTAGATTTATTCGAAAGTTTTATTTTTAAAGCGATTACGCATGGGATACTTTTTTAAATGTCCTTCTCGGCATGTTCATTATTGGATACAAAGTCTGCTCACTTCTGTGCCGTTTGCACCCTGCCTCTTTGCCCAGCACTTGTCTGATCTAAGAACTTTCCTATGCATTCGGGAGGGACTCTGTATGATATTCAAATTGGGATTATTTTCTTTCTTATTTGCGTTCTTTTCCTCCTTTCTTTCTCTTGCCTTGTTGTTTTTCCTCAGACTTCTAGTACTATGTAGATTAGGAGAAAGTAGACACTCTTACCCTGTCCCTGATTTTAGCAGAAATATTTTGAATTTGTCATATAATGTTGACTATAGGTTTGTCATATAGTTTTATAAATTTGTATATATATTATGCTGAGATGTGTTCCTTCTATTCCTAATTTTTTCATAGTTTTTTTTTTAATCACGAAGAGATAGATGTTGGATCTGTCAAAGGCTTTTTCTGTATCAATGGATGTGATCCTGCAATTTTGGTTGTTGAGACTGGGGGTGCATTAAATGTATTGACTGTATTTGTCGACTCACCACTGCATACTTAAGTAAAGACAACTTGATGGTGACGAATGTGCTTTTTTGTGATACTGACTTCGGTTTGCTAGCATTTGTTGAGAATTTTTATACCTATGCTCATTAGAGAGATTAGCCCCTAATTTTATTTTATTTTCTCTCTATCTCTTCTTTCTTTTCTTCCTTCCTTCCTTCTTTCCTTCGTGTCCCAGTGAGTTTCATTAGGGCGGGTTACAGGAGCATGTGTGAGTCTTTGTATACAGCAGTCACTCACCAGTGACTAAAATGTCTTCCCCAGTCTCATCTGCCATTAACTCAGGGAGGGGTGTGGCCCCATCAGCACCACTCCTCCACCTGCTGCTTCCTCTGATGCCTACATCCTTTCCACCTCTTCTTTCACAATCCTGCCTAAGCCTCCAAGTGCACACATAGATGTCCCAACTAAGGCTGGGCACCCAACAGCTGTTAATTTTATTCATTGTTTTTGGCCAGTGAGTCTTTGCAGCCACCACTGACCAAAGCTGACAGCAGCATTAATTGTGATTATTAATAACCATTAATCTGGCTATGGGCTTTCATCAGGACTTTTGCATTCTTTCCCCAGCTTCTGCAATGTTTGATTTCCTTGATTTCTCATGCTCTTGGCTGCGTCTCCTCCTCTTCCTCCTCTGTCTTGTCCATGATTCACAAACTTGGTTTTTAAATACTGAAAGGCCCGGGGAAGTCTGCATTTGGGAGAAAGACTGGTTATAGCCTTCTCATAAGTGGCACGTGGATCGTTTGAGAGAGCGTTTGAGAGAGGAGAAGAAGGGAACAGTGACCCATGGTGACTGGAGGATGACAGGGGCAAAGCAAACGGCAAAGACGAGAAAGGGGAGGGGAGGGACGAGGAGAAGCATTGTTCAATGTTTGCTTTTGTGCTTCTACTGCGTGGATTTTTTGCATGTAATTTTACCAAGGAGTAGCACTCCTGGGCCATGGCTGGCAGTGTCACCACTCCTCCCCACAGTCCAGAGCCTCGAAGTGAGGCCACAGCGTCCTCTGAGTGGTGGTGCAGTGGGTGACATAGTGTCCCAGCTCATTTCCATCTCAGAAAAGGCAGATCCACCCTCAGACATCCAGGCATAGATGTGGTTGCAGTGAACATTCGCCAGCAGCCAGACCTCTCCTCGGTCTACTCACAGGATTGTTTCCTCTGAGCTGGTTCTGAAGGACTTCTCAAGGGAGAGGTTGGCCTTTGTCTTTAAAATGTTTGAAACTATGTTGCTAAATTCTGAACATTGTGTCAATGGATTGCTGCTGCGAGCAGCCCAGAGGCAGCCCTGTTCCCCGCTACCCATCTCACAGGCAGAAGGATGGAGCCATCCCCATCCCCATCAGCATTAGTGATCTCAGGGTCTTGTGTGAGCAAAGGAACCACTTGCTGTTTTGCATCCTCTCACTGAGGTGGACAGGTCAGTTTCTACGTAAGGACCTACCAAGAAGATGTTTGCAGAGCGAGCATAGGAGGTTTCGGGACCGTGCTTTGGGCTAGATCGAATCATAAAGCAAGAAAGTTGTTCTCTTTTCGGTTCTCGTGTCTCATGTCCTGATGAGTCATGGAGAAACTTCTCAGCCAGGGGTCTATGTAGCTCTGCTTTCAGAAGGATTAGCCCAGTCACAAGGGCAGTCCTTCCTTAGGTCAGGGCTGAGATCAGCAAACCCCCCACCCCCACCCCCACCCCCACCCCCACCCCCACCCCCACCCCCACCCCCACCCCCACCGCCACCCCCACCCCCAGTTCAATAGCCTCATATCCTAGAAGGGTAGGTTGTGTGGAGCATCCTGCTACTTATTTCTGCAACTCATAGAACTTTCCAAATGATTGAGACTCTGCCTGGAAGCAGACAGTATTGTAAATCTGTTGAAGCGATCGTTTAGTTTTAAGGGAAGGGAATTTGTTGATGGCAGCATTGTGCTTACATTCGGGTGCAGCCTGGGGTTTGTCCTTCTTACGATGCTGGCGGTCGAGCCAGAGGCTGGTCAGCATGCCCGCAGATGGCATACTCCGTGTGTTTTCATACAGCATGGCTCGTTTGGGGGACATTCTCAAGATAAAGCTGTGTCCACCCGTAAGTATTGTCACTTTCACATTGGTACTGCCACAGCATGAGAAAGACTTTATTGTAGATGTCTGGGCTGTCCAAACATGGCTACCGGGCTCTCCTTAGCCCAGAATCAGGTGCCCGAGTATACTTGGACTACTGTGACAAAGTTCCATAGCCCAGGTGGCTTATATGCTGCAAGAATGTACCACTGTCCAAGAGGCTAGAGCCTAAAGTCAGGATGCCAACATGGAGTCCCTCTTTTGGGCTGCAGACTGCCAGCTTTTTTTTTTTTTTTTTTTTGTATGTATGCTTGTATGATGGAGGGAGTGCCATAGAGCATGCTGGGCACTTCAATCGGGAACAAATCCTATCTGCCAGACTCACTCTTGTGAAACTAATTGCCTCCCCCAAAGCCACCCCAAACCACTGGGGGCAGGGTTTCAACACAGAACTTGGGGGACGACATAAATACTGCGTGCACAGCCCTGTGCACTGCAGCCATTTGGCACTGTCCTGCTCTCTGCCAGGTTGAACGGTGTGGTCCAAGAATGGACATGTTTAAGACTTAGAAGTCACAGTATGCCCTGATGTTAAAAGCAACTGTGCAAATAAACCTGCACCTGGGTGTGTATCCCTCTTTCTCGAACATCTGAAACTTCCCCTGTTCCCTGCCTAGCTTCCCACAGCGGGGCTGGACTCCTCTGGTCAAGCTGACTTCCCCACCCAAAGGAAGCTGAGGAGGGGATTTCCAAACTCCAGTTTCATTTTCGTTTGTGTGGGACATTCTGGGTACTACCTGCAGGATAGAACTGGACAGAGCCACTCGTGAGATCCTGAGGTGTGAGGGAACAGCAGAGAGGCTAAGGTAGACATGGTCCTTACTGATACCCTTGGGGCCCTTACGTGATCATAGATGTCCAAAGGCCTTCTAGTCACTAGGGCCTTTGGGATCTCATGGAAGGGCAGCATAACCAGGACGTGGCTTTCTGGAGGAACAGTGCCAGATACAGGGACAAAGGGCCAATCTCCTCCCACCAGGAGTAGAGAACTGGTATCTTTGTGGTCAGACATGGTGATTTCCCAGGTGTGTAAGTGGAGCAGCTGCTCCAGAACCTTCCAGAAAAGCCAGTGACTGAACTCCACCCTCAATGATGGTTCACCGGACTTGGTAAAGGACACCCTGCCCCCGAGTAGGGCAAATGTGCAGCCAAGTTCTGATCTGACCAGGAGGTTACAGTACACAGAGACATGTGAGGGGCCTCTCGGGTTACCAGCTACTGCTTCTGAATGACGGACGCAGGAACCCAGGACTGAGCAGTAGAGACCAGGCCTCCCTGACTATCTGTTGTTCCAGCCAGGCTGGAGTCAGGACCCTGGTCCCAAAGAGGGGCTCATCTGGATTCCCTAGGGGCCTTGGGTGGGAATTGGCGAGTGCTGAGCTGGGACCCGACTCTGGCTTTTGTGATAGAAATGTGATGTTGCAGCTCAGGCCTAGGGTGAGGCAGAACCTCTCTCTCTCTCTCTCTCTCTCTCTCTCTCTCTCTCTCTCTCTCTCTCTCTCTCTCTCTCTCGTTGACAACCACCACCAGAGGGTTTTACAGTGAGGATTGTGGCTCAGACTACCTGAGAGGCTCTCTTCTCTGAGGGATGGGGCTTCTCCTTACCTCATCTGTAAAGCACTGTGATCATATGGTTTAACCACAGGATCTTTTGGTTAGTTGGTTGATTTTGGTGTTTTGGTTTTATTCATATGGTGTATTATGAAGTTCGAGTTGTTCTCTGCCTCCCTCCTTTCCCCCCTCCCTTCCTCCTTCCCCCTCCCTCTTCCTCCCTTCCTTCTTTACCTCCCTCCCTCCGGCCTTCCCTCCTTCCCTTCCTATCTCTTTCCTTTCCTCTCAACCCTTAAAGACTGAATCCAAGGCCTTGTACATACTAGGCAAGCGCTGGATGGCAGCTACATCTCCAGCCCTGGCACCGAGCTCAGTTTTTGCCTCAGTCTGCTTGCCTGGCTCATGGTAGCTTTTCTAAAGGGAACCGTATGCAAACCTCATCATCACCCTACCAAACGGAATGCCACACCAAATGCACAGATCAAAGATGCTTCTTACCTGCTCCTCTTGCTTCCATGAACAAGGGGGAAAGGATTTCTGGGTTTCTGGCACACACACACACACACACACACACACACACACACACACACACATACACACCAGGCACCCTTCACCACAGGGACCATGAAGGGAGGGAGAGCCTTGGACACCAGACCTGGCCCCATCTTGCCAAGAGTGCCTCCCCCTCTTAGGACCTCAGTTTTCCACCTGTGCACCTGACAGCCAGGACACTTCCAACCTTGTCTCTTTGATTCTCCAGAGCCCAAACAGCTTTAGCCATCCTAATGAAGGCAGAAATCCCAGGTTCTCTGCCTTTTCACTCTTTGTAGGCTGGGCTTGGTGTAGAGGGTTCTAAGGCTGGCCTCTGGCTTCCTAGACATGTAAGGACTTGTCTGCCCAATCTTGAGAAAGTAACATCAGCAACTCTTATTCCCCTGAGGACTTTCAGTCCAAGTGACTGCAGGTGTGACTAGAGGTAGCTTTCTGACTACCCCAGGTCCACATTCGTCTGGATTCCTAAGGTTAGCATTTGAGGGGCTTTTATTTTTGTCCTCCTTCTCACTGCCTGTTTGTGTGTCCTCTTTCCAGCAGGCACCACAGGGTCAGGGGTTTTCAACTTGACCTTTTAAAGAGCACCCCTAGCACAATAAAGGAAACACCCTTAATCAAGTGCAAGTACAAGCTTCTGTGTTTCCCACCCCACAGCTCAAGCCTGGGGCGAGAAAGAAAGAAAGAGGGTGATGCACACCGTACCCTTTCACGTCCCTCCCTTCCTTCCTCAAACCCAGCCCGGGACTGGGGTGGGTGACACAGGGGAATTACAATGCTAGCTAGCAGTGAGAATCATTAGCATGGGCAGCTAGCTACCCGTCTCACGGATACCAAGTCAGATTTGACATGCTTCACAGCAACCCGTCCTGGGGCCTGGAGTTCTGACTCAGTGGTAGATAACACTGCCTATGCCTGCCATATCCTTTCCACTGGGCTCCTGACTTCTGTGTTTGTCTCCAAAAGATGACGCCTAGCTGATGGTTCTCCTCACTAGAGGTGCCTGACCTCTGCCTTCCCTTAATGAGGCCAGCCTGGAAACTGTGACTGACAGAGCCTGTGTCACCTGGAAAGGCCAGTTTTCCACATATTCATGTAAAGCCAGGCTTTCTCCCAGACCACTCTTTTACATAGCTTCTGTAGCTGCCCTATCCCGGTTGCCTGACCCTCTCAATAAACAACTTTCGTAAGGCTCTGTCTTGGGTTCTGCTCCTAGGAATCTGACCTAGAGCACTTTGTGGATGATGGCCTTGAGATTCCAAGAGGCTGAGTAACACATGAAGTCTCACAGCGGGCACCCAGCAGGCAGGAGTCCAGGTCAGTATCAAATGATCAAATTGTATACTACAACATGTATAATCAAAATTATAATCGAAAGATCGTTTTTTTTTGTTTTTTTTTTGTTTTTTGTTTTTTTATATCTGTAAGAAATAGCAAGTACCAGCACTCGGAAACTGTAAAGAGAAAAAAGCACAATAAAGTAAATTGCTTTAAACGGGAAGACTTGAAATGATTCTGACTTCCAGGAACAGGGTGTGGGGCACAGACTTATGACCTCAGCTTAGGAAACTGAGGCAGGAAGATCTTGGATGTGAGGGTAGCCTGCAGTGGGTGCCAGTAATTGATCCTGGGTCCCCCAGAAGCGTACCCAGTGCTCTTAAGCACTGAACCACCTCTCCAGTCCCACAAAACATTTTAAAGTTATCAAGTTGGGTTTTCTTGCAAGCCGACTTATAACCCAAGTACTCGAGAGGCTAAGGCAAGAGAGTCGTGAGTTCAAGGAGATCCTGGCTCAAAAGTAAACTCTAAGAGGCTGACATGGCGGACTGGAAACCAGGCAGGGTGGCGCAGACATTCAGGTGAGGAATGGCGGTGCCAAGTGTAAGCAAAGGTCATGACGAAATGTACTTGGATAATTAAGCCACAAGGGCTGTGAGGCCTGGAAGCTTGCTGCTACCCTTTCCTGAACTGGAGAGAGGGGCGGGCTGGTGTAGAAGGGTGAGCGTGAGCTTAGTTTGGGACCTGGAAATATTGAAACCCTTACAAGGTATCCAAATGAATCTGAGGATTCTGTCTCTTTGCTGGCACAACTCCAGTGGTGATTCCATAACGCAGCTATTTTTTTTGTACAGTGTTTCAATAAATACAGAGATGAAACTGCCTCTGTGGTGTGTAGACTTAGCATCCATTGCATATGTGTGTGGGAGCACTATCACCTCCATACCCATACCACAGTTGCTGCATCACTCTGCACTCCCACCAGCAGTGCATTCTGCATCCCTGTTTCTGCTTGCTCTGTTGCCTGTTTCCCCAACAACAGCCAATAGAATTTCACTGTAGGTTTTCCTTCATTTGGTTATTCAAGACAGAGGTTTTTTGTGTAGCTCTGGCTGTCTTGGACCTAGCTCTGTAGACCAGGCTGGCCTTTAACTCAAAGATCTGCCTGCCCCATCCCCCACCCCGAATCCTGAGATTAAAGGTAATTTTAACTAGCATGTCTCTGCTGGTGAAGGATGCGAAACAATGTTTCACATCCTTATAAGTCATCTGCACTTCATCTTTTCGTCAAAGGACATACAACAGAGACTCAAAACAAATTATCTTGATGAGAAATAAATAAATAATTTCTCATTTATTTATCTTATTTATGGGACATCGAGAATTAAAACAGGTAATCCCAAAGGGTGTTTGTCTGGCGTTCAGCCAGTATTCGCCATATTGTCGTAGAATAAAGTATTTTCTCAATCGGTTTGAATTGCTTCTTGGCTTAAATATTCATTCCCAGTTGGGGCAAATCCCTATCTTCATTTTTGCTTCCATATTCCCACTTTAGGGCTTCAAAGGGGAATTTCATTTTTTATGAGCATCCACCCTGTGTTTGCATCATGAGCTTTCTTTATGCATTGAAGACCCTGATGTCTTAGTTTTTGTTTCCACGTGTTGTTTTGTTGGGTTTTTTTGTTTTGTTTTGTTTTGTTTTGGTTCTTTTTTTCGGAGCTGGGGACCGAACCCAGGGCCTTGCGCTTCCTAGGTAAGCGCTCTACCACTGAGCTAAATCCCCAGCCCCATTTTGTTGTTTTTTAAACAGTCTCACTATCTAGCCTTGGCTGTCCTGGAACTCACTCCGTAGATCAGGCCGTACTCAGACTCATAGAGATTTGCCTGCCTCTTCCTCCTGAGTCCTGGGATTAAAAGTGTGCTCCACCACTCCTGACTGATATTCTGGTTTTTTAATGTTGATGATTATGTGATTTTTAAAATCGAGCTGCACATAATAAAACAGGAGGGGGCTGTAAGAATGGCTCAGTAGCTAAGATCCCTTACTGCTCTTTTCAGAGGACTTGGGTTTGGTTCCCAGTGCCTAGATGGTGGCTCACAACTCCCACTTCAGGGGGATCTGATGCCCCTTCTGATCTCCATGGCCTCCTGCATGCATGTGGTACATGGACATACATTAAGGCACACAACCATACACATAAAGTTAAATAAACAAAATAAAAGAAAATTAATGGTACAAAGTGACCAAAAGATGGTGTACACCTGGGAACTGAAGGCAAGATCTGGGGTTCAAGGTCACCCTCAACTACCCAGAGTGTTAGAGGCCAGCCTGTGCTACATGAGACCCTGTACAGCGCTGTCATTCAGGCTCCGCCTCCACACCCTGCCCCATAAAAGTATGACAGGCTGGAGATCCCAGCAGGTGGATCCAGAGAGAGAAGGGGAATCCAAACTGGAGCAGAAGAGAGCTCAGTTGACAGTGAGTACAGGAGACAGCTTCAATGAGACAGCTCATTTAATGATGGGAACTGAGTGTCTATCATTGGCCAGGGCCAGGGTGCTAGGGATGCCTCATTTGCACAAGAAGGCATTGCAGGTGGTACCACACATTCTCAGGGCCTGCACTCCTCCCTTCCCTGGCCCTACACAATGTAATAAAGACTCTCCTTCCTCTGTGGTCTCAGGATCCATCCCCAGATATAATTTGTTACTAATTTTTGGTATAGCCTTCAAGACTCCATTTACACACACACACACACACACACACACACACACACACACACACACACACACACGTATTAAAAAATACAGTTGTTCGGTCCCCAGCTCCGAAAAAAAGAAAAAAAATACAGTTGTTACTGAGTGGTGATGATGCATGCCTTTATTCCAAGCACACAGAAGGCAGAGGCAGGTGGATCTCTGAGTTCAAGGCCAGCCTGGTCTACAGGACAGCCAGAACTACATAGAGAAACCCCAAGAAACAAAACCCCAAGAAACAAAACAAAACAAACCAAAATACAGTTGTGCAACCTGTAGTCTGAGCACTTGGGAGGCAAGAATGGGTTATGAGTTCAAAGCTTACCAGGCAACCCGAATTATTTAGGGAGATCCTATTTCAAGTCAACCAGTCAATTGTCAAAGAATTTTTTTTCTTCCAAAAATTTAAATTAAGTGTAATTACATTATTTTCCCTTCTGTCCTCTTGTCAATCTCAAGCCACCCCAGCCCCACTTGCTTCCTCTTAAATTTATGACCTCAATGGAAGTTGTGGTACACATACCTTTAATCCCAGCATTTGGCAGGCAAAGGCAGGTAGATCTCTGTGAATCTGAGGCTAGCCTGGTCTCCATAGCTGTTTTAATTTAGGGTTTTCATTGCTGTGAAGAAGAGACACCATGACCAAGGCAACTCTTATAAAGGACAACATTTAATTGTGGCTGGCTTACAGGATCAGAAGTTCAGTCCGTTATCATCAAGGCAGGAGCATGGCAGTGTCCAGGCAGGCATGGCGCTAAAGGAGCTGAGAGTTCCACACCTTGATCTGAAGACAGTCCAAAAGGAAACTGGCTTGTCAATGACGGGGGTGCGGAGGGTACCTGGAAGAGAATGGGGGACAAGAGACGTGAAGAAGGACGCCAGGACAAGAGTCTGATCAAGGCGACAATTTTATTTTTCCCCAAGGCTGAATTTATACCATAACATGGGTAACAGAGGGAGGGGGGACGTAAGAAACCTTTACGCAGGCCAAGGACACAGTATTTGTGTGGTCAGGGAATCGGCTGATGTTGACAGGATGTCAGAAAGGTCACAGGTTTGTCATATCTATTAGTCAGCAGGATGTTGGTTTTTCAGAAAGGTTACAGGTCATCACATTGGGTATCTTAATGTCAGACGTTATCATATGATTATTCATCTTGACCACCACATTTGTATTAGTCTTCTGCAGCTGGCTGGGGATTTTCCATGAACCCAGTCATACTTAACGCTAACCATAATAATAACATCAATAATGGAGGGCTTCAAGGGCATCGCTCCCAACATTGGCTCTTCTAGGCATTGAGGAAGAGGGTCTCAGAGCCTACCCCCATAGTGACACACTTCCTGCAACAAGGCCACACCTCCTAATAGCACCACTCTCTGGGCCAAGCATATTCAAATCACCACATTAGCCAAGGAGGATACATAGAAAGACAGTGACTCAAAAAAAAAAAAAAAAGAAAGAAAGAAAGAAAGAAAGAAAAGAAAAGAAAAGAAAAAGAAATCCATGTCCTTTAATTTTTTTGTTTTTTTGGTTTTTTGGTTTTTTGGTTTTTCCGGAGCTGAGGACCGAACCCAGGGCCTTGTGCTTGCTAGGCAAGCGCTCTACCACTGAGCTAAATCCCCAACCCCTCCTCTTTTCCTTTAATTATTATTGTTACACATATATGCATGAGTACATAAATACAACCTGTTTATTTAGTGTTACTTGTATGTATATGATTTCAGAGCTGATCATCTGGGATTGGGTAACTAGTTGCAGGGTTCATCCCCAATTCTCCCTGTCTTAGTTAGGGTTTTATTGCTGTGAAGAGACCCATGACCACAGCAACTCTTATAAAGGAAAACCCTGGCTTGAGCATTTGAAACCAGTATTGATCACTCTAACAGGCCCACACCTGCTCCAACAAGGTCACACCTCCTAATAGTGCCGCTCCCTATGACTCTATGGGGGTCACTTCTATTCAAACAACCACATTCCTCTCTGTCCTTCGTGGGCTTGTAGCCATATCATAAACGCAAAACTGCATTCAGTCCAACTTAAAAAGTCCCCATAGTCTGTCAGAGTCTCAACAGGTAAGTCTAAAGTTCAAAGTCTCTTCTGAGACTCACGGCATTCTCTTAACTTTAATCCCCCATAAAATTAAAGTCAAAGAGCAGATCACAGAGTTCTAACATACAACGGCACAGAATACACACAGCCATTCCACAGGGGAAAAAAGTGAGGAAATCCTGAACGAAAGCAAGATTGAAAACCAGCCGGGCAGACTCCAAGCTCTCTGCATCTCCATGTCTGATGTCAAAACACCCCTCAGCTCTCCAACTCCTTTCATCACTGTTGATGGCAACACACTTCCCTCTTGAGCTCGTTCTACCCTGATAGCAGCTTTCCTTGGCAGGCACCACAGAGCTCTGGCATCTTCCACATTTTGGGGTCTCCAAGGCAATCCATGCTTCACGGCTTCGTGCAGTGACCTCTCTAGGCCTCCATGCAGGGACACCCTTGCCCTCCATAGCTTCCCTTAGTCTAGAGGGTCATTCTGTAACCCCTTTCTTGTATCCTTGATGTGGCCCAAGCTGCCAGGTTCTGCTGTATGCTTGGGCTGGAACATGGCTTCCTCATTCAAACACATCTTCACCAGCTTTCTGCTTTTTGATGGTTTCCTTCACTGCTTATGCTTGGATGTCCTGGGACTCAATCTGTAGACCAGGCTGGCCTCCAATTCAAAATCTGCCTGCCGTTACAAACAGCCCTAAGCTTTTTAAAAATTCCTTTCACAGTTGGAAGCTTCGCTGGGTATGGTCTTGCCCTGAGGTCACCACTCCCTGTATTCCCTTTAGCATCCGGCATTTCTTTAATCTCCTGAGTAGAGGACTTATTTCCATTTCACTTCCTGGTACCTCTTTTCTCCTCAGACTGTACATTTCAATGTTGTCCTTGCTCAGCTTACTCCTTTTCATTATAGATCTCCATAAGCGTGGCCACTAATAACCAAGCAACACAGCCAATACTCGGCTGTCTGGAAATCTCCTCGCCAAACCTGCTAATCCATCACTTTCAATATAACTAACGTTCTTCTCCTCTGAAACCTCTTGAGCTGGGCACTCGCTGTTCAAATCATGATCAGCACCACTGCCTCCTATACCTCATTAAGTCCCGCTTGAAACACTCACCTGCTTTTCTAATCCAAAGTCCACATTCCTTCTAACAAAAGTATGGTCGGGTGGATCATACCAATGCTACAGTCCCTCGTCCCGACTTCTGTCTTAGTTGGGGTTTTATTGCTAGGAAAAGACACCATGACCATGGCAACTCTTACAAAGGAAAGTATTTAACTGAGGCTGGCTTTCAGTTCAAAAGTTTAGTCCATGATCATCATGGCAGGCAAACATGGTGTTAGAGAGATAGCTGAGAGTTTGACATCCGGATCCACAGGTAGCAAGAAGAGAAAGTGACACTGGGCTTGGCTTGAGTAATTGAAATCTCAAAGTCCACCTCCCGTGACACACATCCTCCAACAAGGCCACAACTACTAATAGCGCCTCTCCCGGAAAGACTATGGGAGCCATTTTCATTCAAACTATGACAGTCTGTCTCTCAGCATTTCCTAATTGCCTGCAGGTGTCTATGGGTAAGTTCCCTGAGATTTCCCCTTTCATGCAGCCCCTCTATTGGTGTTGTAACTTGTTCAGGTCTTGTTTAATAGCCACACTATTGAGGTATCATGGGCGTAGCTTCCCTGTCATTTCTAGAAGACAGTCTCAGCAGACTTTCCGGTCCTCTGTCTCTTACAATCTTTCTTCCCCTCTTAGCTACTGACCTATTTATTACTGCAAAGAGGCACCAAGACCAAGGAAACTCTTATAAAAGAAAGCACTCTGAGATGGAAACTTGTGGGTTCTTTGGAAAGTCGGTTATGTCAAAGAATGTTTTGCTGACGTAGACACAGGTGAAAGGATATTTCACTGGGGCAGACCCTTGAAGGGACATTCATTGCTGAAGCACACACAGGTGGAAAGGATGTTTTGCTAAAGCAAGTACCTGAAAGGACTCAAGGATTCTTCACTAATGAGATGCATGTATTGTTTGCCTTGCAATGCATGGCTGAGCTGTTTGTTGTGACTCCGTAGAAAGAAAAGCACAGAAACAACTTCTGGTGGTGCTCTGTCGCCACTTCTGTGGACTCAGGCCGATTGGCAGAGTAATGTCAGCTGATACAAACTCCCATAGAATTTGCTAAGACAGACTCAGGTGCCCAGGCAAGACACATGGTGAGGTTAGACCCTTGGAGGACACGTGACGTTTGGAGGGAGTATAAATAGGACTCAGTAGACAGTGATAGGGTCTTGCTTACACAGCTAGCTCTACAATACTTTTTGGTCTTGTGTCTTCACTGAGAGAGACACAGCTGAGAACTTCTCCTGGTGTCCCTGCTGGTCCTGGTCCTCCTGCTGACTCGTGCTGATTCAGCTGAGGCCTGGCTGTTTCTTCTAGGTCGTGTCACCACTGCTGATTCATATTTGCTCTCCCAATATTACCAAACTGGACTGCTGGTACATTCATAAAGAGTTTGCAAGTGGATCGAGCTGCCACCCCTGTGAACTGAACTGCTGATTTCCTGACAACACAGATGAGATTTGCTCCAAAGAACCATTTCTAAACAGGTCCACTTCCCCCGTATCCTAATAACCTTTCTTTCCCACTACCTCTAGCAGTTGGTGGGCTAGAAGGGAGGCTAACATGTTTAAGAACCCATATTAAAAGAAGGACAATAAAAATTTAAGACTACAGTATTTAATTGGCGGGGGAGGGGCTTGCTAATAGATTTTGAAGATTAATTCATAATCATCAGGGTGGAGAGCAGACAAGCATGGTGCCGGTGCTGGCACTGGAACTGAAAGCTTTACATTCTGATCTGCAGGGAGAGATAATGAGACAGAGGCAGAGGCAGAGGCAGAGGCAGAGGCAGAGGCAGAGGCAGAGGCAGGGGCAGGGGCAGGGGCAGGGGCAGGGGCAGGGGCAGGGGCAGGGGCAGGGGCAGGGGCAGGGGCAGGGGCAGGGGGAGGGGGAGAGGGAGAGAGAGAGAGAGAGAGAGAGAGAGGGAGAGAGAGAGAGAGAGAGAAACAGTCAGGCAGGCAAGCAGGCTGGGCTTGGCATGAGCTTTTTTTTTTTTTTTTTTTTTTTTTTAAGAACCATCTTTTATTGGGGGAGGGGTCATCAATCCTTCTTGGCCGCCGCCTTCCGCATGGCTGCCAGCACGTTGCTCAGCTCCTCCCTCTTTCTCTTGGCGCGGATGTGCGTGCCCACCCTCTTCTTGATAAACTTGAGTGCTCGCTTGTCCTTGGACACCTTGAGCAGCTCCCTGGCGCGCCGCTCGTAGGGCGCGAAGCCGCACACCTCCCGGATCATATCTCGCACGAACTTGGTGTGCTTGGTGAGGCGCCCGCGGCGGCGGCTGTGTCTCGGCTTGCTGACGTTTTTCGTCACTTTGTGGCCTTTGTTGAGGCCCACGGCCATGGGGTAGCGCAGGGCCATGGCTGCAGCTTTCCGATGGCGGCCGGACCGGCATGAGCTTTTTTTTTTTTTTTTTTTTTTTTTTTTTTTTGGTTCTTTTTTTCGGAGCTGGGGACCGAACCCAGGGCCTTGTGCTTCCTAGGTAAGCACTCTACCACTGAGCTAAATCCCCAGCCCCCCGGCATGAGCTTTTGAAACTCCAAAGCCCACCCTCAATGACACAATGCTCCAACAAGACTGTGCCTTATAATCCTTTCCAAACAGTTCCAGTAACTAGTGACCAAGCATTCAAACACAAATATACAAGATGGGAAGCGTTCTCATTCAAACCCCTGCATTCTTCTTTCACAATGTTCTCAGAACCTTAGGTGTGAGAGTTGTGTTATGGATGTATCAATTAGGTCTGGGGACCACACAGTCAGTTGTTCTATACATTTTGAACAGTTGTGTAATGATCACTATCTGCTGCAAAGATAACTTGTCTCTTTGATTGCCAGGGAAAGCTACATTCATCTATGGGTATACGGATATGTACTTAGAATGCAGTTAGAAATTACTCTGGCTTAGTAGAGCATCAGTACTGAAGTCTATGAGGTCAAAGCTTTTTAAAATTTATGTTTCTTTAGTAGCATGCCTGGAATACTGTCCATATCACGACTCAACTAGCCATTGTCTTTCTAGTAGCTGCATCCTATGTGTGCATCAATTCACCTCCTGTTGATGAGCGCGCACACACACACACACACACACACACACACACACACACACACACTTGCCCTAAGCTGCGGTAGCAAGAGATCAATCACCATTTGTGTTTTATACTGGAATTCTGACAACCTGCATTCCAATCCCTTGAGTTTGGGCAAGCAAACTATTTAGCCCCTCTCTCTCCCTGCTCCCAGCTGAATGACACATTGTAAACATCTACCTTGAAGGCCAGCTCTTGAGCATTTCCTGTCTCTGTCCCTGAGAGTCCTGTTACTATGTGCCAAGGATAGTTCAAACATTTTACAGAACAGCTTGGAGGCCCTTACCCTAAATACACATAAGGTCACTAACCGTGTTTTACTTTTTTATGTCACATATGCTACCGTATCTCACAGTGATCAGTGCCACAAAGCAGATGCTAAGTGGAAGGGCTTTTGGCTTATCTTCATTGCTGGATTCCTATTGTGGTTTGGATTCCTTCCTAAGCTAACCTGGAGACTAATGTAGCTCATTCATTTCGGAGGTGATCCTATGGGGACACACACTGTGAGGACAGAAAATGGAGACAGGAGAGGCCAGGCATCCCAGGGGTGCATCACTTAGTAAGTACTGTGGGTCACGGGAGCCTGCCTAATGAGGAAGGACTCGGATGTTTACACATCTACTCTCAGCGTCCCTTGGCTAAGGAGACAAATTAAGTCCTTGGCCTCCAGCCGAAGCATGTGTGTAGGTAGTCAGAAGTGAGCCAAGGAGGAGCTTTTATGACATCTTCCAAAAAAATAAAAAAGAAGAAGAAGAAGAAGAAGAAGAAGAAGAAGAAGAAGAAGAAGAAGAAGAAGAAGAAGAAGAAGAAGAAAAGAAACCACAAGACTCACCCATCAATAGAGGACAGGAAAGTTTATTTCTCAGCCATTCGGGGAATATCAATAACTCCAGGGATCTGTGGCCATGTGACTCGGGGAGCACAGTAATTTACATATAATGACGCTTTGCTGAGCTTTTCTCTGGAGTACTCTTAATGCTCTCCTATCCATTAATATAAAGCACACATGTATTTGTTTTCCCCCTAAACCCTGTCATTGTGTGTTGTTTGCCATGTTTTCTGTGCAGTTGTAGTCTTTCCATGTTTTATTAGAACCATTGCTATGCCAGAAAGATCAGCTGTCTCTCATATATAACACCTTTTCCAGTGTGTGGTTTTCATTTTATCATTGTCCTCCCCCCCCCAAAAAAAATAGAAAAATTAGTGGATGGTAAGGAATGTTTTATTATAACACATTTGTTCATGTACATTGTTTCCAGTACATTTATTGAGGTGTGGAGCATCTAAGAATGAAAATGAACAATCCGGTCTGAACAGCCAGGGACCAGTTGGGTGTGGGCAGTGTTTTCATAGCTCTTGGGTCTAGACCTAGGAATGGCATAAGCGGCTTTTTGATAAACTTCCAAACTGGTTTCCGAAGTAGTTGTATCATTCCTGCCAGCCGTATAAGAGGGTTCCAGTTCCTCCAAATCCCTATCAACAGAGTCCATCTGTTTCCTTACAGCCAGTCTATATGGATATGAAATGCTATGTTTCCAGGATTTTAAGTTTCAAGCAATTTTAAAACTGTTTGCTTATTAGAGAGAGAGCATGCCATGAGAAAGATAGTGTGTGTGTGTGTGTGTGTGTGTGTGTGTGTGTGTGTGTGTGTGCGCACACACGTGTTTGATGTAAGAGTGTGGGTGCCATGTGGAGATCAGAGGACAACTTTGTAGGGTCACTTCTGTCCTTCCAGCTTTACATGGATTCTGGGAATCAACCCAAGGTTCGTGGCAAGCACCTTTGCATGCTGATCCATCTCTCCAGCCCTATGCAAAAATTAAAAAAAAAAAACTCACTTAACTAAAAATAATTATTTAGGGGCTAGCAATGGCTCAGTGTTTAAAAACACTTGCTGCTCTTATAAAGGGTTTGAGTTAACTTTCCAAATCTCATGCCAGGGAATCTGATGCCCTCTTCTGACCTCCGAGAGTACCTCACAGACATGTGCATGTGCCCGTGCACAACACATAATTGCACACCACATACATACACAAATAAAAAGCAAAATAAAAGTTTAATAATAGTTCTTTAACTGGTGTGTTGGGAAATTCCATTGATTAGCTAATTTTATGTAATTGGAAGCTCATTTGGGTTCTATTCCATTCCTTTTGCTCGTTTTGTTTTTGTTTTTGTTTTCTATTTTAACCCAAGTTCCATACAGTGTTGGACACTCTATACTTTGGCTATATTTGGGAGCTTTCTCCACGTGCTAACATGTTGATAAAATTGCCTTCTGTCTTTCTGTCTTGTGTGTTCCTCTGGATTGAGCCCAGGATCCTGTGCTTGCTAAATCCATGCATACTCACTGTACACCAAGCTGCAGCCTGAGCCCTAATTCTCCGATTCTAACTGAGAATGGCTCACACTGTACTTACTATTCGCACCCTATTGCCACACATCCTGTTTGTTTGCTCATTTCTCCAAATGCCCATTCTCATCTCATCTCTGGGGTGTTTGGGTCCGTGGCAATGCCTTCTGCCTGGTTTTTTTCTCCCTTCTACTTTCTGTGGTCACAAGCAGGTGTGTCTTAGTCACTTCAAACTGTTGTAACAGAATATCACAGTCTGGGCGTCACAGTCTCGGAAGCTGGAAAGCCCCAGATCTGGGTGCCAGTGCATCCAGGGAAGGTTCAGAGCAGCTTGCTATGTTTTCATGGGGGTAGAAAGAGACAGTGACTTCCTGTATCTTCTTATAGATACATTTGTGCCACCTTGAAGATCTACCTCACAACTCCATTACTCCATTAAGTAGAAACATCTCTGAATCTCCTGGTGCTACACTTGCACTGTGGAGAACATTAACTTTGTATCACAGTAAGGTAGACTACCTCTCCGGCTTTACCCTACCCTTCTTCCTTTAGACTGGGTCTTATGTAGCCCAGGCTGACCTTGAACTCACTCTGTAACTGAAGATATTCTTGACCCTTCTGCTGTCACCTTGGAAGTGCTAGGATTATACACCACACACGCATCCCCTGCACTTTTTTGCTGATTAAAAACTTGAAAGTAAAGCTTTAAACTATTAAGAAAGATGGCTTCGAATGTTGACCTCCTGGGGACTTTGTGGGAGAGGACAGAAGCTGGCATTTGTGGTGAGAATTTTGCCACTTTTGGGCAACTGAATGTGCTGGATCCTACTGTGGAATTATGACGCCCAGGCTCTTAGTTAAAGGAGGTAGGGGGCGTTCATCCTGTGTTCCTAGTTGGGCAGGATGGCAGCAGGATGGCTGGGCAGTGCCAACTCCAGGAACATATAGAACTTAGTTGGGAAGAACTCGAATGGTGTTGGAAGATGAAGGACCTTTGGGGGTTAAGTGTCGTCTGAGTCAGGGACGGAGTCCTGGACACAGCATGGTTCCTCTTGGGTTTGGAAGAGGGGGAGAACACTCTGTTTTCTCTCCCTTTAGGACCTGAACTACAGAAACATCCTATAAACTAAGGGTCAGAAGACAAGGAACAGGCACCCAGGAGACCCCGTATATGGGTATACCAGGCCATCTATCATGATCCAAGAAGCCAGGTAAGTGGGTTTTCCTCCCTCTCTCTTTTCCTTTTCTCTCCCATCTATTCCTTCCCTCTCATCCTGTGGCCAAGACTCCCAACCCCACTTCCCTGTGTCCCTGGTCAGCTGTACCCTTTTGTGCTATAGATGGAAACCAAGAGTGGACAAGGGATTCTGTTCTGTAGCTGGCATTTGCTAGTTTGTAGGTTCCTTTCTCTCTTCTGTCCTTTCCCACCCCTTTAATTCTTCCCTTTCAACCCCCTATCCCTAGACGGGAGAGAAGAGAGGATAGAGGGAAAGGGGGCGGTGTTATCATTAGACTACTTCCTGTTGATTAGGGGCATTGAGTTCCTTGGGGCAAGTTTGTTCTTCACCACCTCCTCCTCTCCCTCCCCTTCCCCCTCCTCCTCTCCCTCCCTCCTCCTCCTCCACTACTACTACTTCTTCTCCTCCTTCTCCTCCTCCTCCTCCTTCTCCTCTTTCTTCTTCCTCCCCCCTTCCCCTCCCCTCCCCCTCCCCCTCCTCTTCCTCCTCCTCCTCTTCTTCCTCCTCCTCTCCCTCTCCCTCCCCCTCCTCCCCCTCTCCCCCTCTTCCCCCTCTTCTTGTTTCCTTTCTGCACAGAGCTACTTAACAAACTGCAACCAACAGCAGCCCTCCCTCTCAGGGCCCTGGCATTTATAAATCCTCTGAAGTCTCCAAATTCCCAATGTCACACACTCATACAAACTGTCTGCAGCTGGCAAAACCACGCCCCTGCCAAAGCGTGAGGTAATCATAGTCAGTTGCTGGGGAGCAGCCCCATATCCCACAGAATGATTACATATTAAACAAAAACGTATTCTGGGTTTTTTTGTTTTTGTTTTTGTGTGTGTGGGTTTTTTTGAATATTTTTTATTTACATTTCAAATGTTATTCCCTTTCCCAGTTTCCTGACCATAAGCCCCCTATCCCATTCCCCTCCCCTTCTTCTATAGGGTGTTCCCCCTCCCCAACCACCTCCATTCCCACCTCCCACTCTGCACGGGAGGGGGGGGAGTGGGGGGGTGTCCAGCCTTGGCAGGACCATGGGCTTCTCCTCCCATTGCTGCCCAACAAGGCCATCCTCTGCTTTTTACAAAAACTAAAATTACAAAATTCTTACGACAGAATTCTTCTAGTCCTAGCTCCTGGAGTGCCAAAGATCTGGGCAGGGCTGGCAGATACATAGTTTACAGGTTCAGTCCCTGAGAACTACAGCCTTAGAAGCCAGAGACTTAGAGGTCTACATATCGGAGTAGAGGCTTTGGCTTTGCGCTTGGTTACTGGGTGCTAAGCAGCTTATGTAGCCCTTAGCCCTCTGCAGCAGCTGGGGGCAGATATGGTTGGTGTCCTCTCTGAACGTGTGAAACGCCTGGCTTTTACTAGTATAAATCACTCTAGCCCTTGAGTATCCAGATACAACAACCTTGCCCTGGGCCAGCATTCAGCATGAGAATGAAGGCATAGACTATCTCCAGGAGCTTCAGGCTTTGAATCTACCTATCTAAAATGGCTTGTTCTTACCTTTGAGTCAGCAGGGAGACACTATCTCACGCTGCCTTGGTGCTCAATGGAAGGCTTCTCTGGAGTGATCCTTTCTTGCCTACTGTGGTTATCCTCATTGGTAGAGAGGCCTGGGCTGGTGACACGGAAGCCAGGTGGCGGTGGAGGTGACGGCAGCTGCAGCCTTGGAGGAAGCAGTGGCTGCAGCAGGAGAGGCAGGAACACTGCTGAAGAGTTCCAGATGGAGGCTAGGGACAGAGATAGTGGAGAGCAGAGGCAGCAGAGATGACAAAGGACTGCAGAAGCAGCTGAAGCAGGGCCTCCTGGAGCAGGAGCCAGGCCTCTTACAACTGGCGGGCTCAACTGTCCTCCAGGCGGCTATGAAGTTTTCAAGCAACCATAATGGCAATCCTGTTGGTTGCCAAGAGAAGGGTGGCTCAGTGATCAGGTTCCCACACAAAGCAATCAGGCACAAGAAAGGGTCTCACGGTCGAGGCTCCCCATACACTTAGCTTATTTGAAAGTAAACATGAAGTCCAAACGTTGACACTCCTTTTCCCCTCCTTTTTCAATTAATTTTTTTTCATATAATCTGATCAGGTCCCGGGTTTAGATCCGAGCACCACATCAGACGGCTCAGAACTGCTTTGGAACTCCAGCTCCAGAGAGCCCAATGACCTCTTCTAGCCTGTGCAGGTGTCCACACACATGTGGTACATAGTCACACAGACCGCACATACGCATAAACAAAAAATAAAACTAAATCTTTAGAAAGAGACTAGCAGAGAAAGAGAGAGAGAGAGAGAGAGAGAGAGAGAGAGAGAGAGAGAGAGAGAGAGAGAGAGAGCAGATGTTTTGTGTTAGTTAAGACTTCAGTCCAGGGGTTGGAGATTTAGCTCAGTGGTAGAGCGCTTGCCTAGCAAGCGCAAGGCCCTGGGTTCGGTCCCCAGCTCCGAAAAAAAGAAGAAAAAAAAAAAAAAGACCTCAGTTCATTATAAGCAGAAATCCTTAAATGCATTTCAAACCAAATAGAAAAGTATTTCTCAGTCATATAATAGTAAGGTACAGTCATACATTCCAGGGAAGATAAGCGGCTTTACCCACACATTTCTCTTCACCGGCTTCTACCTCATGACCCAACATAGCTGCCCAAGGGCTAGCCATCCTGTTAACATTCTGGTTAACCAGGAAGAAGCAAAGGAAGGCAGATAACATTTTACCTGCATCTCACGGGCCAATCCCCACACAATGAGGCTGCATCTACCTGGGGATCAGGTCTATTCTGGGCAATCAGGGAAGAGTTGGGAGTTACAGTACTAACAGAGGAAGAAAGGACAGTATTAGGGGATGGCTAGATGACTTTGCCATGAAATTAACCCAGCCTGAAAGCAGCACCCGTGGTCCATGAGACCAGCATCCTTAGAGACCTGTGTACTTTGATGAGCTGAGAGTGAATTCTGCTTAGCCAGGGTATAGTTAAGGATTGGAAGCGGGTCCGTCTCTGAAGTTGATCATGAGCAGATGACATCAGCACACTGTGGAGAGGCCAAGTTATTTTTCTGTTGCTGTAATGGATGCACTGACAACAAAGAAAGGAGTCTTCTGTCCCACAGCTCACGGGTGGAGCCCATCACCTGGGAAGCCAATGTGGCCGAGGCTTGACGTTGCCGGTTACATTGAATCCATTGTCAGGAAGCAGAGTGTGATAGATGCTACGGCCCAGATCTCTTCCGTCACCTCATGTGGTCCAGGGAATTGTGCTATCCACAGCCAAAATGGACCTTTCCGCATCCATTATGCAGGGCAGGCAATCCTCTGCAAGTTCAGCCAGAGGCTCCTCTCCCCGATGATTCTAGATTCAGCTGGGTTGACAGCTAACATCACATAAATCCTCACAGGCCACTCACTCCAGCCCGCCTGCCCCCTACTCACCTACTCCCAGTTCATCTGCCTCCGTTCCTCTCCACAGGGCCAGCTTCTGATGGACGCCGAGAGCTATCGGCTGGGCAATGAGAACCTATGGGCCTGGCTGGTGGAGCTGCTGAGCAAAAAACCAGAATGGCTGAGTGCCAAGGTCAGGTTCTTCCTCCCTACCCTGGACCCGCACTGCAGCAATGAGGCCCCCATCTCTGAGGTCACTCACCATCAGCTCAACAGGCTGTTTGCCCAAGGCCCGGCCACCTGGGAGTCTTTCATCTACACTCTGTGCATCGAGCTTGAAGTGCCTCTAAGCTTGGAGGTACCACTGCTGAGCATCTGGGGCCAAAAGGATGGTAAGGGCTCACACGGGAGGTTCAGGGCTTGCCAGCACAGCCTTGTGCTCTGACGAGCTTCAGAACCCTCAGCGATGCATCCGGTCACACAGAGAGGACATAGGAGAGCCATACGTTCCCAAGCCTTTGGTGGCCAAAAGGCTTCCTTCTGCAGGGCAGCCAGAAGACCTCCGGGCCTCTGATAATAAGCAGGAAAGTTTGGCTGCTCCATTCAGCACTCCCTTGAGCACAGCGCTGAGGAGAAGCACATGATACTTAGACAGAAACCATGAGCTCAACCAGTGTAGAGGTGGGAGGAACACACTTATACATACATGAGCAGACAGCACACACATGCATGTGGGCACATGTTCACACAGACAAGTATCCTTACTGACATGTGCACTTGTATACACCACACACACACACACACACACACACACACACACACACACACACACACACACTTCTGCCCATTGCTGTCTGCAGAGTGTTCCACCCGCTTCCCTAGCAGATGACTGGGTGTCAGTTTCACAGTTTTACAGACACCGCTCAGAGCTACCCATGCACCCAATATCCACAAGACACTGTATCCCGTATCGCCAATGGTATATGTCCTGTTCTACCTTACAGAATTCTCTAAGCAGCTAGGAGCGTGTGAGGAGAGCCATCCTGGACCTGAGCTGCACCATGGTAAGATTTGGGGGTAGGGCTTGGTGTGTCAGCTGAACTGCTCAGTCTGCACCTTAGTCTAGGGGTGGCCACTATGTCTACTCTACACGTGGGCCAAGCCCCGTTTCACCCCTCTATGTGACGTCCAAGGCTTGCCCCACTGCCTTAAAGCCAGGGAATATAATTTGGAGCCCCAAAAGAGACTATGACTGGTCTCACCCCTCCAGATCCCTTGTCAGATGTCACCTAGGGAGCCTTCTTGTGCCTCTGTCCCCATTTCATGGAATTGCAAGAAGGCAGGTATCATGCCGTGATTTTGATGTAGATTGCCGTCAACTTGATAATCAGAAGCTTCAGTCTCATAGAACCTGTGCCTTCCCTAATGGTGCTTAAAATGCCCTGCTGTGGGCTTCCTTAGAGCCTGGATCTTCCAATTGAAATTATAGGAATAGCCTTCCACGACCTCATACTTCTCTGCTTGGGCCCCCACTTTCTCCCTCATGCCTTCACTTTTTCCTCCAGGTGTCAAGCGTCCTTTTCAGAGCTACGGGTCCTCACCCCGCAGGAAGCACAGCAGGAAGCAGCAGCTCGGTGAGTAGGAACCCCAGTGTAGGACTGGGCTGCCCTGAGGTTGATCACAGATCCTGGGCCTTGCCCCTGGTTGAAAAGACCCAGTGGCTTGTTTTCCAAGCCTCCAAGAGAGAAAGACCATAGGTTCTGAATGAGCAGAGGAGAGGGGATATTTCAAGGGCAGATTTGTCATCTGGGCTCTTCCAAACTGTCCTCAAGGTTGTGGGAGCACCGGGGTAGTAACCAATGTGGCCTCAGACCCAGGTCTCGGGGCATGTTGGGGGTGAGAGAGGATGGTGGGGATGAAGGTGTCTTGGAAACCTCCAGGCTGGAGGCCCATAGAGACACAGGGCACTGAGGCTAGGCTGTGGGGAAGAAGAGAGGGGAAACAGCCTTTATCTTCCACCAGTGGTTTAGAATAGTCTACCAACCATGGGCATAACCCAAAGAGTCACATCTGTACAAAACAGGCCATTACCTCAGTCCTTTCTCAGGGAGGGGTCAGAGCTGAGTCTTTCCAATGACCTAGGAAGGAAGAAATATAACATTTGTCATAGTGTAAGCCCAGTTCCCGTGGTTTGATTGACTGGTCCAAAGCCTGTGATTTGTTGGCGCCTCCTCTCAAGGGAAGGATGCCTTTGCCCTCTTAAAACCGATTCCCATAGATGTTGCAAAGCAAGCCTCTGCCCCAGCTTACTGAAAACTACATCACTTGTATTGCCCTGGAAGAGAGAGGTGTGACCCAAGGGCCCATCCCCACCTCCCTGGATAAGAGGCTGCTACGGGGGCCTCGATTGCTGTGCAACCAGTTCCTATGGGTATATGCACAGCCTAAGACTCTCCATTGTGACCTTAACACTTGTTCCCATGCACACATAGCTGGGGACTAAAGACAGCAGTGGCCTGATCCTGGGATTCCAGGACATATATCAAGTGTGAGAGCTTCTATTCTTATGTCCTTCCTGTGTCCCTTGCAGAGTTGGTCAAGAAGTACCTGAAGCTCCTGAGGACCTCTGCCCAACAGTGCCATGGCGGCCAATGCCCAGGAGCATGGAATGCTCGTGACTCCCCACAGACCTACATCCCCCCAATTGTTCAGTGGAGTGGGACTTCAGCACCCTTGGATGCTCAAGAGGGAGCCAGGATAGGAGGAGACCCTGAAGCAGCAGACAGCACCGATGTGAGCATCCATGATCTCTTCAACTTCAAGGCCCACAAGGGACCTCGAGTGACAGTAGTTCTGGGAAAGGCCGGGATGGGTAAGACCACCCTGGCACATCGGCTCCACTGGAGGTGGGCTCACGGTCAGCTGGACCGCTTCCAGGCCGTGTTCCTTTTTGAGTTCCGCCAGCTCAACATGATCACACAGTTGCTGACACTGCCCCAGCTCCTCTTTGATCTGTACTTGAGTCCAGAGTCAGACGATGCGGATGCCGTTTGGCAGTACCTAGAAGAGAATGCCCACCAAATCCTACTGATCTTTGACGGGTTGGATGAGGCTCTCCACACTGATTCCGTGGGTACTGACAATGCGGGCTCGGCCCTCACCCTCTTTTCTGAGCTCTGCCACGGGGACCTCCTACCAGGCTGCTGGGTGATGACTACCTCTCGTCCTGGGAAACTGCCTTCCTGCGTGCCCACAGAGGCAGCCATGGTGTACATGTGGGGCTTTGATGGGCTGCGGGTGGAGAAGTATGTCACCCACTTCTTCAGTGACCTTCTCTCTCAGGAACTGGCCTTGAAAGAAATGAGAGCCAATGAACGCCTCCGGGGTATGTGTGCAATACCCGCGTTGTGCAGAGTCGCCTGCTTCTGCCTTCGCTGCAGTCTGCTTTCTGGAAGTTCCCCAGGGCAGTCCTCAGCCCTCCTGCCCACCATAACCCAGTTGTACCTGCAGATGGTGAAAACTTTTAGCTCCAGTGGGACTCTGTCAGCCACATCCTTGTTGGGCCTTGGAAACGTGGCCCTTAGGGGACTGGTCACTGGGAAGGTCATCTTCTCTGTGGAAGACATCCCTCCCCAACTGATGGCCTTGGGAGCTGTCCACAGCCTCCTGACCTCCTTCTGTATCCGTACGCGCTCTGGGCATAAAGAAATAGGCTATGCTTTTGTACACCTCAACCTGCAGGAGTTCTTTGCCGCTCTGTATCTGATGGCCAGTGACACAGTGGACAAAGACACACTCATCAACTATGTCACCCTCAATTCCCACTGGGTGCTGAGGACCAAAGCTAAACCAGGCCTCTCAGACCATCTCCCCACCTTCCTGGCAGGCCTGGCCTCCCACACCTGCCACACATTCCTTTGTCACCTGGCTCAGCAAGACGAAGCCTGGGTGGGCTCCAGGCAGGCCACTGTCATCCAGGTGCTAAGGAAGTTGGCCAGCCGAAAGCTCACAGGGCCAAAGATGGTAGAATTGTATCACTATGTGGCTGAGACCCAGGATCTGGAGCTGGCGAGGTTCGTTGCTCAAAGCCTTCCTTTCGATCTCTCCTTCCACAATTTCCCTCTGACCCGTGCAGACCTGGCTAGCCTGGCCAACATTTTGGAGCACAGGGATGGCCCCATTCACCTGGATTTTGATGGCTGCCCACTGGAGCCCCACTGCCCAGAGGCTCTGGTTGGATGTGGGCAGGTGGAGAATCTCAGGTGAGTCAAGTCAGAAAAGAGGTTGGGAAGGCTGGGGAGAGCACTGTGCTTTGGGAGAGCGGGAGGTCAAGCAGACTGGCAGAAAGACTGGATTCAAGTCTTGACTTTCAGAAAAGAACGTCCTATCCTCATTTGGTGTGCAATATACTGTGCCTTGATCAGGCCCTTGGCATCCAGTTGTACCCTTTGTCTCTTGCCTGTGGCTTCTTGACTCTCATATCTCCCTGGCAATCAGGGACTGGAATGTTGGATATGTGCTGTGCTGCTCAAGGCTGTCTGACCTTGCACAAGTTATGTATTACTTCCCTGAAGGGTATTTCTCCATGCCTACAATGAGTTCACAAGTTAGGAGAGCATTGGGAGAATGTGGTAGAATGATGGATTCTCAACATGGCATCTGGTCCAGAGCCAAGGCTCTATATATCTATCAGATGAAGAAAGCAGAACTACGTGGTTCCAGTGATAAACCTTCCCAGATGCAGTCATGGGGGGAGTCCTGTTGGAGCATGTGTTTACGGAATAGACGAGTCAGGTGGTTCAAGTTGATAGCTAGCTCTATCTTAGGCGGTCTTCTTTCCCCCAGCATCCTCACAGGCACCCTAGACGCAGGATCAAGGCTAACTCATGTGCGCCCCCTATGTCAGGGAAGAAGGAATATATTTAAAGGTCACCATAGAAGTAGGACACATCCCTTCCAGTCAAATTGCATCACTGAGAACAGAACCACAAGCCACTCTGTGTGTCACTTCTGCCTGGGAAACTACTTCCTGCTATCACTCTTTCTCTTGTTCTTTTCCTGCAAATCAACACCAGGTTTTATTTCCAAGCATATTATATGTGTGAATAGACTGAAAACACATTAGACATTTCAGTATATAATATTAACATTGTAACAAGGCAGCCCAGGGGGGCTGGAGAGATGGCTCAGTGGTTAGGAGCACTGACTGCTCTTCCAGAGGTCCTGAGTTTAATTCCCAGCAACCACATGGTGGCTCACAGCCATCTGTAATGAGATCTGATGCCCTCTTCTGGTGTGCATGAAGACAGCTACAGTGTACTGATATATAATAAATAAATATTAAAAAACAAAACAAAGCAGCCCGCCTGCTAAGATACATTTTATTACTTAAAATCTTTTAATACCAACCATATCTGAAACACTGAACACAATAAAAAAAGGCGAACAACATGGAAAACAAAATAATCAAGTAAAAAAAAAGAAGCGGGGTTGGGGATTTAGCTCAGCGGTAGAGCACTTGCCTAGCAAGCGCAAGGCCCTGGGTTCGGTCCCCAGCTCCGAAAAAAAAAAGAAAAAAGAAAAAAAGAAGCAAATCCCCCTTTCCCAGTTAAAAAAGCACACCAGATAACATTTTTTTTTAAAAGAGAGAGGTTAAGGAAAGGGGATAATCTTGGTTTTGAACTGATATAAAGTTGAATGTTTTTAGATCAATTTTGTGAGGTGAAGTGTCCCTCTGCTAAAGTTTCAGCCCACTTTGATAATTAGCTCTTTGCTGTTGTCGCTGTTTCTAAGCGGAGTTTCTCGAGTTTGGGGAGATGGCTCAGTTTGGGGAGGGCTTGCTGTAAAACAACAGGACGTGAGTTCAAGTCCCCAACACCCATGTGAAAGCTGAGTTTCGGGATTCATGAGTGACTTCCCCCCAAAAAGTAATTGATAAAGACCACCAACTTCTCTGGCTGCCACAGCACACACGAGTGATGAACATGCACACTGCATGTTTGCTTGCCATGATTTACGTTAGGCGTGACTGTTTCTCTACGGGTGTGGACAATTGATTTGGCAGACAATGAAACCAATGCTTTAAGCTCTACTTCTTGCTACTCCAACAACCCCAGCTATGATGACTCACGCTACAGTGGTGCCCATTTGTCCCCGTGGACCCCGCCATTGTTGCACTGCCAGTCACCAAGCTCTGCCCGTCAGTGACCCATTTTGCTTCTCTCCTGCAGCTTTAAAAGCAGAAAATGTGGGGATGCCTTTGCAGAAGCCCTGTGCAGGAGCTTGCCTACTATGGGGAGCCTGAAGATGCTGGGGTGAGCCAAGGCTTGCAAGCAAGATATGTAGCTGAGGGTGTCTGGAACACTCTTCCCTGCTTTGTCCTGTGTATACAGATCCCTAGCCAGCCCTCTTCTCCATCCCCATTCCTCTCCACCATCTTTGCTTTCCTTGTAGGTTAACAGGAAGTAAGATTACAGCCCAAGGCATCAGCCACCTGATACAGGCTTTGCCCCTCTGTTCCCAGCTGGAGGAGGTCAGGTGGGTGATCTACAGGAAGACTTCCTTGCCTAGAAGTATCACTTTCCAGGGCTTAGGACACCCCTGGAGCCTGTATATTCCATAAGGGACCAAAACAGAGGGAGACATCAGTCCAAGAGTGAGATGGATTAAATCCAAAAGAACACCTCTCAGACTCCAGCAGGGTGCATATTTGGGGCCACCTTGGAGGATCATGAGTTTGGGGCTCCCTGCCCTTCTTCTGTGAGCCTGGGAAAAGGAGGGATGCAGTGGTTAGGCAGAAGGCGGGTACTGTGGGTAAGATGCACAACTTCGCGTTCCTGCACTTGGCTATACACTTGCAAAAAAAGTACCCGCTTGCCCAGCTCAAGGATGTGTCATACACATATCCACAGATGGGCTTATGTGTGGCGTACACAGGCAGGCTTAGGTGCACCACACACTGGCTGAGCACATCTGCACAGTACACTTCTTGCTTGCATCTAGAATTGATTGCTCCAGGAAAAGGTGGAACGGCCTTTTTAAAAAAATACTTTAATTTTTTTCCTTTTTTCACTTTTTCAGGTTATAATGTAATTACATCATTTATCCCTTCCATTTCCTCCATCTAAGCCCTCCCACATACCCCTCCTTGATCTCTTTCAGATTCATGGCCTCTTTTTCCACTAGTTGTTATTGTATATACATATATATTGTGTATATATATATGTATATATATGTATTTGTATTTGTATATTCCCAAATATAACCCACTCTCTCTGTACTTGTTGCTTGTTCCCGTGGCTGACCATTTGCTATGGGATAACAAATTGATATGGGTTCCCATGTCTGACCAATTGATATGGGATAGCCAATTGATATGGGGTAACCAATTGATATGGGTTCCCATGGCTGACCATTTGCTATGGGATAACAAATTGATATGGGATAGCCAATTGATATGGGATAACCAATTGATATGGGGTAACCAATTGATATGCTCTTCCCTGAAGATATCTTTTTCCTCCCGTTCTTGACATCCCTCAGTTGCCCATGATTCTTTGTGTGGGGCTGAGGTATCATGGGCTTTAACATGCCTGTCGACGCTGTCCTTGTTAAGATCATGTTTAGGCAGTCATGTTGGTGAAAGTTTATGAGTGTAGCTTCTGATGTTACTAGGAGACACAGTCTTAGCGAAATCTTCGATCTTCTGTAGTCTTACATAGCTCCTTCCTGGGATTCAGAAAGGGAACCCCTGAATCCAAGCAGGCTCACCTTGGAAGGAGGATACAGCACTTGGAGAATGGAACACGGGCTGGCCAGTCCCTGGTGTTCCCTCTACTGGGTGCCTTCGGGCAGTGATCACTCTGGTTGGAAAGGTTTAAACCATGGCTCTTGTCAAAACTGTCTTTCTTGAGTGGCCTTAATCTTGGTCCCCATTACCCCGTTTATTTATTTATTTATTTATTTATTTATTTATTTATTTATTTATTTATTTGATTTAGATTTCCCTGTTGCTCTCAATCATTCTCACACTGTTTATCCATCTGTCCCTCCATGTGGGATCCAGGTAGGGATAGAGAGATCAGAGAGGTTGTCTTGACCTCTGGTGAGCTGTGGCAGGAGCTAAGACTGGAAGTAGAGTCTTTAGCCTCCCAGAAATACCTCACTCAGCCCCTGGAACCTTGGTGAACTCACGGCTCAGGCACATTGTACACCTAAGCCCAGGGAGCAGACCTCATTTCGTTAGGCTGTCACCCAAGACCTAGGGTTTCCAAGTGCCTATCCCTACAACTGAGGGATTGGGCCTTGGTCTCCCGGCAGTTTGCATGACAACCAGCTCAAGGACCCAGAGGTGCTGAGTCTTGTGGAGTTGATCCCTTGCCTGCGGAAGCTCCAGAAGCTTGAGTAAGTGTTCTTACTGCAACCCCTACCCCCCCCCGAGTCACACCTTCCTTCATAGCCCACATCAAGGGCATCCACCCTTGACACTCTGCCACAATTATGCAGCCTGAGCCAAAACAGCTTCTGCATGTCAACCCTTCTGTCCTCGGTGAAGGCGGCCATCACATGCCCCACTGTCAGGAAGCTGCAGGTCAGGTGAGCAGATCTTCAAGGTCTTGGGGAGGGGAGTGCAGGATGGGAAAGGAGGGGGTCGCTAGCTCACAAGATCTGTGCATGCATGCCACACAATCAGCTTACTTCACCACCAGGATCTTTCTCAGGTCTGGTGCACACTAATAGTAACTGGGTAGAAAGTTGAATGGATTGATGGGGTGGACAAACCGCGGAGCTCGGGCATGGCCAAATGAATCGGAGGCGTGTGTCGCTCTCCATGGTTCTGAAAACAAACCAAACCGTCAACCTTACAAAAGCAGGCTCGCTTCAATGGAAGAGGGTTTGTGGCCATGCCGAGCACTCTCCATTTCTCCTGGTCCCCCTATCAGTTCGGAAATAAGCTTTCCCTAAATGACTGTGACGGGGTTGGGTGGCAGCTGGGGAGAGTGGGGTGATGTGCTGTCTTCCAGTTCCTGGTTATCAAGGCTTTGTGTCTCACTCTCTAGGGAATCAGAACTCATCTTTTTTCTGTCCCCGGTCCCAGAGACAGCAACACAGCAGTCAGGGTAAGTAGCCAGAGAGGCATGTGGCCGCAGCTAGTCCTGAGAGAGGATCTAGGCTGGGAGGTGAGAGGCTAGCAAGAAGTGCAGTGGGAAGATTCTCCCTGCTCCTGTGTGCATTCCTGCTCAGGGCTAGCAAAGTGTCTCCCCTTCCTCCCATGTGTCTGTAGCACCTGACCCCTGGCTTGGGAAGCATCCCCAGGGTCACAGAGTGAGCCAGGCCTGTAGGGAGGATAGGAAGATACTATGCAAAGAGGCTGAAAAATTCTTCAAACTGAAAAAAAGATATATAAATATATATATTTATATATATTTTTATCTATATATAGATAAATGTAGATATATATAGAGAGAGATGTAGATATATATAGATATATATAGATAAATGTAGATATATATAGAGAGATGTAGATATATATAGATAAATGTATATATATATAGAGAGAGAGAGAGAGAAAGAGAGAGAGAGAGAGAGAGAGAGAGAAATGATGGCTGCCTTGGTCAACGACACTCCCCCCGCCCCCCGTAGATGCCTAAAGCACGGATACCCATTATGATCGTTACCGGTTCCTGTGACTATTTAAATGAAGTGACTTTCAGTCCGTCCGTTGCATCTACGACCTTTCCAGGGCTGTGCAGTGGCCACAGGTGGCTCCTGTGGCAGATGACACAGTGAAACTTCTGTCATTGCTAAAGGTCCCATTAGACCTGGGATTCTCAATCTTGCTAACGCTGTGACCCTTTAATTCAGTTCCTCGTGCTGCGGTGACCCCAAACTGTAAAATGGTATCGCCGCTACTTCATAACCATAATTTTGCTACTGTTATAAACTGTGATGTAAATATCTATCTGATAGGCAGGATCTCTGATACATGACACCTCCCCCAGGGGTCATGACCCACAGGCTAAGAACCACTGTGTCAGACAGTTCCCATCTATAAGCTTATGGCAATTGGCTCATGGTGTAGCCTGAGCTTCTCTACAGTTCCTGGCACTCTCTTTACCTCTTGGGAGAGTGGAATTTGCCTGTGGAAGGCAGCACATGCTCCCTGTCACATCGAAGAGATGTTATCATAATGTCCTTAGGAAATCAAAACTCAAGAGTCTGATGGGTTAAATGGAGGGAAACTGCAAAGCCACACATGGGGGAAGCCATATTTGAATAAGGCTCCCTTAGACCTCAAACCCTTTGCTCCTGCTGCTTTGCCTAGGTCAGCCCAAGCGCCTTCCAGCACTCTTTACCATTAACTCACCGAGAGGGTGCTGTACAATCATCAGCCCTAGGGGCCAAGGGAGGAGGTATCCTGAGCTCAGATAACCTGTTCTTTTTCAGAGCATCAGACACACAGGGCGAAGATAGCCCGAAGGAAGGACAGAGTCGAAACCTGCAACTCAGGTACCTCAGGAAAGGATAAGGGAGGTAGGGCCCTTTCCCAAGAGAGGAAGAACAGCCAGGAAGGAATACAGGGGAAGCAGATGGAGGGACAGGGAAAGGCCATTGCATAAGCCACTATATCAACAATAGCTCCAGCTGAACTGACCCATGCTATACATGCGGGGTACTGTATTTAAAGGTCTGTGTCTGGGACCTCCTGGGAACCCCGTGGTTAACGACACTTATTTCTCTAGTTTGGTAGAAGATACTGAGTTCTAGATTAAGTGCCTTGAATAGGTTCGCTCCACTACTTTAGAGGTATGCAGATCCCAGAGCTGTTCCCTAAGGATGCCCCTGACTCATAACCAGAAGGACCATGATCTTCTCCTCCTGATACCCCTCCCCCCATTCCTATCCCAGGCTTCAGAAATGTCAGCTGAGAGTCCATGATGCAAAAGCCCTTGTGGAGCTCTTCCAGAAAGGCCCCCGGCTGGAGGAAGTAGAGTGAGTACCCCGATAAGTGGGAATCCCGGGACAGGAGCAGGCAGGGAGGCTGGGCAGGGAGACAATAGTCCCCTGTCCTGTATCAGGGGCTCAGCCAGAAGCTGTCAGGCATGTGTCTTACCATCTCCTCTCTGTGATGGAATTACACTTTATAGAGAAGAAAATGAAGGCACAGAGTTCAAATTTTCTCATGATCAAACAGGAAGGAAGGGTCTGGCCTGAGGGTCCCAGCCCATCCTTGTGAATTCTGCCACTACCTCATGGCCGTCAGTAGAGCAGGATTCCTCCTGCACTTGGGTGACCCATTCTCTACAGGGTAAAGGAGTTCTCATAATGCCTGTCTCCTGAGCACGGCTTAAGATCTGGTGTGGTCATTGCCTAGTGATAGGAAGAGAACCCCACCAAGACAGTCCTAGGAAGTCCTCCAAGGGATCTAAAGACAGGATGGTGGGGTGGGAGGCAGAAGCAGGGAGATCCCTGAATTCAAGGCCAGTGGGGTCTATAGAGAAAATTCTAGGATTGCCCGGGCAACACAGAGAAACCTTGTCTCTAAAATCCAGAGAGGGGTGTGTGAGGTATTTAGGGGTGGGTTGTTCCCATCTCGGGCTGTGGTCCATGGAGTGAGGGTTGCCTGGGCACTTATCTATTGGTTCATTACCTCGTTTCATCGGAAGACTAAGGGACAAGATTAAAATGTATGGGCCAGCAAGATGGCTCAGCAGGTACATGCCCTTGCTGTCAAGCCTGGCCATCTGAGTTCAATCTCCAGGGCCCGCACCACGGAAAGAGTGAATCAATTTCTAAACTCCTACAGGCTGTCCGACCTCCATGAGCAGCTGCCCTTCACTGCAGAAAAGAATAAAATAAATGCAATATTTTTTTTAATGATTAAAGGGTCTGGAGAGATGGCTTATAGTGGCTGATTGCTTGCTGCCCTTTCAGGGGACCTGATTTCAGTTTCCAGAACCCACATTGGGCTGTTGTAACTGCCTATAACTTCAAATCCAAAGAATTCAGAGCCTTCTGGCATCCACAGGGACCCATACATCACACACACACACACACACACACACACACACACACACACACACACACCCCAGAATGTTAAAACACACAGATGAAGGCATGAGATATTTCTAACCCCCTTGCCACAACTGAACCTGCCCTCTCCCTGATGCCCTCACTTGCAACACGACCCCAGCTCACCTAATTAGATAAATAAAACCCTCCCAGCTCTCTGCTCACCCCTCCTGCCTGTCCAACTTCATCTCAAACCTGGCGCATCTCCAGTGCCTTCATCCGCTTCCTTTGTTAGAACCGGTCATCTCTCACCTGGTGACCCATTAGCTTCTGCTTCACTGTTTTCCCGGGCCCCCGCCGTGGCCTTCTCTTCCTGGCAGAATAGACAGTGTTTCACCATCGCCTGCACCCATCAGTCCCTCCCTCTGTTCAGGGTAAAGCTCAAATCCTGTGGGACCCAGAAGCCTTCCTCAACCTCCCCAGCCCCTTCCCAGCCCCCACCCCCAACCCCTGCTGCCCTCACTCAATTTCCAGCCTAAATGCACTGGCTCCCTCTGGAGGCTAGTATGTGCTATCCCTCGAGGTCTTTGGCTGTGCTATTCCCACTACTAGGGACAATCTTCCCAAATCTCTCCCCATAAACTTACCTATGGAACTCCTGGGATTTACAGCAAGTAGTTAAAAAAAAAAAAAAAAACCAAACGTGTCAAGAAAGCCTATCAGATATCCTGGAATTAGGGAAGTGATCACAGGAAGCAATTACGCGTGTTGCAGAATACGTGAACGGTCAAAGGGGATCCTTTGAGGCAGGCTGTCTGGGTTCAGATCCAAGCCTATTCTTGAGCAGATCCCTTAAGGACTCTGTGCCCCGATATGCTCAGTAGTGAGATGAAGACACATTAGCCACTGCTTCGTAGACCGTGGGTATGAAGTGTGTCACAAGTGGAGGAGTACCAAGGTCATTGCCACAGGTGGGACTGGCAGCCTACCCCCTTTAGTTATTATAAAGTTCGTTCATGAGAACGGTGGTCTGAGTAAAGCCGGGGCTGGGAGGGGCACTGCGAGAGTGTCTCCACGGTGCCTCTGTCTTAGTCTTTCAGGGAACCATCTGAAGGATGAAGGCTGTCGACTGGTGACAAAGGCTGTTTCACAACTTCACATTGCCCAGAAACTGGAGTGAGTTGTACGTCCCATTGTTGGGTAACAAGAGGAACCAGGAAGAGTCCCATCTTGTCCCTGCCACCCCCTGCTTTCCATGTCCACAGTCAGCAGTAGTAGCAGCATCTACCCAGCTTCCTCTCTCTCCAGCTAAGTTGGCATGTCCACTATACCTTGCTCTTACCTCTGCCCTGAACCACCAGCTGTCTCACCTTCTAAGTCCATGCACACGGACAACATGTCCATGGCACATCTGGCTCACAAGCCAGGTTGTCCTTGCAACAAGTCTGGCAGGCTGGAGCCTGGCACTGGGCGAGAGCTGAGGTACTGACTGGTTGGGTATGGTGCCGCCAGGTCAAGGCATTAGGGAACAACACAGTATGCTTGGTTGAGGTGTAGGCATAAGTTGTCAGAGTGGTGACCCGAGAAATCAGGGTGTACAGTGGTGCAGAGCTGGGGCAGAGATGGTTGGGTTGTATTGGGGTCTTAGGGTCCTATTTGGGTAAGGAGTAGTGAGGTTTGGGAAAAGTGGTTTGGGCTTCAGCTTCATGTGTGTCACTCCATAACTTTAAAAACCCTGGGAAAGCGATAGAATGTCTCTGGGCCTCAGTTTCTCCACTTGTAAAATGGAGTTAAATGAAACCAGGCATGTCTGAAACCCATATACAGAGCCTACTATGCCAGTCCTCCATGTTACTCCATAGACCACAAAACTGAAGCTCAGAGAGGGGAGAACCCAGGAGCAGAGACTGTGTGTTAAGCCAGAAAACTTGATTCCTTGAGTGTGTGTGTGTGTGTGTGTGTGTGTGTGTGTGTGTATGTGTGTGTGTGTGTGTGTGTGTGTGTGTGTGTGTGGTGGTGGTGGTGGTGGTGGTGGTGGTGGTGGTGGGAGGTTCATACATCCCTTGGCTCACATGGCCAGAACTCTGAGGGACTCTGCTTGGGGACCCATAACACCTAACAACTTTTAAGTCACAATGAGGAGCAGGAGCTATCTGCCCACTGACACTGCCTCTCTCTCTCTCTCCTCTCCACAGCCTCAGCGACAATGGCCTCTCTCAGACTGGGGTGACCTATCTGTTGAAGGCCGTGAGCACGTGTGGGACCCTGGAAGAGCTGCACATCAGGTGGGAGCCTCAACAGAACTCGGTCACTTCACTTTGGCCCTGAGCCCCAGAGCTCAGGGTCATCTCCACACTTTCTGAAGCTCCCCGTATTATTTCTGGCTTCATGCCTTAAGGACCCCCAGAAGATGCTGCTATGGGCCTGCAAAGCTGGCACTGTGGGTCTCTTCTGGAGAACAGCCCGGGGCTGGTGAAGCCCAGCTGGGAAGGGCAGTAACAGAAACTGAGAGAGCAACTCTCTAGTTCCTTGCCCCATTTGGTACAAACTATGCAGTGCCCTGTGTGTCCCTAGCTCCTATGAGCCCTCTTCTTTTCAACTTCCTTCAGTTCCCTCCCAGCTTCTCCTGAGTACTCTCTCCAGGTGACTTGTGACCTCCTGTCCCCCGGTCCCTCCTCAGTTCTATCTCTTTTACTATGAGGAGCTGAGGACAGATGTGAATGAATTTCAGTGCTTTCCTGAAAGCCTCATTCTTGGTTCTCAGCTGCATGGAGGGACTGCCTCATGCACCCCTCAAAGGGCTGGAGGGAGACCAGATTTCCTCACGAGGTAGACTAGGGACCTCTTTCGCCACGACCATTGAGATGTGCAGCATGTCATGGGAGACAGCACCCGTATCCCAAAGTGCTGCAAGCCTCGGAGGAAACCCCCACCCCCACCCCACCCAGGGAAGGCAGAGAGGGCAGGCTGTAGACGAGAACAGGAAGAACCTGAAGCCTCTGTAGCAGCTCTCTCACACCTCGAAGCCTCAGAGGAAGTCATAAGAAGGGGCTTAGCGGAGCTGTTGAGATGGCTCAGAGGATAAGAGCACTGACTGCTCTTCCAGAGGTCCTGAGTTCAATTCCCAGCAACCACATGGTGGCTCACAACCATCTGTAATGAGATCCGATGCCCTCTTCCGGTGTGTCTGAAGACAGTGACAGTGTTCTCACATAAAATAAATAAATCTTAAAAAAAAAAAAAAAGGAGGAGGAGGAGGAGGGGCTTAGCTTGGGCAAGAATGATGCCTTAGTGCTCCTGCTAACCTCCTTCCCTTGCCCCTCTCTTGTCCATAGCCTGCTAACCAACACCGTGGTACTCACATTTGCCCAGGAGCTGAGGGATCAGGAGGGGAGCTTCAAGAGGTAAGGACCCAGTACATACATACCCCTCTGGGAATGAAGATGTGCCTTCCCTGACCCGGGGAGACCGCAATAGGGAATCACAAAGCAGGGCTATCTATGTATCTCAGATAGTAGAGTGTTTGTGCAATCGTGCATGAAACCCTGGGCTCAGTTCCCTGCACTGTGCAAGTCAAACATGGTGTCACCTAAGATACATGAGATCCTGTCTGAAACACTGAACAAGAATTCACGAAGGATCAGGCAGTAGGACATGGGTCTGATGAAGAAGAAGCAGAAGGCAGGCTCCTGGGACCCCTGTGAGGTAGGATCTGGGTGATATGCCAGGCCAGGCTGGGATGGCTAGACAGTAATTATCATTGGGAGCTTGAGGTTTTAGCCTAAATATTGAGAGTAGTCAGTCTGTCCTGGAACTCTGATGTGGACAGAACTCTTATCTTCCTTTGGCACAAAGACCATTCAAAGGGGTGTGTGCCTCTCTCCTTCAAGGGACTTCCAGCACATGGTCAGAGGCTTAGCTCTGTGCCTTGTGTGTCTATCCACAGGTCACTGCATATCGCATAGGGTCTGAACTCTGAACGTTGGTAGGAAGAGATCTCTCATTTCTACGATTCCCTGTGATGATGACAGTGATATAAAATGGTGACCGTAGGGTTTGGGGATTTAGCTCAGTGGTAGAGCGCTTGCCTAGGAAGTGCAAGGCCCTGGGTTCGGTCCCCAGCTTCGAAAAAAAGAACCCCAAAAAAAATGGTGACCATAACCAGGGTGAATTGAGCACTGGGTGAATTGAGCACTCACACTCTGTGTGCAGCTAGCTAGCACTAGACCGAGACAACTCACATGTGCCAAATTAGTTCCAGAGAAAGGCCAGTCCCAGTCACGTGCCAGACTAGAGTCTCACTGACCCTGGCTAAGCACAGATTGAAAAGTGGACAATGAGTTTGGGGATGGACCCTGGAGTCAGAGGCAACATATGTTCAGTCTGGCTTTGCTATGTGTTCCTCTAGGGGGGCACAACTTACCGGCTTCATGTCTCCTGTGACCTCTGAGTTGTCCCAGAGATCTCGAAGGATAAGGTATGATGGCCATCTCCTTCCTTGTCCCCAAGCCTCAAGCCTGTCTCAAAGGCTTCCCAGAGGACACCACAACCTGCTGTCTCAAGGAATTATAGCTGTCAACTTCTCGTTCCCCGCATAGCCCATCCCTCCATCACCTCCTACTGTCTAGGCAGCCCCATCCTGTAACCTGCACCCTGGACTGGAGAGACTCTGCACAGAGGAAAGAGGGGCCATAGGCCTCGGATCCCCAGTTCTGGGCATCAGCCTGGACTCCCCTCAGCTCTGCATCTTCCCATCACACTGTCTTCCTCTTGCCTGCCTGCCTGTCTGTCTATCTGTCTGTCTGTCCCTCTGCTTGCCTATCTCATTCAGAGTTTGTTTCTTTCTCCAAGGTCCCCAGTTTCATCTCTCCTGTCTTTGCTTTTTGTCTCTGTCTGTCTCTGTTACTGTCACTGTGTCTCTCTGTCTCTCCCTATGTCCACCTCTCACTATCCCTGTTAGCGTCTCTATCTATCTCTGTCTCTGTTTCTACCTGTCTGTCTCTACTGCTGTCTCCATTTATTTCTGTCTCGCTCCCTCTCATCCCAGCCCTGTGCCTCTCTGCTATTTTGGCCATGCCGTGTGTCTCAATGTCATGGACCAGAATCCCACCCTTCTGCCCACTAGGGACAGCTTCCCTCTGGGCACAGTGTCTGGTGGGCACTGCAGAGCTGTGGGTCTTGCCCCTTACAGGCTGACACACTGTGGCTTCCTGGCCGAGCACACAGAGAAGCTCTGTGAGGCATTGAGAGTCAGCTGCCAGAGCCACCCCCTGGATCATCTCGAGTGAGTATTTGGTTTCGGAAAGGCAGCAGTGGGCACAGTCGAGGGAGTTTGTGGATAGAGTGCAGCTGTCCTGCTTTCCTTTGGAGAGTCTGATTCTCAGCTCTCTTTTCCATTCATGTCAGAGACCCTGCAGAGACCTGGGGGGACAGTGACTTTCTTTCCAAGCATGCACCCCACACTGGTACCCATGTGTTTGGCACAGAGATGTGACCTAGTGCTTGGACTGGGTTCCTGGTCCCAGGAACCAAGTGACCACACCGCTACCATAGCAGAACCACCAGCCTCCACTGACCTTTGCTCCTTCCTTTCCAGCCTGTCAGACAACTTTTTGAAGGACAAAGGAGTGATCCTACTAACCCAGCTCCTCCCAAGACTGGGTCCCCTGAAGTCCTTGAAGTAAGCACCTAACAGCCGTGCAAGGCCTCTGGGCTCCCACCAGCGAGAGGGGTTGTTCTGGGTCATCTTCTGGGTACAGTGAAGATGTAGCCAGGAGGTGCAGATGAGCCCTCTTCCCACAGGCAAATGTTCAACAAGGGCTCACCCTGGCTTGACTAAACACTGATTTATTTCAAAGAGCTCAGGGCTCCGCCTTTTGCTTCGGGCCTTCTCCAGGCGCTTCCTGTGTCTCCATGGAGAAGAGACAGCTCTCCTCCAGCTTCCTTTTAGGAGTCCCCCCACCCCACCTCCACCATTTTTAACTTACCCTGAGTTCCACCATTCCCTTGTCAAGTGGAGTAGTAGAGTTTAGGGTTCCAGTCTTAGCTCCCTCACCAACACAGCCTGTCGCCTTGAGCAGGTTCCAACCTGACTAGCTCATCTCCGCGGCTGTGCAGCGAAGTTGGAGGGTTTTGTGGTGGTCGGTCACCTGGGGGTTCCCTGGGGTCTGCCATCTGCCCTCAGAGACACTGGCCCTGTGCTCTGACATTCAGAGGGCAGGTCTGAGTCCCTTCACCCTTGTCACTGTGTGGCCTCCAGCCTCAGCAGGAATGACTTCTCCATGGATGCCGTGTTTAGCTTGGTCCTGTGCATGTCTTCCCTGCAGTGGCTGTTCCACCTAGAAGTCAGGTGAGTGGCTGCTCTGTCCCCCACCCTTTCCCTGCTCCCATAAGCTCCTGCGGAGGCCTCATTTGTACAGGTCACTTCGGGTCATCCTCAGGGTCTTAGATGGTACCAGGTGCAGTGAACATGTGCTAGGAGTTCATGGAATGAATGAGTGAGTGAGTGAGTAAGTGAATGAATGAATGAATGAGTGAGTGAGTAAGTGAATGAATGAATGAATGAGTGAAATTTGTGGCTCCATGGTCCCAGGAACAATCAAATTTCTCCAAATTCTCCTCGGGACAAACATCTTTCCACTCTCCCTTACTCTCCAGGAAGTCCTTAGATACTCCTGAGCAAGCTAGGAGGAGTTGACTGGTGGCCTTTGGGACTCAGGGACTGGCCAAACTGGCATCTCCAGAATTTATGAAGCTGGAAAGGAACCAGCCAACCCACAGCCCTGGATCAACCCCCATGCGGGAAGCCTGTAGTTTTAGGAACATTCTGCCCCTCTCATCCTTCCCTGAGAATCCTAAGAATAGAGGTGTGGCGGCAGGTGGCCAATGCTGGTCCTTAGCTTTATAGGGTCCTTATGTCCTTATTTGGACAGAGCATCGAAGTCCGCCTCCTCTCCCGGTTCACCACCAGAGGGCGCTGAAATAATGGTTCAAGAGCCCTGCAACCATGACTAACCGTGGCTGTCACTGATCCACTGTTAATATATTCTCTGGGTGGCAGGCTATCTCCTGGTCCCTAATCCCTTCTGGGGAGGGGACCCTTGGCCTCTTCTCAACCAGCTTTCTCCTCTTCCGCTTTTAGCCTTGAGAGTGACTGCATCTTCCTTCGAGGAGCTGGGACCAGCAGGTGAGGAGAGATTTGGACAGTCGAGCTAGCCTGTGGCTTTGATTTCTGTTTCCTATGGATGCACAGTCTCCACCCTGACAAACATCCTGGTGCCCAAGAATGATCGCAATGTCTGGCGAGGTCTCTGGGGCAGCCTCGCCTTCTAGGCTGTAACCCCTACAAAACCAGGCTAAGCCCAACTTAGCACTTCACGGGTGCTTCCAGCTGCCCCCTGGTGGCAACAGGTGTCATTGCCTCGAACCCTGGAGGTTGTCCTCACAGCTGGGCTTAAGGCAGTGACCTCACCACAGCTAATGGACAAGCAATCGGAAGCCAGGCTAGCCTCGGGCTAGATGCTCTTGGTTCCCCAACTTAAGAGCTCTGTGGGATCTAAGGGCAAAAGAATTGAGAAAACAGGGAGGTAGAAATATGGTTTTGTCAAGTTGGTGGACGGGGAGGCACTCTATTCTGTCTCCAGTCACCTGGTTGGGGGCTGCCCTGGACAGATGTGAATTGTTGATTTTCCTCACCTCAGCTTCCCTTTCATGGATCTCAGTTCCTCCACCTGAGCAGTAAGGGTCCTGGCTGGGATCAAATCTCCAGATCCCTTCCAGATGTGGAAGTCCTGAGGGCAGGGAGCCCCCATGGGTGTGCCTCAAGTTTTCTTTTTGTTATGCTTTCCCCCTCCCCCTGCCCAAGGGATGCACTAGCTGGTGGACCAGAATTCCCAGCTGGAGCCCAGTTACTGGAGTTAAGTCAGCGGTGTACCTCCAGGAGTTTCTGGTACTGTATCCCACTTTTGTTTAGGGGTTAGGGATTGGACAGAGCTAGTGGCTCGGGGCTATAAATTAAGACAGAGGGAAGAGTTTGAGAGATGGGAAAAGAAAGAGGCCAGGGTACAGAAGGCAGCACTGGGAGGGCTGCTGGGTCCTTTGGATCACCTCAGTGGGGCTAAGGCCTGACACTCTCCTAAGAGAAGATTGTTGTATCTCGGAAACACACTGGAAACCCAGCTATCCCAGCTCTGGCTTGCCGGCTGCTTTGGAGACTTTCATTTCCAGAAAGAGGTTCACCTACACAGCCCTCCGTAACTCCTGTAACAGGGGGTCTGACACCCTATTCCATAAGCATCAGACATACACTTGGTGCATGTGTGCAAAACACATTCTATAAGTTAAAAGGATGAGACGCTCAGAGGGTGGTGAAGGATTGTGACAGCGAGAGTGGAAGTCAGAAGGTGATAAGTGATCCAGGTGAAGGAAGATGGGGCCTGGACTCAGGAAGAGGCAGTGGGTGGAGAGGATTCACCACACGGAGCAGTTTTAATGTAGATATCATAATGGTGGTCACAGGAGAGCTTGGGGAGGGGACTGTACTCTGCAGGGCATAGGAGAGGCGCCTAAGGCCTGCAGGTCTGAGGAGAACATCTGTTAGAAGGAGAAGGGTATCCTAGGACAACAGGGTCCACTCTGATTCCCCATCCTCTAACCCCTCTCAGCCTTCAGGAGTGTCAGCTGGAATCCCTGAACCTTGCCTACCTCTGTGACGCTCTGGAGAAGTGCCCTGGGCCTCTGGAAATCCAGTAAGTAATAAGACAAAACCCTAAGTGCACAGTGTGTGTGGCTGTGTAGAAAACTGGGTGAGGGCTCATAAGGGAGACTTGATAAATTGTTCCCAGCCTTCTCCCACCAGACCAATCATCCCAACTCTGGGACTTACAAGACCCATCAGTGGACAGTCAGGCCATCTCCCAGGAGCCTAAGTACTGGACCACATGACTCTCCCTCATCCTGCCTCTATGGCAAATCTCATCACCTTTGAACCCCTTGTCCCTGAAGTACCTCACATCAGAACAACCAGACCTGTGACCATAATCAGGAGTTACCTCAGCCACATGGAAGCTGGCCGAGTCCCTGTACCTCAGTTTCCACTTCTGCAAGCAGACAGTGAGCATTTCCTTGGGAGTCAGTGTTGAGATTCTTATACAAGAATAACCTTTTAGAAACTGCAGGCTGGAGCCCCCTTGCTAAGAAAACCCTTCCTCCCACCAAATCATGGTGTCATTTGTCACAGCCTTGTCCACTTCTTGGGTATTGTATGCTCTGTTTTTACTTTCTGGTTGTGTATCCAAGATGCTCGGGACTGGAAGAGTTTTGAATTTTCTTCAGATTTTGGAATGTTTGCATATGCAGAATGAGATACCTTGGAAAAGGAGATCAGGTCTAAACACAACATTCATTAGTTTTGTGTAAGCCCTGTGAAAGCAATATCCAGTTTCTATAATGGGCCTGCACTTGGGGCTGGGACCTGTCAGGACTGGAATTTTCCACTTTCACTGTGACATCAGTGCTCAGACTATTTCAGACTTTGGATTTCGGCTTTTCTGATTAGCGCTGTTCTGCCTAAGGCTACAGTCTTAGGCCAGGTGCAGCCTATGTCAGCAATCCTAAACCGGGCACAGCCTATGTCTGCAGTCCCAGGCCAGGTGCAGCCTATGTCTGCAGTCCCAGGCCAGGTGCAGCCTATGTCTGCAGTCCCAGGCCAGGTGCAGCCTATGTCTGCAGTCCTAAGCCAGGTGCAGCCTATGTCTGCAATCCTAGACCAGGTGCAGCCTGTAGAATCACCTGCATTGAACCTGCTTTCCCAAGTTGCAACAATCTCATGTTCTGACTTCTGGCTCCGTCTCAAATCAATTTCAGACCATTGGGCAAGCTAATCCATGTAGACCCCAATGTGTGTTTCCTATGCATTTCTCCATACCAAACACACCCAGAAGGAGGGACTTGCATTGTTTGGCAGGATTGGATCTGGCCGTGAGAGATCTCCCTGCATCTAATTACTCTTCAGTGACAGTGTGGCTTTCCCTCGGGGTCAGATTGTGTGAGTCCAGTTCATTAAGAGCATTGTATCACATTTATTCATTCATTGTTTGGGGGTGGGAGAGAGTGTGTGTGCCCTTATGTGCAGTGTGTGTTCGGAGGCTAGAGGAGAAGTTTCACAAGTCATTTCTCAGGGATTGAATTCAGGTTGTCGGGCTTGGTGGCAAGTGTCTTTGCCCTCTGGGCCACCTCGCCAGTCCTCAGTTCATTTTTAAAAGCTTATTCTGCTCATTTTGTATGCACGTTATGGTGCTTACTCTCAGAACTCAGTGGAACTCCGGGTGATCAGCTCTTGCCTTCCTCCATGTAGGTCCCAGGGAGCAACTCCCATCCACCAGTCCCTAACTGATTCTTTTTTTAAACAAATTCCTTTAGAATAGTTTTTTACAATGTTTCAAAAAAAGCTACATAGTGTGTTTGTTACAGCATTCCAGCGAAGAGGGCACCTGTGGCCAACCGCTGTTGGCTCAGGCTTTATGCACTTTCCACTGAGATGGAACTCTGCAGTCTGGATGGCAGTCTGCATCCCCATTGTATTCTGCTTCTCGGCCTCCTCTTTCCCCCAAGAGCTTCCTGTCCTTTCTCTGTTTTTCCGTGTCCTCCTTGGTTTGCTGGTCCCCAGCTAGGTGTTTTGTAATCCATCATCTGGTTGAGTTTGGTTTTGGTTGAGTTTTTTTGTCTCCAGGTTGAGCTAGGGTGTGGACTTGGAAGAAGCTCCACCAGGCCAACTGCCTCCTCCTGTCACGTTATGGCTGCATGCTGTCAGGCTTGACTTTGACTACCTGCCCAAGGCTATGTCTGTCCCACTTTCTCGCTGTGAGGTTGCTTTGTCCCATCAACAGCTATCTTGTTCTAGAGACTTCTGGCATACACAAAATGGAAAGACTGGAGGGTCTTAGGAGTGATAGTTCATAACTCACACCCCACCCCTTTCCCCATACACCACAGCTCACAGCTGAGTACAGTGGCACTCGCTGCCTGCAGTGCCAGCACAGGCTGGGGTATCAGGAGTGTAAGGCCAGAGTGGGCCACACAGCTGGTTCCAGACCAGTTGGGGGTTACACGTCCACACCCTGCCTCAAAAGCAGAACACAAAAATTTGTGTGCACACGCATGTATGTACACATGCACAAACACACACACACATATACTCAGTTATTTTAAAGTCGTCTCCAGATATTTTATAATTTTATTTGTAAATATTTTTAGTATGAAAAGTTTTAAATACTCTTTTATATTTATTTATCCAATTTTTTTTTAAAGACAAAGTCCCACCGAGTGGCTCTGGAACTCACTTTGTAGACCAGGCTGGCCTTGAAGTCACAGAGATCCACCTACCTCTGCCTCACCGGAGCTGGATTTAAAGGCCTGCCCCGCTATCCCCTGCGTTTTTATTCTTTTTTTTAAAGCTTTATTTTTAAGATTTATTTATTTATTACATATGAGTACACTGTAGCTGACTTCAGACACACCAGGAGAGGGCGTCAGATCCCATTACAGATGGTTGTGAGCCACCATGTGGTTGCTGGGATTTGAACTCAGGACCTCTGGAAGAGCAGTCAGTGCTCTTAATCATTGAACCATCTCTCTGGCCTGTGTTTTTATTCTTAATGTAACCACAAAAATATTATTGAACCACAAATATTAACAATAAAGGCCTAGAATCATCCTAAACGGCGTTCAGTATTCGTGGCTCTGCCTGAGGTGTTTTTGCAGTGCTCACGTTTCCAGGGTTTTGCACCTTGGCCATCTGCAGCAGGGTACTGCAAGCCCATCTAGATATGTGCAGACAGGCTGTCCCAGGCACTCCTGTGTCATCATAGCAATGCATTCCAGCACTGTCTACCTGTTAGGCACCCACTGAATACAAGGCTGGAGGTTGCACAGGGTTTGCAGCTGCAGATGCTCCACAGGATCCACAAGAAAGACAGGCAAAGCTGGGGGTTTTTAGCACAAGTGGTATCTCAGGGTCCCTTCACCCCCAGCATTGATTGTCCTGGGATGTGCTTGGAGGTCAGAAAAGGTGATCGATTTCCTTCTGCATACCCTTCCTACCTACTGGAGACCTGTAATAAGTCAAAATGTGGCTTACATCCATTGCTTTAAAAAAATCTGAGGAGACCCAGAGGCCATGGTACTATGGGCTTGGGATGTCGGGAACATGGGAAGGTGCTGTGGAAAGACACTCAGTGAAAGGTACCACTCAAGACCCTGCCCTGAATCCTGGCCATGCAGGGCTGGAAAGAGCTAGTCTGAGCCCCTCTACTCCTTACCCACATCAGTGTACCCCACCCTCTCCTCCCCGCCAATGAATGAGTACAGCAGGGCTGAGGCCAGCAGCCTTCCAGCACAAAGGGAAAGGAACAGTGAAGGCAGGAGGGGACCCCAGCCCAAAGGGCCCTGGGGACAGGAAGTGACTCCAGACCCTCAGTGGAAGGTGAATATGATTCTCTAGATATTTGGGACACACAGCGGCCCAAGGGCAGGTGTTAGGACTGTCCCCTGTTGTGTCACATTGTCTGCACCTGCGATCAGTGACTGGTGGGTTTGGATGGGCCACAGAAATGGGGGATGGCGGTTCTCGGGCTCCACCTGCTTTATCCCTGCTGGTGTGGAGATGGCTGATGACCCTCTATTCACAATCCTGCCAGTCCATGGAGTTTGTAGAGAGAGTGTCCTACAGCCCCTTGGAAATCCAAAGTGTCCAGCAGCTTGGTAAGGACACACAGAATAAAAACAATTTCATTTGCTCCATCCAATGTTTCCAAGACGCATCTGGCTTGACCCAGTCTTCACAGGGATGCTGTTGGCCACACACCTCATCTCATCTCCCAAAGGCTCTGGCGTCGAAGCCATGCTGTCCATTTTCTAGAAGGTTCCCCCACCTCATCAAATCCTTTGTTTCACAGATTGTCCTGCAAGTCCCTGAACGATGACAGCCTGAAGACCCTGCTGCAGCGCCTGCCCCAGATACCTCAGCTCAGCCAGCTGCGGTAAGTCAGGGTTTCCAGTCCTACTGCCGAGCTAACCACATCCCCCAGGCTGTATGTGACAGGGCTTTGTCTTCCTCTTCTCCCCTCTCCCGCCATGGCATCAGTTCACCTCACACATCCGAGACTCAGGTATTCAACGTCACCTGAATTTGTTGTCTCCTCCGGATCTGTTTTGCATTCTGACGACAGGGTCGTATGTCAGCTCTTGCTCCGGGTTGGGACTCAAGGCGTGCACTCAGAAGCTCATGAAGGATGGGAGGAGTGTGGCCAACAGTCCGTCACGATTTTGTTGCCTACGGAAAGGTCACCTGCTCCTACGAAGGGCCCAAGCAGATGTAGGCCATGTGTATGTCACATGCCATGTTTTTAAAGGTCACCCTCTAACTCTGTCAAAGGGGAGGAATTTAAGCAGCATCCGTCAAAGTATTTAAAACTCTGTTTTCTAATTTCAGTGCAGACTGGTTAGAATTTAAAAAGGATTTACTTTAAATATGCTTTCTAGCAGAGGGGGGGTTGGGAAGAAACATCCACAGCTGAGATGGAAAAATACAACAGGAAATTAAATCGTAGCATTAATAGCGGCACCCAGAGCTCCTCAGCCGAGCTCTGGACATGCACAAGGCTGCTTACATTGCCTCTGGGTGCTTGCTTTTCTTCTGATCCTCCGGTTGGTGGGGAGGGGAGCACGCAGATGTGAAATGGCTGGAGATAGGATAGTCACACAAACCACAGCTCTAAGCCTCACAGCATCAGCTGTGATTCCACTTTGGTGCTTGGATCCCTGCTGAGCCTCACCCTCAATGCTGCTGCCCAGGCACCAGCTGGGGTGCTATAGACATGGGAGCCGAAAGCAGACCACCAGGTCCTGGAGTTCTCGGTGTTTGCCTCACAGTACAATGAGCCAAGCAAAAGACACAGTGACGTGGAATGATGCAGCCAGGTGGCGTCAGGTGGAACCCAAGTCCTTGGGGAGGCTGAAGCAAGAGGATCTCCAGTCCTTGGTTAGCCAGGGCAGGGCTACAGAGTGAAGTCTTGCCTCGAAAACAAAACAAAAGCAAAAACCAAACAGTACATGGATGTTTCTTGTATAACAAGTTTTTCTCTGAGTGGTAAATGACTGGGACTATGACGAAAATGATGATAGACATGATCAAAGAAAGCCAGAGATCCAGAGGGACAACAGGGATAATCTGCCTTTGTGAGCTTGTACAGGGCAGGGAGCTACATTCTAGGCAGTGGCAACAGTGTGTCCGCAGCCTTGATGGGTTACAGGAGCAGCCTCAACACTCGGGACATGAGAGGCGGTGGCTGGCAGGAAGGAGACAAGATGGAGGGAGATGTCAGGGCTGGTCACATAGAACCCGGCAGCCACAGAGAGGGTTTGGTTTTCACTCCCAGGAATTTAGAAGACAGTATATATGAACTGTATGAATTTTCAAAAGCTAAGATTGACTGCTGAGTAGAAACTAAGGGATATGAGAAGCAATGGGAAGAGAAGAGCTGGGCCGCAGGCAAGGTGAACCCACAGCCAGGTCTTCAAGGCTGAAGTTTGCAGCTGGTTACCCCCTTGGGGTGTCACTAGGGTGCCTGTCTCTCTGTCCTTCCCTCACTTCCTGCTGCTCACGGTCTCTGTAGTAAGAATACAGGTGATCAAACAGACTAGTGAGACTAGCAATATTGGCGAGTTCTGGCTTTAATGGAGAGACTCTGGCTTAAAGAATACTGTGGTGGGGGAGAGATCAAGGCAGATTCTTGATAGCAGCCTTAGGAGGATGCACTCTCTCTCTCTCTCTCTCTCTCTCTCTCTCTCTCTGTGTGTGTGTGTGTGTCTGTGTGTGTGTATGTGTGTGTGTGTGCGTGTGAGTGTGTGTGTGTGTCTGTCTGTCTCTCTCTCTCTCTCACACACACACACACACACACACCTGCCTCCACACATAAGAACCTGCACACACACGAGAACATGCCACGTACACATGCAAGACTCTCACACACAGAAAACAGAAGAAATTAATGTAAGGGGCTGAAGATGCTCAGTGGCTAAGAGAGCTTCCTGCCCTTGCAGAGGACCCAAGCTTGGCTACCAGTACCCACATAAAGAGTCTCACAGCCATATATGACTCCAGCTCCAGAGATCCAATACCTTCTTCTGGATTCTTTGGGTACCCTGCCTCCAAACACCCCAGTGACATCACTCACACAGGCATATACCCACACAGACATAGAAATACAAATAAATCTTTTTAAAAAATTTTAAACTGTGGCAGCAATCATAAGCATGCCAGGCAGGGCACCTGGTACAGAAGAAAGAATATCAACCACAATTAGTCCCATTCGCTCCATAAGAAGCCTGGAACTTGGAGGCTCTAAGACTTACTCAAGGTCACCATAGCTAGCAAACGGAACTGGGACTCAGACCCCAGTCAGTCAGCTACTGCCCCAACCCCTGTTTGCTTCTTTTGAGTCCCTCTTGTGTTCCTTATTATCTTGTTGAGGTGGCAGTCAAGACAAATGCCTCTTCCCACCCCTCCAGCCTACCTAGTTCTTGGCCAGTGATCCTGCTTGGCCCCACCCTGTTTCTTCACAGGCTGACACACACAGTCCTGTCTTCAAGAAGTCCCTTCCTGCTGGCTGACATCTTCAACCTGTGCCCATGGGTTCAGAAGGTCAATCTCAGGTGGGTATCGTGTCGGGAGCTCCAGGGCTAGTCTTGGAGGATGGAGCCTGGTATTTGGTGGGTGTGAAAGGTCAGAAGTCCCCAAGTCGAAGTCTGGAGGCACCCTGGGGCAATGGCCAAGGGTGAGTGAGTGTTTACTGTCACCACAGGTCCCTAAGCCATGCTGTTCTGCACTTTAACTCCAATGAGGAACATGAGGCTGTGTGCTGTGGGTAAGTCCTCTGAACCATCCTAGATATCCATGGGGATCAGGGACAAGCAGACCTGCCTCCTGGGGTCAGAGCAGAGTACAGATACCCGCTGCCAAATGTAAGACGGTTCCTCCAACAAGGAGACTCAAAGGCTCAGAGAGGGCTAGGCTGGGCCCAGGGGCTAACAGAAAGTCTGTGTCCAAATAGACAAAAATTCAGGGCTAGATCTACAGAAAGGGCTTCACAACCTGCCCACCAATCCAGCTGTCCAGACCCAGGGCCACCGGGGCCTGCGGCCTTGAGCAAGCTGTGTGCCCTTTGACCTCTGGCTTCCTCAGGTAGAGTAGGGAGCTGAGGAACAGCAGAATATCAGCAAAGCTGTACAAACCAACATGTATGTCACCAGGCATCTACAGACGTGAGTTACCCTGCCCTGCTGACCCTGGTAGTACTTAAGGTGACAGAGACTGAGGCACTGAAGGGTGGGAGGGCAGCCTTTGGATGCAGAGGCTCTAGCTCTCCAACACATCCCTTTGGGCCAGCACGTTCTTTGCTGTGAAATGACAGCCAGGGAATAGCTGGCACTTGATGGGCACTGGTGTGATCAGAGAGTGGGCTTGCGCTCAGCCTGCTGCCGCTTCAAACCCAGAGGCAGACACACTCTTCCTGCAAAGGGTTAAATGACAAATAACGAGGCCACATGTGATGGCACGTGCCCATATCCCTATCATTCAGGATGCTGAGGCAAGAGGACCATGAGGATTATGAGTTCAAGCCCAGCTCCAGCTACATAGTTGATGTCTTTTAAAAAGAATTTTTTTTTTTTTCCGGAGCTGGGGACCGAACCCAGGGCCTTGCGCTTCCTAGGCAAGCGCTCTACCACTGAGCTAAATCCCCAACCCTGAAAAGAATTTTTTTTTAAAGTTAAGAAGAGTAATAATGGGGTTGGGATTCAGCTCAGTGGTAGAGCGCTTGCCTAGCAAGCGCAAGGCCCTGGGTTCAGTCTCCAGCTCTGAAAAAAAAAAAAAAAGAAAGAAAAGAAAAAATAAAAAAAAAGAAGAAGAAGAATGGTTTTTGAAAAGTCAGCTGGCAATTTTATTAACTCTCTGACTTCAGGTTTTTGGGGGAGGGCTCAGGCCTTTTTTTGGCGGTGGTGGGGTTAAGATTGCTGGCTATCGAGGGCCCTTTCATTTAACTAATTATGAGAATTCACTGTAGGCCTTAAAAACAGTCAACTGTGACTTTACATGTCACACTTCTCAGTCTGAGCTGTTTTTTTTTCTTTTAATTGGGGGAGAGGCAGTGACTAAAATGAACTAGAGGTCGTGAACTTGTGTCTGAAGCTCCTAACCTTGATCTGGAGTTTCTGATCTGTTAGGTTTGGTAGCGGACTCAAGATTCACATCCCAAGTTCCCAAGGGATTTTGATGCGACTGGTTAGGGACCACACTGAGAATCACCTTTCCCAAAGGGAATACATAGGCACCAAAAGGGGGCCTACAGGGAACAGGAGCTATGGGTGTCCCATGTTTTCAAACGTCCTCTGGAGCTCAGAGGCCACACCCAGGAAAAGCTGGGGTAGAGTGGTTTGAGGATCTGAATGCTTCCTCTCTTGTCCCCAACCTGACCATGCAGGTTCCCAGGATGCAGCCTCAAACAGGAGCATATGGAAACACTATGTTGTGCACTGAGCAAGTGCAAAGCCATCAGCCAGCTTGAGTAAGTTGGAAGGGAGGAGGGGGAAAGGGAGGCAGAGGGGGAGGGGAGGGGGAGTGGAACACACCTGGATGGGGCTGCACAGGTACAAGAACATGAGGGTCCGTGTGAGCAGGCCCTCTCGTGTGCCCCACCTCAGCTCAGGATCATTTGTCGGGGGCAGGTGGGACTCT